>NC_090838.1:29338500-29950000 GCF_028021215.1 Eschrichtius robustus
AGAGGAATTTCACTTGCTATTGGGCTTCCATATTCCTCTTAGGTGGCAATAAAACCATATCCAGGGGTCTCTCTGACACAGTGAGTCATGTAGAGCACAAAATTCACCCAGGCATTACACAGACAGTCCCTGAGTATATGTCTGTGAAGCTAGGGTATGGATAGCGTGGCAGACAGACTGGTTCCATGATCCTGGATTCTCAGTGTTCATGCCCTCATATAATCCCCTCCCTCTGAGTGTGGACAAGCAGGTACCTGTGACTTTATTCTAACCAATGGAATATGGCAAAGGTGATGTGATGTCACTCCCAGGATTATATTATGTTGCACAAGACTCTACTTTGCTAGCCAACTTGCTCTAGGGTTTTGCTTTCCTTGCTGGCTATGAAGAAGCAAGCTGCTGTAAGTCCTACAGCCACAAGAAAATTAATTATGCCAATAACCAGAATGAGCATGGAAGCGAGCCTTTCCTCAGTCAAGCTTCCACATGAGAATGCAGCCCTGGTCGACACCTTGATCAAAGCCTTGCAGAGGACTCAACTAAGCCGTGTTCAGACTCCTGACCTAAAAAAGCTGTGAGATAATAGATGTGTGTTGTTTTACATATACTGCTTTATATATGGTTATTTGGTACACAGCATGTAAAACTAACCCAGGCAGGTTCACTTCATATGTGGTATTTTATACATTCAGTATGGGAGAAATAATTTGAATCCTATGCACAGAAAACGTCTACACGAAGCCTATTCTTTCAGCTCCATGACAATAGTTCAGGTCATGGCCTCTCTCCTCTGCTGAGAGGAGATCAGAACCCTGGACACCTGAGCCTGCAGGGTATGAAACCAGACTAGCCAATGACAGACAGACTTCAGGGCTTTCCTGCCATTTTCAGCATCTGGACTTCACAGCAGAGGTAAGTGGGGGAAAAAGTCACAGTAGAGTATTTAGAGGGGCAAAGGACCAAAGCATGGTTCTACCCTTCAAGCTACAGAGACTCCAACCACTAGTCCCCAGCTACTCTTCCTGATTCTGATGCAACCCAATCAAGTTAGGCTACAGCAGGTGAGTCCCTTCTGTAACTAGAATAGACAGAATTTTCATTATGGGCTACACAAGACCTGCATAATCCAGTCCCTGATCATTTTGTTCCATATTTCTACACTCCTGTTACAACCTTCTTTTAGTGCTGGAATTCACCATGCTTCCTCTTGCCATGGGGCATTTGTACATGCTGGCCCCTGACATATTATTTCCTCCAATTTTCACACAGTTAATTCCTTCTTCAGATCTCAGCTTAGGTGACATTGCCCCAGAGAAGCCTGTCCTTACCTTTGTAACTAGACCTAATGCCTGATGGCAGGCCCCCAGGGTATGATAGCTCTCAGCTACTCAACACTTGTCATAGCCTTAACTGTCCACTGGCCTCTGTGACTATTAGTTCAATGCAAGCCTCCTTCACTAGCCTCTTTCTGAGCCACAAGGGTAGGAACCAGAGCAGAACCAGACTTTTTGTTAATTGCCATTAACTTGCCAGCACTGAGCCTTGAACATAGTATGGTTCAATAAACATTCATTCAATAAAGAACTGAATAAAACATATTTGAGGGAAAAAATAAAATAATTGAGGGAAAAAATGAGCCCTGGCCTGAGAGTCAGGAGATCTGGTTGTGAACCAGCTTTCCACTCAATTTCAGTGTGACGTGGAGGGGGCAGTTCCAACGCCTAGTTTACCTGATGCCTTGTGAGTCTTTACATCTCTGATTCACTGACAATATCATCAGCACTACTAGCTGCTTGTTACTGATGTTGTCACCACTGTACTTTGCTTCACTTTGCCTCCTCAAGGAAGCAATAATGGGAAGACATTTGAAATCCTGCTTCATCTCCTCAGAGCTCCACAAATTCTCAACAAAAAATTATCAAAAGGACTACAGGCTGCATGTAAACCAGAGAGTCCACTGGGACCTAAAGTTAAAAGGTCATATTGTGTGGAATGGTCCTCATAGTCATCTGGGAACAATAACTAAAACATATAAATTACAAAACTGGGATGGCCGGCTGCTGTATCCATGGAAACAGATGTTGGCTTGGCCAAAGTGCTTTATAATGATTATGATTAATCATCCTTGAAATCACTGTTATTTATTGGTGTATAACTGATGGAACCATGTTGGAAGGGCTATATCGTACAGTTTTACAAATTTCCAGTTGTCAGAGCTAGCGCCCTGGCCATAAAATAGCAAAAATGTTCTTTAAAATGTGCTCATTAAATATCAGAACAGGAAAATATAAAAGCCATAGCTTGGAATAATAGTCAATAAAAACATTGTGCCAACACAAGTCACTAATTTCAGAATAAATTTTCTTCCATGCTTCATATAAACTTAGTGCTAAAAAAAACACTTAAATAAGCGAGAACATTTCTTTTGTACGTTTCTCCTTAACCTTGTTCACAACTCTGCTTTATCTGTGTTTAAATCAGAACCATGCATCTGGAAGAAGTTATGGTTCATTTACTGTTGCCCCATCCTTTAGCCAATCTTCCTTGTTACTAGTATTTTTCCACCTTATATTTTGTGTTTGGACAGACCGAAGTTTGTACCTCCACCACTTAAGTGTGATTTATTTTAATTCGATCACATGTATGACTGAAGGATGATCAGAATTTGGAAAGAATCTTCACTCAAACATGTTTTGGATGGAGCTAGGGGGCACTTTATGGATACAGGGGGCATCTGGCTCTTTTAGAGCCATCTTAGCTTCCTCATATCCTCCCATCACTCCCCATCCCCAGTCTGATCAATAAGCCCAACTGGCATCTACCTAACAAAGCATGCACAACCTTACTCTCCCTCATATGAGACAGAGGAATACCAGGGGATGTGACAACAGACCCAGAGGCCACCATGGGCTTGGGTGTACTCCTAATGCATGTTTTCCCAGAACAGGTCCAACTCCTCAGATACATATGGCATAGTTTTCAGTGGAAACAGAAACAGAGGGCTGAGAGAGAGGCCAGAGCCTCAGGTGCTGTTGATGTAAGTCTTTCCTAAGCACATCCACAAAGCTACTACCATATCATTCTTGATCTAGTGCCACAAATAAACAGCAACCCTTGGGCCCTGGGCTATGCTCTCTGAGCAGCTCTGGGATTGTTCTGCACAATGCTCTGATTGTCTGTGGGGCAGGGCAGCTGAGGAGCGCTGGAGTGGGTGCTGAGGGTTTGCTCCTGCAGCCGTGCTAGGATATGTTCCAAGCACCAGGTGTGTTAGCCACTGCCGATGTGCAGAGAGGCCCTGAGATGTGTGTACAGGCATAGTCACAGCAAACCTCCTGTCCTACTCTACTCAGTAGACCTAGAAAATGACCCAGAATGAATGCTTTGTGCCCCTGGGAAGGACAAGGCAAATATGGTAAATTGGAAACTGATGGACAGACAAAGCAAAAATGTTTTAAAGGAAGCAAGATTTGGAACTATTCTCCAGTAATTCTGACTGGAGAGTCTTTATATAATACATCACAGAAGGGCAAACATGAAGATCGTACACTAAGTATTTAAATAGGCACATAAGCAGGGCTGCCCCAGGGGCTTGTGGGACTTCTGCATCTTCACTTCAGAGAACCGAGAGCTACCTCAAAATGTTCCAACCCTATGCACATTCCAGAACTGAGAATTACCATTCTCTATTTTTAAATTGCCTCTGAAAGAAGACTCCATGGCCTTATTTCAAAGCATATTCCAGAAATTTATTATAAAATGTAATAAAGAGAAGAGATTATTTGTTATAATCTATCCCAGTGGTCTTCACCTGGGGACTATTCTGATGCCTGGGACACTTGTGGCAATGTCTGGAGACATGTTTTATGGTCACACCTGGTAAGAAAGGCACGTGTTACTGGTGTCTAGTAGGTGGGGGCCAGGGATGCTGCTGAACACCCTACAATGCACAGGACACTGCCACACAACAAACAATTATCCGGCCCAAAATGTCAATAGTGCCAAGGTCGAAAAACCCTTATCTAGACAAATAGCCAGCGTGACTAAATTATTTCTTTCTGAAACAGCTGAGCAAGGGGAAAAGATTTGTCATTTGAATAGTTGGACTAATCATTAAAGGCATCTCTGTATACAATGCCTTGGTTTCAGACCACTGCATTAATTTCATTGAAAAGGATAATATTGATAATTATTCAAGTAAAATTAACAATTTCAAACTGCCTACCATGCAGGCAGACCCTGCCTTTACAAGGGTTACTATCTGAGAGGTGAGGAGTGGCAGGCCTGTAAAACACTATAGAGGTGTTACAGAGAAGGAAGTAATCCATTACACTTGGGTGTCAGAGAAAATTTAATATAGGAAGATGACTTTGAACTCTCAAGCTAATTGTGCTTTACTTTCTAGCACAACAACTTGGCCATAGTTTGGAACTCTTGATTTAAATAATACCAAGCACTCTTCTAAATACTTAACATTCATTATTTCATCATATTTTCCAAACAAGCCTATGAAGTAGGAGCTACTGTTCTCATCTTAATTCTAGTGGGGACTTGCCTATCTCCAGAGTGAGTATGCAAAACTGCCGTGCCATGTAGTCTCCGTGGGGATGGGGCTGAGTGTTTGGACCAGAGGTATCACCTCCCAATCACTGTCCCCTCACCTCCACAGGGAGGGGCTCACGATCTTTAAGGTCCTCACAGCACTGGTGTTCAATATTCTATCACCAACAGGACAATTATTTCACAGAACAAACATCTTGGGGTCAGCTCCACACTGTGGAGAGAAAACAGGTCTTCAAATACTCATAGAAATGGTAACATTTAAATAGATATATGGGATATTAACTCTAAAAGGAATTTTACCTTAGACTATATTCTCTAAATGGGTCAAAAGTCAAGTCCCTGTCATTGCCTCCCCAAGGTCAAAGGAATTTCATCCTGATTGTACAAATACAGTCTAAGCCTCGCATTTCATTCATTCATTCATTCACTCATTCATTCATTCAACAGATATGTACTGATCATCTATCATGTTCTGGTAAATGGGCTGAATCCCTGGGATATAGCAGTAATCAACTAGACACAAATTCCTTAACCTCATGGAACTAATCAATGAAAATGGAGCCTTGAGACTAGAAGATTTCCAGGTAAAGTAAGTAGGCATAATGTTTCTTAGCTTTAAATTATTTGAATTATTGCCATTATTATTCATCTGAATTTCCAATTTACACCTAATCTCACCAAAAAATGTTTAGTGTTTTCCCATGTTGTTTTTCAAACAGATGTAGGCATGACCTCTGGAAGGCATGAATAATGAAGAATGCCATAGCTAACTCTTTCTGAAGTATTTAAATAACATAGGAAGATGTATTAAGTTAAAATATACTAATAGAATTTTCTTATCTCAATGCCCTTTATTTTCTCAGAGAGCTTCTAGGTTTCATTCCAGTGTATAGTAACTGAAATATTTCCACAAATTTATTCCTGAAATAAAATACATCAGGCTGAAAGAGATTTTAAAAGAAATTTCATTTTTATATCATGCATCTTTTATCCACGTTCTAGTTTAGAGATCTCAGTTAAGCAGCTTTGCTACATCACTTTAACTGTAATAAGGAAGATTTTTTTATCAGATCCCTTGATAAAACCATTCACTCTACCTTTATATGTTTGTTCATGTTTCTCTCTGCATCTGAAAACACCTATTTTCTCTCCACTAACCAATCTGTAACCCTCCTTCAAAACCCTATTTGAGATTATTTCATCTATGTATATGTATTTATTTTCATATTTTTCTCTATTTTTGAAAAGATTTGAAGCAGCCTATAACAAGACACATAGAAGATGACCTAATAGCAACGATTAAAAAGTGAGTCAAGAGAAGAAAGTAAAACAAGAGGGGAGATGAGGCATAGCCAGGAATGAGTTTTAAAATGCATATCACAACAACCTGCATATGTGCAACAGGTGGGCATAAATCTGGCCCTAAATTTTCTGGCAGCCAACATGAAAAGAGAAACCTTATCAGTCACTCAATTCACAGTGTCCCTGAGATACTAACAATCCAAATTTCCCGGGCAAAGTCTAATTGTTCTTGGTACTCAGACCAGAAAGAAACTTTCCCTGGGATCTTCACAAATAGGTGGTGCAATGAGCAATCACTATAACTTTCTTACAATTCATACAACAAGATCCACAGGGCTGCTTATTAAAATGACTCGATGTAGGCTAGTGGCACATGCACAGACACAATACAGAGAAAAGGTGCCCTTCTGGGGAGGGAGAAAGAGAAGGCAGGGATGACCGACAGAACAAAAGCAGTGTTCCAGACTCTGCTGATCAGCTTTGACCCAGGGATTTAATTTAGAGTTTCAGGAGGTGGATGAACCTGGCAATCCTCTCTAAACACTGTTCCTCCTAGTTATTGATCAATCTTGTGTGGTGACAGCAAATGCACTGAGAGTAGTATTCTCTGTGCCATTGAGTTCATCCTCTAGTATCCAAGCAGAGCCCAGAGATGGGGCTAGAGTTCATTTCCTTTGCAAAAGGTGGGCGCTTTGCAGACTTGCCATCAAGGCAAATGTCTGATGCACGGCCAGGCCACCCGCCCCCACCCCCAACAAGGTGAGCAGAGGAGGCACTAGCAAGAAAGGCCAGGATGATTCCTAGAAAATTATTTTCAACCCACTGTAGACACAGATGAACAGGCAGTTGAGGCCCTAATTCTACTCCGTTTAGCATGGGCAAAATAGTATTAGTCTGAATTAGCCGAAGATAACCAGACACCCACTTCAGGCAAAATAAAACAGCCACAAAGCCCTGAAAGCATTTTTAGCTTTGAGCAGACTACTTCCTACTGTGTATTCCAAGACAAAGCATTATGAAATGCACATCTAGGAAACAGCAACAAGTTGTAAGGGATTGTTATTTATTTATAAGCCAGCTAGAAGATACGAATATCTAGCAAAGACAATAACTTGTTTGGAAAAAGAAAAAAAGAAGAAAAGGCAAAAGGCTTATCGGTGGCCTTTCTTTTGGACAATAATTGGCCAGCGGGGTCAGAGGCTTGTTCAGGCCACTCCTTATTTGAAATAATAGAGCCATAATATTCATGTAAGAATGTTTGTGCTTTTTTTCTCTATAGCCAGGAGAAGGAGGGGTTGAAGTCAGCTCAACCAGATCATTAAGAGCCAAGTTTTAAAGAAGGGAAAGCTAAACACAATCCTTTATAACCCCAAAGGCTATGGTCTGCCATGTCAAAAGACTGTTCCTATTGGCTCTAATCCGAGCAGAACCATAATAGGGCCAGTTTTGTAAGAACATCCATTCCCTGGGCTCTGTCTAGATTGAGCTCTTCAAACAGCTAAATCTTATATACAAGGATAAAGATCAAGGAATTTTCAAGAAGCGCAGCAACAATTTGATATCTCTAACTAACATATTCCTCTAGGAGAGAATGAAGAAGTTAGCAGTGGTCTTTAAAGGAATAAACTTTGCTTGATGTTTACTGTTCCACATATAAAACATTGGTCTATGAAAACTATACTCTTCATTTGATAATCAAATACCTGGCATACAGTTTAGGGCTATTGTCCAATAAAGGAAGGCTATAGTTTAGGATAGGAAGTATGTCCCTTTTAGAATACAGAATTAATTATACTATTCATCCAATCAAGTAAGGCTGTACCTGTAGTATAAATAATGGTGGGAAAGTTGGTGAGAGAGATCCTTGAATAGCTTTGGAGGGAAAAAAATACTTCCCTAGAATCTAACTACATTATGTAATACAGTAGCCTAACTCAGATCCTGATGCGAATTATGTTTTTAAGGTAGTGATAAATTTGAAATAAATTTTCAAGTGGATGAAGTTCTAAGTATTCACATGAGATTGTTTGTTTCATGTGATATCTCATTAACCATACTGTGGAGGGTTTAAGTTGTTCTACTCTCTGATATGCAGAAAGTAGATCCCCTCTTGACAGTTTAAATAGTCCTTAGCTAAAAGGATGCCACCTCACACAACTGAAAACCATCATCAACCTGTGTTAGTTTCCTAGGACTGCCATAACAAAGTAACTTCATTGCCTCTGTAATGTCACTATTTACTAATAAGGTTATATTCTGAGATCCTGGGGGTTACAACTTCGACATATCTTTTTGGGGAGACACAATTCAGCCCATTACACAATCCTAACTGAACTTATTCTGCAGAATTGAAGGTTCTTCAGAACTGGCTGCTTTAAGCAGTAATGAGGGTACCTTGCCTGTCCAACTGTAAGTGACCTTGAAACTAAAGAAGTAAACTTTCTATTCCTCATCATGAGAAAGGGACAGTTCTCTTACTCTTTGAGGAGCCAGGACATAAACCGTACCATATGCCCCTCTGTTGGTCTCCCCAGATGTGAGGCCGTATGGGGTGGCGCTTGACTGCACAGAACCTGGGGCCACACTGCCTGGGTTCATATTCCAGCACCAGCCCCTGTAACTGTGGGACTGTAGACAAGCCTTTCACTGTCTCTGGTCTGCAGTTAACTAGCCTGTAAAATGGAGATAATAATAGAACTTCCTCATGGGGATGTTTTGAGATTGAAATGAGCCAATATGTATGAAGCACTTAGAACAGGGCCAAGCACCCAGAAGCACTATGTTAATGTTAAGTATTTTAAGCTGTTTTACAGTTAGATATTTAAAATAAAGGTATTATTTTTAAGTATGAGGAGTAAAATGCTCACCATCTCAACAGGAGACTGATTATCAAGGAAGCTAGATTTTCCACAAGAACCCCCTTTATGACCCTCATTCCATATTCCCTCTGTCTAGTCGTAATTTCTTCTATTTTTAATGCCTTTCCTCAATTAATAATAATGTACCAAGAAGCCTCTCAGTCTAGTTTTGGCTCACTTTGATCATTGCCTCATGTTGTTCAATTTCACCAACGTATCAATAATAGAAGGCAATTGCTTCTTGGACTATCTTCATCTCTGGACAACTGACCTCTTCCAGGTTACTATAGGCAAGTTCCATGTTTTCCATTTCTTCTACATCCTATAAAACTCAGAACAATATAATGCACATAAGCAGGTGCTGGATAAACCCCAAATGGTTGAAAGGTAAATACAAAGTAAACCTAAATACTAAGAAGAGAATCCTTTATTGCAGGCAAGTTTGCACATCCAAGGATCGTTTTTGAGAACGATTATGGTTCACAAATGTTCAGAAAACTCCAGCAAAGGCATACAGTACACAACCTAAGGAAAGATTATGGCTGGGAAGAACTGGCTTCAGGCCTAACATTGCTTTATCATGGTTCTGGCACGTAATCAATAGGAAATTCTGTTGCATAGACGTAAATCATAATTGAATTTTCATCGGTCTTGTGCCAAATCTGTGCCTGTATGAAATCCAGAATGTCGGTGCCAAGGTGCCTTATCAGTCCATATGCAAATATGCCTTTTGATGAAATCAAAGAATAGCAGAATTCAGAGGAGATCGCCACCTTGTGCTGCCAAAGCCAGGTAGACATTTAACTCTTCACATTGGCCAATGACTAAAAACTGCCTGCAAAGGAAGGCATTTCTCATGCAGTGCCGCTCCTTAGATGCTCAAGGGAATTTAGAAATGGGGAAAAAAATCAACTCACAATGTTCATTCCCCCTAAGAGGCTATTCAAAAATTCTTTTACCAAAATCCCTGAAAACTTTATCAAAAATTAACCATTAACTAATAATAAAAATAAGATTTATATACAGTTTTCTCAAGGCAAAATGGGAAAAAAAATGGTATTGGAGACTACCTCCTCTAAATGTTAAAAAGAGGACAAAATTTCCAGACTTTCATCCTTTTCTCAAAGACAACACATCTGAAACTCAAGACGGTATAATCGAATAAGCTTAATGCTATGCTCACTTATTTTGAGAACTGATGATTAGATTAAATCAGGCTCATAGATTTATAAGGATCTGTGCTTTTAAAATTCTTTGAACATCTTTTAAAATACTCTTTTTTTTTTTAGATCAACCACCAGAACTTTTTTTAAGACACTAAGGACTCAATTGCCTGAGAGAATATTTTACCTAGATATTTACTCAACAATACAAACTGTTACCCACTGCTTACAACATACACACAAAGAGAAAGATTCTCTAGATTAGCACTGTCCAGTACAGTAGACACTATCCACCTATGGCTATCTAAATTTAAATAATTCAAACATAATTCAAATTAAGAATTCAGTTCTACACTCATACTGGCTGCATTTCAAGAGCTCAATACCATGGGTGGCTAGCAGCTACAGTATCCTATGCCATAGGTATAAAACATTTCTATCATCACAGAAAGTTCTGTTGGACAGCTCTGCAAGTCTGCATCATTCCTTCTTTTTTTTTTTATATAAATTTATTTATTTTATTTATTTATTTTTGGCTGCGTTGGGTCTTCGCCGCTGCGCATGGGCTTTTCTCTGGTTTTGGCAAGCGGGGGCCACTCTTCGCTGCGGTGCGCAGGCCCCTCACCGCGGCGGCCTCTCCCGTTGCGGAGCACAGGCTCCAGGTGCATGGGGTTCAGTAGTTGTGGCTCGCGGGCCCCAGAGCACAGGCTCAGCAGTTGTGGCGCACGGGCCCAGTTGCTCCGCGGCATTTGGGACCCTCCCGGACCAGGGCTCGAACCCATGTCCCCTGCGTTGGCAGGCGGATTCCTAACCAATGCGCCACCAGGGAAGCCCATCATTCCTTCTTATGTCCAGAAAGTTCTACACTTTGTATCATCACAGAGGAAGGGGCCCCTTTTCTCTCTGGGTTCTCCAGAGAATCTTGATCTCACTACAGCCACGTCTCTTAGAAAGAAGAAAGGTCCACAGTTTCCCACCCTGAGCCCACACGCATGTGGGAAGAACTAACAGGCCTTTGATAAAGCCAGCAGTTCTCAACCAGTTTGGGAGAGGAGAAGTGTATCAAATTTGCTCTGGGGAAATACAGATGCAGGATGTCAGCAAGATGGCAGAATAGGAGGTTCAAGCTCTCATACCCCCACCAAAACATCAATTTTAACAACCATCCATGGACAGGAATACCCCTGTGGGAACCTGGAAGTCGAGTGGAGAGTTTACAGCACTTCATTTGAGAAGACAAACAAACAAACAAGAATAGATGCATTATACACGCTACTATATATAAAATAAATAACTAATAAGAACCTACTGTATAGCACAGGGAACTCTTTTCAATACTCTGTAATGACCTATATGGGAAAAGAATCTAAAAATGAGTGGATATATGTATATGTGTAACCGATTCAAAAACTAACACAACATTTTAAAACAACTATACTCCAATAAAAATTTTTAAAAAAAAGAACAGATGCATTGAAGAATATGAGTCTCACTTTACCTGTGTCACCCCTCCTCCACAGCAGCACAGCTCAATGCCAGGAGAGACCCCCTGAGCCCACAATTTTTCCCACAAGGGAAAGTGAGAACTGAGTGAGCGCTCAACTTCCCCAGCCTGGTGGGACATTGCCCCCAGCAGCCTGCTTCTGCCTTACCGTATCCAGAGCAGTGGGGGGATCAGCATGGCTGAATAATCTGGAGGGGAGTAGGAGCAGGGCAAAAGGGCAGGGGTCACAGCAACCACTGTGCAGAACTCAAAAACTGGCCACAGATCCTACTAACTGGCTTGCAGACTTCACCAAGAGGCCTGCCCCCAAATCCCATGGGACACCTCACTGGTAGCCTCCCCCAACTGGATGGCATGTGCCCCCAGCACTCTACTTGTGAACTCCCAAGATGGTGCATGTGAGCCTCCACAGACAGCGTTTGGGAGCCTCTGCAGAGGGCAAGTACAAACCCCTGCAGACAGCACACAGATATTCCCAGCTGGCTTGACCTGGCAGGATTGAGATCAACCTTGAATACTTCAGAGCACTGACCTGGGGGAAATAACAAAGCCAACCCACAGAATGGTAAATCACATACAGTATATGATAAAGTATATATCCAGAATCTATAAAGAACTCTTACAACTTAACAGTAAAAAGACTCATAACCCAAATGAAAAGAGAGTATTTGAACATACGTTTCTCAAAAATATATATACAAATAACCAATAGCACATGAAGAAGACATGCTCAACATTATTAGCCGTAATGAAATTCAATTGAAAATCACGAGGAACCACTTCACACTCACTAAGATGGCTATCATCAAAAAGAGAGATAATTAGAAGTGTTGACAAGGACATCAGAAATTGGAACCCTCATACATTGCTGGTGGAATGTGGAAATGGTACAGTTTGGTAGTTCCTCAAAGTGTCAAACATGAAGTTAACATATGAAGCAGCAATTCAGTCCTAGGTATGTACCCAAGGGAAATTAAAACATACGTGCATCCAAATACTTGCACACAAATGTTCATAATAACATTACTCATAATATCCCCAAACTGGAAACAAGCCAATGTCTATCAACTGATGAATGGTTGAATGAAATGTGGTATATCCATACAGTGGAATCAGCAGTAAAAAATAATTAAGTATTGATACATGGTATAACATGGATGAATCTTGAAAACATTATGCTAAGTGAAAGAACCCAGTTAGAAAAGACCACATATTTTATGATTACATTTATATGAAATTTCCAGAATAGGCGCTCTTTATAGAGAGATAGAGAAATAGAATAGATTCGTGGGTGGGATGGGGAGACATGAGGAGTGAACTGATAATGGATATGGGGTTTCCTTTTGGAGTGATGACGACGTTTTAAATTGATCGCGATGATGGCTACAAAACTCTGTGGATATATTAAAAATCATTAAATTGTATACTTTGGTGAACTTTATAGTATGTGAATTACATCACAATAAAGCTATTTTTTAAAATCTGGGATATTAAAAAAAATTCTTAAACCTGAGGATGTAAATTTTTTACACAACTTAAAAATACTTGTTCAAAGAAATGAACAAAATTTGTAGTAGTTTTGCAGAAGACCAAAGAAAGGAATATATATTGGCTTTATCTTTTGCAAACTGACCACAAAAATAAAACTTTATTTTTTATTTCTTAAATATTTAAGCATATTTGATTCAGTGCATGAAAGGAGTTACATAATTCAAAGAAAATTGATCCCACAGTGACACCAGCAAATAGCAGGTTAACAACAATGTCCGGTTTATGTCAAACTTCTTGTAGCTTCCTTATACCTCCATCTTGAGAAATGAATCACTTGGCCCCAGATAGTATAGTGAAAAGCAGGGCCTTTCAGAGTACAAGATCAGAAAGACCAGTTGGCCCATGATTAATGTTCTTAGAGGTCTTCAAAGTGAGAATTTTGACATTACTTCCAGGTGAGTTTATAACCCAGTCACAGAGGTACACAGGCATACTGTTAGGGTTTAAAAAAATGTTCATTGTGTATTTTGTGACCGTTAATTTTATGTGTCAGCTTGACTGGGCCATACGGTGCCCAGACATTTGGCCCAATAATATTGTGGGTGAGTCTGTGAGGGTGTTTCTGGATGAGATTCACATCTGAATCAGGGGTCTGAGTAAAGCAGATTTCCCTCCCTTAATGTGGGTGAGCCTCATCCAATCAATTGATGAGAAAACAACAAAAAGGCTGAATAAGAGGAACTTCCTCCTGCCTGATTCTTTTAGCTGGGACATTGGTCTTTTCCAGTCTTCAGACTCCAGCTGAAACATTGGCTTTTTGTGGGCCTCTAGCCTGCTGGCTTTTAGACTGGAACATATACCACCATCAGCTCTCCTGGTTCTAAGGCCTTTGGACTCAGACAGGAACTAAACCATTGGCTCCCTGGGTCTCCATCTTACCAGCTGCAGGTCTTGGCAATTCTCAGCCTCCATAATCATGTGAGCTTATTCCTTATAATAAATCATAGATGATAGAGAGAGAGAGAGAGATACTAGATAGATATTCCTAATACACATCCTTAATTTTGTGCTGTTCTGTCAGACCACAATCCTTACAAATTATACACTACAATGTTTGTAACCTTACTTTGCCTTCCCTAGAAGTTTTAATCTATAGGGGTCTTACGCAATAGCAATGGTTCGATTTTTTCTCAAGCTTTGAGAAACTCTGATGAAAACACCTGCATATGTCAGAACACATATCTCCCCATTCACCTGTATGATCCTGGTTGAACCTTGACTCTGCTTGTGTCTCAGAGTAACCAAATGGACAATGATGGTGATAATTCCTAACTTTCCTTATTAATAAGATTCTTATGAGGATCAAGTGAGATAAGAGGTATGAAAAATGTTTTCAAAAATAAGGCAATATACCGTAGTGATAAAATTTTACAGTGTTTTTGTTGAATGTTATTAATATTTTAGTATTAATTGAAATCTCTCTAATGACAATAGAGAGGAAACCTTAATGGACAGCTGAATTAGAATAATATAGACAAGTTAGAATAAAATTTGAGCATATTAAAAGTGTATACTGCAAAGAATAATCACTAGATCATTTTCTGCTTCTTGAATTTACAGTGTAATGTGGGGTGAGGAGTAAACTTGTTATACTCATGGAACAGGTGAGCTATTAAATTAATTTCACGTAAACAAACCAGATAAGAGGCAGCATGTTTATTGACACGGAAAGCCACTCCACTGTTACATAAATAACTACCATACAGATGCTTATAAGTATAATGTTTTTCATGTATTACCACCAAAGAAAGCCTATCTCACAGAGAAGAATCACATCGTTGGAAATTGCCAAAAGCTTTGAAGCCTAGTGCCAGGTACAGCATAAGTGCCTAGTTAATATTTGCAGACTGATTAGGGGAAAAAAGTATTTATGTATAAATAAGAATATTGACTATAGGAACATGCGGATAATTCTTTCACTCAGTATTTCAATACCATGTCCAGTTTGGAGCCTGAAACTTAAGTGAATGGAGAACTTGGAGTAGTTCCAGAGAAAAGCAATGAAAATGATTAAAGAGATGGAAAATGGGGCCTATAAATCATGACTACAAGAATTGGAGCTTATTTAACCTGAAAGAAAACGCTACATGACTGCACCAGATTCTTGTATCTGAAACTGAGAGATGGTGAGATTTGCCATCACCCATCCATACAGCCCTGCAAGCAGAAATCCAGAAACAGCAAAGATATTTTCAAAGTATTAGTATTATTTCTGTAAATATCAAACTCTCTTTTCTTGTGGTTTTCAAAACAACAACAGCAGGCCTGGGACAAGCAGGGTGTGCACCGATTCAACCCACAAACATGTAGTCAAGAGACTTTTTCTTGCCTCTTTGTTTCCTGGTGCACGAGAAGAGGGGATTCAGGGCGCCGCTGGTGCACGAGGAGAGGGGATTCAGAGCGCCACTTAAACGAGCTCCAGAGATGGGCGCGAGCTGCGGCTATCAGCGCGGACCCCAGAGACGGGCATGAGACGCTAAGGCTGCTGTTACAGCCACCAAGAAGCCTGTGTGCAAGCATAGGTCACTCTCCATACCTCCCCTCCCAGGAGGCTGTGCAGCCCGCCACTGCCAGGGTCCCGTGATCCAGGGACAACTTCCCCGGGAGAACACACGGAGCACATCAGGCTAGTGCAATGTCACGCCGGCCTCTGCCGCTGCAGGCTCGCCCCGCCTCCGTACCCCTCCCACTCCCCGGCCTGAGTGAGCCAGAGCCCCCGAATCAGCTGCTCCTTTAACACTGTCCTGTCTGAGCGAAGAACAGATGCCCTCAGGTGACCTACACACAGAGGCAGGGCCAGATCCAAAGCTGAACCCCAGCAGCTGTGCGAAAGAAGAAGAGAAAGGGAAATTTCTCCCAGCAGTCTCAGGAGCAGCGGATTAAATCTCCACAATCAACTTAATGTACCCTGCATCTGTGGAATACCTGAATAGACAACCAATCATCCCAAATTGAGGAGGGGGACTTTGGGAACAAGGATATATATATTGTTTTCCCTTTTCCTCTTTTTGTGAGTATGTACGTGTATGCTTCTGTGTGCGATTTTGTCTGTATTGCTTTCCTTTTACCATTTGTCCTAGGGGTCTCTCTGTCCATTTTTTTGTTTGTTTGTTTTTTTGTATAGTTTTTGGCACTTGTTATCATTGCTGTATTTGTTTTTTGGTTGTGGAAATAGTGGTTACTCTCTTCCTTCTTTCATTCTTTCTTTTTTTGTTTGTTTTTTACTACTTTAAAAAAGTTCTTTTTAATTATTTTTTTAATAACTTTATTGTATTGTACTGTATTGTATTTTACCTTCTTCTTTCTTTCTCTTTTTTTCTCCCTTTTATTCTGAGCCATGTAAATGACAGGCTCTTGGTGCTCCAGCCAGGCATCAGGGCTGTGCCTCTGAGGTGGGAGAGCCAAGTTCAGGACATTGGTCCACAAGAGACCTCCCAGCTCCATGTAATATCAAATGGTGAAAATCTCCCTGAGAGCTCCATCTCAACGCCAAGACCCAGATCCACTCAACGACCAGCAAGCTACAGTGCTGGACACCTTATGCCAAACAACTAGCAAGACAGGAACCCAACCCCACCCATTAGCAGAGAGGTTGCCTAAAATCATAATAAGGCCACAGACACCCCCAAAACACACCACCAGACATGGATCTGCCCACCAGAAAGACAAGATCCAGCCTCATCCACCACAACACAGGCACTAGTCCCCTCCACCAGGAAGCCTACACAACCCACTGAAACAACCTTAGCCACTGGGGACAGATACCAAAAACAACAGGAACGACGAACCTGCAGCCTGCAAAAAGGAGACCCCAAACACAGTAAGTTAAGCAATATGAGAAGACAGAGAAACACACAGCAGATGAAGGAGCAAGGCAAAAACCCACCAGACCTAACAAATGAAGAGGAAATAGGCAGTCTACCTGAAAAAGAATTCAGAATAATGATAGTAAATATGATTCAAAATCTTGGAAATAGAATGGAGAAAATACGAGAAATGTTTAACAAGCACCTAGAAGAACTAAAGAGCAAACAAACAGTGATGAACAACACAATAAATGAAATTAAAAATTCTCTTGAAGGGATCAACAGGAGAATAACTGAGGCAGAAGAACGGATAAGTGACCTGGAAGATAAAATAGTGGAAATAACTACTGCAGAGCAGAATAAAGAAAAAAGAAAGAAAAGAATTGAGGACAATCTCAGAGACCTATGGGACAACATTAAACGCACCAACATTCGAACTACAGGGGTCCCAGAAGAAGAAGAGAAAAAGAAAGGGACTGAGAAAATATTTGAAGAGATTATAGTTGAAAACTTCCCTAATATGGGGAAGGAAAGAGTCAATCAAGTCCAGGAAGCACAGAGAGTCCCATACACGATAAAACCAAGGAGAAACACACCAAGACACATATTAATCAAACTATCAAAAATTAAATGCAAAGAAAAAATACTAAAAGCAGCAAGGGAAAAAAGACAAATAACACACAAGGGACTCCCCATAAGGTTAACAGCTGATCTTTCAGCAGAAACTCTGCAAGCCAGAAGGAAGTGGCAAGACATATTTAAAGTGATGAAGGGGAAAAACCTACAATCAAGATTACTCTACCCAGCAAGGATCTCATTCAGATTTGATGGAGAAATTAAAACCTTTACAGACAAGCAAAAGCTAAGAGAATTCAGCACCACCAAACCAGCTTTACAACAAATGCTAAAGTAACTTTTCTAGGCAGGAAACACAAGAGAAGGAAAAGATCTACAATAACAAACCCAAAACAATTAAGAAAATGGTAACAGAAACATACATATCGATAACTACTTTAAATGTAAATAGATTAAATGCTCCAACCAAAAGACATAGATTGGCTGAATGGATACAAAAATAAGACCCATATATATGCTGTCTACTTCAGACCTAGGGACACAAACAGACTGAAAGTGAGGGGATGAAAAAAGATATTCCATGCAAATGGAAATCAAAAGAAAGCTGGAGGAGCAATTCTCATATCAGACAAAATAGACTTTAAAACAAAGACTATTACAAGAGACAAAGAAGGACACTACATAATGATCAAGGGATCAATCCAAGAACAAGATATAACAATTGTAAATATTTATGCACCCAACATAGGAGCACCTCAATACATAAGGCAAATACTAACAGCCATAAAAGGGGAAATCGACAGCAACACAATCACAGTAGGGGACGTTAACACCCCACTTTCACCAATGGACAGATCATCCAAAATGAAAATAAATAAGGAAATACAAGCTTTAACTGATACATTAAACAAGATGGACTTAATTGATATTTATAGGACATACCATCCAAAAAAAACAGAATACACATTCTTCTCAAGTGCTCACGGAACATTCTCCAGGATAGATCATATCTTGGGTCACAAATCAACCCTTGGAAAATTTAAGAAAATTGAAATCGTATCAAGTATCTTTTCCAACCACAATGCTCTGAGACTAGATATCAATTACAGGAAAAAATCTGTATAAATACAAACACATGGAGGCTAAACAATACACTACTAAATAACCAAGAGATCACTGAAGAAATCAAAGAGGAAATCAAAAAATACCCAGAAACAAATGACAATGAAAACAATGACCCAAAACCTACGGGATGCAGCAAAATCAGTTCTAAGAGGGAAGATTATAGCAATACAATCCTACCTTAAGAAACAAGAAACATCTCAAATAAACAACCTAACCTTACACCCAAAGCAATTAGACAAAGAAGAACAAAAAATCCCCAAAGTTAGCAGAAGGAAAGAAATCATAAAGATCAGATCAGAAATAAATGAAAAAGAAATGAAGGAAATGATAGCAAAGATCAATAAAACTAAAAGCTGGTTCTTTGAGAAGGTAAACAAAATTGATAAACCATTAGCCAGACTCATCAATAAAAAAAGGGAGAAGACTCAAATCAATAGAATTAGAAATGAAAAAGGAGAAGTAACAACTGACACTGCAGAAATACAAAGGATTATGAGAGATTACTACAAGCAACAATATGCCAATAAAATGGACAACCTGGAAGAAATGGACAAATTCTTACAGATGCACAACCTTCCGAGACTGAACCAGGAAGAAATCGAAAATATGAACAGACCAATCACAAGCACTGAAATTGAAACTGTGATTTAAAATCTTCCAATAAAAGCCCAGGACCAGATGGCTTCACAGGCAAATTCTATCAAACATTTAGAGAAAAGCTAACACCTATCCTTTTCAAACTCTGCCAAAATATGGCAGAGGGATCAACACTCCCAAACTCATTCTACGAGGCCACCATCACCCTGATACCAAAACCAGACAAAGATGCCACAAAAACAGAAAACAACAGGCCAATATCACTGATGAACACAGATGCAAAAATCCTCAACAAAATACTAGCAAACAGAATCCAGCACCACATTAAAAGGATCATATAACATGATCAAGTGGGGTTTACCCCAGGAATGCAGGATTCTTCAATATATGCAAATCAATCAATGTGATAAACCATATTAACAAAATGAAGGAGAAAAACCATATGATCATCTCAACAGATGCAGAAAAAGCTTTTGACAAAATTCAACACCCATTTATGATAAAAACCTTCCAGAAAGTAGGCATAGAGGGAACTCACCTCAACCTAAAAAAGGCCATATATGACAAACCCACAGGCAACATCATCCTCAATGGTGAAAAACTGAAACCATTTCCACTAAGATCAGGAACAAGACAAGGTTGCCCACTCTCACCACTATTATTCAACATAGTTTTGGAAGTTTTAGCCACAGCAGTCAGAGAAGAAAAAGAAATAAAAGGAATCCAAATCGGAAAAGAAGAAGTAAAGCTGTCACTGTTTGCAGATGACATGATACTATACATAGAGAATCCTAAAGATGCTACCAGAAAACTACAAGAGCTAATCAATGAATTTGGTAAAGTAGCAGGATATAAAATTAATGCACAGAAATCTCTAGCATTCCTATACACTAATGATGATAAATCTGAAAGTGAAATTAAGAAAACACTCCCATTTACCACTGCAACGAAACGAATAAAATACCTAGGAATAAATCTGCCTAAGGAGACAGAAGACCTGTATGCAGAAAATTATAAGACACTGATGAAAGAAATTAAAGATGATACAAACAGATGGAGAGATAGACCATGTTCTTGGATTGGAAGAATCAACATTGTGAAAATGACTATACTACCCAAAGCAATCTACAGATTCAATGCAATCCCTATCAAACTACCACTGGCATTTTTCACAGAACTAGAACAAAAAAGTTCACAATTTGTATGGAAATACAAAAGACCCCGAATAGCCAAAGCAATCTTGAGAAAGAAAAACGGAGCTGGAGGAATCAGGTTCCCTGACTTAACACTATACTACAAAGCTACAGTAATCAAGACAGTATGGTACTGGCACAAAAACAGAAATATAGATCAATGGAACAGGATCGAAAGCCCAGAGATAAACCCACGCACATATGGTCACCTTATCTTTGATAAAGGAGGCAAGAATATACAGTGGAGAAAAGACAGCCTCTTCAATACGCAGTGCTGGGAAAACTGGACAGCTACATGTAAAAGAATGAAATTAGAACACTCCCTAACACCATACACAAAAAATAAACTCAAAATGGATTAAAGACCGAAGTGTAAGGCCAGACACCATCAATCTCTTAGAGGAAAACATAGGCAGGACACTCTATGACATAAATCACAGCAAGATCCTTTTTGACCCAGCTCCTAGAGAAATGGAAATAAAAACACAAATAAACAAATGGGACCTAATGAAAGTTAAAAGTTTTTGCACAGCAAAGGAAAACATAAACAAGACGAAAAGACAGCCCTCAGAATGGGAGAAAATATTTGCAAATGAAGCAACTGACAAAGGATTAATCTCCAAAATTTACAAGCAGCTCATGCAGCTCAATATCAAAAAAACAAACAACCCAATCCAAAAATGGGCAGAAGACCTAAATAGACATTTCTCCGAAGAAGATATACAGATCGCCAACAAACACATGAAAGAATGCTCAACATCATTAATCATTAGAGAAACGTGAATCAAAACTACAATGAGATATCATCTCACACCGGTCAGAATAGCCATCATCAAAAAATCTACAAACAGTAAATGCTGGAGAGGGTGTGGAGAAAAGGGAACCCTCTTGCACTGTTGGTGGGAATGTAAATTGATACAGCCACTATGGAGAACAGCATGGAGGTTCCTTACAAAACTAAAAATAGAACTACCATATGACCCAGCAATCCCACTACTGGGCATATACCCTGAGAAAACCATAATTCAAAAAGAGTCATGTACCATAATGTTCATTGCAGCTCTATTTACAATAGCCAGGACATGGAAGCAACCTAAGTGTCCATCGACAGATGAATGGATAAAGAAGATGTGGCACATATATACAATGGAATATTACTCAGCCATAAAAAGAAACGAAATTGAGTTTTTTGTAGTGAGGTGGATGGACCTAGAGGCTGTCATACAGAGTGAAGTCAGTCAGAAAGAGAAAAACAAATACCATATGCTAACACATATATATGGAATCTAAAAAACAAACAAAGAAAAATGGTCATGAAGAACCTAGGGGCAAGACGGGAATAAAGACGCAGACTTACTAGAGAATGGACTTGAGGATATGGGGAGGGGGAAGGGTAAGCTGGCACAAAGTGAGAGAGTGGCATGGACATATATACACTACCAAATGTAAAATAGATAGCTAGTGTGAAGCAGCCACATAGCACAGGGAGATCAGTTCAGTGCTTTGTGACCACCTAGGGGGGTGAGACAGGGAGGGTGGGAGGGAGGGAGACACAAGAGGGAAGAGATATGGGGACATATGTATATGTATAACTGATTCACTTTGTTATAAAGCAGAAACTAACACACCATTGTAAAGCAATTATACTCCAATAAAGATGTTAAAAATAAATAAATAAAAGAAACTGAGGTTCAGTGGTCTCAGTGATTTGGGCAAGGTTAGCAGCAGTTAATGTCAGAACTGAGACCTGAACCCACAAATCCTGATCTCGAGTCTGTTTTAGGGCTCTTTACAAATCCTTGTTACTCCTTTAGCAATCCTAACGTGCTGTGGTTTGTCAGATAAATATTTCTTTCCATTAGAGCTGAAATTGTTATCAACAGAAAATCCATCTTGTTGAGTAATTTGCTGGGGGGAGGGAGAGATGATGTCATCATGGTCATATGGTACAAAGTCACTGAATTCCGTACACACACACACACAGGAGTTATTTATAAATATAAAGAGTTTAATTTAGCCAAAGTATCATTTAATAATGAATAAAGCATCTCGTCTCTATTTGTTCGGTTACACTCCACGTAGTAAAGACAAGAGATATAAACTAGAATTAAACTATTTTCAATTTTTTATTTTAAATTGAAACAAAATGCACCACCATACCAGTGCTTTCTATTATCACCCCTGCTGCATCCTCACTTCTTTTTCCTGTGTTTTAAATGAAAATGTTTCACATGCCTTCAGTCAATCTAACAATAACCAAAAAATGATTCTGGATCAACACACACAAAATTGGGGGAAAGAAGTAGTTTATTGGTGTCCAGGCAAATCACAAGATAAAACAGAAGTCAGTGTATTGGCGAGTTAGCGATTTAGTTTATTTTATTATTTGATTTGGTTTCTCTATAGTCAGAGGCTAGCAAAATTACTTCTGAATTTCTGGATGTTAAGAATCTAGAATTGTTCAGATCTGAATTTTTCTGTCTCGATAACTGACTGAAAATGAAGCAAAAATATATTTCCCTTTATTTTTGTTTTGAAGGTTCAATGGAATAAATTTCACAGAAAACAAATACTGGAGAAACTAATACAATTCTTCAAGGCATCCTGCTGTTTCTTAGAAGTTCCCAAACCTCACACCAATATTCCCACGTGATCACAGTTTCAAAATGACCTCCTTTTATCCTGCCCCATGACTGGAAATCACCTTAAAATTCAATATCGGAGGATGAACTTTCCTGGTTCAATATCCCAAGTGTCTTAATTGTAATTTTATCCAATTTGTTGGTAGCGACTCCCAGGAGTTGCTCAAGGACACGAAAGCTGCCCTTTTTATCCCTGCCTGCTTGTCCCCCTCTCCTTGCACGGAAGCTCTGTAATAAATGAGGAACGCACAACTGTGCTGGGTGGTCACATCTCCTCGTGATTCCCTCTATGTGCTTGCTTTAGGAAGGCACTGGAGAGTCACTGAGATGCAGAGCAATTTCTTAGCCATTAGTTTGTAAGAATCCCCCTGCCCCGACATGATTTAAAACATGAGCATCATGACCTCAATGTTCTCAGAAGGTATTAGCCTCCCTGCCTCTCTTTCAGGGAAGTCCTGAGTTACTTTCTTAGAAAGAGTGGATGCATCTAAAAGCTAATAGTTCTGAGTATAAGCTTGAGTACATGTCTGAACTCTTGACTTCAGGTCAAGCTAACCTAAAAAAATGAGAAATTCAATCTTGTCCTATTTGTGAGCCCTGATCGGGTCTGACACCACTGAGGAGAGTTTTTAAGTTCAGAGATTGGCACTAGCTGGTACCCATGCACTGGGAGGGAGTCCACACAAGCTGGTCCCCCAGGCTGATGGTTAGAGACAAAAGACCCTCTCTACTAAAGCTGCAGGTGCATGAGCCAGAAGAGTAGTCTAAGCTCCTATCCTAAGTAAAATGACTCAGGTTAAAACTAAAGAGATGCATCTGAATAGGTCATTGATGTAAGGAGATCCTGAGGTAGGAAGCAGAGCCTGGATTGAAAAGAGAGCAAGGTAAGCAGGAGGGTGTTTGGAGAAATTGCATAGACAGGTTTTTATACATCCTCAGTAATGTATTGGGTGGATGGGCAGGATTTATTTAAAAGTCCGTGGATAGAGCTGACCTCACCACATGAGAATGCCTCCCCTAGCAGGGCTGGGTCTGAGTTTGCCAAGGCTGGTGCACTCCTAAGTCAGAGGTACATCCTCATGACTGTTCTTCAGGCTCTACCCTTTACTGCTGATGCATGAAATGGGGCCAATGGAGCTGAGGAACTCTTTCAAGCATATTTGGGCTGTTTCAGGGAAATCAGCACTAATTATTAGGTTCTAGTGTAGTTGGTGGAATTTCAGCAAAGAGGCCAGGGCTGGTGTGGACACACATGAGGAAGACTGATGGAGTTGGCTGCCACAAGTTCATCCCATTGTTCTCCTCCTAGGCAGCTGGTATGCATAGGTCAGAAGAAAGAGGTCACAGGGCAAGCTGAAATTCTACCAACTACTAGAATAATGGTGGTACCAGGAGGTGCAGAAAGAAGTGACTCAGTGTTTTAGGTGGAGGAAAGCAGTGGAGTTTTATATGGGAAATCCACAGTGGCTACTGAGTAGAACAGTTGTGCGGTCTTTAAAAGATACAATTATGAGTGTACTTCTCTCAGACCAGATTGACATGCTCACTCTGACCATCAGCCTATAAATGTTGGAAAGGTGAATGGAACTATAGATGAACAGCCTCCTCCAAACTGGGATTTAAGTGGTCAGGTTATATTAGGCCCTAAAAGACTTCCTTGATAAATAGGGAGGGTATCAGGGAATGGTGCCCTGGTGGGAAGGATCAGGATAGGGAGTAAGCCCTAAATTGGTTTCTTATGGAGGATGCCTATATCAGTCAGGGCAGGCTAGGTTATGCTGCAGTAAAAATTACCCCCAAATCTGAATGGCTTAAAAGAAGAAATTTCATTTATCATTCAGGGTGTTTGTCCCTTAGGGATCTGCTGGGGGCCCTATTCCATTTACTTTCACTCAGGAACCCACACCAAGGGAGATTTAATCTGTGTGCTGCCATGTTTGCTCTGGCAGGAAAATGAGAACACAGCAAAGCATGCACCAGCCTTTAAAACTCAGCCCACAGTTGACATTTGTCATTTCTGTTCTCATTTCATTGATCACAGCAAGTCATGTGGTCACACCTAACCCTAAGAGGGCAGAGAAGTGCAAGTTGTCCATGTGCCCAAAAGGAGGACTAAAAATATTTCATGATCAGCACTAATGATTACCAAAATGTCTACTTCACTAAGATGGTATCATGACCATGGGAACGGAGGGGGCTGGTCTGAAATGATGGTGTGTCTGAACAGTTCACAGTTTGCTGGATATGTGGTGCTAGCTCAGCACTGCCACCATCACCACCCAACCCCCACCTCAGTCCTCTCCTTGACCTGGGTATTTTAGGTGTCAATTTCTGTAATAGGTGAATTAATGGTGCCCCAAAAACACACATGCCCTAATTCCTAGAATCTATGAATATGTTACTTTATATGGCAAAAGTAACTTTGCAGATGTGATTAAGTTAAGGATCTTGGGATGGAGAGATGATCATGGATTACCCAGGTGGACCCAATGGAATCACAGGGGCCCCTATAAGAGGGAGACGGGAGTGTACGTCAGAGAAAAATAAGAGATTTGAGGATGTTACACTGCTGGGTTTGAAGATGGAGGATGGGGCCACAAGCCAAGGAATGCAGGCAGTCTCTAGGAGCTGGAAAGGGGAAAGAAATAGAGTCTCTACTAGAGCTTCCAGAGAGAACATGGCCCTACCTACACCTTGATTTTAGCACAGTGTGTCTCAGACTTCTGAACTCCAGAACAGTAAGAGAATAAAATTGTGTTGTTTAGATTACCACTAAATCTGTGGTAATATGTCCAGTAGCAAGAGGAAACTAATACAATGTCCCAGAAAATGTGATGTAAGAGGAAAGTCCTCAGACAGAGTTTGGAATGAGCAAAGTTAGATGACAGGAAGCATTGTTGCAAAGCTGTAGTGTTGGTACATGATGAGTGTGAATTTCATGGCCACCACTCAAACCCATTGACCTGGGAGGGCAGGCGGCCCCAACTCCAAAGGTATCCCTAATAAAAGAACTTGGTCTTGTCACTTAATTATGTTTTAAATGAGTAAAACACAACCCCACATGTGCAGAAACATGAATTCCTTCTCGCTTTTCTTCCTCCTAACTTTTCCCTCTCCACACCTTCCCCGCTCTCAGCTTCAACTCCTTTCCATTTCAGCTGAACCAGCAGCAGATGCCAATACTGAGCAAGGCAGTCATGATTTTAAACACCTTCACTTGCAGAGCATAGCATCATTCCAGGACGATCATAGGGTCAACCACACACCCAAAACTTAAATCTGCTCTACAACTTTCGTTCCAGGTTAATGTCTATATGTAAAACAGAGTTAGGTTTTACACTCCAAAAACTATAAACAGTTTTACTATGTGCAGGGATGCCACTTACAGCTGTACAGATTGTGCACAACACAGTCCTATGGGGACACCATGCCAACAGGTCCATGTCAATTGTGCTTCCAAAAATTCTGCAGTCCACAACTCACACAACTGTATGTGGCAGCCTTACATTACACTCTACAAATACCCATTCAGATATTTGAAAAGTGGGTGAGATGTAGGACAATTCTTCACTGTGCAGAACCATCCCACCTATCTAGCATCTGTGGCCTCCACCCATTCTATAACAGTAGCACACCTCAATCATTCTGACAACACAAAACACTCCACAAACTTACAAACTGCTCCTGTGGAACAGTAGTCCATTCATGCTTCATTTCTCTGATCTCATCTTTTAAGCTCTCATTCTTGCACCAATCACACCAATCTTCTTGATATTCTTTTAACAGTCCATGTTTCCTCCTTCCTCAAGAGTCTTTGTAAATTATTTCTCTGGGATGAACACTCTGAGGCTTAACATCTCCAAACTCTCCTTCACTCCCTTCATACCCCTGCCCAAATGTCACCTTATCAAAAAGTCCTTCTCTGGCCACCCTATATAAGATAGAAATCCCACACCTACCCCAGCACTTCTTGTCCCTCTTATTTTGCTTTATTTTTCTAAACATCATGATCACTCTCTATAGCACTATATCTTTTACTGAGTTATTTATTTTCTGTGTCCCTTCACTAGCACTTAAGTTTCATGAGGCCAGGAACTTGACCTGTTTCATTCACTGTTATATCCCCAGCACCTAGGACAGTGCCTTCCTTGCCCTAGCCATTCAATAATTATTTGTGCCATGAATAGTACATGGTAACAACTTCACTCATGATAGCATATGCTCAGTAACACTCCTTTTCCCATTTATCCAAGTCAATGAATTCAATCACTTCACTTCCCTCCTCCCTATTCATAACTTGAGTTGCACTGCCCAAAGTAAAAAAAGATGAGATAGTCAGCAAGTCCTGTCTTAGAACATTATATCACATTGATGTTTCTTGTATGAGGGGATGAATGCAGAGTAGTTTTCAGATAAGAAGTTGTGTGTTTTCACTAAGTTCATTTAACGTAAGTGTGCTCTCCATATAGGTCTGGAAGACAAAGATAAAGATAGAAATTGGGCATGGCATGACACAAGGAACTTGACAGGCATTATCACATTTAATCTGTACAGCCATCTTGCAAAATAGAGAACACTAAAGCTATTTCACCTAAGAGAAAACTAAGGTTCAGTGATATTAAGTTAATACCAGAGTAGAATTAAAAACCATGCCTGTCTGACTGTAAAATTTATGGTCATTTTACCACATCACTGGAGTGAGACAATGAAATATGCTGAACACAAGTGCAATTTCCTCAAGATGTGAGCATCATTTTAAGGGTCACAATTTTTTAAAAAAATCCTAGATTCATTTCCAAGAGTATTTGTTTTATGCTCATTTATGGACAATATCTGGAAACACTTGAGAAATGAGGTCAACTCTCCCTCATCTTTAGACAAATTATACAAGATTTTGGCTCACTCATGGCAAATTTTTGTTTAAAGCCAGTTTATTAACCAACAGCACCTACTCTGCTTAATGAATTGCTTTCTTGATATTATTGGCAGTCTGTACCCTACCTACTTAATTACTGTGTTCTAAAATAATCAATGTCTTTTGTCTTACCGAGGCTAAAGCCAAGACAAATTATGAGACAGAGAGATGCTTCTGTGCTCCTCCCATCCCTTCCTTGTTAGGATCTTGCTAGAGGAGAACAGAGAAACAAAAGGAAGATAGACTGCAAGGAGAACTGCTTACTCAACAGTAGGTCTGTCATGTAAAAGGTCAATAACCAGAATCCTAGTAGGGCATCCCAATAGCCAATGTTCAGCTGGCTTTGGACATTGGCTATTGGGAATCTTAGAAGTCAAAGAAGTATTAATCATTTCCTTGTGCACCACACTGAGTGGTTTCTACATTATTATTTAGTGCTCACAATATGGAAATTTACTGTTAGCTCTAATTTACAAATGAGATGTTGAGAACCTTCACTAAGCTTAGATATAAAGGAACTAGAATCCCACCCAAGTCTATCTGACTCCAGGGCCCATGTCCTTCACCACTGAACTATGGTGCAGGACAGGAGCATTCCATGTCAGAGAAGGCAGGAGCATCTCAATTTCCAGTGCCAGTCTGTAGAAGCAGGACCTTTGGCTCACGGCTAGATAGAAAAGGGCCGTGATCTACACCCTGAGGTAAGAGTAGGACACAACCAAGTGCGCCCAGGCCTAGCTAAGTATACCAGAGCGTGGTAAACATATAATCTATGATCCACAGGTCAATGAGTCTCACTTCAGGTAAGGTGCTGCTCATGGCAGCTCAAAAGCTTTTGGATGAAACTGTACACAAGGACCTAACGGCAGATAAAATATTGCGGAAGAAGACCTCATAGTCCAACAAAAATTATCAAGACTCTTAAACATACAAAACATTATCTACTTCATTCATTCTACTAATATTTCTCTTTTTCTGAATAACCCCCAAATAAAATGGTTATTATATTCATTTTCTATGTGCAATACAGAAAATCATCTTAAACATATCCCTCTTCTAAACCTATAACCCTGAACTACAGATGAGTTAATCAAGGTGCTTTCCTGTTAGCAATCAGCTTACACTATCACCAGATTTACCCCTCAACAGGATACTTCTCTGGTTACTTCTGCTTGGGTCCTCCTGTTCTGGCCCTTGCCTCACAGATACAGTTGAAACCAAGAGGATTTCAGGGAAAGCAAAGAAACACTGTGAGCCAGACAGCTCTAAGAATCAATCAAGTAATGCTCCCATGCCATTGTAAAGCAATTATACTCCAATAAAGATGTTTAAAAAAAATAAAATAAAATAAAAAAATAAAAGCTGATGTAAAAAAAAAAAAAAGTAATGCTCCCATGGAGCAACATGACCCTCAGTCTGAACACTGAATGTACAGTCTAGTCAGTCCACAGGTCTTTTAAAAATATTTTATTTTATTAAAGGTCTTTACAGAGTAACATCCAGACTCCAGATCCAGCTGCCAAGGATACCCTATTATGCTATGAGTACTGGCTGGGGCATGGTAAGTGGCTCCAGCTTCCCACACTCCTCTTCAGAGATGGGAGTGGTGGGTGGTATCTCATTTTGGGGTTCCACAATGCTCACGAGGTCAGGAAGGGGCTTCTTAAGGCCAGTCTTACCACTTGGGTCCCAAGGCAACATGACCTTCACTTTGATGCCCAGCACACCCTGACTGAGTAGCACGTGGCACATGGCAGTGCCAACATAGTAGTTAACAGAGTCCCAGATCATCAGGCCATCCACAAACTTCATGGATTTAGCCCTATGTCCTCAGAGTTTCCCAGTACCATGACTATGCAGGCTTTAGCCCCACATTCCATGATGAACCACAGCATACCATAGCAGGCCCTCCTCCACATAGCAAGTCCTCCTAGGAATCTGTAATACAGAGACTCTTCCTGGGCAATAGCACACAGACCTCTTGTGGCCACCTTTTCAGTATAAAGCTCTACACTGCCCTCAGGGAAGCTAGATCTTTTCTGAACCACAGCAGTCAGTTTGCAGACCTGCTGGCCCTTCTCACCAGGAACATTCTGCATACTGGTGGCCAGGATAATGATTTCTGTCATGGCTGGTGTAACTCAGAACTCCATAGTATCCATCTTCAGCCAGCTCCTGAGTGAGAAACTCATTCAGTTCAGCTTTGAAGATGTTATCGGTGACAAACTTCCTCTCCTTGGAAATTTGCACCACCATCTTGCCGCCGTGTGCTGCCATAAGGAAAAACTACTAACATATCTTGAGTTCATACTATGTACCAGACACTTTTTTGAGTTTAGACTTTTGAGATCCAAATTACAGTAGTCTAAATATGTAGTTTTGTTTATCTCTATTTAACTACCCTATTCCTGAGTTGCGTTCCTGAAACTTGACTGTAGTAGAAGTTTTCCAGGTAAAGGAAAGAAAGGAAATTCAGGCCAGGAAATAAGTGGCATGAATAAATGACAGGAAATGTGAAAGTCTTTACCTGATTTGGGGAAAGGTGAGAAGTATAAGATGGGTGAAATATAAGGTGATGGACATGGTGGGTGAAGACGACAAAGTCGCCATCTTTATTGTACTCTGTGGGGGAAAACTTCAGGAGGGAGAAGATGTAGAAATTATTGGAGGCAGATAAGACTTTTTGTTACCTTACATCACACTTCTTTCATCTCAGTCGCTTTAGCTCTCAGTCCATCTCATTCTGGGGAGGAATGTGCTTTGACATCCAAACATTTTGATTCAGGATCTGTTCCAAGGAAGGCTTGATTTCTGTGAGAAAAATCTGGATGGGTTCCCAGCTTCTCCTCTGTCCGGCCTTCATTCACAGCATGCTTTCCTCATTCTCTTTGATGTGAATTTTCAGAACATCGTTGGGTGTAATCAGTATTCAAACATAATTTCAATAAACCCATCCAAAAGCAGGTTCAAATGTTTTCACAATACTTCTCACCAGCCTTGAGAGTGCTCTTTCTGGCCATCAGAGTCACCACCATAAAGTGTATGGGTTGGCCCTAAACAAGAATGGCCAACTAAGGGGACTAGTAGAGACAGAAATCTAGCACCAGTTCTGCTCCTGAAGTTGAGGAGCTCAACAGGAGGTGGCATCACCCCAAAAATAAAGCACTTGTTTTTTTCCCATACAAATAAACTGCTTAGGCTATTAGCGGCCTTTTGGCCCAACAGAAAAAACAGGCCTACATAACACATTACTATTTCAGCCAGAAAGAATAATAACAAAAGAGAGATAATTTTGTCTAGAAGAAAATGAGTTGAACCCTCGGAGAATAACAAAATGTGACTTTATATAAAATAATACAATACATGTAAATAAGTGCCTGTCGTACAGTAAGCAGAACAATGATGTTTACTTATTACTAATATCGGTAATAATATTTCATTTTCATTATTTATTATTTTTAGTGTACTGAGAGTGTTTATGTCATTGATTTTTAAAGTTACCAAAAAAATCCATGGCTACCATTTCAGTGTAAATTGAATGTAGTTGTTCTGATCTATAAAAGAAGACAAAGGCTATCATGATATATATTTTAAAAGCTGATGAAAATATAGCAGTGTTTTAAGTTTTGACAGAACTGAGTGAGAAAGTACTCCAGAGTTATATTATTCTTGCTAATTTTCAGGATTGCTTAAAATGTTTTATAATTTTATATAATATATAAATATTCTAATCTCCCAAATAGAAAAGACAGCCTTGATACTAGAAGTGGGGGCAAGGAAACTCTAACACTAAGTCAAGTGGCTGAGATCTGGTCCTATTTACTTCCTACATGACCTTGAGCTGATCAATTTACTACCTCTCTAACCAAGCATTTTCTCACCTATAAAATACAAGAATTGGACTAGAAGATCTCTCAGGTTCTTTACTCAAATTTTATGACCAAGTCTACTCTTTGACAGCTAAAAAAGATAGGGCTGATTTTAGTGCATACTGTCTGTCCCCATATCTTGAAATTAACTGATTGCCTAGAAGGGTCAAAGATGTGCCATCTGCTTCTATTACCAATTACATTGTGAAGCTGCCTCAAGTTTAAAAAAGAAAAATTTAGTGAAAAACAGAAGTTGGCAGGAAATGTGCTGTAAATAATACCCCCACACATTTACTGAATAATTCATAACCAGTACGTAGTAGAAGCATAATTTTTAAAATGACGTTTTCCCCAAATACCTGAATGTTCTGACATCAGTAACAAATGATTTAGTTGGCATTACCTTAAAAATTACAGTGTTTAGAGATTGACATCTCAGATTTAAATTTATTTTATTCTTATCAATTTCCTTTAAATCAACTTTGCTGTATTATATCAGAATGAAATATTTGCCATAGTTGACTATCCCTCATTATTTTTCACATATCCTTTTTTAATATTCTTTATCCCATGTTTTTTCTTTTGAAATATTCCATTTTTCCTCACCAGTGAGACCCTTCACTTTCATTCAAACTGCATAAAATAATCTTACAATTTGATAAATTAATATAAGAACATTTTATTTAATTATGTATAAGGAGAACTAGTATTACGTTAGTGATTTTTCAATCTAATACAATGAAAACATACTTGTTCCAATTTATTTTACTCACCACTATCTTCTTTTTTTTTAATTTATTTATTTTTGGCTGCGTTGGGTGTTCGTTGCTGTGCACGGGCTCTAGGTGCATGGGCTGCAGTAGTTGTGGCTCGTGGGCTCTAGAGCGCAGGCTCAGTAGTTGTGGCACATGGGCTTAGTTGCTCCGCGGCATGTGGGATCTTCCCTGACCAGGGCTCAGAACCCATGTCCCTTGCCTTGGCAGGCGGATTCTTAACCACTGTGCCACCAGGGAAATCCCTCACCATTATCTTTTATCCTCTCTACCATTTTATATTGGCCTCCTCAAACTGCAATTTGCTCCAATTTTTAACGAAATTGTATTGCTGTCCAAATTCTTTCTCAAATGGGATGAGATATACTTATGTCTTCTACTGCATCACCAAGTTACACCACAAAACACTAAAACAAAGTGAGATTATATGAGGAATTTTGCATAGCAGTACTCCTACACCAATTACAATTTACAAGGAGCATTAGTATCAGCTGTGTCTCAGAACTTCAATCCAATGTCAGCTGAGTCTCCCAAGTAAGCCAATCATAGCCCTTCCCACCTTTAATTGCAATCCCATAACTGCCTCCCTTTGAGAATTCAAGGTGCTTCCCTGAGAGTTCTCCAATCTGCCAACACAACCTCTAACCCATTCAGGTCATATACACTTTTTACAAGAATGCAGGGGCATCTCCAGATTTTCTGAATAGGAAGGGCTTCTGGGCAGCTCTCTGATTTGAAGAAGTAGTTATATAACTTGAAGCCAGATACATAGAAAACTTGCTATTTTTCTTAGATTGTATGAACATTCAGATTGTTTTGGGGGTTCCCCTCGTCATAAGCCATCCCTTGGTTTCTCAGCTGCAACAGTGACTTGACTTTTCATTTGACCAGGAAGTCCTATTACAATCCAAGTCCCAGAGGGTGGGAGTTAAGTCCACTTCCTTATACAGGCTTTCAGATGTTAACTATGCTGTGGGATACTGTCTGGCTAGGGCAAATGGCTTTGTGTACAAAATGAAGTTTTCCTTTTACTCAGCGTGAAAATTTTCTATCTGTTGACAACTGTCATGATTAGCCATCCTGGAGAACTCTTTTTACTGGCTCAAAAGTATATGTGTTGAATTTTTTAACTTTTTATTCATTCTTTCATTTATTCAATAAATATTTATTGAGAGCTCACTACTGTGTGTCAGGTATTGTTCTAGGCACTTTGTGAGTACTTGAAAATTGACTATAGATTGATAATAAAATAAAACCCAAATGAGTGCTTTTGGTGGGGTTTTTGTGCTTATTTCAACCTATGAATTACAATGTTCTTCAACACTATAGCTTAAGAGTAAATAAAGAAGGGCTAAATGACAGACCTATGGATAAATAGACTAAATATCTACCTAAAAGTCTTCATTTGAGCTCACCACCCACACGTTTATTCTCTCTCTCTCGTTCTCTCTCTCATTCTCTCTCTCTCCCCCTATCACACGCCTAAGGTTCCCATTCATATTTCCAACTCTATGCTGAATGACAGATACCTCCTGTCAGTGAATAATGTGTTACCACAGATGGGTAGCACACTACCCCCACTTAAACTCATCTTCTGCCTTGGATAGATCACCCACTCAGTTGTAGTACCAATGGGTCCCTTGGGAAGTGGGCACTGAGATGATGTTAGGAGTGCAAGAGGTTTATTGTGTTGTGACTGGAGAAAGGGTGGGTTAATGCTTGTGAGGAATAAAAAGGGAGAGGAAGCAGGATGGGATGGGGAAAAGATCAGATCACCACACAGATCTGACAAAGTCTTGCCAACACAATGAGGAGCAGTGGAACAACGCTTTATCAGGTAGAAATGGCCAGGTCCTAGTACCTCTGTGCTCAGTAGCTGGCTAGTCACTGCCCAGGAAGAGCATAGCTTCATCTGGAAAACTGAAGTGGATCCTGAAGGCATTAGCAGCTGGAGGCTGTCAACTGACCGCACTCCCCATAGCTGAACATCAAGTTCTATCTTGAAGGAAAATCCAAGCCCAGGCAACCACAGTGTTCTCGAGAACAGAGCCCTAAGGAAATGGAATAAGACACTCCTAAGAATTAGACCATGAACGGGAAGAGAAAGAGCTGCCTAAAAGGGATGTAGGAGGACTGAGAAGAGTGACCAAAGGAGATACCCAGAACATCTCTTGGGTACCTGCGTCACAGAGGACCCCAAAACTTTGTGACAACTGCAGGGAGTGAAGACATGAGCCTAGTGTTTTAATAATCTGACCCCGGAGCAGGAATCACTCCTGGCTCCACCACGTAAGAACCTGGTGATATTGGTCATTACCCAACCTCTCCACATTGCAGCATCCTTATCTGTACAATGTATTAATGTAAGGGGAGTACTGAAAATTAAAGATAAAGATAAAATCACTATAACATATTAAGTCCTCAATATTTATTTACCATTACTATTGCCACTGTTGTTGTTGCCAGTTGTTGTTCTATTGAAGACCTTGTTAACCTACTTCAGATTTGCCCCAGATTCCCAGGGCAGGGCTGCTAGAATACAGTCTACTTGAGTGGATAAGGCAGACTCTGGAGATGAACTGCCTGACTTCAAATCCCAACTCTACTATCTAAGAGTTGTGAAGTCTTGAGTAATTATTGAACTTCTCAGTGCCTCAGTTTTCTAATCTGAGAAGGATAACAACAGTACATATTTCCTGAGTTTATTTCAGGAAATGTACTTAGTACAGAGCAAGCCACTTAGTAAGTGCTCAATAAATGGTAGCTGTTAGCACTTAAAAGTACTTTTGCTTTATTATAAAATAAATAGATTTATTTTAAAACATTTCAAAAATAGTTTTAAACTAAAACAAAACCCAAAAAATTCCATTTGTTTCCTGTAAAAAAGACTAAATGCTTCTCAGTATGTACAATCCCAAATAGTCTACATAGAGTCAGCCAAAATTCTATGTTGCTTTTTGCTAGTACCTAGTATGTTTTCAACATACTATTTAAATATTCTTTACTTATTCTTTAATGACTATCTTACAGGTCACTGTAAGGAAAAAAACCTCCATCATCTGCATAAATTCTGAACTTAACTTTCTCCTTGTTCCAGCTCAAAAAGCAAAAATGTATGCAATGGACTCAAGTGGAAAACTGTTGATGCATGTTATTCCTTGGTCTGTGTTTTTAGTTTTGATTCTAGGTACATCCACAGACTACATAACATCTGGTTGGAAATCTTTTCAATAATCTAGGTCTTTGGCATCATGTTGACAAAACTGGATGATTGATTGTTCCTGACATATTTTTTAATCCAGATGTTTGGATTTCCTGAAGGCCTGGCCCAAGTGTTGGTTTGTTCTTGGAATGATATTATGGTGCAAGCATCTTGAAATTCAGAACTCTATTTTATAAACCTACTCAGCAAAATGCCCTTTACACTTAATCCCATAAATGCTACTTGATTTTTTATTCAACCAAATTGTTAATTGAAAAGGCATTGAGAGGATTCTAGAGATGCAATACTCAGGAAACGTATTAACAACAGAGCACAAAAATGAAGAAGCAATCACTAAATGGCATTTATGAATTTTAGGTACAAACTCCAGACTTCCATAGACTTACCTCAAGGCCTGAAAAAGACACGGTTAAGTTACTCTTACCTCAAGGCCTGAAAAAGACATGGTTAAGTTACTCTATCTTACGGCTGGATTGTGTTCTGAATGCCTGTTGGTAGTTAGAATGAATTTACCCATTGTCAAAAGTTATAAAGATGGTAAAGTTCCAAGGTTAGTCCACAAAAATCTGTTTAACTGGCAACAAAGCTGCATATTATTAACCAACTCCCAGAGCTCTGCCTTGAGTCTTCTGGGTTCTGCATGTCCCAGGACTTTAAAGTACTTAGTTATAAATAATCCCTAAACTGCTCTAAACCAGGGAGGGCCTAAACTGTAACCCCTGATCTCAACAACTCCAGCCTTCAAGGGCTGACCAGTTGTGGAGAGTGGGCCTAGTGGTGTCTCTGTTGCTAGGCAGCTTCCACCTCAAGAAAGCAAGATTAAAACATGTGGACATACCAGTAATATTTACTGCCTTAATTTTCCCTCCAGTTTATACTTCCCAGAGCCTAATTTCATAACACCTGATATTTCCCACTTTTAATGTCTTTCTAGTCTTATTTTTTTCTTCTTAGTCTTTTGGTGGCTGGTCTTTTAAAGACCAATGTGAAGAATTTTAATATGCAATTATAAACCCACAATAGTCCATAAATTTGGTTCCTCCTTCCCTAACACCAACAAATTCAGTCCTGGAACCACCAATAATTGACCAAAAATATGAAAAATGTTGGTGATTCAATGTGAATTAAAGAAAATAAAAAGTAAACTCATATATATTGAATGTGATATCATCTTGAAAATGTATATATCTCATCTTTATTCATTATTTTCTGGCTCACTGTCAGCTCAGGCATTTATTCCCAGAGCCTTCCCTGATCCCACCTCCACCTCCAGCCTTGTTACACGTCTCTCCTCTGTGCTTCTAACTTCCTTATGTGTTTCTCTGTGATTGCCCTCACCACATTGCACTAAAAATGTCTATTTATATATCTTTGTCTCTGATTAGACTGTAACCTTCTGGAAGCAAGAACTTTGACTTATCTGTCCTCTCATCCCCCGTACTAGCAAACTGCCTGTATATAGTGTAGGTGCTCAAGAAGTTTTTAGGAATAAATTACCCTCTATCAGGCACCAAACAATATGCAAGATGTTTTTACAAATATTTGGATTTATAATGTAATACTATAAATATTTTTAAATTGTAGGTATTATCACATGTAATTCTAGCAAAAAAACCTTATGAGATAGGTAAGACTATTACCAGTTTAGAGGGGTTTAGTCACACCATCAGAAAGGGTCAGAACTGGCACTGAAAGTCAGAGTAAAGGATCTCCAAAGCCCTGTGTCCACCACTCTTTCCCATTGCTTGTATGAGCTATTGGCACTGCAGAATGATGTGTTACTCACTTTTTTCCAAAATAAACCATCTACTTGTTCTCTTCCATTAATAGGTAATCAAGAATTAGTAAGATTTGCTTGCAATTATCTTGTCTTAGACATTACACTTAAGAGTCTAGTCAAGCACACATTTTTTTCTATCAATGTCCAAGTGACAGAATTAACCATGTAGCTTCATCATAATAATTGAGAGATAATTCCATCAGAAATCTCACAGGCCCTGGGTATGAGCTGCATGGGCTATATATGGAAAACCCAATCTTCTTTGTTAATTATAAGATCTGGTTTTTGTCAGCTGTTAAAAGGGCTTGGAGATGATGTGAAGATCCCTCTGGCCCTTGTGGGCACCATCATCATGAATTAATAGATGAAGTACAGCCTGCACACACACTTGGAAAACACCACCAGCTTGTATTCTTCATAGTCTTACATTTTCCACTCACAGGTTCCAGGATCAGAGAGGAAGTCGGGAATCATTAAAAACAACAGCTGAAAAAAGGCAGAAAGGCAGAGCTCACTCATTTCCTAAGGGCAACAAAATGATCAGGAGAACAAGTTCAGGACCCCTATGTCTTGTTGCAGAGAGTGGCAAGATTAAAAAGGATAAGATGTTGCTGCCAAGATGCTGAGGAGCCATCTCAGAGAACCTGGAAGGTGACTCCAAGACCTATGGTCAGAGCATGGACTTCCAGTCAATCCCCTAAATCATATTCAAGATGAGGCCTGCCCTCGGGGATCAACATGAAGGCTCCAGATCAGCATATGAGTGTGAAACACCTGGAAAAAGTAGGGCGAAAATCAAAGCTCATCTCTTAGTGAAGAGGAAATCTAGCATGATATTGGCTAGGGAAGGAAAGATACCCTGGATTGCTACCTAGGACAGAAGATGCTCTCATGGTGTCTGAGGTCAAACTAAGCACTTTTATCCTCAGAGACCTATAAGTTTCAGTATATTTGGGCCATTAGATCATTGTAAGAACAGACTCATCCACGTCGACCAACTTTAATCGCTCTGAATTTTTGCCTCTAGCGTTCTCTGTGGAATTTTAAGTCCCATTTTGGGACTACATGAAGAAACCCATGTTCTCAGGTGACCTAGGGACCTCATCCAAATAAAAGAATGCCACCCTCCTTCTCAGATAGTTTAAACTCCATTGACAGTTGTCAACTCCATTGACAATTTCTCTGCTGGTCTATGTACAGATTCAGAGCTCAGTTAGGGAAGTTGTTTCTGTCTAGTTCCCCTGCCCCACTGTAAACCTAAAACCTTGCCTTACCAAAGAATAACTGGAAAATGAACTCTTCAGATAAACAAAAATTCTTTACCTAAAATCTGATTCTTTAATGAAGAGGAAATTTTTTCCTTTAGTCCAATAGTAGTCCAATAGTCTCTCTCCCCCCATCCCTGTTATTATTTTTGCTAAGTAATATTTCGTAAGTGACAACAGATTGCAGAACACTGTGCTTAGCATTATCACATATCTACAGCTTCAGACTGTATAAATTCAAACAATAAGTTTTGTGACCACCAAGAGACACAGTTGAAAGACCTAAAAAATGCAACAAGATGTAGATTTTACTAGAATTTTCTGAGTGCCTATTACGTTATGCAAAGTGCTGACGCTCTGTGATAGTGAAAACTTTGAGTTGCAAAACATGGCAACCCAACTTAAACTAATATATGCAAAGTCAAGGGAATTCATTAGAAGACTTCTAGAGGGTTGCACCAACGCCAGAGTGAAGATCAGCCTAGACTCAGAAATGGAGCTGGGACTGGATGCACTAACCCAGACCGGACCAAAGAGTCCTTTAGTCCTTCTGTAAGGAGCCAGAACAGATTGTCCCTCTCTCAGTCTACTTTTCTCTATCTGCTTGACTCTTCTTTCTAACTGCAGTCCTTCTTCTGCTCGTAAGTTCATAGCACAGACCACCACAGGTCACCAAGAGTCACTCAGTTTTATATTCTACCATACAAATACTCAGAGGGAGACATCTCCTTGTTTTCTGTCTCTACCTCTCTCCCCTCCTTTCTACTTGGGCCTTAAATGAGTCACTCAATTAAGGAGTCCCAAATTAGGCTTGAAGATAGTGAATTGCCAATAATATAATTTAACCGATTTCAGAAAAATATACAACAAAATTTCCATGTCATTAAGGATAAGATAGTGAAAGAAAACAAATATTACATTAAAACCACAGGGTTTACATCACTGAAAAGTACAAAGATTTGCAAACCCATGAACGGAGTAACAAAGAATTATGAAAAATAAAGACAGCGAGAAAACAAAGCTCAGATCACTATGTAGATTTGACCAAGTCTTAGACAAACTAAAAGGCAGCTCCGAAGCAAAGAGTGCCTATTAGAGCAGGTCAGGGTTGGACAGAAATGGCCAGGCCCTAGTACCCCCTGCCATGCTCACTCATTGGCTGGAGGCTGCCCGAAAAGAGCAGAGCCATAGCTTGAAAGCTGAAGCCAATAACAGCAGGAAATTGTCTGCTAACTGCACTCCTTGCAGCTGAATAGCAAATTTTTTCTTGAAGAGAGATTTAAGTGACACAACTCCACTTCAGCAGTGTATAAAAGTAGAATGATAGTAAGGTGTATAAAAGCCTGCATTCCCATCAGCAGAGAGGACATGTTCATTTTCTTGTACCTTTACCAACCTTGAATATTATATGTGGTTGATTTTTTTTAGATTTTCAAGTTTTCTGTACATAGTATTTTCTTGCAATTTAAAAAAAATAAAAATTAACTTCCATAAATATGGTTACAAAAATAAAATGTAGAATGATGTTTATCATTTTTTAGCTGCTCCAAAGCCATTCCTCTTTGTAAGAGCAACCCAGTTTTTATTCTGGGAAAGTTACTTCTCCTGCACATTGTACTGTGTCAATGGAAGAGCAATGCCAGTGTTATAAGCCGAATTGTGCCCCTCCGACACACACCCACACAAATTCATGTGTTGATGTCTTAATTCCTAGTACTTTAGAATGTAACTATATTTGGAGATAGGGTCTTCAAAGATATAAATTAAAATAGCATGATTAGAGTGAGCCCTAATCCAATATGATGCTGTCTTTGTAAGAGGACATTTAGACACAGACACGTATAGAGGGGAGACTAATTGAAGATACATGGAGAAGCTGGCCATCTACAAACCAAGGAAAGAGGCCTGGAAAAGATTCTTCCGTCACAGCCCTCAGAAGGAATCAACCCTCCTGACACCTCAATGTTGCATTTCTAGCCTCTAGAACTGCAAGAAAATAAATTTCTGTTGCTTAAGCCACGCAGTCTGTGGTATTTTGTTACTGCAGCCCTGGAAAATTCATACAATCAGGCTTCTGTTTCCCACTATGAAAGAAAAGAGGAACAGATTCTTCTCCAGGATATAGCTGGGAGAAAGCTCATGATGTAAGCTTGGCCAATCAGAAGCCAACTCTCAAGACACTGAATCCCATCCCGAGGAGGGTGAGAAGACAGAGGTGTAGTTGGCAGTCATTCATGGCTGCTTCTGGTCACTCTGGCTGTGGACAGCTTGCTATGCCCCTGACTCTTCAGACAGCACCCCTACCTACCTACCACCTGCCCCCTTCTCATGAATATTTCCCTCCCCACTAGTATCATTCCAGTAAATTCCCCAGTCAGGGTCTGATCCTTCAACCAGGATTCCTAACTGACACAGAAAGTTTATCTATTACTAAATAAATTAATTTGGCAGCAAAACGCAGCATGGAGAAACTGTTCATTGTTCGGGTAACAAACATATAAATATATAATTTACCACCCTTCAAAAATAAATCACTCCAGAAGGCAGGTATAAAAATAATCTTCTTGAATGGTTTAAGAAGCAAATTTTGAGACATTACTACCAAGAGAGATTTTCCCATAATTATTAGGTTAGAGAAAATATGCCTGCTTTTTCATATTTTTAACCATTTTTTATAAACTAAAAGTGTACTACATTTGCCCTTGCCTTCTTCCTAATTTGACTTTAGCAAGTCACAGGTAAAGATCTGTGAAACTAACTAGACTTTTCACAATTTGCTGTGGCATTTAAGTGGTTGTGTTTTTTGGTTCCAGGCCTTCTATTTTGAGAAAGAAGAACACAAATAGACCTCTTTCTGTACTAGCCTCAGACCAGAGGCCAGAAGCATAAAATCACATTATCTCAAAACCTGAGCCGATACAACTAACTGCATGGTACCCAGATTAGCCACTATTTAAATAATTGCATGTTAATAATATTGATGAATGATGCAGTACTACCTAAAGTAAATCTCTAACAGGGTAACTACCCTTGGTCTAATTCTGGTCAATATTTTTTGCAGTGACCTATGCAAAGAGTAGGAAAGTGTGCTTTTCAAATTTAAAAAGCACAAAACTGAAAGAGATAACCAATATGTTAGACATACAAGTTAAAATTTTAAATGGTATTGATTTTTTTTTTAATTGGAGTATAGTTGCTTTATAATATTGTGTTAGTTCATACTGTACAGCAAAGTGAATCAGCTATTCATACACATATATCACCTCTTTTCTGGATTTCCTTCTCATTTAGGTCACCACAGAGCGCTGAGTAGAGTTCCCTGTGCTACACAGTAGGTTCTCATTAGTTATCCATTTTATACACAGCATCAATAGTGTATATATGTCAATCCCAATCTCCCAGTTCATCCCATCCCTCCTTCCCCCTTGGTATCCATACATTTGTTCTCTACATCTGTCTCTGTTTCTGCTTTGTAAATAAGATCATCTATACCAATTTTTTCAGATTCCACATATATGTGTTAATATATGATATTTGTTTTTCTCTTTCTGACTTACTTCAGTCTGTATGACAGTCTCTAGGTCCATCCATGTCTCTACAAATGACCCAATTTCATTCCTTTTTATGACTGAGTAACATTCCATTGTATATATGTACTACATCTTCTTTATCCATTACTCTGTTGATGGACATTTAGGTTGCTTCCATGACCTGGTTATTGTTAAAAAAACATGGAACGCTTCACGAATTTGTGTGTCATCCTTGCACAGGGGTCACGCTAATCTTCTCTGTATTGTTCCAATTTTAGTATATGTGCTGCCGAAGCAAGCACTAAATGGTATTGATTGACACAATATAAAAACATAAAAAGATGACACTTTTAAATGTCTTGCCTTCAGTATCAAAATCTTGAATTTAGTAACAAAACTGCAATGGCAATATATGTGGTTTTAAAATGCTCCAGGCAAACCATTTAACTGAGAAAAGTACAAAGGAATAAATTGAGATGTAGAAAATACACAAAGCAATACCCTATTTTTATACAACTACAGATGTGTATATACATATATACATACACACACAAATATATTTATGTGTGTGTGTATTTAAACACATAAAATAAGGGCCTAAATTTCTGAATGCTTAGTCTCTAGGGATGAGTGTTTAGGAGGGAGGGGTGAGAAGAAGGGTTTCTCTTATTTTATTTTATATATTCAACTATGGTGTGAAACTTTTACCAAAATAATGTATATTCATGTATTAATTGTATAATAAAAGATTAATTAACCAAGTATATAAGCTGCAGGTTAAAAATTTTGAATTTCACCTTATGCTTCAAGATAAAACTTTTACGCCCAAATTACAGAAAGAATTAGTTCCAGGCTTTACTGGTCTAGTCAAACTAGTCAGAAAAAATGTATTTGATCCTCAGAAGAATGTTTACCAAAATAAGGTATACACAGGGGAGGAAAAACATAATGGTTAGGAGCGGAGAATCCATTTCATATATTGGAAGAGACTGAACTGATTAACAAAGAAAAGAACAAGTTAAGGGGCAACTGAAGACTTTGAAAATATTTCAAACTACATCAAAAAAGGGGTCAAGAGTTTTAACTCGAGGGCACAACTAGAATCAGTGGAAGTATAGGAAGGCAGATGTTAGGTCACTAACAAAAATTCTAACAATTAGAGCTTCCCCAAAATGCAGCCCTTCATCTCTGGATGGGGCTAGGTGACCATCTGACAAAAATGTTACAAAAAGAATGCTTCTACTTCGGCATAATACTAATTATATTTTGTCTAGATTCATCTCTCTAATAAATTTTATCTGCAGTACACTTTCTTTATAGGTTCAAATTATCATGTTCATGTTCTATATTAGTTTTCTAGGCGTCCTATATAAAACTACCACAAACTGAGTGGCTTAAAACAGAAATTGATTGGTCTCACAGTTCTAGAAGCTAGAAGTCTGAAATCAAGGCGTCACCAGGACCATCATCTCTCTAAAGGATCTAGGGAAGAATGATTCCTGTGGTTGCTGTCAATCCTTCATATTCCTTGACTTGTAGATCCATCACTCAGATCTCTGCCTCAGTCTTCACATGGCCTTCTCTCCAGTGTGTCTGTATCTCTGTTTATTCTTCTTATAAGGACCCCAGTCACTGAACTTACCTAATCCAGTATGACTGCATGTTGATTTAACCAATTACACCTGCAAAGACTTTATTTCCATATATGGTTACAATCTGAGGTTCCAGGTAGACATTTGGGGGTTGGGGACACTCTTCAACCCAGTACATGTTTAAATTATCATGAATTCTGAAACCCTTGACACAATGAGTTTGTTCTATACTTGAAGCCCAAGCCTGTGTCCATAATTCTGAAGGTAAATAGAAGAACCATACAGATTAGAAATGAAAAGGAAAGTGGAACTACTACATATACACAGTACAGAAGAGCCTGAGGTCTGGAGCAAGAATAAATGAATATAAAGGAAACAAAGTACAAAGACAAGGACCTTCTATAAAATTGGTATGATTTTTTTTAACATCTTTATTGGAGTATAATTGCTTTACAATGGTGCACCAGTTTCTGCTTTAAAACCAAGTGAATCAGTTATACGTATACATATATCCCATATCTCCTCCCTCTTGCGTCTCCCTGCCACTCTCCCTGTCCCACCCCTCTAGGTGGTCACAAAGCACGGAGCTGGTCTCCCTGTGCTATGCGGCTGCTTCCCACTAGCTATCTATTTTACATTTGGTAGTGTATATATGTCCATGCCGCTCTCTCACTTTGTCCCAGGTTACTCTTCCCCCTCCCCATGTCCTCAAGTCCATTCTCTACATCTGTGTCTTTATTCCTGTCCTGCCCCTAGGTTCTTCAGAACCTTTTTTTTTTTTTTTATTCCATACATATGTGTTAGTATACGGTATTTGTTTTTCTCTTTCGGACTTACTTCACTCTGTATGACAGTCTCTAGGTCCATCCACCTCACTACAAATAACACAATTTCCTTTCTTTTTATGGCTGAGTAATATTCCACTGTATATATGTACCACATCTTCTTTATCCATTCATCTGTTGATGGACACTTAGGTTGCTTCCGTGTCCTGGCTATTGTAAATAGAGCTGCAATGAACATTGTGATACATGACTCTTTTTGAGTTCTGGTTTTCTCAGGGTATATGCCTAGTAGTGGGATTGCTGGGTCATATGGTAGTTCTACTTTTAGTTTTTTAAGTAACCTCCATACTGTTCTCCATAGTGGCTGTATCAATTTACATTCCCACCAACAGTGCAAGAGGGTTCCCTTTTCTCCACACCCTCTCCAGCATTTACTGTTTGTAGATTTTTTGAGGATGGCCATTCTGACTGGTGTCAGGTGATACCTCATTGTAGTTTTGATTTGCATTTCTCTCATGATTAGTGATGTTGAGCATTCTTTCATGTGTATGTTGGCAATCTGTATATCTTCTTCGGAGAAATGTCTATTTAGGTCTTTTGCCCATTTTTGGATTGGGTTGTTTCGTTTTTTTTGATATTGAGCTGCATGAGCTGCTTGTAAATTTTGGAGATCAATCCTTTGTCGGTTGCTTCGTTTGCAAATATTTTCTCCCATTCGGAGGGTTGTCTTTTCATCTTGTTTATGGTTTCCTTTGCTGTGCAAAAGCTGTGAAGTTTCATTAGGTCCCATTTGTCTATTTTTGTTTTTATTTCCATTTCTCTAGGAGGTGGGTCAAAAAGGATCTTGCTGTGATTTATGTCATAGAGTGTCCTGCCTATGTTTTCCTCTAAGAGATTGATGGTGTCTGGCCTTACATTTAGGTCTTTAATCCATTTTGAGTTTATTTTTGTGTATGGTGTTAGGGAGTGTTCTAATTTCATTCTTTTTCATGTAGCTGTCCAGTTTTCCCAACACCACTTATTGAAGAGGCTGTCTCTTCTCCATGGTATATTCTTGCCTCCTTTATCAAAAATAAGGTGACCATATGTGCATTTATCTCTGGGCTTCCTATCCTGTTCCACTGATCTATATTTCTGTTTTTGTGCCAGTACCAGACTGCCTTGATTACTGTAGCTTTGTAGTATAGCCTTAAGTCAGGGAGCCTGACTCCTCCAGCTCCATTTTTCTTTCTCAAGATTGCTGTGGCTATTCGGGGTCTTTTGTGTTTCCATACAAATTGTGAAATTTTTTGTTCTAGTTCTGTGAAAAATGCCAGTGGTAGTTTGATAGGGATTGCATTGAATCTGTAGATTGCTTTGGGTAGTAGAGTCATTTTCACAATGTTGATTCTTCCAATCCAAGAACATGGTATATCTCTCCATCTGTTTGTATCATCTTTAGTTTCTTTCATCAGTGTCTTATAGTTTTCTGCATACAGGTCTTCTGTCTCCTTAGGCAGATTTATTCCTAGGTATTTCATTCTTTTTGTTGCAATGGTAAATGAGAGTGTTACCTTAATTTCTCTTTCAGAGTTTTCATCATTAGTGTATAGGAATGCAAGAGATTTCTGTGCATTAATTTTGTATCCTGCTACTTTACCAAATTCATTGATTAGCTCTAGGAGTTTTCTGGTAGAGTCTTTAGGATTCTCTATGTATAGTATCATGTCATCTGCAAACAGTGACAGCTTTACTTCTTATTTTCTGATTTGGATTCCTTTTATTTCCTTTTCTTCTCTGACTGCTGTGGCTAAAACTTCCAAAACTATGTTGAATAATAGTGGTGAGAGTGGGCAACCTTGTCTTGTTCCTGATCTTAGTGAAAATGGTTTCAGTTTTTCACCACTGAGGACGATGTTGGCTGTGGGTTTGTCATATATGGCCTTTATTATGTTGAGGTAAGTTCCCTCTATGCCTACTTTCTGGAAGGTTTTTATCATAAATGGGTGTTGAATTTTGTTGAAAGCTTTTTCTGCATCTATTGAGATGATCATATGGTTTTTCTCCTTCAATTTGTTAATATGGTGTATCACATTGATGATTTGCGTATATTGAAGAATCCTTGCATTCCTGGGATAAACCCCACTTGATCATGGTATATGATCCTTTAGGATTGGATCTGTTGGATCTGTGCTATTGGATTCTGTTTGCTAGTATTTTGTTGATGATTTTTGCATCTATGTTCATCAGTGATATTCGCCTGTAGTTTTCTTTCTTTGTGACATCTTTGTCTGGTTTTGGTATCAGGGTGATGGTGGTCTCACAGAATGAGTTTGGGAGTGTTACTCCTTCTGCTATATTGGTATGATTTTTTTATATTTGTAATTTTTATGTTCTTAGATGTCCTGGTAGCATGTACATGGTACGTGCATGATATATCTCTGCAAATATATATAACAACATTAGTTCACTTTCTTTGTAATCAAAGATAATGCTACTATGAAAGCAACCTATTTGTGTGTATAGATGTGGACTTTGGGCCATCTTTCTATGAACAGCCACTTCCTGGCATCCACTGCAACAGATTATTGAGAGCTGGAATGATTCCCAGGAAAGTATATTGGAATTTGCTTTATTTGCTCATTAAAGTCGGGCAATTGCAGCGTATAGTATAAATTACACCTCAACTTAAATTACATGTTTTCCCTTAGCCAAGGGAGAATTCTTTTCTATTGTAATCTTCACAAGTGTATCTATAAATGCATAAATGAAATTCTTTTCTATTGTAATCTTCATAAGTGTATCTATAAATCCATAAATGAAAGGGGAAACTTTCTTTATATTCCCAAATAAATATCAGTGTGAGATTTTGCAATATGCTAACATTTAATCTTGCCTCATTGAGAAATGACTGTTCCGTGTAAGTGATTTTTCTAGTTAATTGTCAGAAACTCCAGATAGAGTTCTTTATCCATGAAATTTTAACTATATTAATGAGACCACATCATAAATGTATTACATTTGTCTGCATTGGTGAATGGAGCATAATAAATTATATTTAGCTTTTTTCCCTTATGATTTCAATCAAAAGTTACACATTTGTAATGGGCTGAATGGTGGCCCAAAAAATATGTTTATGTATGGCATGGGCTGAATTGTGCCTCCCACACTAACACGTTGAAGCCTTAACTCCCAGTATGTCAGAATGTGACTGTATGTGGAGATAAGGTCTTTAAGGAGGAAATTAAGTTAAAATGAGGCCTTTAGCGTGAGCCAAACTGACTAGGAAATTTGGACACACAAAGAGACACCAGGGGCACATGTGCAGAGAGGAAAGAACACATGAGGACACAATGAGAAGGGGGTAGTCTACAAGCCAAAGAGGGAGCCTTGGGAGACATCAAACCTGCCAACACCTTGATCTCAGGCTGCTAGCCTCCGGGACTGTGAAACAATAAACTTCTATTGTTTAAGTTACCAAATCTGTGGTATTTTGTAATGGCAGCACTAGCAAATCAATACGACGTCCTAATCCCTAAAATCTGTGAATAGTACCTTACATGGCAAAAGAGTGAATATTACTTTATAGGGCAAAAAGTGTGACTAAGTTAAGAATCTTGAATAAAGGAGGTTATCCTGGATTATCTGGGTAAACACCAAATGCCATCACAAGTATTCTTATAAGAGAGAGGCAGATGGCGTTTAGAGACACACAGAGGAGGTGATGTGAAATGATGCAGCCACAAGCCAAGGAATGCCAATAGGCACTAGAAGCTGAAAGAGGCAAGGAACAGAATCTCTCCTTGCGGCTCTAGAGGGAGTTCAGCCCTGCCCAACTTCCAGCCTTCAGAACTGTGAGAAAATAAACTGTCCTTTTAAGTCACCAAGTTTGTGTTTAATTGTTATGGCAGTCTCAGAAAACAAATATGATAGCATACTTGGTTTTAATAGAGTGATGTTCTCATGACTCTCGGCATATGGAGTTTCAAATTGACTATTCTGTATTTGTGATTGTATTGGAAGCACTTGCTCTTTTTCTGATGGTATCAATATAAACATATTGTTTCCATTGATTCATTCATTTAACATAAAAACATGCACCACAAATTATTTTTGAGAGTCAAAGGCTATTATGAGCTTCCTTATCTCCCACTACCTTCCTTTCCTCAATTCTTTTAATCTATTTTTTCTAAAATTTATTAAATAACAGTCCATATGTTCAAAGTTTAAATTAAATTTGCTTTAAATTAATATTAGACCATTAAGAGCAACTCTATGTGCAAAGCTTATGGCTTCACAAGTATTTTCTTTTTCTGACATGACCTCCTTTAACTTTCAGATAAATACTATGTTGTTTACCATATTTTTGAGGTTTCCAGAACATCTCCACAAGTTTGATCACCAACTATGAACACATTAGTGTAAAATTATCAGATGACTTCCTTAAAAAAATAATTCTTATTTTATGTTTTCCCGAAAGGAAATTTTATCCTGTAAGTGTGCTATTTAGTATCTTTGTTGATTCTTTCAGACCTTGTTTAAGATCTTGAAAATCTAGTACAATCATTTTGATTCATTTAAAGCCAAAGAATGGAGTTTGGATTGCCAACATAAAAGTACATTTATTTTCATGAAAATAAACTTGCTTCAGTATAATTTTAGCTAAACACAGAATTACAATGCTTAACAAAGAAAACCTCATTTGGAAAAACATTATAATAGCTTAAAATTTTACTATGATAAATTAGTAACCAAGTTCATGATATAGTCAATCAACTTCAACCTTATAAGTATTTAATATGTGGCTACTTAATGTCATGCACTCTGCTAGAAGCTAAGTGCTACAGATTCATATATATATGGTTCCATATAATACACAAATTTTTGCATATTATATAAATATAATATATTAAAGAATTTCTGGTGCTTCAGAGTTCAGGAGTAGAAATTAGCAGAAGTAGCCAGTTGTCTTAGATTCTGGTGAATAAAAGAACAGAAGTGCCTCATGAGTGATAGACCAAACTAAGCCTCACTACTTAAAGCTGAGACTGGAATGAGGGTCCAATTAACTGTGAGAGGAGCCTAAAAAAAAAAAAAAAAAAAAAAAAACCCTGCAGGTGAAAACTACCTGGGGCTATAATTTAAGTAAACCTGTGATCTAAAGGAGACAGACTTGACCTCTAGGTCTTGAACAGGAGAAAACTATACTCTGAAACAGACTCACTGATATAAAGAACAAACTAGTGGTTATCAGTAGGGAGAAGGCAGGAAGGAGGGGCAAGATAGGGGTAAGGAACTAAGAGGTACAAACTTCTATGTGTAAAATAAATAAGCTACAAGGATATATTGTACAGCACAGGGAATATAGCCAATATTTTATAGTAACTTTAAATGGAATAAATCTATAAAAATTTTGAATCATGTTGTACACCTGAAACTAATACTGTAAATATTGTAAATCAACTATACGTCAATAAAAATAAATAATTTAAAATACAATGTTAATTTAAAAAATAAATTCATTTGATATTTTTATAACCTTCAAGGAATACAGCTATTTCCTACATTTTAGCATTTATGATATAGCTTAAACAAGTAACAATTCAAATATGCCTTTCCTGATTCTTTATTCCATTCCTCAAAGTTATCCATATGTTGATATTTCATTAATTAAAACAAAACTGGATGTTTAAAGCCTGCTGCCAAGTCTGATATCAATTCCATTAGATCAATCATTTTCTAATCTCTTGAAATCTTTTCCAATTTTATGCCTTAAAAATAGGTTCTTATCCAAATTCTAGATGGCACCAGGAGACAGAAGCACTGACCAAAAAACGAAATGAGCCCACCACAGAAAGTTCTTTTGCTCTCTTATGAAAATTGTGAGTTATAAATAACACTATTTGAAAAGTACAAATCAAATGGTAACATTAGACTAAGAGGGTATCATCATAGAAATTTTAATTACATCCTTAGTGCTGCTATTTTGACTTCTGCCCCCTTATTAGTAAGTTTTATGACTTAAAAGCTCATCACAAAAGATTTCAATCCCAATTTTCTTGACTTTAACATGCCCCAGAAGTATGAAGTTCTTTCTTTTTTATTCCTGCTGGGGGACTATAACAATTATATTATTCCTTGTGAGTTTTCCCAATGTTAGCATTCAATCTGAGTCAATTCAGATAACAAATCTTTGTGCTACATCTGCGCTCAAACTAGACATTTAATTTTCAGGATACCATATTTTAATCAGTCATCAGGGGACTCTTATCTGTCTTTAGTCTGGCTGTTTCAGAGGTAATTGGCATTAACAGAGCACTGAGGTTATTCCTGCTCTAATCTCAAAGTTAGCAAATTAGTGTATCTGAAACTGCAGATATAAAATAACCCTGAATGTCTAACCTAAGAGGTGGTGGGCCAAGACCCAGTTTGCATGCACTTATGAAAGGAACCCTTTCTAAGGATAGAAAGAAAAACAATGCTTCCACTTTTCATAGGAAAAATAATAAAGAGCCATTCATATCCTCTAGATAATCACTAATCCAAAAATTCCACCTGTGATGAAAATACTACCATCATGGTCAATTTCAAGCTTCTAACATGTCATCACATAGAGTTGGGAAGAGATGGTAACAAACAGCTCTTCTGCCATATGAGCTGGTTCCAGTATCCCAACTGTGACCAGGACACAAAAAAAGACAGTCAAAAAATATGTAAGGGGGCTTCCCTGGTGGCACAGTGGTTGAGGATCTGCCTGCCAATGCAGGGGACACGGGTTCGAGCCCTGGCCTGGGAAGATCCCACATGCCGCGGAGCAACTGGGCCCGTGAGCCACAACTACTGAGCCTGCACGTCTGGAGCCTGTGCTCCGCAACAAGAGAGGCCGCAACAGTGAGAGGCCCGCGCACCGCAATGAAGAGTGGCCCCCGCTCGCCTCAACTAGAGAAAGCCCTCGCACAGAAACGAAGACCCAACACAGCCAAAAATAAATAAATTAACTAAAAAAAAAAAAAAAAAAAAGTAAGTACCTGTGAGGTACCAGGTTACATCTTGACCATACTGACTAAAACAAGGACAAGAGACATGTCTCATTTGCTTCCGTTTTTTCCCATAATGTCAACTCTAGTGTGGCTTACACAACAGATGCACAAAACACATGTGTGAACAGAACTAGTAAATTCACTCAGAGTGAACGCTCAGTGTCTATTCTGCATGATTACTTCAAGATTCACCCCAGAGTTCACCCAAACCTCAGCCTACATTTCTCAACATACTAACATTGATACCCAACCAAAATTTCCATCTTCTTCTGGTCCTGCCAGATTATTACCTAATTCAATTCCTCTCAGCTTTCAATCTGGAGTCCTTTCCTGGCTACATTTTCACCTCTCTCCCAGTTTCCTGGCCCTCTGTGGCTTCCAGGTCTTTCTGTCTCATATGCTACCCTAGGTAGCTCCTACCAGGTCATCAATGCAAGCAGGACCCAGAGCCTTAGAACACACTTAATACATCTTCTTCTGATTCTTCTTGATTTTTGACTCTGTCTTCTTTGAGCATTGTTCTTTGGGACTAGTAAAATTCATCCAACTTTTCTTGATTCTAATCTCTGACCTTGAGTCTCACTCCCCAAGGCTCTTGCTGGTACCAACCACAGCTTCTTCCTGAATTCCCTTAGTGCTTCTAGCTCCTCAGGTGCATTCACTCTTTAATTTGGCGTTACGCTGAGCTACTCTTGGAAATTCCTTTTAATTAGTCATATTTGAATCTGATTTTATGTGAATATTCCCGTAGGTATGATACTGACTCTTTTTTTATGAGACAAATTAATAAAATGTCCACTGATTTGATTTGCCTGTGTTACTTAGTGAGCCATCCTCTTTTAAATGAGGCTCCAATCAAAGCCACATAGCTTCAAATCACTGGGTTACTTCACAATGTTACTTCTTTTTCTTAATTCAACCACTCTATTCCATTCTTTCCCAAAAATGTGAAGAGCAAGAATGTCATTCCATTCTGCAAATTAAAGCCTAGAAGAAGGACTTCCCTGGTGGCGGAATGGTTAAGAATCCGCCTGCCAATGCAGGGGACACGGGTTCAAGCCCTAGTCCAGGAAGATCCCACATGCCGTGGAGCAACCAAGCCTGTGCGCCACAACTACTGAGCTTGCGCTCTAGAGCCCGCCAGGCACAACTACTGAAGCCCACGTGCCTAGAGCCCGTGCTCCGCAACAAGAGAAGCCACGGCAATGAGAAGCCCATGCACCACAACGAACAGTAGCCCCCGCTCTCCACAACTATAGAAAGCCTGCGTGCAGCAACAAAGACCAACACAGACAAAAATAAACAAATAAATATATTTTAAAAATAAAAAAATAAAAATAAAGCCTAGAAGAAAATTAGGAAAGAAGCTGCAATTTTCTTTAAGTAAACCCAGCAACTAATATTTAAATTAAAGACTAAGAAAACGTGTAGGTGTTATTGACTATACCAAAATTTTCACTCTAGGATACCTTTGGAACCTCTCTCTTCTGCTTTCCATAGCTCATTTCTGAAATTGCTAGACTGTTACTGTAAAGGGGTCAGTCCCTGCTCTCATGGAGTTTTACTGAAACTAGGACACAAAGCACAGCCAACTCCAAGCTTAGTCAAGTCAAGCAGTGACAAAAAAGAATTCAGGTACAGACACCTGCTGACTTGAGAAATCTAGCTTTAGCAATCTGAGGGGTAGCTGATGCAGCAGCTCAAAGACCAGTACAGGAATCCTAGAAGTCTGACAAATGTCACGAAGCCTAAGTCAGAAGTAAAGTCCAGGAATTAAGGGAAAACTCCAGGTCTAGCCTCAGAAAGAAGAAGGTAAAATTGGACAATCAAACCAACCACAGAGCAGGTACCTGAGGGTCTCAAAAACCTGCTGTGCCCCTCTGGTGGGGGCCTTTACAACCATATACTCACGAATGGGTTAACACCTATTACCCATAGAGTCCTTGCAGAAACATGAATTTCTTGAAGCTAACTGTATTAATATTATTTAACTTCAGCAATAAGGGTTTATATTTTCATGTATGAATTTACTGCTTAACATTTATTAATCAGTTCATTGTTTTTGTGTAGTAGAGGCTTACGTGAAATGGTGAAGATCTGATGAAATCTGGCACTCTAAATACATTTTAACAAGAAATAGTGGGAAATAATCTCAGTGAAATGATAAGAGATTGGCGATCTTCTAAACAGGATTTTTAGGTATACTTTTTTATTAAACAGTTTAATTTTTTGAAAAATCCGTAAGATGTGAGGGACAATGTTTTAAGTTAAATAACTTTTAAAACATTATATTTTTTAGTGAATGATATTTTATAATCAAAATTTAGAACTTATAATCAAGTTCCAAAGTCAGGAACATTTTTTTAATGTACATTAATATTTAAGCTAAAGAGCTAAGTTTTGCCAAATGCCTGAAATGTACCACACAGATGTACCAGCAAACCAAAGGGAACCCCAACAAGAGGGTCTGATATTATAGGGTTCCTAAACCATCATTTATAGTCCCCATTTATGAAGTCACAAAGTTCTTGGTTACCTCATTGTTCCTGCAGGTTACTATAACTACAGGGTTTTTAAGACTCTAGTTAGAAAATTATGAATTCTGGTTTTTAACCTGTTAGTTGGCATCAAAATACTACTTCCCAGAGAGTACATATTTTACAAGCAGATATCAAACACCAATAAATTAAAACTTAGAGGACAAAAACACCAAGTCTTTCGAGTTATAGAAATTACAAAATAGGGACTTCCCTGGTGGCACAGTGGTTAAGAATCCACCTGCCAACGCAGGGGACACAGGTTTGAGCCCTGGTCCAGGAAGATCTCACATGTCGCGGAGCAACTAAGCCCGTGTGCCACAACTACTGAGACCATGCGCCTAGAGCTCATGCTCCGCAACAAGAGAAGCCACCGTAATGAGAAGCCAGCACACCACAATGAAGAGTAGCCCCCACTTGCTGCAACTAGATAAAGCCCACGTGCAGCAACAAAGACCAAACATAGCCAAAAAAAAAAAGAAATTACAAAATAAAACTTTCCCACTCGAGATGGCATTGCCAGCCTGTATTTTTAGTCATAAATATGTCACATTTCAGCTTTTCACACAAATGTCCATAACCACCCTTTTTTTCATGCGAGAACAGAATTTGTCTGCTTTCCCTTTCTTGGGAATGTCCCTGAGAGGTCTACTGTAGTTAGGCAGTGGCAAACTGTGTCAGGAAAACAAGTACCCCAAGCTTCAGTCATGAACAAAGCATCAGGAGAGGTGAAACCAAGGATCACATGTCAAAGATGTTGCCATTTTCTACCAAGCCCACCGAAACACTCAACAAGTCAGCACATCCCTCGTTCACTCCCTGACTATGACAACAATTGCTTCAAGCAAATTCTACCAGGTGATCAGGCTTATCCCAGACTACCTTAGAGAAACTGGAGAAGGACAAAATAAATAAATCACATGGACAAGAGAAATCACCATTTCCATGACCATCCCTGGCTCAAAGAGGAGGATTTATCTCAATAAGTAGGGATATAATATATTTAATAATGAGATATTGTGTTCATTTTTAAATACTTGGTCTACCTCTTTTCCCACAACCCCTTGCTTTTCAACACTCTTTAGCCACCAAGTGATAACATTAACAGTGGTAGGGCTGCAGCAATATTCTCAAATCTCAGTATCAAAGTATGTTTCTTGGGCATGTATTTGGCTGACTGTCGGTTTTACTTATCTGTGACTCTAGCTCTGGTTAGGAAGGTGTTCATTCTTGAAACAGATCTCCACTGGCCCCATGCTACCATGCAACAGACATCAGCTCTGTCTCGGGAATTTTTCTTGTTTTCAGTTTAACATCTATGAGACATTATTTTTAAGCAATTCACATATTTTGGGGCGGATTTCACATCACCACTTTGTGAAAATTTAATGAGCTTCTATTACTGAAAGTAATTTGGAGTCACAAAGTATCAAAAAAGGGCATGGTCCATTTATCCCAATCTGACTCTGTTTGTATCTCATTGACCCTTCTTCTTATATGCATTAGCCTTACTATCCATGGAGCAGACATAATGAACAAGTTCCCATGAGCCAACTTCAAGCAACCTGATGTTAGGTAGGCAGTGAGAAGCAGAAAGTCTCTCTAAATTCCATTCAGCAAGAAACCACTGAGTACTTAATTTCCCTACACTATGCTAAGCATCTTGAGGCAAATAAATTTCTAAAAAAGATTCTTTGACTTCAAGTTGCTTATAATCTTGTTGTGGTAATTCATACATCAATTGGTCAGACAACAAAGGAGGTAGAATATGATTGATAGAACCAAGAAATCCCCCTACACACACATGCTCCAGCTTCTGGAATGTGAAAGAATGCCAAGACTGTGAATTCCATCTTCCTTCTCTTCTTCCAAAAATGGCCCTATGCTTTCAAAATATACTGGACCTTCAAACTCTTAAGGAAAAATGCTTAACATTCCAAAGAATTATCCCCACTTTTCCTACACATCATTTGGCAGTTGGCATTTTTCTTCATATATGGAGGAATCAAGGAGGAAACTAGAAATGGGGTCAGTGTCATGGAGTGCAAGTGAAAGGACTTTGAGAAGTACGAATTCTATGCAAGTACTGTAGGAAACTGTTACATAACTGGTTGAGGGCAAAAACATGAAGACATCAGAAGGCTCGTTTTTCTGCTCAGAAAAGAAATCAAAGGAGCACCTATCTGATGAGACTGTAATGGAAAACTGGCCCATGGAGTTACAGGATTAGTGAAACACTGATGTGAAAAAAAATCCACCTCACCTATCAGTCATTCTATTTGAGCTGTATCCAACATAAACATAGCCAATACTAACTGACCATGCAAAGGGATCAAACATAATTATCATTTAATCTGTAACAGTGTTCTTCAATTTAATTATAGTGGATAATCCTAGTATACATGAACAAATTATCAAGTTAAACTATTACATACATAAATGCGGCAAAAAACATGATATTTAAAGCCATGATTTTTAATTAAAGATAAAGGTATCCATATGGAACCCTCTCCATAAGCTACATCACTCAATAACTGTAACCATTACTAACTTTAGTTGAGGGGAATTAATCAAAATCCAGTATCTTTAAATCACTCAGAAGCAGAATTTGGTTAATTGAAATGTTATGTTCAGGCTAACCTATCCAGATAATATGTGTTATGAATCTATCACATGGACAATATCTATGCAGGTAACTTAAGCATTTTATGCTAGCTTCATAACCTGATTCTGTGGAGAAGGGATGTAGATGGGGCAGTGGAAGAGAGGACTACTAATCTGTAGTAATAAGTTTCTAAAACTTAACTTCTTTGTACTCATCCAGGGCTCTGAATCCATCCATACACATCACAAGAAATGTGATATCCACACACATATCATTAGATTCACTTTCCAAAATGTCAGCAACTACCAGGAATTGAACACTCACTGTAGGCTTAGTTTATAAACACTAACCCTAATCTTGCAACATCCCTGTAACGGGCTTCATTGTTGCACCCATTTTATAAATGAGGAAGTAGAGACTCAGAAGGGTTAAATGAGTTGCCCAAGGTCACACAGCTAGTGAATGATCAAGCTAGGACTGGGATGTAGGCCTGAGAATAAAGTTTGTGTAACCCATCCACAAGGACAAGCTATATGGCAGGTAACAAAGAAGAAAAGGATACAGAAATAAGGTTTGTCTCTATCTGGGCAATTTGTCCTGGATTACAAACTCCTGGAGGGCAGGGTGGCATCTGTTCCCACCTTCTTCTCCTTGTACAGCCCTGAGCTGTGTAAGTAGGTGCTATGGGAAGTTATTTTGGTAATGAGAACAAGGAAGAAGCAAGAATGCCGATAATAGCAGGAGCCTAATTCCCTGTTTTGCCTCTGAATTTATAAAAGGTCCTAAGAATGATATGCAGGAAACAGAAATATATAGTCTCTGAGTCTTGGTGACAACACACAACTCTCCATGCATCTGTCAACACTACTATGTTACTGGACAAATGTCCGAACAAAGGAGGCATTAAATCATTGCCAGAGACCACTTGTCCCAACTTTCATTGTATTGTAGGAGGAGAAAGGGCAGATGTCTGAGTGTCCCACCTTCCTCAAACCCAATGCTCCTCTATGTCTCCTCTGCAGCTCAGACCTCATCAGTCCCGGAATTTTCTGTGCAGCAAAAACCAAAGGTAAAATGAATGCCGAACAGCTATTGCTGTCACTGCCTTCCCCTCAGTCATTTCGCTATCAGCTGTTGGCAGAGCAGACCGTGTAGACTGACGAGATCTGAGGAAGGATGAGGGATGAGATGTCAAGTCAGGGAATGCAGCTGCCTGCGCCAGGCGACTTTGACACGCGCAGCAGGCAGCACCCATCAGCTCGTTGGGTCGGAGACAGCGAGCAAACCCAACTGCAGCAACAGAGAGGAAGAGACAGTAGAGCGCGTGAAAAGATCAGCACACTCAGCCTGCCAAGGACCTCCCTCCCTCTCTAGCCCCAAATACACGTTCCTTCGTATTAAGAGCACCGGAAATTGCAGCAGTGATCAAGTTGTCAGGTCTAACATTCCTCTCCAAAGGAGAGCCTGGTGGGAAAGCAACGCCCTAGGCATTCCCCTCGCTGTCTGCCAGGTCAGAAAATTCTCCGAGGTCAGCAGCCCTGCAGCAATGTCTTATCCTCAAGAAATGGGATTGGCATTTCTGGTTTTCCAGTAAAGCAAAAGCGCATCCTGGGACTTTTTAAAGTATGAATACACACACACACACACACACACACTCAAAAGAAATAACTAGGCCTAGTCTATGGCTGGGTGACATTCTCTTATTCCTCTTGCTTGAATCCCTATGCCTGCTACCTAAACCTTGCTCACCATGACCCTCTACACAAATGCACTTAATCTCACCATCACATCTTTGACATGGTTAATATCAGTTTTGATATCAGAGAAATATGTGCCCAGGATATGCTGAAAGAGCTTGAATTCTTAAACTATTCTTGGTGAGTTGTTTGTTTGTTTGCTTCATAATAAGGAGTCCTTTAGCCCATCTTTGAAGGAATATGACCACCACCACTCCCACCATTCCATTCCCTAGGTTAGCACTGAAACATTTCCCCAGCCGCTCTACAGGAGATAGAGACAAAGAGTTCCTTCTGAAGATTGATCCATCCTAACCTTAAGGTGGAGAGAAATAAATATTATGGCATTAAAATGTGAACCCCAGTCTACTGGCTATTAAACTCTTCCTGATGAGTCTTCCAGGGCTGCTATGAGCAAAAGGAAAGAATGATAATTGCAAGTTGGTAGATAAGTGTAGGCAGGATTGGAGGACAATAAATGAAGAATACTTGCTTAGACTCTAAGATCTCTAATATCACTGGACCATGATCAAAAGCGTTCTTTAATCCCAGAGATTTACAGCTCCAGGTCCAGGGGTGCCACGGTTAGGGCATGAGGACTGAGAGAGGACTGCTGCCGGGGCACCACGTGATTGCCCAGGACAGACCAGGGGTCTGGGCAGCCATTCAGAGTTGCAGGTCTAACTGTGAGTACCCAATACTTCTGCACCGAGAGCCCTGGTGGATGGGAACCCTCCTCTATGACTGCAGATTCGAACAGGCAGGCAGGAGAAAGAGCACTGGAAAACATTCAGAGCAATGTACTGCATGGGAAGGAAAGATTTGCTGGGATGTTCTGGAGAAAGCTTCCTGAGAAACTGGCATCTGAGGCAAACAGAAGCATGGAGAATGGAGGCCCCAGAAGGGCTAGCCTTTGAACATATTCTTCTCTATTTCTTACTGTGCTAAAAATAAGAGGAGAATCATGTTTCCACAGCAGTGGGCTTCATTAACAGGGAAAAACATGAATTCTCAGAAATTTTGGCTGGAAGAAGCCTTACGCATTTTCCATTCCAGGGACTGTGAACTTTAACCTGCAGCAGAATCACCTGGATGCTTGTTAAACCACAGATTGCTGGGCCTTCCATAGGTCTAGGGTGGGGCTGAATAATCTGCATTTCTAACAAGTTCCCAGGTGATGCTGATTATAATGGTCTAAGGATTACACTGTAAGAACCACTGATCTAATCCAACCTTAAGTTTTTAAAGGAGACAACTAAATTTAACAATTATTTATTAAGTACCTACTATGAGTTAAGATTTTGGACCAAGCATTAAAGACAAAAAGAAAAAATTGTGAAAAAGAATTTCCAATCAATATGACAGATAAAATGCTATATTCTTAAAATGCGAAGAATCCATCAGGACATACAAACACGTCAGAGAAATGTTAACAAAGAAACAATTGGGCAATTTACAAAAAAATAAATACAAATGGCAAATTAGTATATTAAAATATTTACTTACAGTAATAAAGAAAATTAAACATTGTTTTTCAATAATGAATTTGGCATATAAAAATAATGAATGTTGGCACAGCTGACTTTCATATGGTGATAGGCATTTATATGTTGCTGTTATCATTCTTATGTTAGTTGAGTTTACACTAGCTGCTATTACAACAAACCTGAAAGTGAACAAAAGCTTAAACATAAATGCATGTATTTCTTGCCCACACTAAGTCCAAGGAAGCACTTCATAGTGGCAGTAGGCTCCTTTCCAGTGATTCGGAGACAGTCTGCTTCCTTTTTTCCTTCCGTCTGGTGCCTCCACCACCTTCAACATAGTGGCTTATTAGCTCACAATCAAGCCAAAAATGGGAATAGCATGAAAAATAGCTTTACAAGTGGCTATGGGAGAGTCTTGGCATGCATAACTTTCACTCACATTCCACTGGCTAAAAATCATTCATATGGTATGTGAATGATATATCAATAAAGCTGTTATTTTTTTTTTTTAATGTAGAAAGAGGATTTAGAGAGTATGGTGCTATGAAAGCAAAGAGAGCTATCTGATATAGGGGGTTAACTGTATCATATATTGCAAGGAGGTTGAGGAAGACAAAGCCTAAGAAGAATGCATAGAACTAATTGAGAGATTATTGTCAATCCTGAAAAAAAAACCAAACAGTTTGAGTAGAATGATGAGCATTCAAGGCTAATGGAACTTCGTTAAGGGCGGGCTAGGTTAAAATTGTAAGGAATAGCAAGCAGTACTCAAAAGCTAGTCTACTGAGTTTTGCAATAAAAGGGAAGAGATATAAGACTACAATATTAAGTGATAAAGATAGAAAATGAAGGATTATTTTTTATAAGAGACCTGATGATACATGCAATGATATAGCACCTGACTCTGTAACACTGTCTTATTGGAGGCTGGGGGATGAGATTCTATGCAAAAACAGAGGATTAGCCTTGCCAAGAAGAGATATTTCTTCCTCCAAAATCTTAGAGAAATAGAAAAATTTGGTCAAAATGTGAAGAAATATTAAATAGAGATAGTTTATCAGATGGTTTTAATCGCTTCAGTAATATAATGCTTAATGATATCTGCTAAGGGAAAAGGAAGTAAAATGTGTTTGAGATAGTGCAGGAAATGGGGCAAGTTTGGGATAACTGTCATTGGAAACACAATCAGAAAAGAAAATAAATTATCAGGGGTTGGTTTTTTTGGTAGCCTCCAAAATCTTAAGGTGAGTATCACATAGATGAATGGACAGGGATAAGAGAGTTTGGATGCAATAAATGTGAACTTAATTGACTGGTATTGCCTTTCTTTAAAGAGTTCAAATTATCAATTATCAGCAAGTCCTCAACAGGGGATGAATACATCTTTTTTAAAGTTGCCCAAATCTCACAATTATCTTTTCCTTTTCAAATGAAAAGGCTGCTTCTCAATTTAAAAAAAAAAAAAAAAAAAAAAAAGGGACTTCCCTGGTGGCGCAGTGGTTAAGAATCCGCCTGCCAATGGAAAGGACACGGGTTTGAGCCCTGGTCTGGGAAGATCCCAAATGGCATGGAGCAACTAAGCCCGTGCACCACAACTACTGAAGCTCGCGCACCTAGAGCCGGTGCTCCACAACAAGAGAAGCCACCGCAATAAGAAGCCACCGCAATAAGAAGCCCGCGCACCGCAACGAAGAGTAGCGCCGACTTGCTGCAAGTAGAGAAAGCCCACGCACAGCAACCAGGACCCAACGCAGCCAAAAATAAATTAATTTAAAAAAATTTTTTTCTAAAAAAAAAAAAAAAAGGGCTGCTCCTGTTCTTTGAAATACTTTCCACAAAAAAAATGTGTTTTATCACAAGTCATCAACCATGTTACTCAGATGCATCAATAGATTTAATAGCTTATACAAAGCCCAATATTTTTTTTCATTTGTTCTTGTTCCTACGTATTTTATTCAGAAGAACCCCACATAGTTCAATAACTTCTGGGGATGCTTTTATTTATCTTGGGGGTGTTTCAATACAATACATGAGACCTACAAAATTTTCAGTATGTATTAAATATTTATTGTCTAATTTCCCTGATCAATCCAAGAGGTAGATGTAGAGACCATGGTCCTGAGGGGATGAAACAGAGGCAGGTGACTGGTCCAAGAGGAAAACTCTAGTCAATAGGGCAATAACATTAGTGTACATTGGAAGACCCTCAGTCTCTGAGAGCAGCATGGATAGCAAGTTCTTGTGGACAGAAGGGGTGGCTGAAATAAGAATAGAGGGATTCAAAAGGCTATTACATTCCAGGATGACCTTAGCTTGAAGCAGCTTGAACGTGATCTCATCTGCCTGTCTGCTTGTGGGACAAGGGAAGAACACAGGGACAAATTGTTCTGGAGCCACAGGACAAACTCAAACTAAGAACTAGCCTCCTATGAGCTGAAATGGTCCCAGCAGTAAAAATTCCAGTATCCAAAGCAGCAGGGAAGGTGGATCTCATTTTTTACTGATATCAATATTCAAAAATTCTGAGCTGGTTGAGACTCCAGTCACAAACATGGAAGCAGGAGCCTCCCTCAGACAATGATCATGGTCACACAAAAGGTTTTGTAATGGTTCCCAGGAGACATGATCAGTTTGAAATAGCTCTGCAATTGAGGGCTGGTGGTGGGGTTCCATGCTGGCTAGTGGGCTGGCAAGGCCTGGGAAGTTAGCAATGTCCCAGCAAACAAGATACATTTCAGGAGAAAATCCTAATACCAATTATGAACTCACCCATGAATCAGGAACTGAGTAACCATATCAGAGGTTAGAGAGAAACCAACATTTCAAGGAATGCTGGGCAACTGGGTTAGGTTGTAAGACTAGTATGGGGGTTTCTAATAATTATTCATTCATGCATTAATCCATTATTATGTGCCTACTATCTTCTAGGTTCTGTGATAATTGCTGGTAATGCAAAGATAAATAGGGTATAGTCTCTAAGTAGTTTACTATGTCTAGAGGGAGAGACAGTGAAGAGCCAATGCACTATGATTTCAGTAGGGGATGCTTCTGAAGAGGAATGAGGGCCTTACGGAATTCCAAAAGGCCAGGGTACCTACAGTAAGCAGAAACTGACAACTCCTTATTTCCAAATCTTCCTTAAATCTACCCTACTCTGAATATAATTCTCCATTTGAAAAAAAAAATGGGGAAACTTCAAAGGAAATGTGAACGAGTAATTGTATTACACAAGTCAATCCCACAAATAGCAATATAAACATTTTTTTAATTTCATAAACAGCCAAGCCCATCTGCATTTATCTTATCTCATCCAATAGCACATACAACTCTGTTTCCATGGCTCCAAAACAGTAAGTCAATTTGGTCAAGTCAGTCAAATAAAAGTCAAATGAGTTTTTAAAAAAAGACACAAACTGGAATAGTTAATATCTTCATCCTGTACAGGCATAGCCTAAAACTTGATATTTATTTCTATTCGTTGGCTTTTTGTTTTAATACTGATTCCCAAATCCCTTTTCACTACTATTTTATAAAATGCACAACTTTGCCTGAGTTAAATTGTATATAGTATCTTAATACATCATCTTCTAATCATTAATTTTCATCAGAGAATGTCAGCAGGGAATTATGTCAGATTACTTGGACCTGATATCTTCTCATAAATCCATTCTAACCTCTATATAGCCTTTCATTCTATCAAACATTTTCCATCTCTCTTGGAAACTTCTTAAATTTTTTTCTTGATATTAAAGTTGAACTTATCCAAACTGTTCCTGTCTTTTTTAACAAATGTTTACTCAGTTCCAATTATTTGAAAAGCACTGAAAAAAAATTTAAAAAAAAAAAGAAAGAAAAGCACTGAATAAAATGTTGAGATGGGGACAAGTATTTTCTCTAATTTATAGGTAAAGTGGGATTTTCTGTGTTATTCTGAACAAAAGGCAAAAGTTATCCCCACTGACAAGGAGCTGTCCTCAGCTGAAGCTGGAGCCAGCAAGCTCCCTGCAGGACTTGTTGAGAGGCACAGTGCAGAGTTTTCACCAAGTGGTCGATCCCCTACTAATCCTCACATCCAAAAAGAAGACCAGGGAGCCGTATGAGATGGATACTACAGTGTTTGTGAAGAAAAGATATTGAAATCAGGGATGTTTCCCCTCTGAAAAGTCAAGGTTACCATTTCTGAGGACTGAAGTTTCCAGAAAGAAAAAGTTAAAAACATCTAGTTCTCTGGCTGGAAGGCTGCTGAGCTGCAGAGCCCTCAGGCCCTTGCTGACAATACTCTGGGAAGGAGTATGCTAAGGGATTCTTGGAGGAGAGTTCTTTGGAGAACTCTAAAGGTTTGTTGTATTATCACTTTTGTTACATTTCCCCTACTGTGGAGGGAAGGAAGTAAGTGCTTCACAGATTTAAAGTTTAAAGCTCAATCTTGAACATAAAGAATGATGCCTCTTTCTGGCTTAGAGATTTATGAACGATGGAGACCACTGAAGCAGCCCATGCCAGTGGAGCTTAAGGTTTGATGTTCCTAGACACCTCGTCCCAACTCCCCACAACCCTCAGAGCATAAAGATAAATGTCTCAGCTCCACAGAAAAGAGCACAGAGATGGGCTGAGAATGCCTGGACAGTTGCTGGGCCAGTTGATGGGATGTCCAGTCCAAAGAAGGAGTTGAAGTAGGTTCTGCTGGGGAAAAAGCAGAGGAGACACATCTGCTCCTCTAAGGGATGCTTCAGTGACAGAGCTGAGGTAAAGGTAAATACCACTCAAAGAAAACCAAGTACACCATCTGGGTAGAAACCTTTATACCAGCGGATACGACCAGCGTCAGCTAAAACCAGACTAAGCCTAAGGGAAGACACTGATCCACCTCTGATACATGGGCAGTCATGACAAAAGACTTATGCCTCCCATATGCTTCCTTCCTGTCCACAACACCAGAGAAATTGGTTTGGTGGGGAGGGAAGACTCAGAGCCAGGTGTCAGCCTGCACCTCCTCCACATCCAGCTGCCATGGCCACAGCTGGGGAGAAGATGACATCCCATCAAGAGTAAGAGAAAAGCTTTAAAGTAAACATACATAAGTCTCCAATTGGAAGCCATTATTCAATAAAATAAAACAAGTTCTTGTATAGGTCAATGAGGTAATATCTATACACACAGAAACTTAAAAGTTGCATCAAATGTCTAGTTACTTCTATACATTTACAAAGCTGGTATTTTTTCCCCTCTCATTAAATTGTTCATTACCATCCTCATTAACCACTGAATACGACTTGTAACTCAGAAAAGAGCATATAGCATATATTGGAATTACTAAAAATAAAAATTGATCATAGAAAATTGGTTTGGATCAAAATATACAAATGCATTTTATATTCAGTTTTCCAAAATTTTATGTCACTAACATATCCTTTAAAATTATTCACACTAATAATAAATGTTGTATATCAGGAAAAAAATGTATTTGCTGTAGAAGTAAAATGAAGCAATGAAATAACGTGAAAAACATCGCTTCTTGAACACATCCCTGCAAAAATTATTTGTGTTTAAGTAAAACTGATTACTCTAGTATGGTTAGTTTGGCTGCAAAGAGAAGAAATAAAATTGCAAGTAAAGTGAAATGTATTTTAAAAATACAATAAGTATCTTGAATCTCAGGGCTAATGGTGTATTTTTAAGAGGTTTCTAGAAACTAGAAGCAGAGAAGACCTATAATCTCTCCCTTAGGGCATCTCAATTTCTCTATGGATGATTGTTCCATTCTCAGCTCTTCACTGAAGAGACGCCCCCATGGTTTATACTGATTCATAAGTTTGCTCCAACTCTCAGGATCATGACCCTTTGACCTCAGATTCCACCACTAACTGGCAACTTCCCTTTATGTTTCTTAATTAAAATAAACAAGTGAGACAATTGTATTGGTTTCTGTTTTTGTTCCAAGCCATGTGATAACAGCCAAAGCAGATATGGACAATACTTAGGTCCCCATCCACCAGTCTTTTCCAGCAAGAGGGGGACACATAGTACTTGAAGAAACTGAGTTTCCAGTGAACTCCAGTCCTGGGTCCCCATGTGATATCTGATATAAAGGATTCTGATTCTTTAGTATATTATGCATAGTTTTATTGTTTACTGTATTTTTTACAAATAAATCAGCCTTTTTAAATCTTCTAACTTCACTTTAAGGCAGAAATTGAAGTCTTTTAAGAGAATATTTTTATTCATATGTTGGACCATGGCATCATTCTCATCAAAGGTCTCAAAAAACTTATAGGTCATCTACCCAATCTGTTCTCACTTGCTAGTTCCCCAAATTTTACCACTGTTCTAAAACTTTTAAATTGCAAGTAAATTATTTATCCATAGTAGAACCCAGAATACAGACATTTTCATATTATAGATAAAACAGTCACCTGAAGAAAGAGTGTGCTGGTGGCTCTACACTCTGAAAACCACTTCCCTTGTGGAAAAGAGAGCTTATAACCACAAAAGAAATCCTAGCCAGAAGTAGACTCTTTCTGTCATTTAACCTAACCACATCCCCTCACTCTTTACTCAGTGGAGACGAAAAATAATCTTTCTTGAATGAGCAAAAAAAAGCAACATCCCCTTTCTTACATAGTATGCGCTCAATAAGTGATAGCTAAGTTCAAACCTCTTTTGTTAAATATTGCTGGATTTGACTCAAAATATGGAGGTCCTCTTGAGCTCAATTCTTCCCTATCTTAAAAAGTGCTCAAGGTCAACTACTAGACACCTATGAGGCGAATCCAAAAAGCCTTTCTTTTTGGATGCAACACTTTTGTTTCATGTAGCACTGTTGACTTAACCTCATGAAACAACTCAATAATAGGAAGGCAAGAACTAGTGGCTTCTAAAATTAAATGTAAGTGCTTGGTTTCCATATGATTAGCCTGATTGTAACAGATCAACAAAAATATAAGAATGTATTTTTCTTCCTTCTAACTTTTCAGGGGAAAATGACCAAACTATCAATTACATTTAATTAGCAATGCCATGCTTATTCCATAATAATATTTACCAACTGACACACAAAATGAATATGCTGCAGGAGAATACTGAAGACAATCTATTTGCAATCTGTTTGCAGTAAGGAGGCTCAGCAGCAAAACACTCTGGGAATGAACATTAACATACATTCTAGAATTTCTCTACCAATAGGTAATTGTCTCCAAGGGAAGAAGAGACAGAGAGGGAAGACCACATTAAAGAGTGAAGAAGAAGGTTCTAGAGAAAGGCTAGAAGCCAATAAGCTAAATGAAGGTCACTAATTCAGTTTTAATCAATTTCTAAATGAAATATACCTAGAGGGCAGAACAATCCCAGGAAGAAATTGATTGATAGTTTGATTAATACGTATATAGACAACGCAAGATGTTTAGGTGTGTAACTGGAAGTTATAATTAAGAAAAAATGTCCCAAAAAACCTCAATTGACAGAGGCTGCAACAATGCTTTCAAGAAACAAATTATCCACCTGTAGAACTGTCTTTGTCCAATATCTTATCATTAGATTCTGTAAGAATAAAATATGCTTCTAAATCATAATACCAAATAATACCAAAGGAAAAAGAAGATATAAAAAAATAGAGTAAAATCAAGAGCAGAATTCAGACAACTAAAGCAATCTGCTCTTGCCTGGCTGAATTCATCCAGGACTCTGGCCCATCTCCTCCCATTCTTTTTCACTTCTGATGTCTCTGCCAACTCCCATCCCTATGTTAGCTACCTTTGCTCCTCAAAGTCCTTTCTGCATCGACATTTCTATCTCCTGTTTTTGATCCCTCTTTGCTACTGAGTCCTCAGTTTTGGATTCTTCCTTCTCTTCATATTCAGTTTCTAGTTCTTAGATTATAACAGTTTCTCTGCCCTCATTCTTAGAGGTCATCTTGGATTCTGGTTGATTTCTTGAGCCCAGAGGCCAAAATCAGGGTTCTACTTCAAGTGCTGCCTCCACGTGGCACCGTCCAGCCTGAGTCTCCCAGTTCTGTTTACACACACTCCCATCAAGTGAATTAAAATCCCCCTGTAAGCCCCTAACCTAGCTTCTCTTCACATACCAACCCACTGGCCAAGCAGCAGGCTTTGAATTTACTTTTTGCTAAATAAAAAAACAAATGCATTACAAAATTAAGACAGAAGTCACAGTGTATGACAGTCTCTAGGTCCATCCAGCTCACTGCAAATAACTCAATTTCGTTTCTTTTTATGGCTGAGTAATATTCCATTGTATATATGTGCCACATCTTCTTTATCTATTCATCTGTTGATGGACACTTAGGTTGCTTCCATGTCCTGGCTAGTGTAAATAGTGCTGCCTAGAGACTGTCATACAGAGTGAAGTAAGTCAGAAAGAGAAAAACAAATACCATATGTTAACACATATATATGGAATCTAAAAGAGAAAAAAGAACCTGAAGAACCTAGAGGCAGGACAGGAATAAAGACACAGACGTAGAGAATGGACTTAAGGACACGTGGAGGGGGAAGGGTAAGCTGGGACGAAGTGAGAGAGTGGCATTGACATATATACACTACCAAATGTAAAATAGATAGCTAGTGGGAAGCAGCCGCATAGCACAGGGAGATCAGCTCGGTGCTTTGTGTCCACCTACAGGGTTGGGATAGGGAGGGTGAGAGGGAGACGCAAGAGGGAGGAAATATGGGGATATATGTATATTTATAGCTGATTCACTTTGTTATACAGCAGAAACTAACACACTATTGTAAAGCAATTATACTCCAATAAAGATGTTAAAAAAAAAGTTACAGTGTAATTACAACTATGGGTAGTAGAAAAGGGGGGTCAAGTGACAGTCTGTATCCCCACTGTTCAGAATTAAGCTTTTATGTTTTGTTGCATTTTTAAGGCAGATTTAGAGTCCCACAGAAGCTCTCACATAGTTGAATAATACATCCTCAAGTTATTTCTTTTAAAAATTTACAGAATTTTTTGGCAACTTAGAGTCCTCCCTCTCTATATTCACCACTAAATTAATCAAAAGGGCAAGTGGTCAAAATTTGGTGTCTTCCAGTTAGTTCCTTGCATTTCTCCAAAAATGAGGGCCTAAAACCTTGCAGTAACTTCCAGAGTGGTACTGATATTTATACTGGATTATTCTTTCTTGCAAGAGTGATTTTTTAAAAGGCACCAAATAGAAAGAATCTGCATCATTTAAGAGTCCCCTGTGTGGAAGAATCTGTCCTAGTTTATGTCTGTTGATTTGAAAGGGTGTTTGAGAAAGAATGGGAAAATGAGCCCAGGAGATCAATATTCTGAACAATTAACCTATAAACAAATAAATAACACAGTATATGGGCTACTAAATGTCACATCTCTATAGACAGACAACAATAAGTTTGCAGGCGAGGTTGACATGACAGATATCACTAGATTACTAGCACACTATGCAAGATTCAGAAACAAAAGCACATGCACTTTCTTTCATTGTCCCACATTGTAATGGATGCTTCCCCACTCTTTAATCCCCTCACCCTGATTTTCATCAATAATTTGGACATTTATATTTATTCTCAAAGGAATGGCATATAATAGCCTTGCAGATGAAAAGGCAGGGGCAAACTTAACCACTGTGAGGCCAGAGTTCAAGTCATCTCTTAGGACTCCAAGGGATATACCAAAAAAAAGGACACGTGTTGAGAAGCTGTGGTTTGCCTAGTGCCATGAAGATGCTTTTGCACCTGTATACATTTCCACAGTTTATCAATCTGATGATAAATCAATGGTTCACAATTCCAACTGCATATTAGAATCAACTCGGACGTTTTCTAAAATACTCACTCCTTGCCACCTCCCCCAAAGCTAACTGAAATTAAATTTTTGAGAGTTAAGCTCTGTCATCTATAATTTTTGATGTGTTTGTAGGGGGAGGTGAGCTCAGAGTCCTTTTACTCCACCATCTTGATCCTCCCTCCTGGCATCTGTAGTTTTTATTTAAATCTCCAGATGGTTCTGAGGCACAGGGATAGTTGACACCAACTACACTAAATAAAGAATTTTTTTGTTATTCTGGTCCACAAACTACATCAACAAGGTCAAAATCTTACAAGTCACTAATATTACCTTTTCCCGTCTGCTAGAAAAGTCTTAACAAAATTAATATAAAGATGATTTGATTGGATCCTAGGAAGGTACAGAGTCAACAAGATATCCAGTCATGCCAGAAACAAAAACCATCATTAAAACTAGAATAGAAGGAACTCCCTGGTGGCACAGTGGTTAGGAATCTGCCTGCCAATGCAGGGGACAGGGGTTCAAACCCTGGTGCAGGAAGATCCCATGTGCTGTGGAGCAGCTAAGCCCGTGTGCCACAACTACTGAGCCTGCGCTCTAGAGCCCATGAGCCACAACTACTGAAGACCACACGCCCTAGAGCCCATGCGCCACAACTACCGAGCCCGAGTGCTGCAACTACTGAAGCCCGCGCGCCTAGAGCCCATGCTCCACAACAAGAGAAACCATCGCAATGAAAAGCCCGAGCACAACAAAGAGTAGCCCCCGCTCACCGCAACTAGAGAAAGCCCGCGCGCAGCAACGAAGACCCAATACAGCCAAAAAAATAAAATTTAAAAATTTTTTTAAAAAAACTAGAAAATTTCACTGACCAAAATTTGCAGTTAACACATTGAACACATATCTCCTAGAGATAACCCCATTGTGACTTTCAAAACAGATATTTTTTAGATTTTAGGAAATATAGTCTAATATTATTACCTACTTAAGCACTTAAGGCTGGGAATCATATCAATATATAATTAAAGCATTTATATAAAATTTGAAATCTTACACAACTGTCCTAAAGAGAGAGTACAACAGGTGAAATGGTGTTCTCTTCCTCACTTTTGATCTTCCTCCATTCCTTATAATATTTTCCTTTTCTATGGGTGGTAAGAATTCACAAGATTCTAACATAGAACAAATCTTTAGAAGGGGATGACACTGCTTTTTAAATAACAAAAACTAGGACTTCCCTGTTAGCGCAGTGGTTAAGAATCCGCCTGCCAATGCAGGAGACATGGGTTCAAGCCCTGGTCCGGGAAGATTCCACATGCCACGGAGCGGCTAGGCCCGTGTGCCACAACTACTGAGCCTGCGCTCTAGAGCCCGTGAGCCACAATTACTGAGCCTGTGTGCCACAACTGCTGAAGCCCATGTGCCTAGAGCCCGTGCTCTGCAACAAGAGAAGCCACTACAATGAGAAGCCTGCTCACCGCAGCGAAGAGTGTCCCCCACTCACCGCAGCTAGAGAAAGCCCGTATGCAGCAACAAAGACCCAATGCAGCCAAAAATAAATAAATTAATAAATAAATTTTTTTTTAAAAACTAGATTAACTATTAAAGGGAAATATAAAGAAATTTACAAGAGAGACATTTCATGTGAAATAGCTATCCTTTTTTTTTTTTTTTTTGGCTGCCTTTGGGTCTTAGTTGTGGCACACACGATCTTTCGTTGCAGCGCGCGGGCTCTTTGTTGTGGCACGAGGGTTTTCTCTCTAGTTGTGGCATGTTAGTTTTTTTTCTTTTCTTCTCTCTCTCTCTCTCTCTCTCTCTTTAGTTGGGGCGTGCAGGCTCCAGAGTGCATGGGCTCTGTAGTTTGCAGCACTCGGGCTCTCTAGTTGAGACACTCAGGCTCAGTAGTTGTGGCACGCAGGCTTAGTTGCCCCGAGGCATGTGGGATCTTAGTTCCCTGACTAGGGATAGAACCTGAACCCGCGTCCCCTGCATTGGAAGACGGATTCTTTACCACTGGGCCACCAGGGAAGTCCCAGCTATCTGTTCTTTGAAAGAAAGAAAAGGTGTGGCATATTCTTTATCCACTAGTTTCTCCTCTGGGGTAAAACAGAGGTGAGTGCTTCGACAATATTTACATGAGCAGGATGAAATAAAGGAGACAATGCCAGCTGCCAACAAGATAAAATCCAAGGAAAACAAAAATACAAGTAGTAGGTATGGGGGGAAAAAAGACATTAAAAATTAAAAGCCAGACAATAAATGCAGCAGAGAATTTTACATCTGAAAAGACTTTTGAACTACAGGTAGTGCTAACAATGGAAGATGAATTTAGGGAAAGTAAGGTAAGAGAAAGAGCAATCTAAAAGTAGAATGAAGAGTAAAAAAGAAAAGAAAAGAAAATAGCAGAATAAAAATTACCTCATCCGGTTTTATCATTTTAATGAACATAAGCCAAAGAGTAAGGTCACAGACAAAAGTTTTTTTTCATCTCTGTCCTTTCATCAGTTCCCAAGTCAACAAATATTCGGGCAGAGAATAAGAAAAACTTTAAAGCAAGAAACAGAAATGAGAAGAAAGCTAAGTGTGTATGTTGTTGTCAACATTTTTAACCTTTGCTTTCAGATTTATTTCAAAATATTTGCTTCTGGTGTCTTGTGTCCTAAGCTGTAATGTATTTTGACTCAGCAGTCAGTGGACCACATTTCTGCCCAGGCTTATCCTCAGCTTCTTCAGTTCCACATGGCAAGAGGACCATTTGGAGTATCCTTCCTTGTGAAGGAAGGTCCAACACAGCAAAGTTTGCTGTTGCTTTCCAGGTTGCCTTGGGAAGGGGGGGATGGTGGGAAGGTGTTGATGAAAAGAGAATAGAAACTTCAGTGGGGACCTCATTATTCTGCAAACCAATAATAAAGTAGAATGCTGCTTTCAGATGAAATAAAATTGTTGCTAAAATAAAATGATGCTAATAAATAGCATTAGCATCATACAGGAACTTGTCAGAAATGTAAATTCTTGGACCCCATCCCAGACTTACTCAGTTAATAATCTGATGGTAGAACCCACCAGTCTGTGGTTTAACAATCCCTCCAGGTGAGTCTAACGGATGCCACTGACTTAATCCAAGCACTATGACACAATCACTATACTATAGATAACTAATGTTCTTAACTGCCTAGAAGCTAGTTCTGGGGGAAGAAAAGTGCTCTAGTGCTCTTGCAGAGGCAACTTTTGAGATTTGAAAGGTAAGGCAGGTGAAATGGAGGTTGCAGGCAAAAGCAACAGCATAAATAAAGACCTATAAAAATTATTTTGCACATCAGTTTTAGATGTTTGTTGTATACTATTTAAATGTGGGGTTTTTTTTACTACATCCTTAAATAAGCTGGTTTTTCGACTCCCAAGGCCTAAAACAATTTATGCTAGATGTGTGGTTGACGCTAAAGGACTATGGGATATACCCTATAGAGCAGAAGGGCAAAGTCCAGGTAAGTTGCCTCCATGTGTTTTGCTCACTGGACAGTTTATCTGGGGCTGAGAACATTTCTAACTAATGAAAAGATTGTCATGAGCCTGACATGACACTGATATACAGGCATTATACCTCTGTTATTCCCATCTTTTGGCTTCTTTGGAAAAAAATATGATAAAGGACCTCAGAATATCTATTTTTATGTCATACTAAGTGGTCAAGTGCTAAAAGCAATATTCAGCCAAAGCCAAGGCTGATGCCAGATATCTTATCACAGCTCCTGTATCTGAGAATAAATCCTGAATTCAATCAAAAAAATTACTACTGCAATTTTATTATTAACAGTTTAGGAGTCAAATTTTAAGCACTTGATATAGTGCATGAATAATCATTTCTTAGCCTTGTCAACTGCTGAAATGTTCCTATGGTCACAATACTGCAAATTTATGATACCAAATAGATACTTAATTTCAACTGAGGTAAGTGAAAGAACAAGATATCTCTTGGGTATCTCATTTTTCTCTAGCACTTTCTTCTTTTCTTCACACTCTTTATATTCTTTACTATTCTGGATCAAAGATGATTTATTATAGATGTTGCACAAGATGAAGATGATTTCCTTCAAAAAATATGGAGATGGCAAAGTTGACACTCTGCCTTAATTCAATCTCAGGTGATGTGAAAAATAATCAAATAGAACTTTTTCTTAAAAGACTCAGAACTAATTTACACGGCTACAAAGCTACAAGAGAGCAGAAGTTTGTTGCCCTCACTGACATTCCCAAGTATGTAGAAAGTGCTAAGCACATAATAAGTGCTCAAGGAATATTAATGGGATAAATGGAAGATTAAATGGATTTCAATAACTACAAACTAAAAATAATTCTTAAAGCTTATTTTGCTTAATGTCATAATTACAAGTATACCAATGATTCCACAAGTATTCAAATTATGGTATATAGCCATGAGAACTCTGAAAGAGAAGAGGATGAGAATGGACCTCATTAAATTCAAGAATAGTCTAGAGCCACAATAATTAAAGCAGTGAAACAGCAGAAGATTATGTGGACCAATAGAACAGAACAGAAAAGCTAAGTATAGATCTAAATACGTGGGATTTTGATGCATAATAAAGATTGAACCTCCAATCAATGTAAGTAAAAATGGACTTTTTAATAAGTGGCATTGGAGCCTCTGGGTAGCTATCTGGCCATTCACATACCAGGCCAAACTCCAATGGCTCAAAAATGTACTTGAAGAAAACATATCAAATCCCTTTATGATCTTGGAATGGGGAAGACATTTTAACTGACTTAAAATCTATAAGTTATAAAACAAATTATAAATTCAAATGCATAGTTGCATTTAAAAGAAAAAAATGGCATACTAAGTGGTCAAAAAAATCCAAGATGGAAAATAAGAAAAAATATATATTTACAACTCATAGTCAAGAGTTCATCTTCCTAATACATAAAAAGCTCCTAAAAATCTAAAAGAAAGCCATTGACAATCCAATAGAAAATGGGTAAACACATGATCAGAACCCTCACAGGGAAAAAAACCCACAAATGATCCTTAGACATATACAAATGTGCTCAGCCTCAACCATAAGAGATACCAGTTTTCATCTACCATATTGGCAAAAATTCAAAAATATGACAACACATTCTGTTGATAAGGCTTTAGGGTAACAGGAATTCACATATCTTGGCCAGTGGGAATGCAAAATAGTAGAATCTCTATGGAGGGAAATTTGACAGTGTACATAAAATTTACAAAAAATTTGACCAGGCAATCTCACTTCAGGGAATTTATCCTATAGATATACTTGAACACATGTGAAACATATAAGGTCATAGCAGTATCTAATTTTGAAAGTTAGGAAAAAGTCCAAGTGCCCATCAAAAGAAAACTGTTTAAATAAATGATGATGAAACACTACCCAACCATAAGTAATGAGGAAGCTCTCTTTATACTGATGTGGAAAGACCTCTAAGATATTGTTTAGTAAAGAAAGAAAGTATGAAAATGTGTTTATAGTATGCTACCCTCTGAGTAAGGAATTAGGGAAGGTAAGTATATATTTGCATTTGCTAATATCTGCAATAATACTGAAAGTATATGCAAAAAAATATAGGGGTAGGGAATAGACTAAAGAAGCACAGACGTAAAGTGACATCACAAAGTATACTTTTAAATATAGTTTTTTAATTTGAATCATGGACTTATTCTTTTTTTTTTTTCTTTTTTTAATTGAAGTTAGTTGATTTACAATGTTTCAGGTGTACAGCAAGGTGATTCAGTTATACATATAAATATATATATGTATTCGTTTTCAGATTCTTTTCCATTATAGGTTATTACAAGATATTGAATATAGTTTCCTCTGTTATACAGTTAAGTCCTTGTTGTTTATAAAAACATATTCTTTTTATGTAAAGAATTGGAAACAATAAAAAAGAACTGTGACATAATCTAATCTATATAATTCTGCTTTGTACTATTATTTAAATGTTTCCAAACATCTGTTGGCTCAAAATGACTATAACTTTTCTTAAAGTTATCCTGCTAATACACTCTTTTTAATATGTCTTCACCATGATTTCCTCGATTTCAACTTTAAAACAAAAATCCTTTCATAATCATTATTAAGATTGTAGTGTGGGATGAATTGGGAGATTGGGATTGACATATATACACTAATATGTATAAAATAACTACTAAGAACATGCTGTATAGCACTGGGAACTCTAATTTACTTTGTCGTACAGTAGAAACTAACACAACATTGTAAAACAACTGTAATCCAATTAAAAAAAAAAAAAAAAGATTGTAGTGTTTACTCTTTTAAAGGTTGTCAATGACCCCTATGACCCACCTCTCAGTTCTTAGCTTACTTGTCAATAGCATTTAGCAGAGTTGATCTCTCCCTCCTCCTTGAAACTCATTTTTTCATTAGGTTTCCAGGATACACTCTCTTTGTTTTCTTCTTACTTCACTAGTGGTTCCTCATGTTCTTTGCCAGTTCCACCTCTCCTGCCCAACTTCACAGTGTTGGTACACTCATGCTCGCTCATTTTGTGATCTCGTCAGGTCTCGTGGCTTTAAATACCCATCACATGCCAATAACTCCCAAATTTAAAACTGCAGCCCTGACCTCTTCTGAACTCTAGATTTATATTCCTCGCTGCCTAGCTGAAGTCTCCAGTTAGATATCCGACATCTCAAATTTAAGATATCCAAAACTGACCACGTAATCCTCCTTCCCAAACTGACTACCCACAGCCTTTCTCATTTTAACTGATGAGGAATTATCTTTGACTCCTCTCTTTTAAATCCCATCATCTACTGTTGGGAAATTCAGACAACTCCACTCTCAACCTCATCTGCTTGTTACCACCTTCACTACACACTCATTCAAGCCACCACCATCTCTGATCTGCATGATAATAATCTACTAACTGGATCTCCTCCTACAATCTCTTTTCAACACAGTACCTATTTGACATATAAATCAGATTGTGTCATTCTGCTGCTCAAAATCTCCAAGGGTTCCCCATCTCACTCAGAAGCCATAGTCGTTCAAATGTTCTACAAGGTCCCATATGATCTCGCTTTTCATCATTCATCTAACTTCATCTCCTATTACTCTTCTCTCATCCCTTAGTCCAACAACTCTGACTTTACACACTCCAGATATCTGCTTGGCTAACTCTCTCTTCTCCTTTAAATCTGTTCACAGATGTCACCTTCGTAATGAAATCTATCCTAATGATCCGGTTTAAAACTGTAGCATTCTCCTCATCTCCAGTGCTCCAAACACCCTTCGCCTTGCTCATTTTTTTCTAAACCACTTATTGACTTCCATATAATTTGTTTACTATATTTATTGTAAATTTTCTGTCTCCCTTCTCTGCGACATAAGTTCCATGAGGGAAGGAATTTTGTGTGCAAGCACCTCAAACGTTGCCTGCCATATGGTAAGTGTACAGTATAACACTTGTTATTTATTTATTTATTCATTCATTCATTCATTCATTCATTTTGGCTGTGCCAGGTCTTTGTTGCGGCATGCGGGATCTTTAGTCGTGGCATGCGGGATCTTTAGTTGTAGCATTCAGACTCTTAGTTGCAGCATGCATGCAGGATCTAGTTCCCCAACCAGGGGTCGAACCCGGGCCCCATGTATTGGGAGTGCGGAGTCCTACCCCCTGGACCACTGGGGAAATCCCAACACTTGTTAAATGAATATATAAATTCATTTTAAGAATAGAGAAGACAAGTATCCTGTTTGGAAAGAGGAGAGTCAATTATCAAATAGGAGAAGTCATTATTTGTTATCAAATTTAATTAACCCACAAAACTAATATTGAAGGAGCAAGTCTGGGAAAAATTTAAATTGAGTTTTAAAATAGTACTAAAAAGAAATAGCTATTTTCTAGCAGACTTCTATTGGTAGACATTTAGGTTATCTACAGTTTAACAATGTTTCTATTTTCATCTTATTCATACCTCTTCATCTGTACAAGCATGTCTCTAGGATGAATTACTGGTAACAGATTCACTGGGTCAAAAAGCAGATACATTATAAATTTTGAAACATGTTACCAAATTACATTTGATGAGTGTATATCAATTTATACTCACATATTCAGGGTATAAACATGTCTGTATATTACCAATTTTCTATAATATCCTCTTTATTATCACAATAAAATAAATACCTGCACATAGAAAACATGTCATTTTAATTATCGGTATTTTTACAAAATATTTCAATAAAGTATAAACACAATGTCCAAAAAGGAAGTGAAAGTTGAATGATGACTGATGACTGATTTAATTAATTGAAAAATGAACTAATAGCTAGGTGGATTAATGGAGGAGTGGATGGATGGATGGATGGATGGGTGGATGGATGGATACTGAGTGAGTAGATATCTGGCAAGAAATGTTTAAGAGGAATGGGAAAACAAGGTTACCTGGTTCTATAAAATGATCAAGGCAACAACAGGAAAGTAACTCAGCTTTGAGAGTAAAAAAAAAAAAAAAAAAGACTCATTCAGGGAAACAATTGGAAATCAAATTTTGTTTCTCTTCTAATTAATCTGAAGAGAATAAAATGAAATAGAATGTGGGAAGCATCAATAAAAGCTTCCCCTCTCACAAAACAAAACACTCATGACTGCTTGAATAAAACAAGTGTCCGTGTGAGGCTAACTGGGAATAAAATGGTAAAGTTTCTCAAATTAAACTGTAAACTATATTCTAACTTCCCACCTCACAGCATAGTTAGTGCTTCAAAGATGCAGAGTAACTTGGAAGATTTGAGCATGAAAAGTAATGTCTAACCTTTAGCATAGTGAACTCTAAGTGGGGGAATGTTTCCAGACATCAGAGATGATGTTTCAAGTCCTTAATTCATTCTAGAACACGTCAGAACCCTCTAACACTAAATGATCACCCCCACCAGCACTTCTCAGATTCCTTCTCCTTCACAGATAATCTGACCCACGGCCTAGTGTGTTCTGACTGCGTACTACCTTCTTAAGGATATATGACAATATAAGATCCTCTTTGTTTCTCTTGTCTCTGTAAAAGCCCCAATTCTTTCTTTTCTTAATCAACATCAATAATCTAAAGTAATTGAGAAGGACTTTCTTGAGTCCCTTGAATAGTATATCTCTTCAGAGAATTATGAGAAAATATTTCTTATACATTTACCAGAAAATTTTCATGGAACTATGCATGGCTGGTAGGGTAGGCAGGGATAAAAAGAACATGTGTTTTGAAATCAGAGAGACTTGAGTTTGAATATTGACTCTGCTATTTCCAGCTAAATGACCTTAGCATCTCTAAGCCTCTGGTTCTACAGCTTTAAATGGAAATAATATTTACTTTGATGGGTTGTAGATTAAGCTAGTCTGTAGAAGCACCAATTATCACACATTGCAGCCAACAATTTTTGAATAATGGTCTTCAAGATAAAACACAAAGGGGAAGATAAATGGGCCTGTGCAATTTGCCATTGTATATTGATTACTGATTTGGGGAGTTGAATAATTTGTAATTTATTACAAGAAATTTAAAGGTCAAGCAAGCAAAATACTTATATCAGTTATTGCATATGCCGAGAGCATCTAGGTGCTCCTTCACTGATGGGGAAGTGCAGGGCATCTTCTAAATTTATGAAACATCTGTTAAAGAAGCTGGTTCTTCATTAAATAAAAATAATTTCCTTGGCAATGCTGATAAATGAGAACAGGTGATGATCCCGGGTGAGATTATGATTATAAATGAACCTATTGAAATTCTTTGGTATTTTTATATAGACATCAAAATCAAAATATATGAGAAATGAAAATAGAGTTCATGGAGCCCCTGAAATACACTGGGAACCACAGGAGAATGGCTCGCTCATGCCCCAGTCAACTTAGATTCCACATTCTAAATGGGAATTAAATAGGATCAAAACTGATACTTTCTGCTGGACTCCCTAAATCTACAACCTGAAATTTCCCAGTTAGTAACAATAGAATAATTTCTAAGATTCAAATTCAAATCATAACTACACATAAAGAAAAGGCAACATTCCCTGAAAGTCATGTTGAACAGTCTGCCTTTAACAAGTGGGCACCAAGCAATAATTTAGGACATTTTATCCGCATAACTTCTCTATGAGATAGGAAGAAGGACTATGCTAATTTAATAGATGAGGGAAGAGAAATTAAGTGACCTGTAGATCTACTAAGCATTTATACAAAAATGATCACATTTGGCCAAAAACGTGAGATTCAATCTCCAGCTTCCCATCAGTCAATGTCTTTTTATTAAAAAGGTACCTTAGAAATAAGAAAACAAATCAGGTCATCTGAAGTGGCAGTGAAACAGCTGGGAGACGATTTCCTGCTTTGTTCCTTATTCTTCACCTTACCAAGTGACCAATGAACTTTTCCAAAGCACACCACTCTCTAGCAGGTTCCCACCATAATCATGGAACTCAAAAATCCCAAAGCCCCAGAGGGTAAAGCAAGGTGAAGAGAAGTGACAACACTCTCATTGTGAGCCTGACTCAACAGAGTTGCTTTTAGAATTTAGGAGCGAGACATGCTCAACTGTTATGAGTTGCTGTGATGATGCATAATTAGACAGTGATTTAACACAGAGCTAAAAAAAAATGACAGTAATCATGGGGGGGAAGGAAGAAAATGCCAATGAAAGCAGTTAAATGAGCTGAAGTGCCTGGCATTTTTGTGATGTGTATCTGTTAGTAATTTGTCAGACTCTAACAATAGAGGTAATTTCACAAATAACAGGGGCTCATCAATTCACAATAGCACTCACTGGTCTTTAACATGGAAGAAAAGGATTTGTATTTGGCTTATCAACTTAAAGAAATAGTTATGGGACTTAGGCCTAGCATACAATTACAAAGTGAAGTGGAGAACTGGTCGTTAATCAGGAAAATTCAAAGCTGTACAAATCTGACTTATGATGACTTCCAAGGTAGAAAATTGCTTTGGGAAAGATTTCACAAAATTAAGAAAAAGTTAATAACGGTGTTTCGTGGGTAGGGCAGACTGTTTCCCATCACCTTCAAACATTGTTTGGCTACTGTACTTCTCTCCAGTTTCACCTGCCACCCCTCAGAGGCATTCAAAGTTTTAGCCATGGGAAGCCATGCACATTATCCCCAATGAGCTTATCTTTTCCACACCTGTGCACGTGATTCTTCCTAACTGAAATATCCTTTCTCTTTGTTCCACTCAGCTAGCAATTTATCCCCTAATGTTAAATTCAAATGACACTTCTCCCAAGACACTCCCCTGACTTGTCTCCTCAAACCCTACAATACTCATGTGCTGCTGCCCTGTACTCCATTCCACCCCATCATATTAATCACTCTATATTGTAATAACCAGTTTGCATACCTTTCTTTCTGGGAGTTCTACACGGGCAATGGCTGCATTTCTTTGCTATTCCCTCTTTCCTAGAAACATCATAGATATTCAACAAATATTGATGAATGAACAAATGAATGAACAGTAGACTTAAAGCATGGTCAGTGAGAAAGATATGTATTGAATCTCCTCTCTTCTCACCATTACTCTCTCCTCAGTACCCATGAAATGCACATAACAGGAGAGTCTGTAAGTTTCTCCTTATTCTTAACATTGCCTCTAACTCAAGGGATAATTTCAAACAAAAATATCTAAGAGAATATTGACTCAAAATATCCCTGCAACTAAAATGAATGAAAAATAGGAGAGTGAGAAACATGAAATATGAAATATTTAATATTTAAATCTGGCATTTGAAAAGATTCAGATGATACTCCATGATAAAATGAGATAGCAAAGTAATCCTAGCTAGTCGTTTTCCTTTTTTTGTTATTCAGCTGTATTACAATAGGTCATAGTGTCTAATTAGGAGTTGCTATAGTTTAGAAAAAAAATCTCAAATGGCTTAAAACACATAAAAATGTGAGACTTCCACTGTTCTATTTTTTCTAAACCTCAAGACATTTTTTATCTCTTCGTTGATTCACAAACCTGGACAGCTTCCCAGGTGAAATCTGAAACCAGCCCCCATACATGGAGGGCAAGGAGAAATCAAAGAAAAACTGAGACCACTCCAGATTGGTAGATGACGGTATCAATAAGCAAGGGAACTTACAGAGGAGGCATGTCTTGGGCGACCTCAAGATAAGGAGATCACTGCACCCGCCCACCAGAATCTCTTGAAGGATTATATAGAGCTTTAACTGGGCTCAATCACATCAATCACACCGTCCAGATGGTCTCAACAACACATTACTCTCTCAAGGCTGCATCCTTGAAAACAACTCCCACTTTAGGAGTGAAAGTAGATTCTACGGACAGCGGAGGAGGTGAAGAGCCCCCAGCTACCCAGGTGCAGCTCAAGGATCAATGGGTAGTCACATCCCCTTGATGATAATTTCAATATTCCTGTAAACCAACACAACCTTGTGTTTCTCAAAGAAAACATAATGCGATGGAAACATAAGCAACATATGTAATTAAAAATCAAAATACGAAATGATATAAGTAACCCCCTTACCTTTTAAAAAGTCATAAAATAGTGTGTTTACTTGAAGAGGAAAGGATATCTTATTGTGTCACTCTCAGAGGAAGTACAATTTACGACTTATCAGTAAGGGCCCATAAAGAAAGATAAACAATCCTACACCGATGCAAAATGATTATGCAAATAGGAAAGCTTTTAAATTACTGCCTAACATCTTTCAACATAGGATAATTGGCTTTTCCCCTTTGCCTAAGTCATCTATGTTCAAGCAACTGTGTCCCAATTTTGTCCGTCTTAGTCATAATAAATTTATCTTTTCATGTTCCTTCTTAAATACTATCATAATCTTTATACTCATTTAACCCCAGGGGAATGATGGGATGATTACCCAGGTGAATCAGTTTGGGATCAAAGAAATCATTTAACACTTCCCGACATAAAGTGAGTAAGATTTTAGAGGCTAGGGTGAGGGAGGGCACAGATTATACTCGAACAAGGGGCTGAAGCCCTGGTGGTTCCTTATACACACAATAGGAAGTACATAAAATCCATAGTCTTATAGAACAAACTGACAGTTTCTTGGTACAGTAAAATGACATTATACCACATTTACTATAACCAAGTTTCTTTTTTTTATAGGGATGGAGAACTACAGAAGGGAAATTATAATGTAGGAAGATAAAATGTTTTATGTGCCATAACCCAGAAAGTACAATTTATCCCAGACTGCAGTACACCAAGTGAGTACTTTATATTACTTTTTTTTTTAACACCTTTATTGGAGTATAATTGCTTTAGAATGGTGTGTTAGTTTCTGCTGTATAACAAAGTGAATCACCTGTGCATATACATTTATCCCCATTTCTCCTCCCTCTTGCATCTCCCTCCCACCCTCCCTATCCCACCCCTCTAGGTGGACACAAAGCACCGAGCTGATCTCCCTGTGCCATGTGGCTGTTTCCCACTAGCTATCTATTTTACATTTGGTAGTGTATATAGGTACATGCCACTCTCTCACTTCGTCCCAGCTTACCCTTCCCCCTCCCCGTGTCCTCAAGTCCATTCTCTACATCTGCATCTTTATTCCTGTCCTGCCCCTAGGTTCTTCAGAACCATTTTTTTTTTTAGAGTCCATATATATGTGTTAGCATACGGTATTTGTTTTTCTGACTTACTTCACTCTGTATGACAGTCTCTAGGTCCATCAACCTCACTGCAAATAACTCAATATCGTTTCTTTTTATGGCTGAGTAATATTCCATTGTACACATGCGCCACATCTTCTTTATCCATTCATCTGTTGATGGACACTTAGTTTGCTTCCATGTCCTGGCTATTGTAAATAGAGCTGCAATGAATACTGTGGTACGTGACTCTTTTTGAATTATGGTTTTCTCAGGGTATATGCCCAGTAGTGGGATTGCTGGGTCATATGGTAGTTCCATTTTTAGTTTTTTAAGGAACCTCCATATGGTTCTCCATAGTGGCTGTATCAGTTTACATTCCCACCAACAGTGCAAGAGGGTTCCCTTTTCTCCACACCCTCTCCAGCATTAATTGTTTGTAGATTTTTTGATGATGGCCATTCTGACTGGTGTGAGGTGATATCTCATGGTAGTTTTGATTTGCATTTCTCTAATGATTAGTGATGTTGAGCATCTTTTCATGTGTTTGTTGGCAATCTGTATATCTTCTTTGGAGAAATGTCTATTTAGGTCTTCTGCCCATTTTTGGATTGGGTTGTTTGGTTTTTCTTAATATTGAGCTGCATGAGCTGCTTGTATATTTTGAAGATTAATCCTTTGTCAGTTGTTTCATTTGCAAATATTTTCTCCCATTCTGAGGGTTTTCTTTTCATCTTGTTTATAGTTTCCTTTGCTGTGCAAAACTTTTAAGTTTCATTAGGTCCCATTTGTTTATTTTCGTTTTTATTTCCATTTCTCTAGGAGGTGGGTCAAAAAGGATCTTGCTGTGATGTATGTCATAGAGTGTTCTGCCTATGTTTTCCTCTAAGAGTTTTATAATACCTGGCCTTACAATTCAGTCTTTAATCCATTTTGAATTTATTTTTGTGTATGGTGTTAGGGAGTGTTCTAATTTCATTCTTTGACATGTAGCTTTCCAGTTTTCCCAGCACCACTTATTGAAGAAGCTGTCTTTTCTCCATTGTATATTCTTGCCTCTTTTATCAAAGATAAGGTGACCATATGTGCATGGGTTTATCTCTGGGCTTTCTATCCTGTTCCATTGATCTATTTTTCTGTTTTTGTGCCAGTACCATACTGCCTTGATTACTGTAGCTTTGTTATATTACTTTCTAGTGCTTAGACAAGTACTAAGGCAAGGCCTTCACAGTACTTTATGGTATTAAGGAAAATACTATGGGTGCTTATGTTCTATCCAAAACAAGATCAGGCAAACATTACCAAACCAGCAATGGCCTGTGGAGAGTGAATTGTTTTTTCTGTTTTTCCCAGCAAGTATGACATGGACACTTGCTATAGAATATGTCCACAAGCCCCTAATTCTTCCCACCCTGTTCCATTCACATGGGCCCCACAGGAGTTGCTATGCTCTTACATGGCCACTGTTGATTAGCCCAAGGATAGCCACCTGAGCAAGTTGGGCCAATGAGCACATTCCCTTGGATGTTTGGACTTGGAACCCAAGAGAGAGCCAAAGCACTCTCTCTTCAGGAGACAGAAACTGTCAGCACCATGTTTTCATCAATATGGGAATAACTGCCAATGATGAGATTAATAAATGTGAAATATACAGAAGAGACATTCCTTAGTTGTTCATCCACTAAAAGAGGAAAACCACAAGACAGGACTTGTCTATGTAGATCACTCTCTTTCAGATCTAAAGACAACAAAAGTGGCCTTCTTTTAGCATCATTCCATTCCTCGGTCAATAGCACCTCTGTTCATCCAGTAGTAGTAGTCAGGAATCTGGAAGTTCCTTGAACTTGCTTTTTTCTCATTTCCTGTATCCAATCCAATTACAAACTCAGTTGACCATAAATTATAATGATCTTTAGAGTCAAATTCCATCTCTATTGCTACCATTCTAATTCAAGCCACAGTCTATCTCTCCTTGACTTCAAAAGTAACCTTCTAACTAGCTTCCCTCAACCAATATGCACACTTGAACCCCATACTCATTTGATTAACCACACACAGCCAAAGTGAGCTTTCCAAAGTATACATCTGAAATCATGGGACCTTCTGCCTCCACCTGATCACTATATCTAAAACACTCCAGTGGCATCTTGTTCCAATAATGTAAAGAAAAGAAATCCTTAATGTGGCCTACAAAATGCTAATTTTCTGAACCCTACCTACCTATTAGCACTATCTTGCACATCAACTCCACACCACCCAAATCTATAGATACCAAGGAAAGCATTTCTATTAGTCAGCTTTTCCATATGAGGTAGCTATGGTTTTTGTGCTTTTCTAGTTCCCTTTACTTCAAAGAATTGTTTAGCTTGACCAGTACCACTGACTATAAAAGATACTCCAGTCCTGGTAACAAGTGGATCTGCCATACAGCTAGCTCTTCTGTTAGGTGCCATCTCCAAAACAAAGAAAAAAATATCATATAACTACTTGACACCTACTCTGCTCTGTTTAAATGTAATTCTAAATCCAGGGTTTTCTAAAGTGTTATTAGTGCCAGTGACTTCTCTTAAAAATTTTGAATTTTATAAAATCTCTAGAAGACATAACAAATTGAGCAAAGCAAAGACACTTTTGCAGGAGAAAAGACAGTAGACTAAATTCTGAGAACTACCTAAATCCACTCAGAGATGGGCGCTTGTTAAAAATGCAAACTCTTGTGTCTTCTCCTATACCTACTAAATCAGAATCTCTTTGGGAACACTCCAAAATATGCATTTTAATAAGTTCCTCAGGTGATACTTCTCCACAATAAAGGAGAGGGAGTCAAGTGAGGGAAGAGTTCCCAGGATCGGGCCGTCAGAAATATCAATTAGAAACTATGGAAGGAAGATGGAAAGGACAAAGGAGATTATGAAGAAGGGATCAGAGAAGCAGGAAAGAAACCATAACAGAAGTATCATGGAAACCAAGAAAGCAAGCTTTTCAAGGAGGGAGAAGCCAACTCAGCTGAATGGCAAAGTGAGGTCTTGTAACATGAGGACTGAGAAGTGTCCACTCAGTTGGGCCTCACAGAAGTAATTAATGACTTACCGTCACCAGTTTCAGTCAAGTGCTGGGGATGGAAGTCATGGTAGAGTGAGCTAAACACTGAATAAAAAGAAAACCTGGGAACAACCCTGTATCTATCAAAAGGAGAAAGTACTGCTACATAACATTCCACTGTGTGAATTTATTTGTAAATAAAACTGAATAAATTACAGCTACATGCTGCAATATGGAGAAGTCTTAATAATATAATGTAAGTGAAAAAACTGAGTCCCAGAAGGCTATATTTAGGAAACAGTCTTTGTGTAATTTTAAAAATAATTAATATCAAATATTACATATTTCAGGCCTGCATAATTATTTGGTAAAATGATTTTTAAAGATAAAGGGAACAATATAAAATTTTAAAATTTGGTCACTTTGAGGGGTGAGGAAAGCAGGGGATGGTATAAACAAAGAGCACATACAGACTGAATGAGTGTCAATGCTCTAGTTCTCATGTGTTTATATAATTTCTATCACATGTGTCTATTATATCATTTAAAAATAAATATATGGGTTTCATTTCTGGCAGGAGAGCATGAAGAGCTCCATGGATTCACCCCTCACCCACACCCAGAGAAACTGGTGGAAAATTATGTAAAAAGAACAAACATTTAAAGTCTCTGGAAACGGCCCTAAGAGCATACAGCAAATAAATTAACATCTATTCCACATATCTAAGAAGGGGTTAATATCCAAAATATGTAAGGAATTCATACAACTCAATATCAAAAAATAATAATAATAACCTGCTTAAAAATGAGCAAAAGACATGTCTCCAAAGAAGATATACAAGTGGCCAACAGGTATATGAAAAGATGCTCAACATCACTAGTCACCTGGGACATGCAAATCAAAACCTCAGTAAGATATCATCTCACACCTGTTAGAATGGCTATTATCAAAAAAACAAAAGACAAAAAGTATTGGCAAGAATATGGAGAAATTGGAACTCTTGTACATTGTTGGTGAGAATGTAAAATGGTGCAGCCACTATGCAAAAGAGTATGGAGGTTCCTCAAAAAATTAAAAAGGGAACTAACATATGAGCCAGAAATCCCACTTCTGGGTATATAGTATTCAAAAGAAGTGAAATCAGAACCTTCAAGAGATATCTGCACTCTCATGTTTATTGTAGCATTATTTACAATAGCTAAGATAGGAAACATCCTAAATGTCCATCAATGGGTAAAGGAGAACGAAAATGTGGTATACAATGGAATATTATTCAACCTTTAAAAAGGAGGAAATTCTGCCATATGGAGCAATATGGATGAACCTGGAGGACATTATGCTAAGTGAAAAAAACCAGTCACAAAAAGGATAAATACTGCATGATTCCAATTACATGAGGTATCGAAAATAGTCAAATTCATAGAAGCAGAGAGTAGTACAGTGAGTTGCCAGGGAAGGGGACGAGGAGAATGGGAAGTAGCTGTTTAACAGGTAATAAAGTTTCAGTTATGCAAGATGAACAGTTCTAGAGAGCTGCTTTGCACCAGAGTGCTTATAGCCAACAATAATGTATTGTAAACTTAAAAACTTAAGAGGATACATCTCATGTTCAGTGTTCTGAATCCCAATTTAAAAAAAAAAAGAAAAGAAAGGAAATAAATTTAAGGATAAGGGTATTTGCTGAATCCAGGGGCGCTTGAGCTTTGATTTTTTTTCAAGGCCTCCGAGAGAGCTGAGTAGACAGAAGTCCACCAAAAGATGTGGAGACCCCTGTATAAAAAAGAGCCCTGTGTAAAGAACTATATCCTCAGATCTCAGAAAAAGAATGAAAGTAGAAATAAGTCTGTTCCCACTCTCAGCTCCAAGCAATAGCAAGTCAAACCACTCATCTTGAACCTTGGCACTGGGTGAAGAAGAACAAAAAGAAAAATTTCCTGGAAAATTCTCAACCAAAAATCAGCCCTTGTATGGGTTCCCAGCCTAAATCCATTCTTCCTGGATGATCCAAAACCCCTCAAGCCAAGAATTTAAATTCAAGTGGTATCAGACTTGAGGCTTTTAATGAGCATAGAATATAAAATAATTATGTTTAATTTATCTAAGGAAATTTTTTGTTTTGAAAATATGAACAAGCAAAAAACAAATGAACAATGAGATTTAAAAATAAATAAAATTTCAGGGGCTTCCCTGGTGGCGCAGTGGTTGAGAATCTGCCTGCCAATGCAGGGGACCCGGGTTCGAGCCCTGGTCTGGGAAGATCCCACATGCCGCGGAGCGACTAGGCCTGTGAGCCACAATTACTGAGCCTGTGTGTCTGGAGCCTGTGCTCCGCAACAAGAGAGGCCGCGATAGTGAGAGGCCCGCGCACCGCGATGAAGAGTGGCCCCCGCTTGCCGCAACTAGAGAAAGCCCTCGCACAGAAACGAAGACCCAACACAGCCATAAATAAATAAATAAAATTTAAAAAAAAATTTTTTTAAGTGTCCTTTAAAAAATAAATAAATAAATAAAATTTCAATAAAAGAAAAATTCAATAATGAAATCTGAAACAACGGATAATGGATAGGTTTAATAACATCTGACACAGCTAGAGAGATAGTCATTGAATTGGGAGATGAATAATAATACACAAACACTTAGATAATGTTTAAATACTTGCTTACTATTCCAAACACTTTAAAAATATTAATTCATTTAATCCTTAAAACAATCCTATGAGGTAGGCACCATTAATTTTCCCATTTCAGATAAGAAGAAAAGAGGCATAGATTAAATAAATTGCCTAAAACTAACATTTGGAGGAGCCACCTCCCAAACAGGAGCAAAAGATTCCAGATAAATCATTTAACCTACCCTCAAAATTATTACTTAAACCCTTAGATTAATTGACAACAATTAGTCTGTTAGTCTGTTTTATATTTTAAACCATGTTCTAAAGAATAGTTTGGGTATAATTATTGTTTTTATACTTATAATTACCAATTAGGTTATTTTTCTAGATAAGAAAAAACTTGAATGGCATCAGAAAGATCTGATCATTGAGACCTTAAGGCTATAATCCATACATCATCATATCTTATGCATGTATTATATATGTTAATATTTATTCATACAAAGATGTGAAGTGGCTTTCAGGAAATAAAGTCAACATATCAATAAAAAAATGTCAAGACCAAGAAAATCTAAATTAGAGTAAAAGATCAAGCCTCAAGAGAGGTAGAAGCTTCTAGGCTTCTTGGAGGGGTTACTTTGAACAGAGCCCTGGAGGATACATAGACCATCAGTAGCCACAGTATCAGAATAAATAAGGGTACACACTATAAAACCTCATCTTAATCAGATGTGCCAGTGTGTTTCGGGGGTTTGTTGTTAGGGGTTTTATTTGGAGACTTTTTCCAAACTTTTTGATGCAATTTTTAAGCTGTTTCTCATTGACCACTGATAGCTGGATTCACCATTTTAAGCTTCAGACTCGTTATATCAGGTTTGCTTTTCTGAGAGTCTTTATGGAATCAATTATGACACTATTATTTCTCTGATTTAATATGCTTCTCAAAATATAATTTTTTTCTGTATTTTTAGTACATTTTCCCACTGTTTATTATCCTAGGGAAAACCAATCCTAAAGGCATTTCATACAAAATTGTCTGGTTTCTGGAACTCAATACATTTTATAGTGCTTGGAACATTTCATTGTCCATCCTTGTCACTTTGCTTTCCTCAAAAATAAATTTATATCGATTCATGATGTACCACACTTTTCCATTATTCTAGTGAGGCACATTTTCAGATTATTTCTCCAAAGTTTACTCTTTACAAAAGCATTAAATATAGTATGAGATGGAGTTTTGTGACTTCATCAAAAAAAGTAACAGTTTTCATCTAAAAATGTAGTTTTGGCTTTTATTACAGTACACAGTCTAAATATTATATTTGTAGATTTGTGTCAAATTTCCCCATGGATTTTTTTTTTTTTTTTTAGAAATGTGTTACACACGAATGTTGGCAACTTGCAATTCTAAAATTGTAAATTGTAAAAAATATTTTTGAAGAAAAGAGGTATGTGTCACCTTATATCATCCTTAAGTGGGGACTTGATAATAATATACCAATCAGTGAATTAAGCTTTAAACTTAAAGCTGAAGAACAAAGTGATAAGAATAGGAAAGAAGATATTTTTCCCAGGAAAGTAAATAATTTGACTTTAGGTCAGCCTTTTGGAGCACAGTCGGGAAAACCAAAATAAGAAAAGAGATGCAACTGGCAGGAAGACAAAAAAGACAGTAAAAAAGTGGCTCAGTGACTCCATAGTAAGAAGAGGATAAAGAAACACATTGCCCCTTTATTACATGGAGAGAAAAGCAATAACAGTGGATACCAAAAAGCCACAGGTTTAAAATTGTTTTGTTGAGGATATTATTTTTTTCCAAACTGAGTCAAAACTTCACAGCTGAGAGGACTAGAAGGTCTAGCACACTGAAGAAACTTTCAAATTGTTTTCAATACTGTGACTTCCTGTCATACTTATCATCTAAATATCATATTTTAAAACATAACCATATATTATGCTGTATTTTACCTAATTGTTTCATACAAACACACACACACACACACACACACACACACACATACCCCTATCTATTAGTATATTCTAATTAGACTATAAACTTCTTGAGTAGAGAAACTGTTTTATACTTACTTCATAATGCCAGTTTCCAGCTTAGAATAAAGTGGATAGCAGATAGTCTAAAAAATATTTGTTAAATTGAATTAGGATTAATAAAATATCTGATAGAATTTATCAAAAGTTGTCTTTCAGGAGGTCTGACTTTCAGAAAAGTAAAATACAATACATTGTAGCAGCCTGAACTTAATCTTGATTATTCAGATGATGCCTTAGATATTTATTTTCATCATAGTGTGTGTCTCAGGACTTTGAGGTTTTAATTTTTATCAGTGTGAGAAAAAACACAAAAATACTTAGTAACAGAGACACTTTTAATTGAAACATTATAGACAACCCAGTTTAGATGGTATGCATTGTTTTAAAATCTACATTTACTGTGTAGCTCACACAATTCGTGGACATAAAATGATTGAAGCACAGAACCAAGAGCTGCTATGTGCAGACAAGGACTATAGCTGCATTCCACAAGAGCTGTGATGGCAGCCATTCATTTTCAGCTCTGGTCCAACCTAGGAGAGCCTCTCCCTTCAAAACATCCTCCCCAGCCCCTAAGGCAGGCAGAATGTTGATCACGAGGAATCCAAGGACAGCTAGCAGTGAGCTCAGATACAGAGAGAGATTTTTAGGACCTTGAAAACCAAAAAGTCACTCCCAGGGTCGTAAGTGCTGGAGGCCAGGAGATAACAGAAAGAAAGCATAGAAGAGAAAGAGCTGCATCCCTTCAACAGGTTAGTGAACAGTATCTTTACATTCTGAATTTCAAGCTATTGTAGACCCAGAGAGTGGTCATTTTTTAATGACCACTTAGCAATTAGTAATGAGGGCCCTGATACAGAGAAGGGAGAAGCCTCATGAATTACAGCACAGAACAAGAATAGTTTAAGACACTGAAGACAGAGCTTCCCTGGTGGCGCAGTGGTTGAGAATCTGCCTGCCATCCCCTGCCAATGCAGGGGATCTGGTCTGGGAAGATCCCACATGCCGCGGAGCAACTAGGCCCGTGAGCCACAACCACTGAGCCTGCGCGTCTGGAGCTTGTGCTCCGCAACAAGAGAGGCCGCGATAGTGAGAGGCCCGCGCACCGCGATGAAGAGTGGCCCCCACTTGCCGCAACTAGAGAAAGCCCTCGCACAGAAACAAAGACCCAACACAGCCATAAATAAATAAATAAATAAATAAATAAAATAAACCCAAAAAAAAAAAAAAGGACATTGAAGACAATCCTAGACAAGGTCACCTAAAACAAAGACACAAATTTGAACCCAACCAGAAAAGAGATGAAAATATAATTACAAGTGTATCATCGTACATCACATATAAGTATCCTGAAGTGGGGGTAGAATAAACTGAGCAGACACTTGGCTCGGATCCTGGCATTTTCTATCTATTTGATCCTGGGAATGAATGGGAAACTAACCATTCAGAGTCTCAGTAGCACTTACTTTTATGTTTTGTGAAAATGGCCCACCAAGTGGCTTTTGGGATCTTAGTTCCCCGACCAGGGATTGAACCCCGACGCTCGGCAGGGCAGTGAAAACTCGGAGTCCTAATCACTGGATGCCAGGGAAATCCTGCGATTATTTTAAAAGCCCCTGCTCTGGCATTAGACAGGTTACAGGTGGACAGCAAGTAGTGCCTATTTTTATTATTTCTCTCACTTGTTGTTCTAGCTGTTCTTCTTTTAAGAAAAATGAATAGGACACTTTCATGATTCTCATTCTGTAGAGTCATTTCAATTACTTTTAAATAATGCTATGATTTCTCTATATATCCAGAGTTAAAGAAACTCCTTCAGTCAAGGACATGAAGCAAAACGGATAAACAATGCCAACTCCAGAAAGGAGGCCTAACAAGCCAGTGTCCGGGTTTTTTTTGGGGTGGGGGGGTGGGGGGGGGAACTCTCAAAAATAGTGACAGGAGCTTTCACTATTTTTTTTCAGCTTGTATCTTGATAATTATAAGTTCAGAAGTCAAGAGATGGTTGCTTGGAGGGGGAGCAAAGGTACTACTCTTTCCCCACAATTTTTAGATCTGAGAACATTGGGCATAGAAATCTTTAAAATGTACCTATTGAGGGTTCAACATAAAGTACGTAACCTTTAAAAGCAAAGGAAAAGTGACATAGATTAATCAATGTTACATTATCACATGTTAATTATTAAATGAAACCATGCACTTGTTTTTCTTCAGATGCTACTAAATGAATCTAAACCCAGACACTATAGAAAACAGTATAATATCAATTACAGCAAAACATTTAGGATCAGGATTTGACACTTTCAAGTCTCTCACTGACATACCATCATTTGATACATGAAGTTGCTGAATTATTGTTACTTTCCTTGACCTGGTGCTACTTTAGAAGACATAATTACCAGGAACTTTGATTGTCTCTATCACTAAGTATGAATGATTCACTTTTTAGAAGAAGGAGAGTTGGAGGATCTGGAGCAGAGATGACAGACAGCATTGTTGAACTCCTCTCCCACCTACACTCTATCTTCACCTGCTTCCACCTCACCCTCTTCCAGAAAGGAGTGATGTTGCTGCAATGAGTCATTGGAGTTCAGTGCAGCACAAACCTAAGTTCCAGGGAGAGGCTTTTGTCCTCTTGGTTCATTTGGACTAATATGTCCATCAAAAACAAAACAAAAATTAAATAAATAAATAGCATAAGGTCCCAGAATTAAGACTAGACCACAGCTATCATAAAGAAGAGTTGTTTTCCACTGTGTGTGTGTGTGTGTGCATGTCTGTGTTTCTTATTGATGATTTCACTGCTCTGTCTCTAAGTACTATTCATTCAGATTAGCACAAGGTGTTCTACTCTGGGTTCAAATTTGTTTACACACAAAAACACATGTGTTCAGATTTAATTTGTGATGTATTTTGACAAGCATTATCAAAATGATCACTAGGTTAAGTGCCAGTGGTATGATCACTTACTGCCCAGTTACTCATATTTTCAGCTATCCAAGGCAGGACTACCCTTTATGTTCCTCAAAATAGAGTTGGCTACACGATTTTTTTTTAATGTACCTATTTACAAAAACAAAGTGTATTTTTTTTACTATACCAAGAGTGATTTATTAGAATAATACTTGGTTTCAGAATTTCTCAAATCTAGCAAAAATATCCATAAAACCCTCCTAACAACTGGTTTAAGAGCAAAATTTCATAAACACACAAAAAAAGGACTAAAATAAGTTATTTCCACACTTTCCACAGGTTTCTTGCTGAACTGTGAACTAAGAAGGTTTTCCCTGAAAATTATTCACTTGAGAAAGTTTAAACAATTGGGTGGAAATGATTGACAGAATGTTTTCTTCAAAATAAGTGACTGCCACCTGTAGCTCAGTGCCACTCACATGGAAAGTCCTTCATAAATGCCTGTTGATGGATGTGTATGTTTCAAGTACACACTCCATTAGCATCACTGATCCACATTCTTTGTACCATGATGCGTTAGTTAAACATGAAGTGCCAGTGTTTATAATTGTGGTTTAGGGTTCATTCAGTCAGCCAGTCAACAAACACTTATTAAGTTCCTGATATTCATTTTTTTATTCATTCATTCAACAAACTGTATTCAATGCCTACAATACGCCAGATACTGGCCTTATCTTGGGAGGTTCAGCAGTGAATCCAATTGACAGTTTCCATTTCCTTCAGGCACTTGCAGACCAGTGAGGAGAGAGGGAAAATAAACAAGGAAGCAAATAAATATGTAAGAAAGACTGGTGCTAAGTACTTAAAACAGAGTAATGGGATAGAGTTTGACTTAAAGGAGAGGGAAGACCTATTTTAGAAACTAAAGACAAGAAAAGTCTCTCTGAAAGATTGGCTACTGAAATAAATCTAGTTAGCGAATGAAATACCCGAAGAAAGAAATATCTGGGCAAACAGAAGAGTTAGGGTAAAAGTACAGGAATGGGAATGAGTGTAGTAATTTTGAGGAACAAAGACTAATGTGATTGAAACAAGAATGATAAATATTTTGAGTTTATCTTAATTGTAATGAAAAGACATTTGGGCAGTTTTTAAAACCAGATTTATTGAAGAATAATTAATGCAAACAATTTGTGCAAAAAATTTGCCCATTTTAAGGATGTAGTTTAATGAGTTTGTCGAATGTGTACAATCATGTAACCATCACCCTACTAACGTAATTAAGATATAGAATATTTCCATCACTCCACAAATTACCTTTCAGTCAATCCCATTCCCCACCACAAACCACTGGGAATCACCATAAATTTGTCATATAAATGAAATCATATAGTATACAGTGTGCAGTCTTTTGTTTCTGACCTCCTATACTTAGCACAATGCTTTTGAGATTCATTCATGATGTTGCACGGTGATTTGAAATCCTATTCGATATCTAAGAAGCAATGTTGACTCGGCAATTAGATATACAAGTCTGGACTCAGGGAAAAGATCAGATCTATTGTCTCAACATCTAGATGATATTTTTTAAAAGCATGGGATTAGATGATACCACCAAATGGGAGAATGAGGGAGTGAGTGACACCTGGGGCCCTGCAATGTTGAAAAGAGGCAAAGAAGCCACTAGACTGCAAAGAGACATCTAATGAAGTAGGAAGAAAATAAGTGATATCACAGAAGCCAAGAGGAGAAGGCATTTCAAGAAGAAGAGAATGGTCAGCTGTGTCAAATATCAAGTAGGATGAGGTCTTAGTACTGATTTGTCAAGCTGGAAATTGTTGATTACCTTGATAACAGCTATTTTATGGCTCTGTGCCAGACATTGAAAAATGCTTGGTATGACACAGTGAACAAAGCAGAAGTGATATTCTCTCTTAGAATTTACTGGCTAATATGTGTGTCTTCAGTTTGGTTCTTTATTAACTGTATGTTGAGACTGGGAATTTAACATGTAACTAGCTATTCAACAGATGAGTTTAGAACTTTGGAGAAAATCTGAATTCTTTGAGTTTTACTCTTCATCCTCTCAACAAAATTTTGATACAACTATACTAGAGAAGAATAAAACATTATAATTTTAATGCTAACCATGAGGGAAGGATATCATTTCTTCATCTTATATTTAAAGGAAAATATTTACTCTTTTATAAATTAATAATTCCTAATATGTTTGAAGACACAACCAATTAGCTGCAGTAATTTGCATTTTATGTTTTTTCATTAGTTTCCTAAGTCTTTTTCTGCTGTTTCTGTAATGAAAATGCCATCTTTCAAAGATGAATGACTGTTTTTGTATTTGCTTGGTAATGAGCTTTCTTTAATTATCAACTGGCTTATTTCACAGATTTCGAAGTAAACATAGCTGTTGGTGTTGACAGACTAGCAAACTCATGTAATATTAAGTTTGCTTCTTTAACTTGGTGCAAAATTATTTCGCAACTACAAATGTATTGGGTAGCTTTTTTGTTTCTATAATTTTTTTGTTGTTGTTACTTATTTTACTGTTTTTGCTGAGTTTTTTATATAAATTGGATTCAGACCAATATTCACCAAACATCAAATACAAACTCTACAAAGTACCGTATACTTGACTTGTTTAATCCAAACCTCAGTGGTATATTCCCCCCACAGCATTATAGGAAGACAAATGAGAAGTGAACATAAGACACCACACAAGTAAAAACCCTGCATCATAAATTATTTTTTCCTCCAAATGCATACAAATTTTTATTCTCAGGCCTAACCCACAAAGGATAAAAAGGACTGAGACAGATGTGTCTAGTATATTTTAAGTCTAACTGACTAGCTTTAAAAATGTAAGTCCAATATTATCATTAATAAATGTTAGGTACACTGAAACTCCATTAACCATCCGTGACTTAATTGTTTAATTGTTCAGTAGGTGAACTTTCACCCTGAGAGGTATCTTTAAGCAACTGAAAAGTCTGGTTATTTAAAACTGGTGAAGTCTAGTTGTACATCTTTATAGATTTATTGTGATCAAAATAAGTCTTATAGTTCTCTATAGCAGCATAAAGGAAAAGAAAAAAGAGAGAACTGATTGAAAAACAACGTACAAACCAAAATAAAACTTGAAACACATTTACGCAAGAGAAGATATGTTTGCTCTTCACAGGCCTGAGGAAAACAGTGATGAGTGAAGTTTGGTTTCTTAGACTCCTCCTCTTTTTATCATACTCCCTACTCCAGGTATAAAGACCAGATCCTTATTTCCACAAACTTCCACCACAGACCATATCAGTCAGGATAGATCATGCAATGCTGCAATTACAAGCAACAACAAAATCTCAATGGCTTAACCAACACGAAAGTCTCCTACACAATCCAGGGCTGCAAGTCCTCAGTGGCACCTCCCTCCGTCTGTTGCATCTCTCTCTACGTGTTCCACGCTCTCTACAGCAGGGGAAGAGAGCACTGGAGAGTCAGAGACTTGAACTAGCAATCAAATGCCTCGGTAGAGAAGCCACAACCATCTTACAACCCAAAGGCCAGAACTAATCATATAAGCCTGCCTCACTGCAAGGAATGCAGCAAAGTGTAATTCTCCCAATGTGTGCAGAAAAAGAGGAGTGTCAAAAATGAACACGAGAAGTTTCTATATACTGGCTCTACTGAAACAATGCCCAAGCTCTCAATCTTTCCTACTCTGCAAAATTTGCTCAGAATTTGATTGGCAAAGTTGTCAGAAACCTTACTATCCTGACACTTCTGTCCCTCATGATACACATGAGCAATGCAATGGAGGGGAAAGGCCTTGTCCTGGGCCCCTCAACACACCAGACAGGACTTCTCTGACCATTCCTGTGATTTTTGCACCAGGTCATGACTCTTCTACTCTGGGTTGAACTCCTCTCCTCCACTTCAGACTCGTTTATCAAATGCCTACTAGCATCTCCACTTGTGTGTCTAAAAGAGATCTCAAACCAACATGCCCCAAAGGGAACTCCTGATCTTTATGCAAAAATCTGCTCCACCCAATCTCAGTGAATGGCAACTCCATTTTCCCAACTGCTCAGGCCAAAATCTTGGAGTCCTCCTTGACTCTTCTCTGTCACACCTCCATCTAATCCATCAGGAAATTCTTTCCCCTCTAACTTCAAAATACATCCATGACTGACATAAACTGGCTGAGTCATCCATTTGGTTGGTCAGTGCCTCTTCCACAGGGAGAACTCCCTGGTATATGTTAACAGGTGATGCAAGTATCTTTACCCTCTGTGCCTACTCTGATAGGTCCATCTGCTCTCCTCTTGTCCAGACATATCTATCCTCAATATGCTCATCTTGCTCCTTCCAGAACAAGATCAATCAGCTAAGCCGTTTTGCCATTGCCCATCGTCCACATTTATCTTTACCTCAGGCAATTTCTGTCTCCAAATAAAGTGGACTACCAAGTACAATATCCAAAGTTGTGTCCACTGGGAGAATTTCCCTTCTCCATTGTCTTTCAGGGCCACCTCAGAATGGGGTTGTAGTGTACCAACAGTCAACGTGGATATTCACAGCAGTCAAAATTGATATTCACAAACATGCCAGGCCAACCCATTCATGAACCAAGCTTGGATTTTTTTCCCTCCTCTGTCAGCTAGTTATAAGGAACCCCAGCCCACACCATAAGACCTAGGTGTGAGCAAAATTCAAGGTACTGGTACAACTGTGATGGGTGATATGGGACTTGGGGCTTCCGTTCTTGTAGTTTACCTGTACCCTCTATACCTGCTCGAGCCCACTTCCAGATTTACTACTTCAAGCCCTACTAAGTTAGATTATTGATGGACCCAATTTGGTGGCTCGGACAGTATCTAGTTCATGATGGGCAGTTATGGCCATCCCATTCAGTCTGCTGGGGTAGTAGCATGACAGGATCTGATTTTCAAATAATATATAGTTCTCTGCTGCAGATGGCACTACTTACTCCAGGAAGTTAGGACTTTACTCTCAGACTCTCCTATTGTGGCTTGGCACAAGTGCCATTGCAACATTCTTTCCTCCAACTGATATCTCCAGTACTGTGGGATTGGCCAAGTCATCTGGTCCAAGCCACAGGACTGCTTGCATCACAGTCTAGGTATGCTACAGAGTGCTTTCTGGGCCTTGCTTAAAGTTAGCAGTATTTTACAACGTCATTCAGCAAATGATTGGAGCAATATTTCCAAGTGCAAAGTATGCTGCCCACCAAAAGTTGAGGAGGTTTACCAAGTTTTATTACTTCTTCTTTAGGCCTGTGGTGGGCCCCTGAATCTATAGGGTTTATCTCCTACCCTCTGGACCTCACTTCTCTTACTAAGGCTTTCAGAGTACTCGCCACTTGTAGCTCCTCACATGCAATTTATCAATATAAAATTATATTGATACAAAATATTGACATTGACATATAAAAACATATTGATGTCATCAATATAAAAGAACAATGTGATGTTCCACAGAATATCTAAATGTTCCAGGTCCCTTTAGACCATATTATGATAGAGAAAGGAAGAATTCACATAACCCCAGGGCAATATCCTGATGGTATAATGTCATTGTACAAGGGAACTGCTTCTGATATTTCTTCCTGATGAATACGGAAAACACATTTGGCAGATCAATAACCACATACCACGTACCCACGGTTTTGTTAATTTGCTCTAACAAAGATGCCACATCTAACACAACAATTGCAACTGGGCTTCCTACTTGGTTAAGTTTGTAATGGGCCTCTCTCACCGACCATGATCCATTTGGTTTTAGTAGAGACCAGATTATTGATTAAAATGGGGAAATAAGGGAACCACAATGCCTGCAACTGCTGTCAACTACTAGGTCCATTCCAATGTCATTTTTTGAACCTGGGGAATGACACAGTAGTCATGGACTTGGTGGGTCCATGAACCCAGTGGACCCAGGGAATAATGATCTGGGCTAGAATTGCAGGTATTACCTCACGTCCATATTCCTTTATCCTAAAAATGGAAATATAATGCAGAGAGAAAATGTCTTTGCAGCTTCTTCAGCTACATTTATAGCTTTGCCAGGTAGCTTAAAAGAAGGAAAGTGTAGTGGTTTTTGAAGCCACTTAATCAGCCATCATCTAAAAGTCAGTCATAAGATCAGCCAAGATGGCGGAGGAGAAAGAACCCTGAGTTCGTCTCCTCTCACGAGCACACCAAAACCTCAGCTATCTGCAGAACAACCATCTATGAAAAAGACCGAAACCTACCAGAAAAGATTTTCTGCAAGTGAAAACATAAAGACAGGTAAGAGGGGCGGACTCACGGTATAATCAAGTTCCATACCGCCGCCGGGGTGGGTGACCGAGGTTCTCCCACAGGTGTGAGAGTTCTGAGCCACACATTGGGCTCCCCAGCCTGAGGGTCCTGCACCGGGAAAACGAGCCCCCAGAGCATTTGGCTTCCAAGGCCAGTGGGGCTTAATTTCGGGAGTCCCAACGGACTGAGGGAAACAGAAACTTCACTCTTAAAGGCACACACCAAATGTCACGCGCACCAAGACCCAGGGCAAAAGTAGTAATTTGATACGAGCCGAGGCCAGACCTACCTGCTGGTTTTGGAGAGTCTCCTAAAGAGGCGGAGGGCAGCTTCGGCTCATACTGGGGCAGAAATTTATCTAGACGCTCGTTCTACCGCAACAAGCCGGCGCCAGCTGGCGCCACTGGGGGGGCTCCTCCCTCTCGCTCGTTTGCGCCAGACCTGGCCCCGCCCAGCAGCCTGCAGCCTCCAGAGCTGGGACGCCCGCCTCAGACCAGACTGGGCCCCGCCCACCAGCCTGCAGACCCCCGAGCTGGGACGCCCGCCTCAGACCAGACCGGGCCTCGCCCACCAGCCTGCAGACCCCAGAGCTGGGACGCCCGCCTCAGGCCAAACGACTAAGCGGGCACGGGCACAGCCCCACTCAGCAGCTTCCAGAGCCCACAGTCACCTCTAGACAAACCGCTACACACGGCCCTGCCCACCGGCGGGCCAGACAACAGCTCCACCCACCAGTGGGCAGAAAACCACAATCCCACAGCCGGCCAGACCCTACCCTGGGACAAGCTGGACCCCAGCCCTGCCCACTAGCAGGCCAACACAAGCTTTGGGCACCCCGGGCCCCATACCCAGCTGTGTTGGGAACTCACACACACCCCAGCAATCTGACACCAGCTCTGGGATTCCTGGGCACTGCATCTGGACTCAGGACCTGGCCCTGCCTGCCCTTAGTCCTGCACTAACCCCAGGACCTGGCTTCACCCACCAGTGGGAGGGCAATAGCCCCAGAGTCTTCTGGACCCTGACTCCACCCACCAGTGAGCCCGCACTAGCCCCGGGGCCCCCTAGGGTTCTGCAGCCAGCCAACTAGTGACCAGGCCCCACCAACCAGCAAGGGCGGCAGCATCTGCACAAGGCAGGGCCTGGCAACCCGCCAGACTAGAGGCCAGCCAAGTGTAACAGATCACACACATAGTCAACCCGCCGCAACAGAAGGACCCACACAGCCTTCTTAGAGGAAATCCCTAGAACATATAGCTTGGGTGATGAGAGGGGAGTACACTGCTGGCACACATAGGACATCTCCTACAGAAGGCCACTTCTCCAAGGTTGAGAAACGTAAATAACCTACCACATACGTAAAAATACAAAGAGCAACTTAGACAAAAATGAGGCAGCAGAGGAACATGTTCCAGATGAAGGAACAAGATAAAACCCCAGAAGAAGAACTAAGTATAGTGGAGATAGGTACTCTACCTGAGAAGGAGTTAAGAGTAATGATTGTAAAGATGATGAAAGAACTCAGGAGGAGAATGGATGCAGAGAACGAGAAGTTAGAAGCCTTTGGCAAAGAGTGAGAAAATATAAAGAACAACCAAATAGAGATGAAAAATATAATAGCTGAAATGAAAAATACATAGAAGGAATCAGTAGTAGACTAAATGACTCAGAAGAACGAATCAGGGAGCCGGAAAACAGAGTGGTAGAAATCACAACTGCTAAACAGAAAAAAAAGAAAAAAGAATAAAAAGAAATGAAGACAGTTTAAGAAACCTCTGGGACAACATCAAGGGCACTAATATTCACATTATAGGGGTCCCAGAAGGAGAAGCATGAAAGAAGGGGGACCAAGAACATATTTGAAAACATAATAGCTGAAAACTTCCCTAACCTGGGAAAGGAAACAGTCATCCAAGTCCAGGAAGCACAGACAGTCCCATACAGGATGAACCCAAAGAGGAACACGCCAAAGACACATTGTAATTAAAATTACAAAAATTAAAGATAAAGAGAGAATATTAAAAGCAGCAAGGGAAAAGCAACAAATAACATACAAGGGAACTCCCATAAGGCTATCAGCTGATTTTTCAGCAGAAACTCTGCAGGCCAGAAGGGAGTGGCATGATATTTAAAGTGATGAAAGGGAAAACCCTATGACCAAGAATATTCCACCCAGCAAGGCTCTCATTCAGATTCAACGGAGAAATCAAAAGCTTTACAGACAAAAGATAGATGAGTTCAGCACTACCAAACCAGCTTCACAAGAAGTGTTAAAGGAACTTCCCTAGGAGAAAAAGAAAAGGCCACAACTAGAACAAGAAAATTACAAAATGAAAAATTCACCAATAAAGGCAAACATATAGTAAAGGTAGGAAATCATCCACATACAAAGCTGGTAGGGAGATTAAAAGACAAAAGTAGTAAAATCATCTATATCCACAATAAGCACTTAAGGGATACACAAAACAATTAGATGTAAAATATGATATCGAAAACAGTAATCATGAGGGGAGGAGACTACAACTGCAGTGTTTTTTAATGCATTTGAAATTAAGAGATCAGCAACTTAAAACAATCATGTATATATATAGACTGCTATATAAAAACCCCATGCTAAACACAAACCAAAAACCTATAATAGATATACACATAAAAAAGAAAAAGAAATCCACTCAACACTAAAGGTAGTTATCAAAAATATAAGAGAAGAGAACAAAAGAAGAAAGGGAAAAGAAAACCTACAAAAACAAACCCAAAACAATTAACAAAATGGCAATAAGAACCTACATATTGATAATAACCTTAAATGTAAATGTACTAAGTGCTCCAACGAAAAGACATAGAGTGGCTAAATGAATACAAAACAAGACTGGTATATATGCTGCCTACAAGAGGTTCACTTCGGATCTAGAGACACACACATACTGAAAGTAAGGGAGTGGAAAAAGGTATTCCATGCAAATGGAAATCAAAAGAAAGCCGCACATTTGATTTTAATTTGCAGCAGTTGATTATTGGTGAGTGAGAACATTTCTACTGTGTTCAGTTGCTGGCTGTGAATTACCTTCTGGTGTCCTCTGCTTGTTTAGAATTAAATTGATGGGTTGACAATAATAAAGGCTGATGACCAATTTTTGTTACAAAAAAAAAGAAAGCCAGAATAGCAAGACTTAGACAAAATAGATAGTCTTTAAAATAAAGACTGTTACAAGAGATAAAAATGGAATCATAATGGGATTTGGGACTCCCAGTTATCAGAATCAGTTTGGACTCTGGATTTAACAACACTTCAGAGTTCTAGGTATTTCTCTCTGCCCAGTACATGGTTACCAGAGTAAATGACCATAAATCCCTTTGGGGAAGGATTAAAGGAATTACTAGACTATACAACTTCTGTGTTTATTCAGGGTCCTTCATCATAGGAACTTTATCTCTGCTGATGAATCTGAGATTTGGTTTAGGTCTGGAAACAGAACAAGGAATTGTGACTTTTTCACTGAAGTGGCTGACCCCAGTCTTCTGCTCATTCTTGATCTCTTCTGACTATATATGCAGCAGCATTCTTTTCGCCTGCCCATCTATTTCATTCTATAAGTGCCAAGTTATATTAGCCATCTCAACAGACCTCTCTGTCTCAGGACACCTGGCTGCCATTTCAAATTTTCTATCATAGTACTTAAGCCCACCTTATGTCTTGCCTTTAAGTGCTGCCACGTAGCCACTGCTATTCTGAGATATTTGTCATTCCCACTGCTGCTCAACAGAGCCAGTTTCATGGACATTCAACCAGCACAGCCCCACAGGGCCCTGCACTCAGAAGGGTCCCCATATTTGGAGTTCAATGCTCTGTTGTCACCATCTTGAATTTGCTTTTATAAGTGAAATTTGATGGGACCATGAAGCATACACTAGGGACTTGGAACCTTGGATCATATGTGGTTCCAGCTCCCATCACTTCACTCACCCTAGGACAAGTTCTTGACCAAGCACTCTTCCTGCTTAGTGACCCCTGCCCCCTTCCATGCCCAGCAGGGTCCTGAATATAGATGTGGGTGACTGGGGTCAGGCATATGCACTGCACACCTGGAAGGGTCTACTATCACCCTGCAAGTACATATCTCATGCCCAAGGAATCACACTTTAAATAGCAAATAAAAACAACAACAAAATTACAGGTCAAGAAAGACCAAAGAGGAAAGGAAGAAGCTTTTTTCCTGATTTTTCCAGATTCATTGAGACATATTTGACATATAACATTGTTAAGGTGCACATGTGATGATTTGATACATTTACATTTTGAAAAATGATTACCACAATAAGTTTAGTTAATACATTTATCACCTCATATAATTACTATTCTTTGCTGTGGTGGTAGTCATGAGAACATTTAAGATTTACTTTCTTAGCAACTTTCAAGTATATAATACAGTATGAAGTAGAGTCACCATGCTGTACATTAGATCTCCAAAACTTAATTCATCTTCTAACTGAAGTTTATACCCTTTGACCAACATCTCCTAACTTCCCCCAACACCTCCCTCCGCAACCCCTGAACCCCTGGCAATCATCAATTTACTCTCTGATTCTATGAGTTCCGCTTTCTAAAGATTCCACATATAAGTGATATCATACAGTATTTGTCTTTCTCTGTCTGACTTATTTCACTTAGCATAATGCCCCCAAGTTGTTTCATCCATGTTGTTGCAAATGGCAAGATTTCCTTTTCTTTATGGTTGAATTATATATATATATATATATAATGTATACATCCATTATATATCCTTCTTTATCCATTCATCTGTCAAGAGACATTGAAGTTGATTCCATGTCTTGGCTATTGTGAATAATGCTGCAATGAACAGAAATCTCTTCAAGATAGTGATTTCATTTCCTCTGGCTATATACTCAGAAGTAGGATTGCTGAATCATATAGTAGTTCTATTTTCCATTTTTTCAGGACCCTCCATACTGTTTTTCACTGTGACTGCACAAATTTACATTCCCACCAACAGTACACAGGGTTCCCTTTCTCCACATCCTCCCAACACTTATCTTTTTGGCAATAGGTATTCTCACAGGTGTGAGATGATATCATATTGTGGTTCTAACGTGCATTTCTCTGATGATTAGAGGTGCTGAACACCTTCTCATGTACCTGGTAGTGCTCTCAAGCATCTACATAGATATCCATCTCAAATATGAGGGTACATCCTTTCCTTACCAAGACCTTACTTTGGCTTGGGGTTAAAAGTTTTAAAACCCTATAGAATGCAGTCAAATATCCACTTATTGGGACTTCCCTGGTGGCACAGTGGTTAAGAATCCACCTGCCAATGCAGGGGGCAAAGGTTCGATCCCTGGTCCGGGAAGATCCCACATGCCGCGGAGCAACTAAGCCCGTGCGGCATAACTACTGAGCCTGCGCTCTAGAGCCCATGCTCCGCAACAAGAGAAGCCACCACAATGAGAAGCCCACGCACTGCAACGAAGAGTAGCCCCTGCTCGCCACAACTAAAGAAAGCCCGCATGCAGCAACAAAGACCCAACACAGCCAAAAATTTAAAAATTAAAAAATCCACTTATTATCAAACTTTCTGTCAGAGGATTATCCAACAGAAAATTTTATCTGCATAACTATATATACAAAATTAACTTCATTTTCTACTCAAACTTCACTTCCCCAAAGGTCCAGAGCTGTGTGGATAACACCCCTGCCCTGGCAATAACCCAAACTCAAAACTCAAGCATCTCTTTTGACTCCTCAAGAAGTAACATCTCTCTCACAATTTTACACTTCCATGACTGCCATTCTTAATTTCTCACTTTCAATTTTGCAATTCCTCATTGTCATCCTCAGTTTAATCACCCCATCACTCTAAGCTATGTTCCCTGTTACGGAGTTTAACTTCCTAACTGCTCTCCCTGCCTCTTGACAACCTTTGTATTCATCTTGTATATGGCTATCAGATTAGCTCTCCTGCGGCCCACCTATGTCATATGACAAGGCTTTTCAAAAACTGTCAATCATAAAAACTAAAGTACAACCCCTTTAGATAGCTCCTCAATGTTCTCCGTGGCCTGACTCTAAACTAACATTACATAGCCTACCTTTTTATTGTTTATGATTACCTCCCTTTATGTGCCATCCTCCCCATACCCTCCTTGTCCTTTCCTGCTGCTGCCTCTCTACTTGTTCTTCTAGCTCTGGTGGGAAACCACTCCTATCCATTCTTCCTGGCACAGGCTGGTGAATAGAGCTGTGGTTAAATGACCAGCCTCTAAAGCCAAACTGCAGGTCACTTGCTAGCAGGTTATTTAATCTCTATACCTTAGTTTCTTTTCCTGGAAAATATGCGGGGTGGGGGGGTGGATTGCATCTACCTCATAGAGTTGTTGTGAGCACTAAATAAGTTAATACATGCTTAAGGCCTGGTACCTGGTTAGCAATTAAAAGAGGTTAGCTCTTTTTTTTTTTTTTTTTATAAATTTATTTATTTTATTTATTTATTTTTGGCTGTGTTGGGTCTTCGTTGCTGCACATGGGCTTTCTGTAGTTGCGATGAGCGGGGGCTACTCTTCGTTGCAGTGCGTGGGCTTCTCATTGCAGTGGCTTCTCCTGTTGCAGAGCACGGGCTCTAGGTGCGTGGGCCTCAGTTGTTGCAGCACGCGGGCTCAGTAGTTGTGACTCACGGGCTCTAGAGCACAGGCTCAGTAGTTGTGGTGCACAGGCTTAGTTGCTATGCGGCATGTGGGATCTTCCCAGACCAGGGCTCAAACCCGTGTCCCCTGCATTGGCAGGCGGATTCTCAACCGCTGCGCCACCAGGGAAGCCCAACAGGTTAGCTCTTAATGGTTATTATCACCTCCTTCGTGTAGACTCCCCTGATTCCTCCAGTGAAAATAACCTATTCCTCCTCTCAAATACTATGATGACTTCTCTGTCCTTCTCTAATGATTTTTATCATTTCTTACCATGGGATATTTATTTGTATAGACATCTTATTTTCTCTATAGAATATAAACTTCAGTTTATCTTTGTATATCCCAACTCAATAAATTTCACATATTTAACATTAAATTTAATTAATGAATTGTTGGTTGTCAGATTGAATATAATTGTGGTGAGAGCAGTAGAATTTTTTTTTCACTCTCTCTTAGAGGTTATCATCACTGTCCCAACCTGGAGAAAATATCAGTAAAATAAAGGAGTGTCTGCATACCCCAGCCCTGCCTACATCCTCTTTTGCATTGATTATTATTTCTCACCAAAAATGAGCTGTTTGTACAAAATGGCAGTGACAATGAACCATTGAAATATGGCTGACAAATTCTCTCTCTGGTTCCCCCTCCCCATAAACCACAGCAAAAAAAGCCAAACCTTGACCAAGATCCAAAGAGGAGAGGCTTCTGTGGTTGCCTTCTCCTTCATGTAAATTCCTATCATGGATTATAATCTCAATAATGGTACTTTTATTCTGCCTCATATTGTAGACATTTGCATGCAGTTTTTCTCATGTTTATCCCTTTGCCGTTAAAATGGAAGCTCCTAAGGTCAGAGGCCATGGCTCATGTATTTTTGTATCCCCTACAGTGCCTTGCACTGTGCTGCAAGTAGTATGGTCAATACTATATATTTGGAATACAGAAAAAGGAATCTTGATCTGTGCAGAGGTTGTGCTATCTTGCTTTGTGCAGAGGCTGAACAATGTTGAAACTGACTGAGAGTGTAGGAAGGATAGCATTGCCTGGCAAGAAAGCCAGATAATATAAGAACAGTGTTGGCTTCTACATGAAATAATCCAGCACTCAATAGGCAAAGTTCTTAGTCACCATAGCCTAGTGAAAGAGAATGGACTTTAGAGTTGAACTGAATTAGTTGTGAGTGTTGTGTGTACCACTCAGTAGATGTTTAACCTTGAGAACAGTATTTAAATTTTCTTGAGTTTCAGAATCTCCGATTGTAAATGAAGGAATATCTGCCTTGTGGGCTTGAGTCGAGAATTAAATGAAGTAACATATGTAAGGCTTACTGAACAGGGCTCAGTATATAGAGCATATACAGTAAGTGCTTGATAACGGTAGTTCTGTTGAGTATGACTTGATATGTGCTAGAAGGTAAAAAAGTAAAGAAGGCAAGTTTAGCTATCCTTTCAGGAATAGCCAAAAGAGATGACATCAGCAAGTAATTGAAAAAAAGAAGACAAGATAAATCAGTACAAGACGTAAGAAGCATGTGCCTTTGTGAATACGGAGGAAAGCCCAGACTTGTGTGTTAGATGTGATGCAACGCTTTTCAACCTCTTCTAGGTTGTACAAAATATTTAAGATATAAAACGGAAATCAATTTTATCAAATCAATTCGCAGAGTAAGTGAGCCAGCAAATACCCATTTTACTCTTGCAGAGATTATTTTTTAGAATGTTCATAGCTTATACAGAGTCCCTGGTGGAAGCAAAAGCCACCAAGGTAAAGTCTTTATCTATAACCACAGAAGGCGAGATTGGAGGAGGAGTGAGTGCCCATTCCAATTAGTAATGTCAAGGTAGTTATAAAAAAAAATATTCCCAAGTTCCTCTAGCACAGTGGGAGAGCAAATAGGGCACAGAGAAGACTCACTCTTCTACATGTTCCCTTAGCTTACCTCCTTCCTGCCCTACACTCCTATCTATTGATTCTTGGACCTCTCTGGTTATGGAAACTGGGGATTACATCCCCAAAAAACCTGTTATAGTCAGGAAATCACCAACACTCCATTTTCCCAGTTTGAGTGGTCTAACCACCCAGATTCCCACTGACACATCTCACTTACCTTGCCCAACTTCGTTCCATGCCTACCCTCCCTCCCTATCAAGCCATGACTGCTGCAGCAGAGAGAGCCAGACCACAGAAACCACATCCGTGAAGACAGCACTGTTTCCATTCACTGCTTTTCCAATGACTTGGTGCTACTGCCCAAGTCCAAAAATCATAGACCTAGAAAATTTTTTTTAAAAAATGAAAGCCTATTAATAAATGTAAAAAAATAATATTAGAAACACCATTTTAATGATGCCAAATGAAACTATATTTACCTTGTACTCTTCTCTTTATTGCTTTAGACAGTAAGCAAATATTTATTCTAGAATGATGACTTAAATACAAGGGGGTCTTTGATTTTATTAAACATGTCCTTAATACATTTACTTTTAATATCCAGTGAATCCCTAATCAGTGTATAAGATAGGTTTATTCCAAAATTCAAATATTTGTTGGTTAAATTTCATTAGGTAGGCAACATAGTCTCTGCTTCATGCAATAATTGCAAAATGTAATAAGAGAACTATCCAGGTATAGCTTAGAACTGAGTTTAAATCTTTTTTGATTTTATTCTGTTTTTAGCTAATATTTATTGGGCGCTCACTCTGTGCTAGGCACTTCACATGCCTTATCCCACTTAATGCTGGAAACATCTCTCAGAGGCTGGTAATAAAATTGCCTCCATTTGACTGATGAGGAAACTGAGGCACAGAGAACTTAGGTAGCTTGCCCAAGGTCATGCACTAATAAATGAAAGAGTCAGGACCTGAGTAAAGACAGTGTGACTTCAGAGACCCACCCCCTATCCCTCCACCCCCACCCCCGCCTACCCTAATGCTCCCTCTGCTGGACTGAGTCAGAAAAGCTGGGCTATGCGCAAGTAACATGATCTCAGTTAAGTATTTCTCCTAAATCAGGCATTATTTCTGTATATTAAAATGTTAAATGAGTTGTATAAAATTCAAAAATATTTATGAAATCCAAACTGTTTCATTTATTAATGACTGGCTAATGGCTTGTAATTAAAGCACAATCTGTTAAGCCAAAGAAACAAACAAAAAATTAGCTTATTGGTTTGGAATGTAAATAGAGAATTCATTAACTGACTACTGTCTTTCCCTGCTGCTATATTTGATCTTTCGTAAGCACTTGGAGTGTATAGCAGGAATAGAGTAGATTGGCTTTCCTGGTAGGAAAATGTATACTACCTTTCAGCTTTGACCTTTATTAAACCCTCCAAATCTCTGATATTCCTGTCAGGTTGAGAAAATGGGCTCACTTCTTCTTAGGAGCAGAAATCTCACTGTTTTCCTTGACCACAAAAAATACCAGAAGATCTTGGCTATCTTTTTTGGCAGATGCCTGCTACTGATTACTAGTAAGATGAGGCAAGAGGCTATGAGTGACATTGCCCAAATACATCAGGACTAATGGAAAAACACTCAGAATGCATGTCGTGTCTAATGGTGGGTTAGTAATAGCATTTTTGCACACAAACAACAGACATTTGTTATATGACTTTTTATTCATTGATGACTTATTATAGGAAGCCACTAGATACATGTGAAAATAAATATTTGCTCTCAGCTACAGTCATTTCTTCTCGCTTTTGATTGCATTCTCTTCTAACATCTGTTTCTCAAACAAGGGTAGGTTTTAGAATTATAATACAAGAAATCCATTCCTTGGAGAAAAACAAAAATAAACCCAAGGGTTCCGATTAGCATTATTAGAGTACCCGGAAATAGGACTGCGTTACTGGAAAAGCACTTCGAATCACTGCTCTTTGAAGCAGAATTATTAGTATTTGAAAGAAGAGAAGTATGTTGTCCTCTAAAAATGGACTCCAGAAATTTGCAGAAAATTGTAAGACCCAAACTCTGCAGTCTTCACAGAGATGCTGGGCTGTGAGTTCAAATATAGTGTTCCTTTTTTGGAAATGACCATTGTCATCGGATGTTAAACTCCAGCTAAATGTAAGACTCATAAGATTGATCTCCATTCAATAATTTCCTTATCCATCTCATCATTATCATCATTATTATAGTCAGTGGCAAAGACATCTCCTGCTGCTTTTAGGAATGTACTCTGAAGTTGACACATCCTAGCAAGGAAGCTTGTCAAACTTCAGAAATGCCTCTACAGAAGCAATTATGGGATTTAAAAATTAAACACAAATTGCAATCCTTATCTTGCCTAGAAACAGCACTTACACACTATGCACTATGTGTTATTAACATTTATTCTGCATGGCAATATCACCAGGCTTGCTTGCTTGGATAGACGAACTGCCCCCCTCTGAGCTTGCTAAGAAATCCTTTCAGGTGCACCAGCTTGGCCAGTCTTGGCATCGGCAAAATAGGGAGCTGACTGCGTGCTTTGTGGGCTCCGCTTTCTCTCCTGCCTTGTCCCCAGATCGTCTCTATTAAAGTAAATTGAAAGACTCAGATACAGAAGAGGAATGGCAATAGTAAGCTCCAAGGGGCTGTAATGCAGTCAACCCCTGGACTAAGTTAGCAGGTAGGTCCTAGAGGGGTGTCTCAGTGGAAGGCTGGGACAAGAGGGACCCATCTCAGAGTTGGGAAATGCATTTCAGGAGCCTGAGAGCTAGGTGGTGGAAGGAAAATATCTAGGAAGATAGCTTGAGTTACAGAGTAGCTATTATGCTATCAGAAAACTTGCAAACATGACGTCCTTGAAATAGAGTTGCCAGACTTACCAAATAAAAATGCAGGATACACAGGCACTCCAATTAATTTAATTTTCAGGTAAGCAACAAATATTTTTTTAAATTTAAGTCTGTCCCATGCAGTATTTGGGACATACACTAAAAAGATTATTTGTTTACCTGAAATTCATATTTAACTAAGCATTCTTTATTTTTTCTGGTGATCCCTCCCCCCTTTACATGACCTATGTTTCAGCCTGAATTATATCCTTAAGCCCAAGAGCTTTAAGCTACCAGAAAACAGTTCGCAAAGTGTGATCCCTGCCTCAGCAGCCTCAGCTGCACCTGGGAAGCTGTTAAAGTGCAAATTCTCATTCCCCACTGCAGACCTGCTCCAGCCCAGAAATTATACTGAGACCTCTAGGAGATTTTGCCACACACTCAAGGTAGAGAACCATTTCCCAGAGCATCTGAAGGCTGAGGGACTGTAGAGGTTTGGTGAGATAATGAATAAAAGAGGGGAACTTGATCTGGGGAGTCTACGAGAAAGAGGAACAATCCCAGGTACATCAACTGGGTTGAAAAACCTGAGATTCTTGACCACTTTGCAATGTGACTGTGTTCATTAGATTTGATTTCTACCATTTCCTAGTTCCTTTTATTGACGATTAATAAAAAAGGTTATAATGAAAAGAGTTTGTGTGCTTATCTTCAGGAACACTGAAGATGGGAATACCTGCTATTTTTTAAATTGAAGTATAGTTGATTTATAATTTTATATTAGTTTCAGGTATACAACATAGTGATTCAATATATTTATAGATTTAAATCATGCTTCAATTAAAGTTATTGCAAAATAATGGCTATATTTCTCTGTGCTGTATAGTGTATCCGCAGTGTCCACCGTTTTTGAAGGGAAAGTCATGTAATAGGGAAAAAAAAAGGCAGTTTTGGGCCCCGGGACTTCCAAGAAATGGCCTCCAAGGCCTGAGAAATGAGCTATGGGGGATTCCAAGCAGGAAGTTCCTTGTGTTTCCTGACAGGAGTATAGTGCTGAGCCTGAGAGACTTGTTTCCCTCACAGTCGTGCTTTTAGGGACTAAACACAGCACAGGCCTGGTGCTTTCCCCATGATTCCCACAACACGCCAGCATGTTACAGTGCGATGGGAGAGGGCCTCTAACCACCATCCAGTCCAAACTACCTGATAACACTGCTCCAGGACCACATGCTGTTTGCCAGGCCTCTCTGTCCCCAACACTCATCTGCCCAGAGGCCGGCCTGGCTCCAGACCCGTCCCTTCGTCCCAACTGGCAGAAGGATCATTCACATGATCCTCATTTAAGCTCATTTAAGCTGAAGAGGTAAAGCCCTCTCACTTCAGACCTTCTCTGTGCTTGACAGTGGTGCCTACATTTTTTTTCTGTAAAATATAGATAATTATAATGTTTATCTTTGAGTATGGCTATGAGGATTAAAGAGTTAATGTACTTAAAGTTTAGAACAATGCCTGACTCACAGGAAGGGCTTGGTAAATGTTGTTATTATTAGTATTAGTAGCAGTAGTACTACTACTACTACCACTACCACTACTACTACTACTAGAAATCATATTCCCTGGGCTCAGTGTTTGAGTTGGAAGGAAGAAAAGAGTTCTATAACATCAGTACATCAACTGTGTATGGCAGGCTGTGCTTTCCCAGAGTTGGTCTATGAACAAAAGCTTCCCTGGCTCCTTAAAAATCAACTCAGGAGCTTATCACATATTCAGATTCTGGTTCTCCACCCCAGAGGTCTGATCTGGCAAGCAGGGAATGGACAACAAGCACCCCGGGAGCTTCTGGTGGTTTCTGAGGTTTAGGAAGCACTGCTCTAGGAGACAGCACCCCTTAAGCCACAACTGCCCACAGCTTCAAGAAAGACCTTTCTGAAGTGACTCACTCTTCCATTCAATCAATTGCTTTCTTCTACTTCAAGTAACTCCTTGAAAGTTAATTGATGGAAAGTGTTAAATGATTTATTATGAGACTCAGTTCTGTTGGCGTCAGGAGAAGCTATTTCACCCCGGCGATGCATGACTAATAGTAGTAGCTGTTACAGTTAAATGCTTACAATGTGCTAGGACTATAGTAGGCGGTTCTTACACATGATGTCTAATCTTTCCAGGAAAATACTATTATTCTCGTTTTACAGATGAGGAAACCAGAACACCAAGAAGTTAAGTATTTACGTGAGGTCATACTATTACAAAATGACAGCGTCAAGGTTCAGGTCTGACAGACAATAAAGCTTAGGCCTCTTTCTCTACTCCAGTAGCTCTCAAACATTAGTATGGTAGGGAAATGGAAAAAACAGCAACAACAACAAAAAAAAAAACTTAAAATATCAACTTTAAAAATTTGGATTTCTGGGCCCAAAAAACAAAGCTTCTGGTTCAGTAGGCATGGTGGGCTTAGAAACCTGCATTATTAACAGGCTGCCCCTATAATTTGAATGCTGGTGGTCTTATCCCACATTTGGGGAAGCACTACTCAGTGCAATGTCTCATCTTGATTTTTTTCCTTTTTTTTTTTTTGAAAGACTATTTTTTAGAGCAGTTTTAGGTTCATAGAACAATTGAGAGGAAGGTACAGAGATTTCCCATATAACCCCTGCACCCCCCCCCCCAGGTGTAGCCTCCTCCATTATCAACAACCCCCACTAGAGGGATACATTTGTTATAAGTGATGAACCTACCCTGACACGCCATTATCCCCCAAAGTCCATAGTTTACTTTAGGATTCGTTCTTGGCGTGCTATGGATTATATACAAAGGTATAGTGACATGTATCTACCATTACAGTACTGTACTCTAACACTTAGATAGATTTTATTTTTTTATATATATTTTATTTTTTATTTATTTATTTGGCTGTGTCAGGTCTTTAGTTGCAGCACGCGGGATCCTCGTCGCCATGTGTGGGCTTCCCTCTAGCTGCGGCGCACCAGCCCTCGAGCCCACGGGCTTGCCCCGCAGCATGTGGGATCTTAGTTCCGACCAGGGCTCAAACCGGTGTCCCCTGCATTGGAAGGCGGATTCTTAACCGCTGGACCACCCGGGAAGTCCCTCTAACACCTTGATTTTAAATCTCTTCAACCCCACTGAATATTAAGAGGTTTAAATAAGTCCCAAATATTTCCTAAAAGGATAGTTTTGTGTTGATTTTTAAACACTTGAATAAAAGTTGTGTGATTAGCACTTGCTCCAAGGAAATCTTAAACTCTAGTTGTTACCTCAGAGGGCAGCAGATAAATAACCAAGGTTCCTTTTGGATTATGTCTTCAATAGAGACACTGTTCTGAGGAGGATTGTTTTAAATGGGCTGTTGTTGCTTTTTGTTTTCTAACCATGACACCTAGATGAAATATACTTCCTTTTAATTATCTTAAAAGTGGAAATTATGTTCAGGTTCATGAATGGAAGACAGACGTTCCCATTTTTCTTTATTCTAAAGTAACTACCAAAATCCTTTAAATATCTGCGGTGTAGACAAATAGAAAATTACTATATTTATGATATAGCATACAATAATATCAATAAAGAAATGTATGCATGGAACCAAAAAAAAACAATGACTTTCGTTTAACCTCAAAATTCAAACCTGATCTTGATATGACTCCCTTGTACATGGTGATAGTGGGCATGTGTTCCACGGCACTGAACATGAGTTCTCTTCCTAGAAATCACAGGCCACAGGTCTGACCCATAGCCCCAGGGAGGCAGAGGAGGTCCCAGTCACAAATCAGCTGAGTGAGGAAAGAACTTGAGGTGTGACAAACAGTCAAAATTGGAGGAATGTCAAAATATCCCTCTTCTGAGGTTAGCGCCAAGAAACAGCCTCCTTCTGCATGTCATTCCTGTATAACTGCAAAAGCATCAAAACGGGCAGGCTGGCCAGACCAATGGAAAGAGGCAAGACCTTAGTCAAATCTCTTCATCTTTCTAAGCCTCAGTTTCCTCCTATGTAAATTTGGGGGAGGAATTTCCTTCCTCATGGAGTTGTTAAATGACATCATTTTTATGGAGTCCTTAACACACTGCCTGAGACAATGGCATGGAGAAAATGCTTTAAAATTTTGCCATTATTATGCCTCCAACAGTAAATAAATTTGAAAAGACCTGACAAGCCTATAGGGCATAGTAAAAAGGAAAGGGAAATAGTTAAATAGTGTTCTCTGGAAGCCTTTTAACAGTCGCTGCTTTGCCCACATTATCAAAGTGCCTGGGTTTAAAATCAATAGGTGCACAATATGATCAGATAGAAGTACTAAGGTCATTTATAGAGGAAGCAATCTGGCAAGTGCACCTTTCATTAACGTTTCAGGCAACAAATTTTACCTAAATATAGATGAGTTCACATCAGGCTCATCCAAGGTGCGAATGTTCTCTACTGCAGGAAAGCTAAGAAAATCTGTTTATGTTCTTTTTGTAACAAACACCCACTAATCGAAAGTAAAAGACTCTCTCTGGCCCTGCTTCCCAGGTACAAAGCAATATTTCTCTGATTAATGATCCAGGTATCTGCAAGAACTGCAACGCCAACATTCTCTGGTTCTAACAGTCAGCTACCTCTGCCCAGATGTTAAGCCCATGCCCTCATCCTGGGGGGCGTTTGGTAATTAGCAGGGCCAGCAGGTGTGTGCACTTGCCACTGTTCCTGGTAGTTGAGCATATGTGTCAGGTCCCTGCTGGGGGGGAGAAAGAGGGTGAAATAAATGCTTCACCCCAGCTCTGGCAAGGTCAGCTCCTTAAAGAAAGAAAAAGCAAACTTTCTGCCTCGGTATCAAGCTCTATCCTTGTTCATCTGCTAAAACCCCAGCTAATTTTGAAATTGACTTTGGCACTTTCTCCGCCCCCATTTAGCAATACTTCCTCATGTTGGCGCTCTCCAAATATCTCCCTAGGAATTTGCTATACTCTGGGCCTTTATGACCCGATTTTCTGCAATTGGAACCTCCCTGTCTTGAATCTTACCACATTTTCTCTGCCTTTACTCCCTGACTTTCAAGGGAATGCTTAGCTGGCCTGATAAAGTAACTGCTGAGTTATAATGAGTGCCCAAGTTGTGCCTTAAAAGAAGAGAATGACATGGCAGCTCAAAAGAGAGATGGAATATTTCCAGCTTGGGGTAAGCATTGGGGTGCTAAGGTTGCCAGATAAAACACAGGACTCCCAGTTAAATTTGAATTTCAGTTAATCAAAAAATACTTTTCTTAGCGTAAGTATAAACATGACCACTGATGGGGCTGGGTTTTGTAGAGAAGGTAGAGTCTGAATTGCTCTGGAGATTGGAGACAATGAATTGCAGGCAGAATGGGAAGTACAGTTACTTATTCAGTTTTTGAGCTTAAATATCACCTTCCCAGAAAGGTCATTCTGACCTCTTTGCTTAAACTTGCAACTGCCTGTTCCTGCAGGATTTTTCTCCATAGCACTTATCACCATATGGCATATCGTGTGCTTATTTGTTTATTATTTATCTCCCCTTTCTGGAATACTACAGCAGGAAATGTCTATTTTGTTCACTGCTATATCCCCATACCTACAACAATGGATGGCATGAAATAGGTGCTCAATGCATATCTGCTGACTGAACTAAAGACAAATGAACAAGTAAATAGATGAAGAAAATAGGCGGAAACCGATTCATTTTCTTCCTCTTGTGACTGACAGCTTAGTTCATATTTGGTAAAATGTGCAAATACTAAAACAATCCCAACCCTGAAGTAGTATTCAAACTAAATGAGGAAAGACAGTAACAAAAAAAAATATGATGGTAAAGAAATATGAACTTCACCAAGAATCACAAATAGTGCATGCAAAACCTATGTCACTTCTGCCAAGCCAGCAGCTGTTGCAGTGGTTGAAGGACTCAAGTCAGCAGTGGCGACAGCATGGAAGAGGTGGATCTGGTCAATGGACTTCCAGGGAGAGCGGGAGGCAGAGCCTCTGGTCCCTCTGGGCCTTGAGAGCAGTCAAATTCCTTACTCTCGGACCATGTCTTCTACAGGTCATGTTTCTCCAGGAAGCAAACACACAGCCTAGCATCCTGCTGCTCATCTTCCTCCAAAGCGATGGCCAGCTCTGCAGATGGACTCCAGAGGCAACAAAGGGACCGAGTGAAAGGAGAGCGTGCATTCTGAGTAGGAAGGTATGATGATTCGGAAACCAGAAATCAGGGAAACGTATTTCTGCATACCACCTGTGGTAGTCAGGGTTTATTGGGCAATTTCTCAGAATCAATCAATGTTGCAAATCATGTCCATGTTCCTCGCCACCCCCGGCCCCAGGAGAGGGCTATACAATAGCAACATCACCTACAATTAAAGTCAGACCTGGTTCCTGTCAATCCGTCTCCCCATATCACGTGCTCTCTGTCAAGAAAGATGCATGTTTCTGTAGATGCTAATTGACGGGCAGATTCAAGATAGGAACATCTCAGAAAGGAAGGATCAGATGGCCCTTCCATTTAACAGCTACCACGTCATTAAGACCATTGAGATGTTTTTTACATGAGCATGCACTTGTATCCCTCACTTCCTATTTTCCTACTTTCTAGTGACATCGCAAGGCCTTAATTCTCTGTTATTAAATTGTCAGTCACTGTCTTTTATGGGCTTATGACACTTAGACTAATATTGCCAGAAAGAGAAAAGAAGAAGGAAAGAAGGGAGAGAGGGAGGGAGGAAAGAAAAAAGTAAAAGAAAGGAAAGAAAGGGAAGGGAGGAGAAGGGGGTAAACCTAAGATATTGTCAGTATTTCTACAGGAACAGTAAACAATAAGAAAATAAAGCCAAAACCCTATTATGATATAAGACCCTGCTATATTAGAGCCTACATATCTTTTTTTATTGAAATATTGTTGATTTATAATGTTGTGTTAATTTCTGCTGTATTATACATACATATACATTCTTTTTTGTATACTTTCCCATTATGGTTTATTGCAGGATATTGAATATAGTTCCCTATGATTTATGGTATGACCTTGTTCTTTATCCATTCTGCTAACCCCAAACTCCCACTCCATCCCTCCCCCTCCCCAACTCCCCCTTGGCAACCACAAGTCTGTTCTCTATGTCTGTGAGTCTGTTTCTGTTTTGTAGATAAGTTCATTTGTGCCATATTTTAGATTCCACATATAAGTGCTACCATATGGTATTTGTCTTTCTCTTTCTGACTTACTTCACTTCGTATGATAATCTTTAGGTCCATCCATGTTGCTGCAAATGGCATTATTTCATTCTTTTTTATGGCTGAGTATTATTTCATTGTATATATGTACCACATCTTCTTTATCCATTCATCTGTCAATGGACATTTAGGTTATTTCCATGTCTTGGCTATCGTGAATAGTGCTGCTATGAACATAGGGGTACATTATCTTTTTGAATTATAGTTTTGTCCAATATATACCCAGGAGTGGGATTGCTGGCTCATATGGCAACTCTATTTTTAGTTTTCTGAGGAACCTCCATACTGTTTTCCATAGTGGCTATACCAACTTACATTCCCACTAACAGTGTATTGGGGTTCCCTTTTCTCCACACCCTCTCCAGCATTTGTTCTTTGTAGACTTTTTAATGATAGCCATTCTGACTGGTGTGAGGTGGTACCTCACTGTAGTTTTGATTTGCCTTTCTCTAATAATTAGCGATGTTGAGCATCTCTTCATGTGCCTGTTGGCCATCTGTAAGAGCCTACGTATCTTTAAACAGTGGAAACTTAACTTTACTGGAATAAACCTGAATTAAAGAAATGTGAACTTTTTAAAGATTTGCTCACTGGCATGTTCCCAGGGCCTAGAAGAGGATCTGGCACATAGTAGGCACTCAATAAGTATGTCTTGACTGGATAAATAAATTAATTGGATTAATTTACATATCTTGATCAAGAAAAGTATCACATGACAGTGTTCCTACTTGAAATGTTTTATGTAAATAGAACTAAAAACGGAACAGGGAACTATCCATTTAATTCAGCGAAAACACTATGACACTGAAGATAAGAAAAACGTCAATCTTCATCCAATACTTGGCTCAGAGTGGAGCATGACACTCATAACTTGGGATGGCACCACTGGCTGAATACTCACATCACTGGGAAGAAAATAAAACCAGTATTGAACTAGTCAATACTGAGTCCCAGTCAACCCCTTACGGTGTGTTCCTTCTGGAGGGACTGCCCATGTGTGCTGCATTCAGTGGCGCATACAGCCCATATGGTCCTTCCCATTGACCAACCATGTTGGCAGCATGACACCATCACAATTTTGGAAGAAGATGGACACATTTCTTATACTGATACTTTAGGCTTAACTACGCCAATGAAACCTATGGGGTTTTGCATGGTTATTTCACTCCTTACTCTTTCCAGCAATTATTATCTGAATTCTAGAAGGACTTCAAAGTATCCATCAGAATCAGGCAGTCTGTGATGTTCCAATGTTCTCAGAAAAGAATCAAGTTAGCGGGAGATGTAGGCTCGGGTGATGTTGAGGGAGGGAGATGACACTGAGTGAGAATAAGCAGGGTGCTGTGGTCAGGTGTCATCCCTACCTCCTGCCAGAGATTTCAGTCTACAAATCTCAGTAAGCTTGTCCCACACAATTCACCTTGTTAATATGAAGAATGGCACTTAGAGGAAAAGGACACCAAACACATTTCAGAATGTACCCTGCCTGAGCTGCATTGCCTGGTAACAGGAACCCAGCTGACGGGTAGCATGGTGTCTTCAAGGCCACACGTGGGAGCAGGTCTGAGTAGCAGCTGTTAGAGTGGAAGCTGAGAGGTGAGAAATTGAATTAAGAAAAAGAAGAATTCAGAAACCTTGCATTGTGGGATCTGTTGAGACCCTCACTTGCTTTTCCTTTCTCTTTGTCCATGAAAATAATAATTTTATCTGAAATTCAACTTACGTGTACTCTGCCCTTTCAAGTTAAATAAAACATTGTTCATGAAATATTTCCTGAACATCTCCTCTGTGCCAGACATGGGGCAAGACCCTGAGGACTCAGAAGTGAATAAGACACAAACATTGCCCCCCTGGGGCTTCCCAGTTGAGGATAGGAGTTCACACCCGCAGTCTACAGACTAGATGAATATGAATCCAGAGCTATCAATTCTCCTTTCAGAACATCCACCTGACAAATTAGGAATGGATTTTCTGCGATTCATGGAATATCCAACCCAGAAGCTTAGTTTTTGACCAGAAGCTTGAAAGACAATTAGATAAAGTTAAACGTGTCAGATGGAGATATTAACTAAGGGTTGCCAATCAATGAGCTGGAGAAGTATAAAAAATTTCCTGATAGAAATGTAACCTAAGCTTTTCCAGGCCTCTTGAACCTATGGGTGCAGATGGCATCACTGAAGCAGCAGTAATGCACATCTCATTGGCTCTTACCCCCATCTACTTGAAAAGGGATAAATCCTTCTCTGCTTGTATCTGGCAATGCCCAAGTGTCTCTTGGGATCAGGAAGCTGTCAGTGAAGTACACATCCTGCCACGTTCTTCTTATCTTCTGCCCTCCATTTGATGTCCACTTCATTAAATGTGTCTCTTCTATCAATGGTACCGCTCCTCTCGTGAGTATATTCATGTCTGTGACACCTGTGCCCTCCCAAAGATGCCAACCCTTGAGATGCCAGGGTGGCCCTAGGAGCAATGGGATGATCCTCTCTCATCCACTTATGTCATACACCATGTGTGTCTACATAACTCACAGAGCCCTCATGGAAAGCAGTCCTTCACTTCCTGCCCCCTTTCATCATCATGCTCCACACAGGAGGTTTGGGGGCCATATTTTCATTCCTCTTCCTCCCATGCACATTAACTCAATAAAATAGATGTACATTCCTCTGTGCCTCCCACCCTCCAAAAGGACAAGTCCAGATGTGTCTGAACCCAGTAACTGGCACAGCTCAGGCTTAAAATGGAGCCCTTGATGAAGATGAATTCTGGACTTCTGTGGAAGAGTCACTAAATATAAATTTGGTTCATTTATTCTTCAAGTAATACAGAACACATGTTAAGTGTTGGACACTGGGAATATATTGATAAATTTTTTAAAAGATATACTTAGTCCTGTGCTTATAGAACTAGTAAATTCAACAAATAAATTTATAATTTCTAAGACAAAGTGTTATGAATGAAGTGAATTGTGAGGGAGAGGAGATTTTCATAGGCCTGCTAAAACACAGCCAATATCCTGGAGCCAGTTCGAGAGTTTTTGATAATGCTTTATTGTCTATTGTGTGTTGGCTAGTGCAAAGCTGTTGAGTTGGAACAAAACGTCATCCAGGTAACTCTTACAGCTCAACAGGTTCTACAGAAGGTAGCACCCTGTACTTCCTCATTTCAGCGATAAGCCACAGACTATCGTCAGATCATTGAAGAGGATTTGGAAGTGCTCTCCTTGACTCAAAAGGTTACACTGCGCTCTTTGTGTGTGAGCTTTGAGGTGTTAAGCCCTGCCATCTTGGTGCTGTTTGCAAACTTGATAATGCTCATAATTGCATTATCCAGGTTAGTGATTAAAAAAATAAAATACTAATCCAGTGTCATCCACTGACAATGTCAACCCAGGTGGATAAGTAGTAAGTCAGTACTACTATAAAAACCACTTCTTGTTGGTATTAATACCATGAGGAATGAAACGAAACCCATCAAGATCCAACTATGCTGTCTGTATTGCCTTCTCCCTCAGTATTCTCCCCGAAGGAAACTAAAGCCTTCTCACATGATCAGCAATTCACGGAAGTACTGGGATGACCATGAAGTATTTTCAGGTCTTACCCATACTTACCAATTAAAGTATTTATTCACTTATGATCCCACATCACAGGCATGTAGTTTTGCTGGTGCCTTTTTGTGTCAATCTGTGCAAATTGAGTTACCAGGGGCTGTTTTCACATTTAACAACACTGCAGCCTTGGTTCTGCATTATATTGCATTCAATATTTTCCTGAGACTTTATGTAAATCAATTACTTTTAAAACTAATAACATATCCCAATGACTCAATTATAATTTCCAAGAATGGTTCCCACTGGGACTATGTTGGTCACAACACATATAACCTTCACATCTAGAAAGCAGCCTGTCTTTACCAATGCATGATCTATATGCATTTAGTAGCCTGCCCTATAATGTGTTGGGCAAATGGACAAATCAATTCACATGGTCTTTAGTCACCAATTGATAATGCATTCATTAAAATATGTCACATTAAATCAGTTTTGCATTAGATGCTCTCACTGATCTGGAAAACCTGAGTGTTTAAGAAATCACAAAGTTCATGCTATTGTTCTAGATATTTTATAACACCCAACAACTTTCTTGTCTGAATAAATGTTCTTTTAAGCAATGCTCAGAGTATGCAACAAGATACTACTGAGCATTTTAGTGCAATTATTATGCAGTTATTTTTAAATTGTTAAATATTAATTGACCATTTATTTACTGATGGATGAAATCCACAACCAAATTAAATTTCTAATAAAGTGTACTGATGGATATGTTTCCATCTGGAAACAACAACTGTTTAACCAAAGAAATGCATTTAAAGGAACACACAGCTGATATGGAAATTAAACATGTAAACAAAAATATCTATAAGTATCATACATATCATGTGAAATTTACTAATGAAATACGGATTAATCGTGGCAAGAAAAAAAGAAATATAACCAGAAATATAGTTAGCACTTTATCAGATTATATATCATCACAGTGGTTGCTGTACTCCCTCCTCAAATAGCAGATGGAAGAAAAGCGCAAGAAGATGAGTACACACACACACACACACACACACACACACACACACTCACAAACACCTGCATGCACAAGAGCTACATGTGGTAAGTTCAGGACAGGAAATTCTACAGTAGCAGAGTTTGAATAAGCACCTTTCATTGCTGTTCACCTCCCTCTTCTAGCCCATGTTCATCCCAAGAAAAAATGGATTCACAGACTAGTAGAGGAACCGGCTCTGAAAATTCCGAACTCTGCTCCTTCACACGAATTCTTGAAACAAGGCGGTGATCTTTTGCAAATTCCCTGACGGTCCAGTGGTTAGGACTTGGCGCTTTCACTGCAGTGGCCCAGGTTCAATCCCTGGCCTGGTCAGGGAACTAAGATCCCGCAAGCTGGGCAGTGCGACCAAAAAAAAAGTCATCTGAAAGAATAGAAATGCTGTTTAAAAAAAAAAAAAGACGGTGATCTTTTGCATGCTAACAATACCTCCTTGTCCACTCAACAAATTCTTACTCATCCTTGACACCCCAGTCCCTCACTACCTCTTCTGTGATACATTCAGTGTCCCTGATCTGCACCCCCCAGTGAAAACAAACGTTTTTTTTTGTTTTGTTTTGTTTTTAATAGAAAAAAATGCCATATTTTAATAGAAGATCACCATTTATCAGAATGCATGCCAAAATACTGCAACAAATTGGTCTTAGTTTTATACACATTTTACTTAAATTCCTATTGCTCCCTGTAAAATATCCTACCTCCCTCAGTGCTCTTAAGAGACTACTTTGGGATTGTTTATAAATCTGTCTCCCCACTGGTTCAAGAGCCCATTAGGACTATGAATTGTATCCATATATTTCCAACTTCTATCTCCAGTGTCTTACACAATACCTGGCATGGAGTAGACAAGCATTCAATAAGTATTTGTTGAATTTGTTAAATAGATAAATTAAAATTGGTGAGAGTCTCATTTCTCACCTCTGCCAGAGAGAATCGAATGGAATTGATCTGATACTTTCACCCTTGACTTCATTGAGTCGTTCTATATTTCTATGTTACAGTTCTCAATTATTTTTGAATACTTCCCTTGCCATTACCATGACCTAATCATGAATATTTTTATGCAAGTGTATTCCCTCTCATCTCTATGAATGAATGGAGTGAAATGAAGAGTGAGGGAAAGTATGATTACATGGCAATAGGAATGCCAAATGCAGCCCAAAGGCATTTTTCAAACCTTGGTGTCTGAATATTCACAGGCAGGTCATTTAGGTTCTGTGATCCTCAGTTTCCTGATTTGTAAATTAAGGATGAGAATACCTCCCTCTGGGTGTGGTTGGGGGAATCAGAGCTATTACATAAAAAGCCCTGACAGAGCGCCTGATATACAATAGATGCTCCATGAATCACAACACTATAATAATGCAAAAGCACTTCGTAAGGTGTAGAGCATGACACAGAATTTTGTTACAGCGTTACCCCTCATCCTGGTACTTCAGTGTTCTCTAGACTCATCATAATTGTAATATATAGAAAAGTGTCTAGCAAGAAGCCATCATAAAGCTTGGTCCCACTACCATAGTAACCAAAGAAGGGAAAACAGAAAAGGAGTACAGCGCACACCTGATTGCTTTCTGTTATATTCATGTGCTTTGTAGATGATCAAAAGCTTCCTCCCCTTTACCACCTGAGTCCTGTGATGATTTAACAAGTCTTTATATCCCTAGCAGTCCCAAGCAATTGCCTCATTCTACTTATACAATGGCTATCACTCCAAAGCAGAGACTTCTCCCATGGCCTCCACAGGTCGTCCCCAGACACATGATCACCCTGGCGTCGGCCAGCTCTTTCCACTCCTCAGTCCTCCTCCATCAGCTAGAAATGGAGCTTCACTTAGGACACTTTGGGATGCAAACAACCAAACCTAACTCCAGCTAGTGTGCCAGGAAAGCCGTCGGGCCTCCAGATAGAATTGGAACCAGAAACTGGAAATACTTTAGGAATCCAGAAGAGGTGTTGTCTTTGTTTCTCAGCTCTGCTTCTCTTTTCTTGCCTGATTCGTTCATTCTTCCTTCTCCATGACCTGCTTTCTCGGTTTCTCAATTCAGTTGCCAACCTCCCTTCCCACCCTTACACGTCTCTCTCCCACCAGTGCTCAGTTTTCCCATGTCCCTCCATTCTAGCCACACAGAGAAATTAACTGGCTTCTCTGAATCAGGCTTGCACCCTGTTCTCATCAGTGACAGTGGGGAAAGGATGGGAGAGTTTCACATGCTATGAACATGGGAGCCAGGCCAGCCCCTGTGGATGGGCGGGCAGTTCTCACAAGTCATGATGATTATAGAGCAGATCAGGTGTACCCACAGAGAGTGTGGTTTGCACAGGGTAACATATTTGAGGTTCCAGAGTATAGGCAATTAAGTAATATCAGAATCAATCAGTTTAAGTTATGTAGATTTTAGTATCTTTAACTACCATCCCATTTCCCTGACCATCGCAGCTCAGGTATATATATATACATAAATATAAATTGGAGTTTAATTGCTTTACAATGTTGTGTTAGTTTCTGATAACAAAGTGAATCAGCTATATGTATATATATATCCCCATATCCCCTCCCTCTTGCGTCTCCCTCCCTCCTACCCTCCCTATCCCACCCCTCTAGGTGGACACAAAGCACCGAGCTCATCTCCCTGTGCCATGCAGCAGCTTCCCACTAGCCATCGATTTTACATTTGTTAGCATATATATGTCAATGCTACTCTCTCACTTCGTCCCAGCTTCCCCTTCCCCCGCTGTGTCCTCAAGTCTGTTCTCTGCATCTGCATCTTTATTCCTGCCCTGCCACTGGGTTCATCAGTACAGCTTTTTAGATTTCATATATGTGCGTTAGCATACGGTATTTGTTTTTCTCTTTCTGACTTACCTCACTCTGTATGACAGACTCTAGGTCCATCCACCTCATTACAAATAACTCAACTTTGTTCCTTCTTATGGCTGAGTAATATTCCATTGTATATATGAGCCAAATCTTCTTCATCCATTCATGTCGATGGACACTTAGGTTGCTTCCATGTCCTGGCTATTGTAAATAGTGGCAGCTCAGGTTTTAAACCATCAGTAGGTTGTAGGACAGGCACACTTTGCCTTTATTCTTTTTAGACACCTGTAAGATGGGGGTGGTAGCATCTGCCCTGCCTACTCTTGGGGTTGTTAGGATAGTGTCTACAAATAAGTGTTAAAAAACATTTTGAAAAACTATAAAGCATTTTATGAATGTGAATAAGCACTGGGGCTAAAACTCTGACTCTGGGGTTCCTCTGATCTGAATTTAAATCCTGGCTCTACCACTTATTAATGTGAGACTTTGGGCAAGTTATCATAACCCTCTGAGCCTCAGTTTCCTTTTTTTTCTAGTGAAAGAATTTCTTTATTTTATAGAAGGTTCAATTCAACAGAAAGATAAAATAATCCTAAGATTATATGGACTTAATAATGTAGCCTCAAAATAGATAAAGTAAAAAATTTACAGAACTACAAAGGAAAATAGGCAAATCCACTGTCATGATGGGGGAATAAGACAAGCAGACTAAAAAGTATCATCAGGATGAATAAGATTTTCATAATACAATGAACATGTTTCCCTTAATCATAGATCATTTCCATTCATAGATGTTCTTTGTCACTAAAAAAAATGGGTTTTTTTTTTTTTACAGCTGATTGATGTGGTATTCCATTTATGAGCCTCAGTTTCTTTATCTGTAAAATTGGCATTAAAAATACTATCTCATAGGTTTATTATGAGTTAAGTGTGATGATGTGAATAAAGTGCTTTGCACAGTGTCTGGTATTTTAAAATTCATTATTATAAAACATTATTAATACCTACTGGGTCTGTAGATTGAACTTTTAGCTTTTATGCAAAAATGAACAAATTTTTTTAAAATTTTCTTCTACTAGAAAATAAGTGTGGATTTTCCTCTAACTCCAGAGTAGCCTATTTTCCTATCTCCACAGACCATTTGTTTCTTAGGTAGACTCTTTTTTCTTAATCCACTAGAGACTTGGTCTTTCTGCTTTTATCTATCTTGTCTCCTCTGGGCTCAGGGTCTCTGTCTTTGGCTATCAGGTCCTGCTTTCCAGGCCCTTCATCTCAAAGTCAGTCATGTTGGCTCTTGCCTGTCACTTTATTTATCTCCTCTTTCAATTATTCACTTATTGATTTACTCAACAAGTAGTTTTTGGGTCCCTAATATGAACCAGACACTGCATTAGATGCTGATGATATGAAGTTGGATAAGAAGAGACATCATCTCTGTTTCCATAGTTTGATGGGAAGAGACATGTAATTGGGTAATAATTTTGTATAATGGCCAATCTGCTTATCACCTACTCAATCTTTTTCTCTGTGACCCTCCTTCGTTCGGGCACTTAGACACAAGGCATCTAACTACCTCAGGGAAGTATTATCACAAAAGAACTAGAGCTCAGAAACCAAATTCTTACTCCAGTTTTAAAAGCTGAAGCACAGATTTAAGATTTTTTTCAATTAGCCAAATTGATTAAGAAGAAGTACTTTATTCTAGCATTCCCTCCCCCACCAATTCCATCCCACAAGATAGAGTTATAGGAGTAGGAGGAAGTGAGGAGGGAAAGAAAGGGAGAGGAAGCATGTTGAAGGAAAGTCAGGGATATAGGGCCGGGATCAGACCAAGAGGGAGCTTGCAGACAAGAGGGAAGGGTTACCCTCCCAGTTCTGCCCACCTTCCTTGTGAGTGAAGCACCATCTGTTGTCAGCACCAGGGAGCCAAGTGAAACAGGAGACCTTTCCATTGCCCAGAGCCTGTGATCATATAAAGAAAAACTGATCAGTCCCCTTCCAACAGCCTGTGAGGATAACCCCTCTCTTGTCCACATACACACATATCAGAGGCAAAGTGAGATCCTGGAAATACAGAAAGTGGTAAAGGTGTGGAAGGGAAGAGTGTCCGTGGCCAGTCTTGGTGAGATTCTTCCTCAAGCTGGGACAGTGATTAACACACCCCTGTTACACGGACATTAAATTAATAATCGTGCTAATACACAATAACAAACTGAGATAAGTGCTCTGAAGGAAAGAAATTTTGAGAGCACTTAAGAAAGGGATCTGACCTAAAGTGGAGGGTCAGGAATGGGTTCCCCTGAGGAAATGACATTTAAGCTTAATTTTCAGTGATAAGTGGCAGTTAATTAGATGAAGATCGGGGGGGAAGCATAGCAATGGCCCATGGTGTGTTCAAATAACTGGACAAGGGTCAGTGTGTGTGCAGAGGGCAAGGGAAAGTGACACAGGGTAAATCTGGAACGATGATGCAGACCATGTAGGAACTACTAAGAACATTGGTCATTGGCCCAAGAAAAATGGGAAGCCACTGAAGGAATTTAAGTAGAGTGATGAAAGGGATCACTCTGGTTATAACATGGAAAAGGAGTGAGGAGGCACCAGAGTGAAAGCAAGGAGGCTATTGCAGTCAAGAGGTAATAGGCAGAATGACTTTATTCCCTCTTCCTATAGATGGTTTCATTATTATTGCATTATTTATTAGTTTTTTAGGACCTTAACATTTTAATTCTGCCCTATATCACTTTTCCTTAAAAAAAAATCTCAGAACTTCTGGGTTGGTGAACAGGTGGAGGTGCTGGCAGGGTGGTGAGCCTGGAGAGAGCATGGAAGTCCCCTAGTCCTTCCCCCATACCTTGCCCTATGCATTTTTTCCATTTGGTTGTTTCTGAGTTGTATCCTTTTACAATAAATGAGTAATCTAGTTTCAGAGTGAAGTTTAATGCTATGTGCGTTAAAATATCAAAACTATTTTCAGAAACATAAAGGTTTAAGTTGAATTGTAGATTTCCTCAATATCTATCCTGAGGGCTTCTGCCATTCCAGATGCAGCAGGAGCTGAACTGGGAGGAGCCAACACCAACAAAGGGAACCGTGGAGGGGCAGCTTAATTAATCCTGCTTCTTAAATTTGCCATTGATATAAATCAAGCAGTGCAGAATTAGCTGCCAGTGAGTGGCCCACACCAGCCCCCTGGCACCCAGGTACCCCCCATGCCTGCCATGGAAATCAATTCTTCCCCAGCATCCAATAGCTGGGGCCCAGGAACCTGTTCAGCATCATGATGCCATCTACAGCCTTCCACACCCACTTTTCTTACTATTAATGTCAATTGCTTATCATGTACCTATACATCACTATTAACATTATATTTTAAAATCTCATTCTATCTGTGTATTTATAACAACCATCTTGGATTTTGAAATACACACTAAAAGAATTTAACACCCAAGACATACTTACCAACATGCCTGACCACATTTTATTCTAGGCGATTTCCCCTTCTCCTCAATCTCTTATTCTTTACATATTATGCTTGGTTTTGAGTGCTAAGCTTTGAGGATTATTAGAAAACAAGGTGTCCAGAGGATAATGACCAAGACAGGTTCAAACTGTGACACAGAATATTCATGAAAACTGGAAATGGTTTTTCGTTACAAAGGGAAACCGTTGGGATTGAAATGACGGAAGCCTTCCAAATGCTATCACTATAAATAAGCAGTAATTTTTTTCCTGTGTCATCTAAAAAGTCAGAAACAGGACTAATAGGAGGATTCCAAATGAGTGCAGATATGTGCTTAAATAGAGCAAAAGTTAGATCTTTCTACTATATTGCCTACGGGTAGAATAGACAGTATTTAATCCTTGGAAATGTTGACATAGAATCTGGACAGACACATGATACAAAGTTGGGGAGAATCAAGCACCAGATGGAGGCTGGAGCGGGATGATGTTCAAGGTACATTTGAACCTTCCCCTTTAGTCTACCTATTGCCCCACCACCAACACAAATGTGGGGGAGGGTGAAGGTGGGCCTGATTCCCAGGTCCCAAATGGCAGAGGAGACCACACCCCAGAGAGAGGCAGGCTGGTGTTTGCAAAGTATGAGTCTGTGTTTAGGTGACTGCATTTCAAAAATCTGTCTACCTTTTTTTTAACCATTGGTTTGCATTATCTAAATCTTAGTCCCTTCCATTACCATGGATTATCATTTAACTATAAGGCATATTCCCGGAGATTGGTTCAAGATGGCGGAGTAGAAGGATGTGCGCTCACTCCCTCTTGCGAGAGCACTAAAATCACAACTAACTGCTGAACAATCGTTGACAGGAAGACACTGGAACTCACCAAAAAAGATACCCCACATCCAAAGACAAAGGAGAAGCCACAGTGAGATGGTAGGAAGGGCGCAATCACAATAAAATCAGATCCCATAACCGCTGGGTGGGTGACTCACAAACTGGAGGACACTTATACCACAGAAGTCCATCCACTGGAGTGAAGGTTCTGAGCCCCACATCAGGTTTCCCAACCTGGGGGTCCGACAACGGGAGGAGGAATTCCTAGAGAATCAGACTTTGAAGGCTACCGGGATTTGACTGCAGGACTTCGACAGGACTGGGAGAAACAGAGACTCCACTCTTGGATGGCACACACAAAGTAGTGTGCGCGTCGGGACCCAGGGGAAGGAGCAGTGACCCCAGGGGAGACTGAACCAGACCTACCTGCTAGTGTCGGAGGGTCTCCTGCAGAGGCAGGGGGTGGCTGTGGCTCACTGTGGGGACAAGGACACTGGCAGTAGAAGTTCTGGGAAGTACTCCTTGGCTTGAGCCCTCCCAGAGTCCACCATTAGCCCCACCAAAGAGCCGGGTAGGCTCCAATGCTGGGTTGCCTCAGGCCAAACAACCAACAGGGAGGGAACCCAGCCCCACTCATCAGCAGAAAAGTGGATTAAAGTTTTACTGACCTCTACCCACCAGAGCAACACCCAGCTCAACCCACCACCGGTCCCTCCGATCAGGAAACATGCACAAACCTCTTAGATAGCCTCATCCACCAGAGGGCAGACAGCAGAAGCAAGAAGAACTACAATTCCACAGCCTGTGGAAGGAAAACCACATTCACAGAAAGATAGACAAAATGAAAAGGCAGAGGACATTGTACCAGATGAAGGAACAAGATAAAACCCCAGAAAAACAACTAAATGAAGTGGAGATGGGCAACCTGCCAGAAAAAGAATTCAGAATAATGATAGTGAAGATGATCCAGGACCTCGGAAAAAGAATGGAAGCAAAGATCGAGAAGATGCAAGAAATGTTTAACAAAGACCTAGAAGAATTAAAGAACAAACACCTAGAAGAATTAAAGAACAAACAAAGAGAGATGAACAGTACAATAACTGCAATGAAAAATACACTAGAAGGAATCCATAACAGAATAACTGAGGCAGAAGAACGGATAAGTGACCTGGAAGACAGAATGGTGGAATTCATGGCCACAGAGCAGAATAAAGAAAAAAGAATAAAAGGAAAGGAAGACAGCCTAAGAGACCTCTGGGACAACATTAAACGCAACAACATTCACATTATAGGGGTCCCAGAAGGAGAAGAGAGAGAGAAAGGACCCAAGAAAATATTTGAAGAGGTTATAGTCATGAAATTCCCTAACATGGGAAAGGAAATAGCCACCCAAGTCCAGGAAGCCACCCAAGTCCAGGCAGGATAAACCCAAGGAGAAACATGCCGAGACACATAGTAATCTAATTGACAAAATTAAAGACAAAGAAAAATTATTGAAAGCAGCAAGGGAAAAACGACAAATAACATACAAGGGAACTCCCATAAGGTTAACAGCTGATTTCTCAGCAGAAACTCTACAAGCCAGAAGGGAGTGGCACGATATAATTAACGTGATGAAAAGGAAGAACCTACAACCAAGATTACTCTACCTGGCAAGGATCTTATTCAGGTTTGATGGAGAAATCAAAAGCTTTACAGACAAGCAAAAGCTAAGAGAACTCAGCACCACCAAACCAACTCTACAACAAATGCTAAAGGAACTTCTCTAAGTGGAAAACACAAGAGAAGAAAAGGACCTACAAAAACAAACCCATAACAATTAAGAAAATGGCAATAGGAGCATACATATTGATAATTACCTTAAACGTTAATGGATTAAATGCTCCAGCCAAAAGACACAGGCTCGCTGAATGGATACAAAAACAAGACCCATCTATATGCTGTCTACAAGAGACCCACTTCAGACCTAGGGACACATACAGACTGAAAGTGAGGGGATGGAAAAAGATATTCCATGCAAATGGAAATCAAAAGAAAGCTGGAGTAGCAATACTCATATCAGATAAAATAGACTTTAAAATAAAGAATGTTACAAGAGACAAGGAAGGACACTACATAATGATCAAGGGATCAATGCAAGAAGAAGATATAACAATTATAAATATATATGCACCCAACATAGGAGCACCTCAATACATAAGGCAACTGCTAACAGCTATAAAAGTGGAAATCGACAGTAACACAATAAAAATGGGGGACTTTAACACCTCACTTACACCAGTGGACAGATCATCCAAACAGAAAATTAATAAGGAAACACAAGCTTTAAATAACACACTAGGGCAGATAGATTTAATTGTTATTCATTGGACATTCCATCCAAAAACAGCAGATTACACTTTCTTCTCAAGTGCACATGGAACATTCTCCAGGATAGATCACATCTTGGGTCACAAATCAAGCCTCGGTAAATTTAAGAAAATGGAAATCATATCAAGCATCATTTCCGACCACAATGCTATGAGATTAGAAATCAATTACAGGGGAAAAAACGTAAAAAACACAAACACATGGAGGCTAAACAATACACTACTAAATAACCAGGAGATCACTGAAGAAATCAAAGAGGAAATCAAAACATACCTAGAGACAAGTTACAATGAAAACACAACGATCCAAAACCTATGGGGTGCAGCAAAAACAGTTCTAAGAGGGAAGTTGATAGCAATACAAGCCTACCTCAAGAAACATCTCAAATTTGAGAAAAATCTCAAATAAACAATCTAAACTTACACCTAAAGGAACTAGAGGAAGAAAAACAAACAAAACCCAAATTTAGTAGAAGGAAAGAAATCATAAAGAACACAGCAGAAATAAATGAAATAGAAACAATAAAAACAATAGCGAAGATCAATAAAACTAAAATCTAGTTCTTTGAGAAGATAAACAAAATTGATAAACCTTTAGCCAGACTCATCAAGAAAAAGAGGAAGAGGAGTCAAATCAATAAAATTAGAAATGAAAAAGGAGAAGTAACAACTGACACTGCAGAAATACAAAGGATCATGAGAGATTACTACAAGCAACTCTATGCCAATAAAATGGACAACCTGGAAGAAATGGACAAATTCTTAGAAAGATATAACCTTCCAAGACTGAACCAGGAAGAAATAGAAATATGAACAGACCAACAGACTTGTGAGTAATGAAATTGAAACTGTGATTTAAAATCTTCCAACAAACAAAAGTCCAGGACCAGATGGCTTCACAGGTGAATTCTATCAAACATTTAGAGAAGAGCTAACACCCATCCTTCTCAAACTCTTCCAAAAAACTGCAGAGGGAGGAACACTCCCAAACTCATTCTATGAGGCCACCATCACCCTGATACCAAAACCAAACAAAGATACTACAAAAAAAGAAAATCAAAGGGCTTCCCTGGTGGCACAGTGTTTGGGAATCTGCCTGCCAATGCAGGGGACACGGGTTCGAGCCCTGGTCCGGGAAGATCCCACATGCCGCAGAGCAACTAAGCCCGTACTCCACAACTGCTGAGCCTGCACTCTAGAGTCCATGAGCCACAACTACTGAGCCCACGTGCCACAGCTACTGAGCCCGTGAACCACAACTAGTGAAGCCCGTGCGCCTAGAGCCCATGCTCCAAAACAAGAGAAGCCACCACAGTGAGAAGCCTGCGCACCGCAACGAACAGTAGCCACCGCTCACCGCAACTAGAGAAAGCCCGTGCACAGCAATGAAGACCCAGTGCAACCAAACATAAATAAATAAATAAATATATTTTTTAAAAAAGAAGAAAAAGAAAATTACAGATCAATATCACTGATGAATAGAGATGCAAAAATCCTCAACAAAATACTAGCAAACACAATCCAACAACACAATAAAAGGATCATACACCATGACCAAGTGGGATTTATCCCAGGGATGCAAGGATTCTTCAATATACGCAAATCAATCAATGTGATCCACCATATTAACAAATTGAAGAATAAAAACCATATGATCATCTCAATAGATGCAGAAAAAGCTTTTGACAAAATTCAACACCTATTTATGATAAAAACTCTCCAGAAAGTGGGCATAGAGGGAACCTACCTCAACATAATAAAGGCCATATACGACAAACCCACAGCAAACATCATTCTCAATGGTGAAAATCTGAAAGCATTTCCTCTAAGATCAGGAACAAGACAAGGATGTCCACTCTCGCCACTATTATTCAACATCGTTTTGGAAGTCCTAGCCACGGCAGTCAGAGAAGAAAAAGAAATAAAAGGAATACAGGTTGGAAAAGAAGAAGTAAAACTGTCACTGTTTGCAGATGACATGATACTATACATAGAGAATCCTAAAGATGCTGCCACCAGAAAACTACTAGAGCTAACCAATGAATTTGGTAAAGTTGCAGGATACAAAATTAATGCACAGAAATCTCTTGCATTCTTATACACTAATGATGAAAAATCTGAAAGAGAAATTAAGCAAACAATCCCATTCACCATTGCAACAAAAAGAATAAAATACCTAGTAATAAACCTACCTAAGGAGGTAAAAGACCTGTGCTCAGAAAACTATAATACACTGATGAAAGAAATCAAAGATGACACAAACAGATGGAGAGATATACCATGTTCTTGGATTGGAAGAATCAATACTGTGAAAATGACTATACTACCCAAAGCAATCTACAGATTCAATGCAATCCCTATTAAATTACCAGTGGCATTTTTTACAGAACTAGAACAAAAAATCTTAAAATTTGTATAGAGACACAAATGACCCCGAATAGCCAAAGCAGTCTTCAGGGAAAAAAACGGAACAGGAGGGATCAGACTCCCTGACTTCAGACTATACTACAAAGCTAAAGTAGTCAAGAGAATATGGTACTGGCACAAAAATAGAAAAATAGATCAATGGAAAAAGATAGAAAGCCCAGAGATAAACCCATGCACCTATGGTCAACTAAAATATGACAAAGGAGGCAAGGATATACAATGGAGAAAAGACAGTCTCTTCAATAAGTGTTGCTGGGAATACTGGACAGCTACATGTAAAAGAATGAAATTAGAACGCTCCCTAACACCATACACAAAAATAAACTCAAAATGGATTAGAGACCCTAAATGTAAGACCGGACACTATAAAACTCTTAGAGAAAAACATAGGAAGAACACCCTTTGACATAAATCACAGCATGATCTTTTTTGATCCACCTCCTAGAGTAATGGAAATAAAAACAAAAATAAAGAAATGGGACCTAATGAAACTTAAAAGCTTTTGCAAAGCAAAGGAAACTACAACCAAGACGAAAAGACAACCCTCCAAATGGGAGAAAATATTTCCAATGAATCAACGGACAAAGGACTAATCTCCAAAATATATACAGCTCATGCAGCTCAATGTTAAAAAAACAAACACCCCCAATTGAAAAATGGGCAGAAGACCTAAATAGACATTTCTCCAAAGAAGACATACAGATGGCCAAGAAGCACATGAAAAGCTGCTCAACATCACTAATTATTAGAGAAATGCAAATCGAAGCTACAATGAGGTATCACCTCACACCAGTTAGAATGGGCATCATCAGAAAATCTACAAACAACAAATGCTGGAGAGGGTGTGGGGAAAGGAACCCTCTTGCACTGTTAGTGGGAATGTAAATTGATACAGCCACTATGGAGAACAGTATGGAGGTTCCTTAAGAAACTAAAAATAGAATTACCATATGACCCAGCAGTCCCACTACTGGACATATACCCAGAGAAAACCATAATTCAAAAAGACACATGCACCCCAATGTTCATTGCAGCACTATTTACAATAGCCAGGTCATGGAAGCAACCTAAATGCCCATTGACAGACGAATGGATAAAGAAGATGTGGTACATATATACAATGGAATATTACTCCGCCATAAAAAGGAATGAATTTGGGTCATTTGTAGAGATGTGGATGGATCTAAAGACTGTCATACAGAGTGAAGTAAGTCAGAAAGAGAAAAACAAATATCATATATTAACGCATATATGTGGAAGCTAGAAAAATAGTGCAGATGAACCAGTTTGCAGGGCAGAAATTGAGACACAGATGTAGAGAACAAACGTATGGATGCCAAGGGGGGAAAGTGGGGGGTGGGGGGTGTGATGAACTGGGAGATTGGGATTGACATATATACACTAATATGTATAAAATAGATAACTATTAAGAACCTGCTGTATAAAAAATAAATAAATAAAATTCAAAATAAAAAAGGCATGTTTCCTGCTGCTGATTTGTATAAGACAGCTATGCTTAAATCAGTCATAATTGGTAAAAGAGAAATTGCTATTTTTCAATTCATTCTTCAAGCAAAATTTGTTAGGAAAAACCTATATAGGCCTTAATTTCTTTTAAATACCTGTTTTATGTGCTTCAGATAAGCAGATTGGGTGGTAACTATTTAAACCTGGCATGTTTAGCAATTAAAAGATAATATTTGGTGATGAGGAGATTCTGGTTACAAGTTTCTTTTCCAGCACCTGGACCATTTAGTTGTAAAGGAAAAAAAGCAAGGAAGAAATTGGTCATGCTGACATGACCCTAATGGTTAATTCAGTCATTGTATTCTACCTTTTCCTACTCTCCCCTAGCACAAAAGAACAATGGCACTGATTACTGCTCTTTAGATGAGGTAAATCTCCAATGCTCTGTTCTATATATGGAGATGGCTTAAGCAACGGACTGAAGCAGAAGTTGGTCAGTGGTCCTGCCTCCCCCATCACGCCACACATATATACAAGCTCATATTAAGAATCTCCTTCATCATCCCCTACCCTTATCACCGTCACTTCCAATCAACATTTTAAAGAAAAAACATCTCCCTTTGTTATTACATGTCACTCTTGTTTCCCTTCCACTTTCATCTCTTAGCTTCTCTTCCTTTCCCCCTTTGTGTGTGTGTGTGCAGGATGTGTACACATACACACATACACATGCCTGTTTCCCTGACACTTAAGTGCAATATTTCAAACTTCCCCCTTCTCACAACCCTATTTTTCTTTCACAATCAGAAAAGAAGTCAGTGGAGAACAGCAAACAGAAGTGGACCAAAAAATATTCAAATAACCTATCTTTTAAATTTGGGTACAATAATGTCTGGAACTTTTGAGTATTTATATTTTTCATCTTTTTTTAAAATTTATTTATTTTATTTATTTATTTTTGGCTGCACTGGGTCTTCATTGCTGTACGCGGGCTTTCTCTAGTTGCGGTGAGCCGGGAATACTCTTCATTGCGGTGCGTGGTCTTCTCATGGCGGTGACTTCTCTTGTTGCGGAGCACGGGCTCTAGGCACGCAGGCTTCAGTAGTTGTGGCTCACGGGCTCTACAGCGCAGGCTCAGTAGTTGTGGTGCACGGGCTTAGTTGCTCCGCAGCATGTGGGATCTTCCCAGACCAGGGTTCAAACCTGTGTCCCCTGCATTGGCAGGCAGATTCTTAACCACTGAGCCACCAGGGAAGCCCTGTATTTTTCATCTTTAAAAACATATCTTTGAATGTCTTCAAAACTTGGATGACTAGGATATTATTTAAACATAATAAGCACATGAACTTTGAAGATAATAAACTTGGGTTTTAGAGTAATATAACAATTATACAGTCAGATAAAAAGTATTGGGGAGGACATGAGAAAACTAGGACCATCCTGCACTGCTATAAGGTATAGCCATTCCAGAAACAACCTGGCAGTACCTAGTAAAATTAATTACCATATTACATATGGCCCAGCAATCCCAGTCCTGCACATATATCCCATATGCCCACATTCCATACTGTGATGTTTGCACAGATATTCACCAAGATATCACTTGCGATAGCGTAGAAATAGAGGCAACTTGGGTGTCCGTCACTGGTGAAAGGTTATGTAAAGTACAATGCAGTCATATCATAGAATACTAATCAACAGAAAGGAACTGAACTCATATACAACAACATGAATAGATATTATAAACCTTACCTCCTGGGCTTCCTTAACATGTCCACCTACTTCATCAAGACTGCAAGAAGAATCTCTAGCTCCACTTTGCTAACAAAGTCTTATATTTAATGTATCCTAATCAAATATAATCATGAGATTGACAGCCCATCATATTTGCCATATTCTGTTGATTAAAAGCAAGTCACAGGTCCCATCCACACTCAAGGGGAAAGAGATTACACAAAGATGTGAATGCTAAGAAAATAATAATTGGGGGGTCACCTTAGGGTCTGTCACCACACCAGGAAACGTTCTAGACAATGAGATTACATCAGTGAGCAAAAGGAAGGAAGTCTGCCTTCAGAGAGAATACAATTGTGTGTGTGTGTGTGTGTGTGTGTGTGTATCCTCTTTTTAAAATCAGTAGGATGATACTGTATATAATCCTTTGCATCTTACCATTTCATTTTATAACCTAGCTTGGAAAATTTTCCCTTCAAGTACTTATAGAATTATGTTATTCTTTATAACAGAAATATAATGTATTCAACCATTACCCAACTCACGGACTCTGAGATTGTTTCTAGGTTTCCCATTTAACAATGCTGCAAGAAATGCCCTCATACATGTATCATTAAGTTCTTGTGCAGGTTTATCCAAACAGAGTATCCCCTTAAGGCCAAATAAAGGTTCTACTCTGTTCTAGCCTTGGCTCTGCTTCATTCTAGCTATGGGAACTTGGGAAAATTACTTAAGACTTTGTATTTTATTTTCCTACTCTACTACAGAAGGATAATTGAAATGCATTCATGTTCAAAATGCACAAAATATGCATCCAGAGCATGGTAGACAATTTATATATTACTCTGCTTTTCTTGAGCACTTTATGAAATACAACCCAAACCTTTCGTATCTTCCAAATTAGATGAGAGAAAAGGGGTGTTCATGGAATGGTGATAAAAAGAGAGAAATAGGGTAGGATGATAGTGTCTTTTGTGTGATAATAAGGTGATTGGGAGCCTCTAGATAGCTTCAGGATGAGGGCTGGTCCCCCAAAAGACCAAGGCTTGATTAGAGGATTGGAACTTTCAGCCTCACCCCACCCTGGATCTCGGGGGAAGGGAGAAGGGCTGGAAGTTGAGTTAATCATCATTGGCCAATGATGTAATCAGTCGTGAGTGTGTAACGAAGATTCCATAAAGACTCTAAATTATGGGGTTCAGAGAGATCCCAGGTTGCTGAACATATTGAGGTGCTGGGAGAGTGGTTCTCCCAGAGAGGGCACAGAAGTTCTGCATGCCACCAGCCCCATATCTTGCCATATGTGTTGCTTCCATTTGGCTGTTCCTGAGTTGTATCTTTTGTAACAAGCCAGAAAATGCAAAAAGAGAGAAAGAGAGAGGTAATTTTGAAACAAGGATAGATAATGTCCCTCTACGCTCCCTGATCTACTTGGCCTCGACATTTCCTATGGCCCAATCCTGTCCAATTTAATTGTCTTAATCAAGACCTATCCCTTCTTCCTTTTTCTTCATTATTTGAAACAATTACCCTTAAATATACATTCTCTGTGTCTTTCAAAAGGACATATAGATAATATAATTTTAACTCAATGTACTTACATAATTTAATGTTAAAGCGCTTGTAAGGGGTGCCATAGAACAAATATACATCTAAATAGCAATGTTCTTACTTATATAATGTGCCCTACCCGGAGTAAGACTAGTGCAAACTGCGCTACAGATAGGAAGGACTCGCTAATGAAGTGGATATTTGAGGAAGGGGAAATGCAGTCATGGCTTCAAATCGCACCATAATTGTGGCCCCCTCTCTTGAAGCTTGCTCTGCCCAAAAAGGCTGATGAGTCTCAGGAGATGTTTGACTATGTGACCCCCACCTCCACAATGCTCATAAAACATGGGATTCATTAGCTTTCAATATGTGTTTCTTCATTAAAAAAAAAAAAAAGCTTTTCCTTAGCTTTAAACTTAAGAGAAAAAGAGACATGAGGGGAGGGAACTCAAGAAAGTTTTCCTTCAGATCCAAATAAAAGAGAAGTTAAAAGCTTTTCCTGATGAGAAAGGCGGAATTAAACTCCTTGTGTGCAGAATTTTTTCTCCGTCTCCTAAAGAAAAGGAGAACAGCTTTCCAAGGAATCAAGTTCTTTCTTGCCTTTGCATCTCCAAGTGTAGGGATCTGTGCAGAGTGACACCTAGTGGTCTCCAGAACGCCTTTAGCAGCAAGAGTAATGAAGTCTGAACGTGTGTGGATTGAGCATCTGTAAAAGAGCCTTTTTTCCTTCCCACACACACATCCCTAAGCTGTGAACAAACTGAGTCATTAACTGGTTTTGATTCCAATACCACGACTTTCTGGCCACATATCCACTCATTGTCAAATCATAGGAAGTCACAGAGTGGAAAGGCATAGTGATTCCAATGTGCAAGAAAAATGATTTGTCCAAATCTGGAATCTGCAAGGCAACAACAAAACACAGTATCCAACCCAATAGATATCAAAGGAGCAATGGCTTTTGTGGTTAGATTCTTCTGAGTTCATGCCAGAGTTCATTCCCATGTAGTTCCCACTCTGCCTTTAAAACCTCACCTGGGTGGACCTCTCCAGTTGCCCATCTGTATTCCTGATTGGACTGGGGAACTTAGGGGGCTAAGAAGTTTATAATGGAATGAGGACGTTTCAGCTTATCCTGATGACCTGTTGTTATCCAGGAGACATTTAAAATTCCTCCATTGTGCTGTAAGAAAGGAGTTTCTACTTCCTCCTTTTATCAATAGGTTATCTCTGAAGTGGGCTCCAGAAAATTTTGGATTTGGACTCTTGTGGCTTGAATTGACAAGGACTTCTTTTTGGGGAACCTGACAAGTAAAAATTGAGGGAAGCCCTTTAGAATTTATCAAATTTAAATCTTCTTAAAGTTTCATTTTGGGGCTTCCCTGGTGACACAGTGGTTAAGAATCCACCTGCCAATGCAGGGGACAGAGGTTCAAGCTCTGGTCCAGGAAGATCCCACATGCCGCAGAGCAACTAAGCCCATGCACCACAACTACTGAGTCTGTGCTCTAGAGCCCGCGAGCCACAACTACTGAGCCCGTGTGCCACAACTACTAAAGCCCACGCACCTAGAGCCCGTGCTCCGCAACAAGAGAAGCAACCGCAGTGAGAAGCCCGCGCACTGCTCAATGAAGAGTAGTCCCCGCTCAATGCAACTAAAGGAAAGCCCACGTGCAGCAACGAAGACCCAATGCAACCAAAGATAAAATAAATAAATTTATTAAAAGAAAAAATTTTTTAAAAACCTCCATTTTGAGGATTTAAAAATGTCAAATACAATAAATATGACTGAATTTGGCCACCAAAACAGGTAATGGCAGAAAATTCTGGAAAATAATAACTGAAGGAAAGAATTTTGTGGGAGAATTTAAAGTAGCTCAAATTCTAGTAAAACCTGGGCCAATTGGTTTTCCCAACTTATAAACTAAAGGTTAACTGGCCCCAAACTTTGCAGGTCCCAGGCTCCTTTTTTACCTGGGACTTGGTATCATTTCATTATATTTTGTAGTTGATTTTTAAGAACTGTGTCCAAAGAGGATCCACAGAATATTTTCTATCACAAAATTGGATGATGGACCCTAATGATTTGCAAAAATGTGTTTCTCTTTGTTATTTCTACAGGTGTAACTCTACCTAATCGGACTTGGAATATACCTCTCCTAACCCATTACCTTTTAAGTTGTTCAACCCCTTCTTGATGAACTTCAAACCTGTTCAATCCAAAGAGCAAGAAAGCTTTAGACACATTTCTTCCTCTACTCTCTACAGTTTTATGTTCCCTGTCACCTTGAAGTAAAATCTTTTTAAAACAACGTACTATTTTGTCCTGTAGAGCACTTTTGACTCTAAGATCAGCCAATTATGGCCTATACTGCATTAGCTCAATAGAGATTCCCCATTTTAAAAACTAATATGGAGCCTGCATTTGACCATGTGGTTAGGGATATGGTTGTTGGCAAAATCTTTTTAAAGAAATAATAATTTCAAACGGAGTAAAATAAGGACATATCTGACCTTCCTTATTTTTAATCAGTATCTTAATAAGTTTTTTTTTTTTAATGACCTGGGTGCATGCACTCCTTCACTCCCCGTTCTTCAGTTAATTAATTAATTAGTTAATTGATTAAATAATAAAGATAAGCATTTTCACATATGTAGATGGCTTCATTTTATTGTCATGCATGTAGTGGTCTTAATAGATGTTGGTTCTACTTTCTACACCAAACACTTACAGTCAAACAGAAGCCCAGGCACCATGTTTGAAAGAGGTTCACAGCCCCAACATTCACTGGCCTAAGGTTAAAAACCTCAAGAACAACATAATTCATTCAAGTATTTAGGTGTACTTTGTAGGTAATGCTTAGATTGCCAAAGCAATACATTCTGTTGGTGTTCTACTGAATTATTTTGTGTCCCATATGGGGAATTTGGTTACACCCATTATAAAATATTTCTAGACTATTGTGGCTATAATTAGAGACCAAAGTTTTAGGGTCTTGAATATCCTTCTTCAATGAACTATAATGAACCCAAAACTACTTCTTTAGGGGAGTTTTGGCCTAGCCCAGGGATACTGTCTCTCCTTATCTTGATGTGCATGGTTCCAGGGAAGGCACCAGGAGAGGAATGGTCTTTTATTCTGGACATGTGTCTTTCTTTGGTTCTTCAACTTTCCCCAGAGGGTATAAACCCTAGGCCCAGCACTGCTGAGTGAAAGAGAACACAGTTCCTGGGAATTCCCTGGTTGTCCAGTGGTTAGAACCCTGCTCTTCCACTGCAGGGGGCCCAGGTTCAATCCCTGGTTTGGGGAACTAAGATCCCACAAGCTGGGCAGCACAGCCAAAAAAAAAAAGAAAAGAAAAGAAACTGAAGAACATGATTAGAATGAAGATTAAATATTACATTAAATTACATTTGAAAATATTCCCCCAAAAATATGTACAAATGCTTCTGCCTTTTCACATTAAGGATGAGTAATTTGAACTCAGAGCTACTCAATATTTATCAAAAGTTGCATTGAGGATAACAATATTAATAGGAAAATCTTCGGTAAACTTATGGGCCACTTCTTGAATCAAGAAACTAAGTTAGGAAAAATGAAACTGAATAAATTTAGAAAATACAACTTTACAAGAGGAATTAAAAATATAAATCAGGGGCTTCCCTGGTGGCATAGTGGTTAAGAATCTGCCTGCCAATGCATGGGACATGGGTTCAAGCCCTGGTCCGGGAAGATCCCACATGCTACAGAGCAACTAAGCCCATGCGCCACAACTACTGAGCCTGCACTCTAGAGCCCGCGAACCACAACTACTGAAGCCGGCGCGCCTAGAGCCTGTGCTCCACAGCTAGAGAAGCCACCGCAATAAGAAGCCTGCGCACTGCAACAAAGAGCAGCCCCCGCTCGCTGCAACTAGAGAAAGGCTGCGTGAAGACCCAACGCAGCCAAAAGTAAATAAATAAAATGAATAAATTTATTTTTTAAAAAGTCAATTGTATTTTTATACACTAGCAATAAATAATCTGAAAATGAAATTAAGAAAATAATTCCGCTTACAACAGTATCAAAAAATAAAATACCTAGAAATAAATTTAGTACAAAATAAGTGAAAAATACTGTTGAAAGAAATTAAAGAATATCTAAATAAACAGAAAGAAATCTCACAATCATAGATTGGAAAGCTTAATGTTGTTAAGATTCCAATACTCTCCAAATTGATCTACAGATATAATCAAATCCCAGCTGACTTTTTGCAGAAATTGCCAACCTGATCCTAAAATTTACACGGAAATGCAAAAGACCCCAAATAGGCAAAAACAATTGGAAAAAGAGCAACATAATTGAAGAATTCAAATAAAATTTCCTGATTTCAAAACTCACTATAAATCTTCAGTAATCAAGACAGTGTGGTACTGGCATAAAGGTAGACATAAACATCACTGGAATATATTTCAGAGTCCAGAAATAAACCTTACATTATGGACGGTTTATTTGGGGGAATCAATTGAGAATAGGGAACTCCACAGAGACAGAAAATACATTAGTAGTTGTCAGGGGCTAGAGAGATGGAGGCGGGGGAGAGGATGAAGAGCAACTGTTCTTCATGGTTACTGCGTTCCTTTTTGGATGATGAAAATATTATGGAAATACATAGTGGTGATGGTTGTAAACTTTTACGAATATACAAAATTTCAGAGTTGCACACTTTCTAAGAAATGAATGAATGAATGGACGGATGAATATTCTTTCGTTTTTTTGAGTTTGAAATTGGACTTTTTTCTTTAAATTTTTTTTAACATCTTTATTAGAGTATAATTGCTTTACAATGGTGTGTTACTTTCTACTTTATAACAAAGTGAATCAGCTATACATATACATATATCCCCATATCTCCTCCCTCTTGCGTCTCCCTCCCACCCTCCCTATCCCACCCATCTAGGTGGACACAAAGCACCAAGCTGATCTCAGTGTGCCATGCTTCCCACTAGCTATCTATTTTACATTTGGTAGTGTATATATGTCCATGCCAGTCTCTCACTTCGTGCCAGCTTACCCTTCCCCCTCCCTGTGTCCTCAAGTCCATTCTCTACATCTCTTATTCCTGTCCTGCTCCTAGGTTCTTCAGAACCTTTTTTTTTTTTTAAGATTCCAAATATATGTGTTAACATATGGTATTTGTTTTTCTCTTTCTGACTTACTTCACTCTGTATGGCAGACTCTAGGTGCATCCACCTCACTACAAATAACTCAACTGCATTTCTTTTTACGGCTGAGTAATATTCCACTGTATATATGTGCCACATCTTCTTTATCCATTCATCTGTTGGTGGACACTTAGGTTGCTTCCATGTCTTGGCTATTGTAAACAGAGCTGCAATGAACATTGTGGTACATGACTCTTTTTGAATTATGGTTTTCTCAGGGTATATGCCCAGTAGTGGGATTGCTGGGTCATATGGTAGTTCTATTTTTAGTTTTGTAAGGAATTTACATAATGTTCTCCATAGTGGCCGTATCAATTTACATTCCCACCAACAGTGCAAGAGGGTTCCCTTTTCTCCACACCCTCTCCAGCATTTACTGTTTGTAGATTTTCTGAGGATGCCCATTCTGACTGGAGAGAGGTGATACATCATTGTAGTTTTGATTTACATTTCTCTAATGATTAGTGATGTTCAGCATTCTTTCATGTGTTTGTTGGCAATCTGTACATCTTCTTTGGAGAAGTGTCTATTTAGGTCTTCTGTGCATTTTTGCATTGGGTTGTTTGTTTTTTGATATTGAGCTGCATGGGCTGCTTATAAATGTTGGAGATTAATCCTTTGTCATTTGCTTCCTTTGTAAATATTTTCTCCCATTCTAAGGGTTGTCTTTTCTTCTTGTTTATGTTTTCCTTTGCTGTGCAAAAGCTTTTAAGTTTCATTAGGTCCCATTTGTTTATTTTTATTTCCATTTCTCTAGGAGGTGGGTCAAAAAGGATCTTGCTGTCATTTATGTCATAGAGTGTTCTGCCTATGTTTTCCTCAAAGAGTTTTATACTGCCTGGCCTTACATTTAGGTCTTTAATCCATTTTGAGTTTATTTTTGTGTATGGTGTTAAGGAGTGTTCTAATTTCATTCTTTTACGTGTAGCTGTCCAGTTTTCCCAGCACCACTTATTGAAGAGGCTGTCTTTTCCCCACTATATATTCTTGCCTTCTTTATCAAAGATAAGGTGACCATATGTGTGTGGGTTTATCTCTGAGCTTTCTATCCTGTTTCATTGATCTATATTTCTGTTTTTGTGCCAGTACCATACTGTCTTGATTACTGTAGCTTTGTAGTATAGTCTGACATCCAGAAGCCTGATTCCTCCAGCTCCTCTTTTCTTTCTCAAGATTGCTTTGGCTATTTGGGGTCTTTTGTGTTTCCATACAAATTGTGAAATTTTTTGTTCTAGTTCTGTGAAAAATGCCAGTGGTAGTTTCATAGGGATTGCATTGAACTTGTAGATTGCTTTGGGTAATATAGTCATTTTCACAATGTTGATTCTTCCAGTCCAAGAACATAGTATATCTCTCCATCTGTTTGTATCATCTTTAATTTCTTTCATCAGTGTCATAGTTTTCTGCATACAGGTCTTTTATCTCCTTAGGTAGGTTTATTCCTAGGTATTTTAGTCTTTTTGTTGCAATGGTAAATGGGAGTGTTTCCTTAATTTTTCTTTCAGATTTTTCATCATTAGTGTATAGGAATGCAAGAGATTTCTGTGCATTAATTTTGTATCCTGCTACTTTATCAAATTCATTGATTAGCTCTAGTAGATTTCTGGTAGCATCTTTAGGATTCTCTGTGTATAGTATCATGTCATCTGCAAACAGTGACAGCTTTACTTCTTCTTTTCCAATTTGGAATCCTTTTATTTCTTTCTCTTCTCTGACTGCTGTGGCTAAAACTTCCAAAACAATGTTGAATAACAGTGGTAAGAGTGGACAACCTTGTCTTGTTTCTGCTCTTACTGGAAATGGTTTCAGTTTTTCACCATTGAGAATGATGTTGGCTGTGGGTTTGTCATATATGGCCTTTATTATGTTGAGGTAAGTTCCCTCTATGCCTACTTTCTGCAGGGTTTTTATCATAAATGGGTGTTGACTTTTGTAGAAAGCTTTTTCTCACCAATTGAGATGATCATATGGTTTTTCTCCTTCGATTTGTTAATGTGGTGCGTCACATTGATTGATTTGCGTATATTGAAGAATCCTTGCATTCCTGGGATAAACCCCACTTGATCATGGTGTATGATCCTTTTAATGTGCTGTTGGATTCTGTTTGCTAGTATTTTGTTGAGGATTTTTGCATCTATGTTCATCAGTGATATTGGCCTGTAGTTTTCTTTCTTTGTGACATCTTTGTCTGGTTTTGATATCAGGGTGATGGTGGCCTCGAAGAATGAGTTTGGGAGTGTTCCTCCCTCTGCTATATTTTGGCAGAGTTTGAGAAGGATGGGTATTAGCTCTTCTCTAAATGTTTGATAGAATTCGCCTGTGAAGCCATCTGGTCCTGGGCTTTTGTTTGTTGGAAGATTTTTAATCGCAGTCTCAATTTCAGTGCTTATGATTTGTCTGTTTATATTTTCTATTTCTTCCTGGTTCAGTCTCGGAAGGTTGTGCTTTTCTAAGAATTTGTCCATTTCTTCCAGATTGTCCATTTTATTGCCATATAGCTGCTTGTAGTAATCTCTCATGATCGTTTATATTTCTGCAGTGTCAATTGTTACTTCACCTTTTTCATTTCTAATTCTATTGATTTGAGTCGTCTCCCTTTTTGTCTTGATGAGTCTGGCTAATGGTTTATCAATTTTGTTTATCTTCTCAAAGAACCAGCTTTTGGTTTTATTGATCTTTGCTATTCTTTCCTTCATTTCTTTTTCCTTTATTTCTGATCTGATCTTTGATTACTTTCCTTCTGCTAACTTTGGGGGGTTTTTGTTCTTCTTTCTCTAATTGCTTTAGGTGCAAGGTTAGGTTGTTTATTTGAGATTTTTCTTGTTTCTTGAGGTAGGATTGTATTGCTATAAACTTCCTTCTTAGAACTGCTTTTGCTGCATCCCATAGGTTTTGGGTCGTCGTGTTTTCATTGACATTTGTTTCTAGGTATGTTTTGATTTCCTCTTTGATTTCTTCAGTGATCTCTTGGTTATTTAGTAGTGTATTGTTTAGCCTCCATGAGTTTGTATTTTTTACAGATTTTTTCCTGTAATTGATATCTAGTCTCATAACATTGAGGTTGGAAAAGATACTTGATACGATTTCAATTTTCTTAAATTTGCCAAGGCTTGATTTGTGACCCAAGATATGATCTATCCTGGAAAATGTTCCATGATCGCTTGAGAAGAAAGTGTATTCTGCTGTTTTTGGATGGAATGTCCTATAAATATCAATTAAGTCCATCTTGTTTAATGTATCATTTAAAGCTTGTGTTTCCTTATTTATTTTCATTTTGGATGATCGTCCATTGGTGAAAGTGGGGTGTTAAAGTCCCCTACTATGATTGTGTTACTGTCGATTTCCCCTTTTATTGCTGTTATTATTTGCCTTATGTATTGAGGTGCTCCTATGTTGGATGTATAAATATTTACAATTGTTATATCTTCCTCTTGCATTGATCCCTTGATCATTATATAGTGTCCTTCTTTGTCTTTTGTAATAGTCTTTATTTTAAAATCTATTTTATCTGATATGAGAATTGCTACTTCAGCTTTCTTTTTACTTCTATTTGCATGGAATATCTTTTTCCATCCCCTCACTTTCAGTCTGTATGTGTCCCTAGGTCTGAAGTGGGTCTCTTGTAGACAGCATATATATGGGTCTTGTTTTTGTATCCATTCAGCCAGTGTATGTCTTTTGGTTGGAGAATTTAATCCATTTACAGTTAAGGTAATTATCAATATGTAAGTTCCTATTACCATTTTCTTAATTGTTTTGGGTTTGTTATTGTAGGTCTTTTCCTTCTCTTGTGTTTCCTGCCTAGAGAAGTTCCTTTAGCATTTGTTGTAAAGCTGGTTTGGTGGTGCTGAATTCTCTTAGCTTTTGAAATTAAAGGTTTTAATTTCTCCGTCAAATCTGAATGAGATCCTTGCTAGGTAGAATGATCTTGGTTGTAGGTTTTTCCCTTTCATCACTTTAAATATGTCCTGTCACTGCCTTCTGGCTTGCAGAGTTTCTGCTAAAAGATCAGCTCTTAAACCTTATGGGGATTCCCTTGTATGTTATTTGTTGTTTTTCCCTTGCTGCTTTTAATATTTTTTCTTTGTATTTAATTTTTGATAGTTTGATTAATATGTGTCTTGGCATGTTTCTCCTTGGATTTATCCTGTATGGAACTCTTGGCGCTTCCTGGACTTGATTAACTATTTCCTTTCCCATATTAAGGAAGTTTTCAACTATAATCTCTTCAAATATTTTCTCAGTCCCTTTTTTTAAAATTATTTATTTATTTATTTATTTATTTATTTATGGCTGTGTTGGGTCTTCGTTTCTGTGCAAGGGCTTTCTCTAGTTGCGGCAAGCGGGGGCCACTCCTCATCGCGGTGCGCGGGCCTCTCACTATCGCGGCCTCTCTTGTTGCGGAGCACAGGCTCCAGACGCGCAGGCTCAGCATCTGTGGCTCACGGGCCCAGCCGCTCCGTGGCATGTGGGATCCTCCCAGACCAGGGCTCAAACCCATGTCCCCTGCATTGGCAGGCAGACTCTCAACCACTGCGCCACCAGGGAAGCTCCATCTCAGTCCCTTTCTTTTTATCTTCTTCTTCTCAGACCCCTATAATTCGAAAGTTGCTACGTTTAATGTTTAATGTTGTCCCAGAGGTCTCTGGGTCTCGAAAGTTGCTACGTTTAATGTTGTCCCAGAGGTCTCTGAGACTCTCCTCAATTCTTTTCATTTTTTTTTCTATATTCTGCTCTGCAGTAGTTATTTCCACTATTTTATTTTCCAGGGCACTTATCCGTTCTTCTGCCTCAGTTATTCTGCTGTTGATTCCTTCTAGAGAATTTTTAAGTTCTTTTATTGTGTTGTTCATCATTGTTTGTTTGCTCTTTAGTTCTTCTAGGTCCTTGTTAAACGTTTCTTGTGTTTTCTTCATTCTATTTCCAAGATCATCTTTACTGTCATTACTCTGAATTCTTTTTCAGGTAGACTGCCTATTTCCTCTTCATTTCTTTGGTCTGACGGGTTTTTACCTTGCTGCTTCATTTGTGTGTTTCTCTGTCTTCTCATTTTGCTTAACTTACTGTGTTTGCGGTCTCCTTTTCCCAGGCTGCAGGTTCGTTTTCCCATTGTTTTTGATGTCTGCCCCCAGTGGCTACGGTTTGTTCAGTGGGTTTTGTAGGCTTCCTGGTGGAGGGGACTGGTGCCTGTGTTGTGGTGGATGAGGCTGGTTCTTGTCTTTCTGGTGGGCAGGACCACGTTTGGTAGTGTGTTTTGGGGGTGTCTGTGACCTTATTATGATTTTAGGCAACCTCTCTGCTAATGGGTGGGGTTGTGTTCCTCTCTTGCTAGTTGTTTGGCATAGGGTGTCCAGCATTGTAGCTTGCTGGTCGTTGAGTGGTGCTGGGTCTTAGCGTTGAGATGGAGATCTCTGGGAGAGCTTTCGCCATTTGATATTACATGGAGCCGGGAGATTTCTGGTGGCCCAATGTCCCGTATTCGGCTCTCCCACCTCAGAGGCACAGGTATGACACCCGGCTGGAGCACCAAGACCCTGTCAGCCACACGGCTCAGAAGAGAAGGGAGAAAAAAAGAAAGAAAGAAAGAATAAAATAAAATAATAAAATTAAAACGTTATTAAATAAAAAAAATTTTAATTATTAAAAATTAAAAAGTAATTTAAAAAAAAACGAACAAAAAAATAACAGACAGACAGACCCCTAGGACAAATGGTAAAAACAAAGCTATACAGAAAAAAATCACACAAAGAAGCATACACATAACCACTCACGAAAAGAGATAAAGAAAAGAATATATATATATCTATGTATATAAAAAAAAATAGGAAGAGAGCAATCAAATCAATAAACAAATCTACCAATGATAATAAACTCTAAATACTAAACTAAGATAAACATAAAGCCAAATTAGATGCAGAAAGCAAACACCATGTCTACAGTTGCTCCCAAAGTCCACCACCTCAACTGTGGGATGATTCATTGTCTATTCAGGTATTCCAGAGATGCAGGGTACATTAAGTTGATTGTGGAGATTTAATCCACTGCTCCTGAGGCTGCTGGGAGAAATTTCCCTTTCTCTCCTTTGTTTGCACAGCTCCTGGGGTTCAGCATTGGATTTGGCCCCCGCCTCTGCATGTAGGTCGCCTGAGGGCGTCTGTTCTTCACTCAGACAGGACGTGGTTTAAGGAGCAGCTGGTTAGGGGGTCTAGCTCACTCAGGCCGGCGGGAGGGAGGGTACGGAATGCGGGGCCAGCCTGGGGCGGCAGAGGCCAGCATGACGTTGCACCAGCCTGAGGCACGCTGTGTGTTCTCCCGGGGAAGTTGTCCCTGGATCACAGGACCCTGGCAGGGGTGGGCTGCACAGGATCCCAGGAGGGGCGGTGTGGATAGTGACCTGTGCTTGCACACAGGCTTCTTGATGGCTGTAGCAGCAGCCTTAGCGTTTCATGCCCGTCTCTGGGATCTGCGCTGATAGCCGCGGCTTGCGCCGGTCCCTGGAGCTCGTTTAGGCGGTGCTCTGGATCCCCTCTCCTCGTGCACCCCGAAACAATGGTCTCTTGCCTCTTAGGCAGATGCAGACTTTTTCCCGGACTCCCTCCTGGCTAGCTGTGGCGCACTAGCCCCCTTCAGGCTGTGTTCACGCAGCCAACCCCAGTCCTCTCCCTGGGGTCTGACCTCTGAAGCCGGAGCCTCAGCTCCCAGCCCCCGCCCACCCCGGTGGGAGAGCAGACAAGCCTCTCTGGCTGGTGAGTGTTGGTCGGCACCGATCCTCTGTGCGGGAATCTCTCCGCTTTACCCTCTGCACCCCTGTTGCTGCGCTCTCCTCCGTGGCTCCGAAGCTTCCCCTCCACCAACCCGTCTTCCTAGTGTGTGGAAACCTTTTCTCCTTCACAGCTCCCTCCCACTGATGCAGGTCCTGTCCCTATTCTTTTGTCTCTGTATTTCTTTTTTCTTTTGCCCTACCCAGGTACGTGGGGAGTTTCTTTCCTTTTGGGAAGTCTGAGGTCTTCTGCCAGCGTTCAGTAGGTGTTCTGTAGGAGTTGTTCCACATATAGATGTATTTCTGATGTATTTGTGGGGAGGAAGGTGATCTCCATGTCTTACTCCTCCACGATGTTGAAGGCCTCCCCCTGGATGAATATTCTAAATTATCCTCATACTTCTGGGCATTTATCAAAGTTTGTCCTGTTAGATAATTATTCTTGAACATATATTTCCTCCCCATATAGACTGTGTGATGCTTGAGGACAGGAATTCCATATTATCCACTTCTGTGCGAAGCAAAATAGTTGTACGTAGTAGGAGATCAATAAACACTTTTTGAATAAATTGGTATCCTCAACACTTCAAACTTTCATAGTTTTCCCTAGGAGCTTTCAAGATAGACTCCCAAACCTCCAGTACAGCCAATCCAGCTTTTCCCACTCACCTTTGAGATTTGCACCTATTGCTTGCCAAATATTTAGAACCAAGAGCTTGTTTATATCAATGCTGACTGTATTCCATTTTTTGTCTAGAGAGCTACTTTGCTAGAGTGTTTTTCATCAGGAGTTCAGTCATTCAAGTCTCTGTTGTGCTGAACTTCCTGGTCTCCCCAGCCCCTCCTGACCAGTATACCCAGGCTTTCCTGTTCTCCTTCCCTCCCTGCTACCTCCATCTCTCCTGTCCTTCTTCATCTCCCTCTTTCTAAATTCGAAGCTCTGTAGCCAAACAATGAACACTTCCTCCATTTTTGTAGTCCCAGTCTAGTGCTAGGCTGACAGTTACCTCCACCTTCTGCTTTGGCATTCATTCATTCATGCATTCCTTTGTTCAACAAATACATATGCAGTACCTAGTACATACCCTGCACAGTTCTAGTTGTTGTTGCTCTGATTACTTTTTATGTTTATTCAAGGATGCAGAAGTGGAGTGTTTGTTTGCTTACACAACTAAAGGAATTTTTGTCACAAAAGTAGGAACATTAGAGGAATTTGTGTTTGTACGTGCTAATACCTAGTGATAAAGTCACTGACTCACTGATTAATAATTTCCATATTTGAAGGATCTTGGGAAATGAATCAACTCCTTTTCATCTACTATAGGCACTAGTATTTTAATCAATTCCAATTTCAAATCCATCTTGCAATTTAAGCAAGTTGCCATCTGTTGCTTGGGTTGTACTGGTTATGGCTTCAGTGTTACTGTTACCTTCACAGCTTGTCATGAGAGAAAAAAAATTGTTGAGCATTAACATCTTGCTTATATATGTGTTCATGCCATGTGATTACTGGCAACTCTCCAGAAAATTTGGCCTAGTTTCTGGAAGCCTCTTCAGTCTGTCATAGTAAAAGATACACCATAATTTAATCAATTCAAGAATTTGATTATTTTCACCTAATTTTTTTCTTTTTAATAATGCAACAAACCCCTTCATTCCCATTTTAAGGCCTCAGAAAGCTGGGGGAGGTGCTTCAGAATAAGGTGAGTTCAGTCAGCCCAGAGAGGCCCATATGTTCCCAGTGTGGGGTTGCTGGAGCAGTGAAGGATTGGACGGGCAGGACCCACAGCTCCCAGCCTGACAGATCCAGTTTCCAAAGAGACAGCCTCTGTGTAGTGCTTGCTTAGTCCTGCCTCTTTCTCTCACTTTTCCTTAAACAACCATTAGTCTCATTTCCTAGCAGCTGCCTGCAGAGAAGAGGAACCAAAAACAATTTTTTTAAAATCAAGTCTCATTTGGTCTTGATGTACAGCTGCCTACTTTGCTGTGGTGCCTCTCAGATCACATGTTGGGTCTGTCAGGAAGTGGCCTTTCTGCACCCACTCAGACCTCTCTCCAGTCTGGTAGCTAAAGTCTACCCCTGAAGGTTCAGATGTTTTTAAATCCTGAGAACAATTAAGGTAATTTTAGAACTTGAAGTCCCCTTAGAGCTTTGTTACTCAAAATTTAGTCCATAGACCAGTAGTAACAGCATCTCATGGGTACCTGTAGAGATGCAGATTAGACCCTACTCCAGGTCTTTATAAAATCAGAACTTCTTGGGGTGGGGCCCAGGAATCTGTATTGTGACAAGCTGTCCAGGTGATTCTGATGCACACTAAATTTTCAGAAGCCTTGGCATGTTTATTATCTGGTGCCATTTTAAAAGTCAGACCTCTTGCCTAAACCCTGGTCATCTCTCTCCCAGACCCTCTGGCTTAGATTCCTGTTCCATTGTTTTTTGTCTCTGTCATTTTCTTTTCTACTAGGTTAGGTTCCTGATTCCAGCCTCCATTGGGCTCTCTGGACCAGACTCCATCCCTGCATACTGTATTCTGTATTTACCCACTTTGCTGGGCTCAATCGCTGACCTGTTTACTTATGATAGCCACCTTCATGCTTCCTTTCTAACCTACCTTCCTGCCTACAGCAACTCCTGCCCTGACAGCAGAGGGTAAAATCTACACATGAAACCTCTAGGCATGGTGCCCATTAGCACAGGTCTCCACACTGTTCTCTGTGCCATCTGTCTTTCCCTCTTGCTGCCCATCTTCCACACAGCAGCCAGTTATTTTCCTAAAGAAAAAAATTGATATTATCCTCTGCTTAATAACTCTGGAAGACTTCCAGTTTTCTGCAGGACAAAATGCAAACTTCTTAGCATGACATTCAAAACCCACCACAGACTGTAACTAATCTATATCCTGAACTTCATCAACGTTGCCCATCTCAGCCCCAGCCTTACACTTCTGCCAATTTACTTGTTGACTTCAGTGCCTTTGCACCTGCTATTTTCTCTGCCTGAATCACTCTTTTTCCTGCTTCTCCAGCAGGCAAATGTCAACTAGTCTTTCAAGACTCAATCCAACTACTTCCATGCCTTCAGTAAGGTTCTTTCTACCTTCTCCAGGCTGAGTTACCTGTACTGTCCTTTGGGTACTTTGTTCACAACTCTTATTTCACCACTTGTGATGTTGTTTTTGACTTGTCAGCTAATCATCTTCTTCACAAACCAAAAGCTGTTTGTGGGCAGAGATGGTGTCTCATCTTAAATGAAATACCCAGAGTCTAGCATAGTGAGGGCACATTGTAGAAATGAAATAAATACTGTCAAAATACTGTCAAATGAATATTCAGATGCTTAAGAAGTGTGGCCCAAAGAATATTGTAGACCAAGTACCTGTATCACTGTATTAAGGAAGCTTGCTTTATAAAGGTGCATAAAATAAATCCTTTTGTAAATAAGAGTTTCATCTTCTAAAGTAAAGAATTGCTTTGTGTCATAGTCAGCTTGGGCTGCCATAGTAAAATACCACAGACAGGGTGGCTTAAACAACAGACTTTTTTTTTTTTTTTCTCACAGTTCTGGAGCCTGGGAAGTCCAAGATCCAGGTGCCAGCAGATTTGATTCTTGGTGAGGGCTCTCTCCCTAGGTTGCAGACAGCAGCCTTCTCACTGTGAGTTCACATGGCAGAGAGAGAGCTCTGGTCTCTCTTCCTCTTCTTACAAAGGCACTGATTCCATAATAAGGGCCCTACCCTCATGACCTCATCTAAACCTAATTACCTCCCAAAGGCCTCATCTCCAAACACTATCACATTGGGAGTTAAGGCTTCAACATATGAATTGGGGGGTGCGGGGGAACCCATTCACCCACAATACTTTGTAGTATCAAATAATCAACCCCTTTTTTCTCTGTGAAGTGTTTTCATATATATGATTGTCCTAATACGGTAATTTGCACATAATTTTTCCAAGAATATCTGAAATTCAACTGTCTTTCTAATTCAGGAAGTTCTTTGTCAAAATCTTCCGAGTACCACCAGATTTGTTTTATTATGACTTCTGATAGAATAAGGTGTCTTGGAAAAAGGCAAAAGATGATATGTGGGTTATGAGTTTGTGGGTATGGGGGATTTTTGATTTTTAAAAAAATCTTTGATAAATGTAATAAATCTTTAACATATGCAACAAAATTTTGTAGGCTTTTATGAGAAAAGATACCTTCAAAGTATTTTAAAATACTACCCAATTAAAGTTGTTTAAAGAAAAATTCATGTTACCTAAAATATATTTATATCTTCACATATGATTTTACTTGAGCCAGCCAGCAAGTTTGTGGTTTCTAGGGGATGGATGAAGAGTGCCTCAGGGCTTCCCTGGTGGCACAGTGGTTAAGAATCCACCTGCGAATGCAGGGGACACAGGTTCGAGCCCTGGTCTGGGAAGATCCCACATGCTGCAGAGCAACTAAGCCTGTGTGCCACAACTACTGAAGTCCGTGCGCCTAGAGCCCGTGCTCCGCAACAAAAGGAGCCACCGCTGTGAGAAGCCTGGGCACTGCAACGAAGAGTAGCTCTTGCTTGCTGCAACTAGAGAAAGCCCGCACACAGCAACAAAGACCCAACACAGCCAAAAATAAAATAAATAAATTTTTTTGAAAAAGCTTTAAAAAAAAAAAAGAATATGGTTTAAAAAAGAGTGCCTCAGAGTCTTTGTGACCATGTGCCCTCTAGGGCTATGCAGTGCACAACCTGCACAACCATTCTTGATGACCTTGTTGCAAAATAAAGTGTCTGTCCTTCAGCACAGACACTCCTCTCCTAGCTCTTCTTTTTTTTTTTTTTTTTAATAAATTTATTTATTTCATTTATTTTATTTTTGGCTGCGTTGGGTCTTCGTTGCTGTGTGCGGGCTTTCTCTACTTGCTGCGAACAGGGGCTACTCTTCGTTGAGGTGCGTGGGCTTCTCATCATGGTGGCTTCTCTTGTTGCAGAGCACGGGCTCTAGGCACACGGGCTTCAGTAGTTGTGGCTCGTGGGCTCCAGAGCACAGGCTCAGTAGTTGTGGCGCATGGGCTTAACTGCTTCACGGCATGTGGGATCTTCCCGAACCAGGGCTCAAACCTGTGTCCCCTGCATTGGCAGGAGGATTCTTAACCATTGCACCACCAGGGAAGCCCCTCTCCTAGCTCTTACTTGGGCTTTCTCCATATCAATGATTAACTCTGGCTGCACATTAGATCAATTAAACAGACTCTCTGGGGTGCGGCCCAAGTATCAGTTTTTCAAAATTTATGGGTATCATTTTTTGTGGCTACAGTGATTATAGGTGTGTGTCGCTCCTGGCGTTCAGTAGGCAGGGCCAAAGGATGATATGCCTCCTACACTTCATGATGCAGTCCCTTAAATGAAGAACTGTCTTGTGTTTTGCATCATTTTTTAATGTCTTGTTATATTTTTCATGTTGCTGAAAAGAATTTTTTATTAAAGATCTCATCCTGGAACCTGAATCTGTTTTACATATAAACATATGTAAATATATGTAAAAATATAAAAGCATTTTTGTAGTTTTAATATATATTGAGTTTTTTAGGAAAGCAGCCATCAATTAAATAGAAGATTGTTCTCTTTTAAGTTCAGAACTTTACCAAGAACACTTAGTCATTTTAGAAAAAAATTAATCACTCAAAACAATGCTATTCCTGGAATTTAAGTCACTAAAATAACACACCTATATCAATCTGCATTTGTAGCTAAATTCACAGGGGATCCTATGTATTAAGTACAAGCATATGTCTGTCTATTTTACTGTGTCTTCTAATGTTATTGTGTCTAAGCACTTACTTATTGAAATATTAATATAGAGTAGTATATTGTTTTCTTTTAATTACTCCTTGTATTTTAGTTAGAGAATTATATTGATTTTTAAAATTATATGTATATGCAGGTTATCTATAATTTACCCACAAAGAAAATAAAGAGGGCCTTACAAAACATTTGTTATTAAAAAGGGCAGTGGGATCTGAATTGATTGACAATGACTGCCATAGGTTATACTTTCTCTCTTCAAATTGTGGCCTCATAAAAAATAATTTTTAAAGAGCCCTACCTTGACTGGTTCCAACTCATATCTTTTTCAATTTTTGAATTGAAATTAAACCCCAAAAACTATTCCCAATTCTTATTTGAGGCTAAACTACAAGGGTCCTGAAGACAGTAGGTACAAGTTTGAATGAGGATTTGTCTGCAACCTGCCATGATAGATTACATCATTGTGCCACATGAAAATACCTTTTGGGAGTTCTCAGTTGACTGCCCTTAGTGAGTTTTTTGTTGATTTTTCTAAATTTTTTTCTTAGTAAATCTTGGGTCACCAATTCAGTTTTAATAACCTCTTTGCCTCCAATGATCTATTTCTCCATCCCTTTTCACCCACTCACTGTCATGTTCATACCCTTCACCTTGTCATCGCTATAGGTCTGAAATCTCAATTTCAAGCATTCTATTATTTGCTCACAGCCTTCTATCCTTAGAGTCACCTGCTCTAGAACACCCATCCCAGCAGTTCATTGAGACCTCCAACCCATTAATCTTGTCCCTTCCTCACTATATCTGATTCCCCCTTTTCTTCCCCCATTCCTCTACCCATCCCCCCACAATGCCCTCAAGTCTTCAAGCTTGTTCTCAGCCTAGGAACTAGCACTAGCTGTTCTGTCTGCCAGAAATACTTTTATGTCTCATACTTGAATGACTCACTTCTAGTCATTCATATTTCACTTTAAAGATTACCTATTCAAAGAGATCTTCTCTAACTATTCCATCTAAAGCAGCCACTTGGTCTATCTGAGATGACCATCATATCATCCGTTTTAAGTCTCTGTAAAGCACTTATTACCAATAAAAATTTTTCTTGCTGCTTTATGATCTGTCTCCATTCACTTCAGTATATGCTACATGAAAGCAGAGAGCTTGTCTGTCCTGTTCATTGAGAAATTGTGCTTGGCAACAAAGTAGGTACTGAATAGATATTTGAAAGAGGTAGAATGAAAGGAAAGAAGACAAAGGAAGGAAGGAGGGAAGAAAGGAAGGAAGGAAGGAAGGGGAAGAGAGGAAGATAGGAAAAATAAAAATCAGTGTTAATAAAGAAGGCTTCCCTTTTTAAAAAGTGAATACATGAGGAGTACATGAAAAAAACAATAAAAGTAATAATGATGATGGTTGACAAGCTTTGACTTCCCTCATCCCCCTTAGAGAAAGCTAATCATCTCGCCTTTGCACCATGACAGTATTTTCTGAAGGTTCATATAATAACACTCCTCATCTTGTGTTACAGTTATTTATTGACATTGTTGTCTCCCCCAATAAAGTGTGATCTCCTTGTGGGCAGGGAATGTGTCTGATTCATATTTATAGCCCTAGTGGCTGGCACAGGAAAATAGTAGAAGCTTAATAAATACTGAGAGAACAAATGGGTAAAGGAAAGAAAGAGAACAAAACACTAGAATAATAATGTAAGGGATGGAAATTGTGATAAATTCCTCTTTTTGGTGCTGTTCCACTTCAGAGATTCTGATGTAAATGATCTGGAGGGAGAACTTTGCATGGTGGGGTTTGAAAACTCCCAAGTAGTTCTACCGTGCAACCAAGATTTAGTACCACAGGTCTACTGTAGAGGATGTTAAAGATGATCCAGGGAGAACATTTCACTGCACAAATGAGAAAACTGAGACCCAAAGAGGTGATAGGAATTGTTTAATGACAACCAGGTAGTTGGTGAGAAAACTGGAACCCAGTATACATAGACTCCCAACCATGGCTCTTTCCCTTTTGTCTGGCCACTGTGAGTGAGGACAGGTTAGCTCAGGCCAGCCTGTGCAAGCCTCCTCACCAAGAACCCAGAGCTGGGAAAGGGGAAGCTGACTTCCTGTTAAGAGTACCTGTTAACAAATTCAAGACTCCAGAATTAACTCCAAGGATGATTTTGTTCTCCCTTGATGATACAATCTTCTCCCTGCACTTTCAGGTCTGATTCAAAATAAGATTCAGATTCTGTTTATGTTTGTTTGAATTAGACTTTTATTTCATTTACTCAGTTTTCCTTAGCGAAGAAATTCCATCTTAAATAAACATTCATGCAAGCTCAGAGCTATATTTCGGGGGGGGGGGAGCAGACTTTTCTTCATTTCTGTTTTTCTTCTTTCCTCCCACCCTCCCTTCTCTCTCTTCCTCTTCCTCCCCTCCTTCCACCCCTCCCCCAGCTCTACCCTATGAAGGACATTTGTCTTAGATTAACTACCTTCCTCAACCCTTGTGAATAATCTTTACTGTAGAGAATTTTCTCCTCCTTTTAAATTGTTTGTGGAAATAGGAGTGTTCCTCAGTTCATAATAGTGATTCTGCTGAAATGCCAAAAATTCTCAGGATCAGAGGGCCAGCCTCCCTGCAAGGTCAGGCGAGATGGGGGGAATTCTGTGACTGTTCCCTTGGTGAAAGGCTGACCCATGAGGGCTAAAAGAAATAGATGGATAGCTGGTGGTGTCAGGAATTCTAAGGAGCGGGCAAAGTATTCAAAGAAAATTCTTTTTCTTCTTTTTTCCTCTCCAGCTTTAGTGTTTACAAATATTAGCCCTCTGTCATTTTCTTTGAGTTTCTAATTACTAAGATTGAAGGGAACAAATTCAATGAGCAAGAGAAAGGTGGGTGTAGAGCAAGTTTCTCAGGAACCTGGCCTTTTAAAAAAAGAAGTATTCTTACATGAATAAAGTTGGATAAAAAATTGAATATACAATATGATCTAATTTTCTCATTTATTATACATATATATGTATATATGATTATATATCCCACAGAATGATGGGATTATAGAGAATATTTTTTATTGTTGCTGATCTGTAGCTTCTGATTTTTTATGATGAATATTTGTTACCATGTATCAGAAAAGCAATAAAATCATTATTTTAAAAACAAAACAAATGCTAAATATTGATCTTAGAATAAAACCCTGCAGTCATTCTTTTTTCATATTCATTATTCCCAAACTGTTTTCTTATGATGTTCAGGATCTTAGGAGAGTTATAAAATTAACTGATTTCTTTAATCACATATTGATTCATGTGTATGTACATGTGTGCACGCATGCTCAGGTCTGTTGTATTTTTGGCCTTTATTCCAACCCCCACTTATCACTTTAGGCTAATTTGTATCATTTCCCTGGCCTTCTCGCATTTGTGACATTTCCAATTCCATCTGCAGATTTAATTAACGTGCTGCTTATTCACTCTTCCACATCACTGATAACAAAAGACATAAAACTTGACCCAGCACTGACTGCTACACCACCTCGATACCTCCCACAACTGGACACAACCTTCTGCTTTACCCAGTTTTGGAGTCAAGCTGATTGAAACTGATTTTGCAAGTAAAATTCACTCAGACATTGCATCAAGTGATTTATGAAGTCCATGCAGCCATGTGGTGTCCCATTAATCACAGACACTACAATAATCTATTTGTGTGCAGCAGTCCTCATAAATCGGAATAAAATAAATTCCACAAGCGCAGCCTCAGCTTTTGCGACAGGGCACATGGTATTATTCAGGGCACCATCCACATAATGCAATGTTAGCAGATTTGCAGATTCCTGAGCTTGGTCAAGCAAGTAAAAATATGCATTCATTTACCAATGCATGCCAAAGCTAAAGAAATTATAGCTTGTTCATCCACCAGGTGAGATAATTTCTTTAGGGCTCAGCTCTCTCAAATTTTTTATGAAAACTGGTGTAAATAAACAGAGTATATGAGGCACAGCAATAAAAGTGGTGAGATGATTTTGTTAACAAACAATCCAAAATTATATCTTCAAATAAATATTGAGACTTAATTGTCATCACCATGTGGAGAGTCTTATTTCAATGACATTATGAAACAATTTTGTAAATTCTCTTTTGAGATTGATCTGTGTTTCACATAACAAAAGAATGTCTTTAGTTGAGACAAGCTCACTTTATCTGTGAGTGTATTTCCTGTCTTGAATATAGTCCAAAATTATTGAAGACCATGTTTGGTAAAGATTGTGAATGATCCAGCTAGGTAATAGTAATTTTTTCCCCATGTAAACAAATTAATTTTTCCTAATTATGTAAACAGAATATTGTAAAATTAAAATATAACATATAAAAATAAATTGCATTAAATAATAATGGCATAAAAATTGCATAAAATCCTAACACACAAAGATAATCACTCTTAATATATCAGTAAATAGCTTTTCCAGAATATTATCTATATGTGTTTGTGTCTTAAGAGATGGATAATGGAGATACAGATATAAACAAAATGAGATAAGATGAGATTCCACCATAATTGTTGTATTATTACTTGCTTTTAAAAAAATCACCACTAGGGACTTCACTGGTGGTGCAGTGGTTAAGAGTCCACCTGCCAATGCAGGGGACACGGGTTCAAGCCCTGGTCTGGGAAGATCCCACAAGCCACGGAGCAACTGAGCCCGTGCGCCACAACTACTGAGCCTGCGCTCTAGAGCCCACGAGCCACAACTACTGAGCCCACATGCCACAGCTACTGAAGCCCATGTGCCTAGAGCCTGTGCTCTGCAACAAGAGAAGCCACCGCCATGAGAAGCCCATGCACCGCAACGAAGAGTAGCCCCTGCTCTCCGCAACCAGAGAAAGCCCATGCACTGCAACAAAGACCCAACGCAGCCAATAAATAAATAAATGTATTAAAAAAAAAATCAACACTAGACTGTGGATATCTCTCCAATACAATAAATATAGAACCACATCATCATTTTAATAACTATAATTTTCCATTACATAGATTTATTTAATCAGCACTCCATTCATGGACATTTAGTTTATTTTCAATATTTCAACTATGAACAAGACTATGATGGACATCCTGGTTGTCAGCTATGTGTACACTTGACCTTATTCTCTTCTTAGAAAGAGTTCTTAAAATAATAAATTTTCTTAGAATAAGAAATATTTTCTTAGAATAAACTCAAATCTGGATCAGGGATACACCCAGCTAATATTTTGAGGTGTATTGTTAAACTGCCTTCCAGAAAGATTGTACCAAGCTATGCTATCACCAATAATTCATGAAAGTATTCCTTACTCCCATCTTTGCTAATCCTGGATATTGCCAATCTTTAAAAATATTTGTCAATCTGATTGATGAAAAGTGTTTTCTCACTATTTTAATTTGCATGTCTTTGACTATATTTGGTTGAACATCTTTTCATATGTTTATGGTTATTTATATTTCTTCTTTTGGGAGTTACCTGTCCTTATATGTTTCCGTTTGGGGGAGGCAATGTTATCAATTTTATTGACTTATGGCACAATTTTTATACTAAGGTAAGGCTGTTTTTTAATCAAAACCAAGGTATGAGCCTAATGAGTCTAGTTTTCTCATAGACTTTAACTGGATCAGAGGTCAGTTCCAAAAATATTTTGAGAAATGGCAACATTCTTAGAAATTGGGTTTGTTTTGCCAAGGTGACAACATGAGTGCTTTGAAAAACAATACTCATTTGTATATTTGATTCGTCTGTATTTGTTTAAATAAAACATTATAATCCTTAGGCTTGACTAAGAGCCTGTGCTTTGGAATCAGATTGCCTATCCTCAAATTCTGACTCTTTCATTCAAAATCTGGGTGACCAAAGTCATGTTACTTAACTATTCTGTGCCTTGGTTTCCTCATCTATAAAATGAAGGTAATAGTCCCTACTGCATAGAGTTCTTGGGAATTCAATGAGAATATGTATCGATACATAAAGTATTTAGAATTGAACTGAGAACATTTTAAGTGCTCAATAAATATTAGCTATTATTAAGTGCAATCCTGTATGGTTTCATGACCTGCTCAAACTTAAACCACCAGTTCTACTTTAAAACATTTTTTAAATGTATGTTTTATTGCTCTCTTTGCAGGTAAACCGTCCTGATGATGTGATTAGACTCCTCAAATTTCAGTTTAGGAACTTAAAACTTAAGAGAGTTCTAGAGTAAGAAACAAATCAGAAACCAAAGGAAATTCTCTTCTTAGTCCTCTGGTGGCTTTTAGGATATCGCAACAAGAGAATAAGGAAAGGCGTTCAAATCCTTGCACAGGTCTGACAGTGACATAAACAGTTTAGGCATCACCTAAGCAGGATTTAGCAAGTTGCGGATCAGGACCAGGGTGAGTTGGATGCAGAGGCAGTGGGAAAGACCTAGAAGCTAGGTTGAAAGGCTTGGGTAAACTCATGGCTCTGAATAGGTAAATCGCCACTTCTCTAATCTTTGTAGGTAAGGACATGGAAGCACCAAGCAGCCTAGCCGAGACGTTCTGATCCTGGAATAAGACAAACAGATCAGACTCAATGTATGATGAGTTGGTACTAGATAGAGGGTACTACAGCGTCATAGTGATGTGAGAAGTCACCAGGACTTGGATCTAAATCCTGACTCAGGCACATGGCTTATGTCCTTGGGATATTCAGGTAATTTCTCTGAGCCTCAGTTCCTTTTCTGTAAAAATATGTTTGATCATACCCTATAATGAGATTGCTATGAGGATTAAAATCGTTAAGATATCAAAAGCATTTAGCATCTACTCGGTTCCACGTGCTTAATTAATAGAACCTAACAAGGAAGCAGAGTTGTTAAAAATATTTGGGATCTAAACTGCCTGGGCACTGATTGATTAATCAGAACAAATGCCTGACCAATGAGGACAATTAGGAGGGGTCCCCAGTGAACAGAGAAGTTGGCCCAACCAATAAGAAGGGATGCAGCCCCACACATCCTACTGGTATATACTGTTTCTTTCTTTTTTTAAAAAAAATTATTAGCACCTTTAATTATTATTTATTTATTTTTTTGGCTGTGTTGGGTCGTCGTTTCTGTGCGAGGGCTTCCTCTAGTTGCAGCAAGCGGGGGCCACTCTTCATCGCGGTGCGCGGGCCTCTCACTATCGTGGCCTCTCTTGTTGCGGAGCACAGGCTCCAGACGCGCAGGCTCGGTAGTTGTGGCTCACGGGCCTAGTTGCCCGGCGGCATGTGGGATCTTCCCAGACCAGGGCTCGAACCCGTGTCTCCTGCATTAGCAGGCAGATTCTCAACCACTGCGCCACCAGGGAAGCCCCCTATACTGTTTCTTAGAGATAAGAAAGTGGTTTTCATATTAAATAAGGGTTTCAGAGTTGGGGGCTTGGAGAAAGGAGCAAATATTCAACAGGTCCACCTAGCAAACACTCGAGAGTCAGATGGAGGGGAAAAAAACAGTAATGTGGGGAGTTCTGTTTTCTAGAGACTGTACTTTCGGACCAGGTGAAGTGCCTCAGGGTGGTATGGTAGTAGCTGCTGAGCAGAAAAGCAGCTGGTGCCCATCAGAAACTCAGGCACCAAATGCCCAGGCAACAGAGCCCCACCCCAGGCATCATCACTCATCAGCAGAGGTTAGGATACAGACAGCCGGGTGTTTAGGCAAAAGGAACAAGATTGCAACTGTAGAATGAGTCAGAAAAAAAGGGAGGGGAACTGATAACAAATTTATCAGCTCTAAGTGTGGCAATTGGAGGAAAAGTTCCTCTCACACTGTCTGTTCCGTAGTATAACTAGAGTCAGAGTACATGCAGAGGTAAACGAGTAACCTGCTAGCCCAGAGGCGCGTGGCGGAGGCTTCCACGCTAGACCCAGTGTGTATGAGATGGCGAAGCGTCAGCACATTTAAGATCATTAGTACTCAGGACCTCATTTTCCTCATTGATAAAATGAAGGAGTTGAACTTCAGGATCTCTGAAGCCTCTTCCAAGCCTCTATAAAGTGCCTTTATTTCTATAAAGAAAGAAATCTCAGTACTGAAGGGGCCTCCAGTTTCAATGGTCTTTTACCTTCCTCACAAAGTGTTGATGCCTAATAGATGCTAAGTAATACTATTTATACTTGTTATTCATCTGAGAAAATATGGTTTTAATGAAAAGCTAGAAGCTTGTTTTCAGGTTCTCACCATGTGGCAAAATAACAAAATGGAAAACCAGAAGCTAAGTCTAACCCGTTAAACTCAGGAACTCCTAATTTATTTTGCATTTTTCAAAATCTACTGTGGCATGTTTGGCTTTGTGTCACAGCTCATTACCGTTCATTATCGCTATGCTATTTGGTACACCTCCCAATTAGTTTTCTTGCTTCCATTCATTGTTCCTCTCTTACTCTGCTGCCATAATTTCAACTTTTTATTAAATATAAGGTGCCATCACTTGTAAGCAACCACATTATTTTATATACCACTGAGAAAGAAAATAAACAACTGCCAATTAATCTATGACACACCATCAATGGTGGGCTGCATCTCACTTTCAGAGTTGTTAAAATATTTTAAAACTGTGTCTTAAAATCAATAATAAATAGTATGTTTATAAAATAGGAATCCCATAAGGTCACTTGCCTCTGAAGTTTCCAAACACTCCCTGTAAGATGAACTCTAAACGCTTTGCTACAGATTTTGGGCCTTCACTATCCAGCCCAACCTTACTGGACTTTTCTCCTAACATATGCCACCAGCCATCCAGTTGCCTCCAACTTAATTTTTTTTTTAAATTGCAAAAGCATAGGTTCTCTTCCTTCCTTCAACATTCCTAAACATCTACTATATACCAAGCCCTATTCTGAGCATTTCACTGTTTTCTTTGTTTGGAATCTCTCTTAACCCCTAAAACTGGTATCTATTTTTCCTTGAAGATCCAACCCAACTATCTTCTCATTCATGAAAAAGTTTTGTGAAACTTTCTCCAATTTCCTCATGTAGACTTAATTTTGTAAGCTTCTATTACACTGTGTTGAAACAGTTGATTCACCAGTTGCCCATCCTAGACAGTGGGCCCCTCAAGCACACAAAAAAGTGACATTTATTTTTGTAGTTAGAATTGGGATTAAGAATGTGAGATCCAGCTTCCTAGCTTCTAAGTTCCTATCCTGCCTAATAGGAAATCACTCACCCTAAGTGGGGAGACAGACATGAAAAGTGACATTTTCGAGGAAGTACAGACTGCTAGGAAGTACAATCACTATGAGGCGAAGTTCCTGGGTTTGATCCTCACACAGGCCAGAAGTACTACTGTAAACCACAGACCAGACCCCATCTCACAAGCTTTGCAAGTAGCAAACCTTTAGTGAATATCTGAACCTATTATAGGTTAAGAAAAAAAATCCCATTATTAAAGATACTAGAAAACTTATTAAGAATTTATTATATGCTCTGAATCCTGTAGGTGCTAATTTCCCAAGTGACTGATGAGAAAAATGAAACTCTTATTAAATTACGTATTCAAAGTCACGCGGACAAGTGACTAACACAGTCCGAATTTGATCCCAGATCAATCTGATTCCCAAGATAAAGTTATTTCCATTAGAGTACTTTATGGCACAATACCTCATCATCATTGAAGACATTTCTCATTTGGTTAATAATTTGTCAAGGGAAAAAATGGATAGTCTTCTTCAAACACCTGTGATTGGCATTAATGGCATAATGGCATTAATGGCTAGCTCTGGCAAATCTAATATGAAACATGACATGGTCTTTGGCAATAATCAGTTGATGATGAAGACACTCTTGGAATCTCTTTCCTTCCTGTGGAATATTTTCTTCCTGTGACATTTCATGCCTTACAAGCTCAATCTTCTAGTTTTCTTGTTAATCTCAGACTAGTAGTCACTTACACAGTCACAGCCTACTGGCAACTAGCATTTGGTCAATGAACTTGATTTGTTCCATGAACCTAAGTTTGAGCTTGAAAAAGCTAGTGAAGAACATATAATGCAGGCAGTAAGATGATCAAGATACATTAATGATAGAGAATATGGATATGCTATCAGTATATTAAATATCAAATCAAAATATTAAAATATTCCTTAAGTTCAAATGAGAAATAGAAGGAGGTGCTGATTTAAAGTCCATAATAAACCTATGGATATTGATGCAATGAGGGTGATACTAGTGGGGAAGGCTTCAAAGGGGAGCACACATGGGCAGCCTTGCAAAAGAGGCTTGGAGAGGAAGTAATATGTTCTGAAGGACTTGGAAGAAAGAAGGAAAATGAGGGTTTGAAGAGCCTCATTCTTTTTTGAGTTGCACAGGACAGGATCTTGGTGACCCACAATAAAGTCATGGGCAGAGATTGTCTGAGACTGTGGAAGCTCAGGAAATAAAACTCACTGGGTAACATAATATAGATGGCCACCCTCTCATTTGAATAAGTGGAAAGTTTTGATATTACTTATTTTATTGCCACTAATCAGTACTAACAAAATGCTTAGGTCTTCTTGGAACACTATAATATTGAAAATATTTTAAATGCCAGGATTGGTAACCTAATCATTATACATTCATTATATAGTCTACAAACAAGTGCAAGTTAGTTATGAGTGCACATCAAAATTGCATCTTGTCTGAGAATGTATAATAATAGCTAAGGTAAGAATAAATGGTTAATGTTATTTCAGTATAAGCTAAAATAGTATTTAGGATAGGTTAACTGCTGTAACAAATAAGCCCCAAATCTCAGTGACTTATCACAGTAAAGATTCATTTCTCACCTAAATTACAGTCCCCTGAGATTCCATGAGGTAGATGTATGTGAATGCGTCTGTGTATAGGAGGTCTGCTTCATGCAGTGATTCAGGGACCCAGGATCTATCAATTTAATGGTTCTAAATACTTGTAGGGCTTCAGAGTCCCCTGTGGTATGCTCTGCAGCCAGCCATCTGAGAGAGAAGAAAAAAGTACACAGGATTTTGGAAAGTACACAGGATTAGAGGCCAGTCTGGACAAGATCCCTATCACTTCCATCTATATTCTGTGGCCCCCATCTACTGAAAAGAAAGTGGTAAGTGTTGTCTAGTTGTGTGTCCAGAATAAAAGAAGGAATATAGATATTGGTAAGCACTACCATTATCCCCAGAAAATAGGTAATAAATTCTCATTTCAATGACAAAACAGCTGTATGATATATAGGCTGTGAATATAAAAAATAAGTATTCTGATGAACATTATTATATCAGAATTTACATTCAAATGAGTGATGTCTCCTTGTCAGCAGTTACTTGGAAAAACTGTATACTTGTTCCATGAAAACCACCGATGCCTATCACTTTTTTTTATTGAGATAAAATTGACATATAACATTATATAAGTTTCAGGTATACAACATAATGATTCAATATTTGTATATATTGTGAAGTGATCACCATTTTTTAAACACTTTTTTAAAAAGGTTTCCTCTGGAATATGTGTTGGTTCTTTTAAATATTCACAACAAATCTCCATCTTTAGAGGATGAATTTGATATTGTAAAAAGTAAGTTATAATACGTTGGGTCAGATATGACGATTAAACTATGAGTTTTATTTTCTCATGAGATTACACAAGGCAATTCCAAAGTAAACATTTTAAGAATGTGTTGAGTAATGACATCATTGTTGGAAAAACTGTAACTGTATTTCTTAACATAGATGCCATTTAGATTTGGGGAAAAGCATCTGTAATTTGGATCTATGAATCTTCAGGCAATTGAAAGCAGGGAGATGAACAGGCAGCTGGGTAGACAGAGAAGACAGACGTGGGTAGCACTATAGTAGGTGGAAATCCCTCCTCTTCTCTATAGTGCAGGCGTAGGTCCTCTCTTCTCAGTTTTCTTACTCTTGTTTTTTCCAGCCATTGAGAAGAATGCTTATAAGCACAGAATATCAACTAAAATAGACTTACCTTTTGGAGGGGTCTCAATCATTTATTCCCTTTCATTAGTTCAGTTTTATAAAAACACTCCTTTCTTGGGAGAAAATTTTTAAGTAAGGACATAACACTTTCCCTTAAAATCATACTGCATATAATTTACCAGGTTACATGACCTGGTAATTTGTAAGGTTAAAATATTTGATGATTCATGGTTAAAGCCTTCAAATGTTGAACATTTTAAAAGATCTAATAAAATAATGAAAGCAAAGAAAATGTTTTACGTTAAAAAAAAAAAGAAAGCTTTGCAATGTAATGTGCTTTCCAAGAAACAGGGAAAGGTTTTTAACCCGAGGGCCCTCTGCACTGGGGAGATGAGCACTTTCACTAAGTGTTGGAGGGAATGTGTGCTGATAAGAGTTTGTAGAAGGCAATCTGGCAACGCCTGTGAAAAAAGAGCATACTTTCGGACCCACAATTATCAATTCCAATTTAGGAATTGGCCAAAGAAAATCACTAGACAATTTGAAAATTGGGCTAAGTGGGAACCCATTGCAGCTTTGTCTATAACAGTGAAAATGTAAAACAAACAAACAATAAATCCTAAAAGTACATTATTATGTCATGATTAAATATAACATAGTACACCCATTCAATGAAATAATATTCAGTGGTAAGAAGGATGCAGTTATTGATCCTAAAGATCAATATGCCATGTATACAGATAAGTGAAAAAGCAATTATAAATTAGGATGACTATTCCATCTTTTATTTTATACTTTAAAGGAGAAAAGAAGGCTTCAAGATGTATAACAAATGTTAGTAGAGTGGTTAATATCTCAACGGTGGGGTTATGGGTGGTATTTTTTCCTTTTTAAAAAAAACTTATATTTTCTCAACCTCCCCCTCAATGGGCATGTATTTGTAAAGAATATATATTAGGAGTAGTATTGCATAATGTGGATTCTGGAGCCATACTGCCTGGTTTTGAATCCCAATTTTTCCTTTTAAATAAATATGACATTGGGCATATTATTTAACCTTTCTGTGTCTCTGGTTCCCTACCTGCAAAATGCAAGTAATTTTGTACCTACCTCATCAGGCTGGAGTGAGGATTAGAAGTGGTAATATACCCAGGCAATCAGTCAATATGCATAAAGTAAACATTATATAAATATTGTAATTTAGTAATTAGGAAAACAATGGAGCTATTTCCATTTTTCGAAAAACACTAATCACTATTTTCATATGCAAATTAGCGAAGAAGGCAAGATACCCTCACAGATATTAACAATTTAAAGCAGGTCCACAAAAAACAATAAAACTGCAAAGAAAAGCAACTTGCCATTCCCCAACTTACTGCATGAGGGAGTTTAACACACTAGGTTCCAAACCAGAAAGCCACTCACACAGCTCTGAGCCCTTGCAAATCACACAACCTCCTGCGTCTGCGATTCCTCAACTATAAAGTGGAGAAAACATAACACATTGGAGATACTATATGGCTTTGGCCTTATAGGGCTATTCTGTAGATTAATTAAAATAAGCCATATGAAGTGCTTATTAGCAAGCACTCTATAAAGGTTAGCTATTATTATTATCATTACTGCTAATGACTACCCTTGAAAATAAGTCTTTGACTGGAATGAGTCCGAGAAAATATCACAAACGGCCCAAGATTAGACAGACTGCCAAAGTGGGACCAACTGAACGATCAGAAGAAGAAGAAAAGCAAATATCTGGTCAGGCAGATGCTACATAGGAATAGGTGCTGAGATATCACAGAGCAGGGATCTCAGCTCAAGCATAAAGCCCGAGGAGACACTCAAGGAGAAGGACTCTAAAAATAACAGAAAAGGAGAACAGCAATTTTATCCACACTGTGCCCTGTGTGGTTGGTCCTCTGCATTCTGGTCTCCATGTTACAGAAGGGGAAACAGATTCAGAAGGGATGAGCAAGGGAGACAGGATCCTAGGCCAAACCTTAAAGAGAACCTCTGTTCTGTGCACATCCTTGCCAGCTCTGAAGCAGCTGCCATACATGGGCGGGGCAGATAAGACAGGAACTGCCTCCCCCCTTAATAAAAATGAGTCCGAGTACCAGGTTCAGAGCCCAAGATCAGACGCTTAGCCCCCAAACTGGGGATTCTATGTCACTGAAATTGCCTAAGCCTAGATAACTGAGAACCCATGCATAGTTGATCCCAGTTGAGGGGGAGCAGAGAGGTGGGGGGAAGAGGGTGAAAGGAGTCAGACTTGCTGTTGTCCTGGTTTCTTCATAGATTTTTCTAGTATGTATGCAACATCTTTATAAAACAATGACACTTTTTTTGCAACTCTAAGAGTCTGTGTATCTGACTCAAAAGATAACTTCTACATTTCTATTTTAGTTTCAGGAAGAGAAAACACACACAGCAGGCACCTCCCAGAGTTGACTACAGTAGAGAGGCTGGGCTAGACATCGTATCTAAGGAGGAGGGCTCTAACGCTGGCAGTCTGTCTATTGCCCTCTCATTTCCACTTACTGCTAGGCCCCCAACTGGGCACTTTGCTTCTCAGACATTTTCAACAATTTAGCAAACCCCTCCCATCCGACCCCCACAATGGCCAATAGAGGGCGGACTTTCTCTTCTTCCAGACCTCCACCAGCCACATATTCTGATTCCTTTTCCTTTCAGACCTGTGGGTTTTTTGTTTTTTCCCCAGTTTGGAAGACTCCCTCCTGCCCCAACCAGCCATAGTGCTTTTTTTTAAAAAGAGGTATTTCCTAAAACCAAGAGAGAAGGGCCACAGACAGAAATGTTCAAATATCTTTTTGTTTGTAATTCTTCCATCCCTCTCTTTGTCAACTCACTCCTGCATGTGTGCATTCTTATAAGTCCTGGCCTCTCCAATGAGCTGACAATCTAACGGGGGTGAATCAGAGCTATTTAGAGAAAGACTTAATACAACATATTTATTTATATATTTTATTTATATATATATAAACATTTGTAATATTAACATGGTAAATGTTATAAGCAGAAGTACTTATAAAATGTTATAGAATGGCTAAGGGAATAAGCTCAAGATGCTTCCCAGAAGAGGAGGCATTAAACCATATTCCGTCTATACTTCTAACTCTTACATTTGTACATGCCTTTCAGGGTCTATGTAATCCCTCCCAGTCCTCTTTCTCCCTTGACCCCCAGTGGTCATCATGTTGGGCCCACCTAACCTCTTCTGTATCCTTAGTCTGGTTTCTGAAGATGAGGGAATCCTTTTGTGTTTGAGCCCCAATCTCATTGCCTTGGCTTCTGGCCACCTATGGTCCCTCCTAGATCCCAGAGAGGAAACAGCTATTTCGTAACTGAGCTCCTAGTTCACACACTGGTTTCAGATAAGCTGCCAGGCCCTTGCAGGTTTCTTATTTGCCACTAGATATAGGCTTTAAGGAACTATGCTTGTTTTCTCTTTTGTTTCTCTATTAATTCTATGGCAAAGGACCACATGTAACTTAAATTTTCTCAGCTATTACATCCAACTTAGTCTAAGAGTGACTTGAATTCCCATGAGAAGTCAGACTATCACCTGTGTCTATCTACCTTGCAGGAGGTTCTACCTCTGGAACCCCAGGAACGATGGATTGTCTACATTGTCCCTTGCCTGTGTTCAATCTCTAGCTTTCCCTAACCTTTAATATATTGCCTTTAAAAATAAACAAACAAAAAAGCAAGACCATGGCAATGATTATTACTCCCTTTTTTCAACCTACTGTAGCTTTCTCACTTCTGTATTTTTTTCCATTGCCTGACCTTGGCTTTTCCTGTTGAGTCCCACAATGTTACCTGCTGCATTTTAATAATGTCTTTATACTTGCATTTGAACAGAAATATAGATAACCTCCTCTGCAAGAGTGGAAAGGGCCTTTTAACACAGCTCAATGATGACAGTTTGTTGGCAAATCCCACAGTGGAGTTCTGGTGCCTTGTTGGGGTACAAGAAACAATCATGTTTAACAGTGTTGTGTTTTATTTTTCTTGAATTTTTCTAATAGAATATCTAGCATATTTTAAATGATTTTACTACTTAATACTTATAATTGTAGAACTTTAGAGTATGAGGTACTTTGGAGGTCGTCTAACCTGACGTCCTACACAAATGCAGGAATTGTTTCTACAACCTCCCTGGAAACTAGTATCTCGACAGCTCTTTAAATTCTTCCAGAAAATGGGGTGCTCACTCCCCCCTTTCCACTTTTGAATGTTTTCTCTATTACCCTCTGATAATCAGTGATAATTAATGAGCCTCTTCCCCTCCTCAGGACAAAGAAATATGATTGGAGAAACGCTTAGTTTTCTGATGCCAGTGACTGGGGAATATTCCACTGGTATCTTTGTCTTTTCCGTTTAGGATTAGAGTGGTTAAACCAAAATATTTAGAAGAAGTATAAATTAGTTCTGCAAACATAAGATGTCAAAGGCATCTTTGTTTCTTTTCTCCTTACACTACCCTGCTATTAACTTTGGGTTCATTAGTCACGATTTTCAGATCCACTTGGCTGCCACCTTCCTGCAGCCAGACCATCTTGGATCAAAAGGTCGGCTGGCCATTCCCATCTCACACCTGCCACAAGATCTGATTTTTTTTTTCCCCACACTGATCCAAGTCACTTTTTGTTAATTCACTAATATTATTGACCCTGTAACACATCCTGTGAATGGTGAGCCATTACAGAGCCTATCATTTCGAGAAGATTTTCTGACAGCTACAGATGAGAAACAATCCCCACACGATGCATTTTGCATCACTTCAGCTGCTTCTTTACTTGGTTTAACACAAAGAACATCTTCTTTATTAGCACATTCACAATAAATGAAAAAATTAAAACCCACCACTTTTGTCCGTGAGCTTGGGGAAAAAAGGGGCAATGTCAGATGACATTAATGATGCATGAGATATGCAGGTCTAGTCATGTCAAGACTTGTAGTAATCCAGTATTCGGCCTTACTCAAGGGAGAAAAATTTACGTCCACTTTCCATTCGCCCCTTCCCTTAACGTAGCACCTCGGCACAGACTGCAGGGCGACAAAACATACAGGATGTGGACAGTTAAAACGCAACTCAAGCTACAGCGGCCCCCAACAGTCCTCCCCGCCCCCCCGGAATATTTACCTAGACCATTTAAAGCACTTAATTAATTCACCAGCAGCTTCGCTGGAGGCGTCTCGAGCTTCGCGAGACTCCATTACATAATATCTTTTACAAAGTCTATTCCCAGCTCGAGTGGAAGATGGATTCTCATCCAGTTTTGCGGAGGTTCCATGCATTTGCTTCCCTTTCCCGGGGTTCGATCCGGCGGGTGCCCCAGCCAAGGGCTGCAGCAATCCCGTCGTCCCCGAGCTCCGCGTTCCCCGCCACTCTCCTAACTCAAAGCCGGCCCCAGAGGTGCAGCCGTCTCGCCCTCGGGGCTCCCAGGCCAGCCACGGTGGCCCCGGGGCTGGCGGGCGCTCGGGACGCCGCGACTCTTCGCAGCTTGCCGGGTGCGCCCGGAGCCGCAGCACGCCGGCGATGCCCGAGCCGCAGAGGCGCGCGAAGACTCGGCCGCAGGGCCGGCTCTGTGCGCCGGGCTCCGGCAGGCGCAAAAGGAGGAGGGGGAGGCCTGGTGGAGGAGGCGTGCGAGGGAGGAAGGGCCCGGCCGCCGGGGAGGGAGGGCGGAGGAGGGGGAGGGGGCCGGCCGGACCGGGCGGGGTGGGGGGGCAGCCAATGAGCGGCGCGCGGCGCGGAGTGAGGGGGGGGCGCGGGTTGGGGGATGAGGTAGGATGGGGGAGGGCGCAGCCGGAGCGGCCGAGGCTCGAGCCATAAACAAGCGCCCGGAGGAGCGGCGCAGGACTGAGGCGAGCCGGGCGCGCGGAGCGGACGCCGCGGACCTTCTGCTGCGCCACCGCGCCCACTTGGCGGCTCGGGAGGCGGGGACCGGCCCGGAGGCTGCGCCGCCGCCGCCACCGCCGCGGGGCCGACCGACGCGGAGGAGGACAAGGAGGAGGCGCCGCCAGCCGGGGCTGGAGCCGAGCGCAGCCGCCGCCGCCGCCGCCGCCAGAAGTTTGGGTTGAACCGGAGCTGCCGGGAGGAAACTTTTTTTCTATTTTCCCCCTCCCTCCCGGGAGGAGGAGGAGGAGGGGAAGCCACCGCTGGCGCCAACGCTAGTGGGCTCGGGGTCGGCGCGGCCCGCAAGGGGGGCGGGGGCCTCGCCCCGCGAGGGGAGGCGCGCCCCGGGGGCCCCGAGGGGGGCGGCGAGGACCGCGGGCTGCGGGTGCGGCGGCGGCGGCGCGTGTGCCCCGCGCAGGGGAGGGCGCCCGCCCCGCTCCCGGCCCGGCTGCGAGGAGGAGGCGGCGGCGGCGCAGGAGGATGTACTTGGTGGTGGGGGGCAGGGGGCTGGCCGGCTGCGGGCACCTCCTGGTCTCGCTGCTGGGGCTGTTGCTGCTGCTGGCGCGCTCCGGCACCCGGGCGCTGGTCTGCCTGCCCTGCGACGAGTCCAAGTGCGAAGAGCCCAGGAGCTGCCCCGGGAGCATCGTGCAGGGCGTCTGCGGCTGCTGCTACATGTGCGCCCGCCAGAGGAACGAGAGCTGCGGCGGCGCCTACGGGCTCCACGGAGCCTGCGACCGGGGGCTGCGCTGTGTCATCCGCCCCCCGCTCAATGGCGACTCCATCACCGAGTATGAAGTGGGCGTCTGCGAAGGTACGGCCGCCAGCCGCTGGCCCCCTCCCACCTGGCCCGCGCCGCCCCCTCGGCGCTGGTTGCGCCGAACAAAGTTTGGCCGAGACTTTCCCGAGGAGAGAGGGCTCCTCGGGAGGAGGGGCGCCCGCCACCCCCGGGAGAGAGCCCGGCGTCCCTTGGTTCCCGCTCGCTGCTCCCCCTGACGCCTGGCCAGCCGCGGGCGAGGTTGGATTTCGTGGGTGGGGGCCGGCAAGTGGGGGATCGTCCCTGGCCGCGCACAGACGCGCACACGTGTGGCCCATCCGGCTGGGGCTGGGTGGGGTAGCCCGGCCGTGCGCCCGGAGGTGAGGGTGCCGCGGGCAGGGGGCACTGCGGAGGCTGTGGCGAGCCCCTCGGGGAGTCCGGCCCCTGCCGCCCTCCCCGCACTAGCGCAGTGTGGAACCGAGTGCTGCACCGCGTCCGTGAAAGTCCATTTTCTGCTGGCGGAGGAGACGTGTCTCTAGCTCACACTCCCTGTGTGACTCTTTTATTATTTTTTCCTTGCGCTTTTTCTTCACCCCCTTCCTCCTCCTGCGCATATAAATCAATTTCAGCTCCGGAATATGTCAGCCCAGGGGAAGTTACATACGGTGGTTACTCGTTTGTTTGCCTATTGAAAACGGTCAAAGGCTTTCTCTCATGAATGAAGGGGCGGGGGCGGGGGGCTGGCACCTAGGAGTGAAAAGTTGTTTCTATTAGTTGCTGCTTTTTAAGATCAGATATCCGCGTGTTTCCAATCGTGTTGCCGGTTCCTTCTTTTTGTGTGTTTAATAACGAGGATTGTTCTGCTGGTTGCTGCACTTAAGTATTGTGCACCATGGTGTCTGACGGAGGGAGAAAGATTAGATTAGTGGAGCCTCCCTCCTTGGGAGAACCACTGTTGATGGGTGTCGGCCTTAAGCCCTGACCGCTGGCCTCGGCCTCGGGGTGCCTGGTGAGGTTTGGGGTCTAGAGAGACGCAGTGAGTTCTTTTTATTTGGCTTATACCAAATTAAAAGGGCTCAGCACCAGTTAAAAGTGGGATCCCTGCTTGGACTGACGTTGGGGCGAGATGCTGTTCTGGGGCATCCTGGTGTATGAGCAGAGCGCAGCAGCCTTACTTCTGGAGGAACGGAGAGGAGGAGGGACAGGCGCCCTCTGCCCCGTCCCTTCCTTAGTACTCACAGCCTACACGCAGGAGACCAGGGAGGGGTTTATTCTGAAGCATCATTATGTGTGTATGTGTGTTTATTGTGCTGGGATACTGAGAAAGGAGGTAGCAGCGTTAAGGATATAATGGGTCTGTTAAAAGGCTTTCATTCTGTGGTTTTCTTTACACACACGCGTATTCATTGATAACTGCAGTTTTTAAAGTTTGGACAGTTCTGGAAAGTCAGGAAGGCCTTTCTGGTTTGGAGGCTAGTGGGAGGCTAGTGGGCAGTAATGAGTGAAGGGAACTCTTGGAGGGAAGTGCACCACTGCACCCTTGGGTTAGAAGAGTTTGTTTGCCTCAAGTACAGAAGCCTCTCACCTGGTGTTAAGTCCCATAACGTTTTTATTTCTCACAAGAAGAAAAACGGCCAGGAGATTAACTTCTGATACTATTTTATGTGTTTGACTTTGGGAATTCTGAATGAGTTGGACGAAAAGATGCATCTTTGAACCCTGCCACTTGGAGTGTGTAATTTACTTAAGCCAGCCTCCTATAAATCTAAAAAGAACAAGCAACCTGAAACAAGATTAAATGTGGTAGAAACTGGTCTGAGAAGGACTTGGGAAGGTTCTAAAGACTCTAACCCTTGTTTTGTTTCTTCATGATAGATTTCTGGTGAAGTAAGTGTGGAGCTCAGGGAACATTCATGGTAATCAAGTGTTTTGGCACCAACATTCTGGTATCATAGTATAGAGTTATTTTGGCAGTTTGTTGGTGAGCGTTTCATTCCTCTGAAATGATGCGATCCCTCATAGCTTTGTTTCTTCTGGTAACACCCCACGCACTTGGTATTAGCCTTGAAAATGCTTGGAAGTATTTATTACCGTGATGATATCTCATTTAGTGTTCTCTAGCAACACTTTCCATCTAGCCAGTCTGTTTTCAGCTACCAAAACTGTGTGCTGAGGGCTTCTTATTTTATTTTGTTTTTTAGAACTCTAAAAGCAGCAGTCAAGTTGCACTCTAAATCCATGAACCCAAAGAAGGGCAGTGTTACCTAGCATGATATAATGGTTGGATTTAGACAGCTATTTCAATAGGGTGTCTAAAATTCCAAGAATTTTCACTTTACTACAAGATTTATGGAAAACAGGATAAGTCAGTGGCCTTTTTTCTTCCTTCTTTTTAAGAATTAGAGGAGTCATTCCATGGCAGTAATAATCTAGAAGGTGCTTTCTCTTTTGTTTTTCTGTTAATTGGCAAGAAATTTCTCAGTGGCCAGTGTTTCCCTCAGTTTCCATTTTTATTCAGAAATTAACACATAACTAACAGAAATAGGAATTGATACATTTTATTCATGTTGAAGTCTCTTTTGCTGCAATTTTTGCACTAAAATGACCCCTACTGGTTGTATCTGTTAATGAAAACTCTTTTGGAAACTTCTTATTTAATAGACTACACTGAGAAAACATATTGCATGGTATAGAAGTGTTATCGTGACTAATCTACCTGCTTTTGATGATGTAATTTAAATACAAATTACATTGCTCTATTTACCAAATTGCCAGTAATTACCAGTAATTTTTATTTGTATCATTCCCCATACTGGCTTTGTGAGGGAAAAAAAACCACAACAAACACATGGTTTTAACTGCAGTTCACAAAGTGAGTTAGGTAAATTGGGGCAGAAATGAACCCCTTCCAAATTGTGGTTCCCTGCCTTAGGTTTTTAAGGCACACTGGCCCATAGTAGGCTCCCAGTGAATGTGCATTGAATACATGGATGAACAGTCTTCTCCATAGAAAGAACACTGAAGAAAAAATATTTTCTGAAAGTTAAATGACGTGAAGGGTGAATCATGTGACACATACACTTGGACTTCTTTTCAGCATCGTTTAGATCATTACTAAGTAAATCCTGACTTACTTATTCCTTAAAAAAATTACTTTTGGCTACATGCATTTTTAAAGTTGAGCAGGGAGCCAGATACCTACGTTCTTCTCTGCTCTGTCTATAAAGTGCTTTCTGGCCCCTGGGAAGGTACAGATCCCTTTCCCATTTCCACTGATTTGGTGAGTCTTCCTGTTGCCCTTTGCAGCTTCCTAAGTGGCCTGCTCCTTGGTTAGGCTGCCTGCCTCTAGTTAAATCGCCTAGAAGCCAGACAAATAAGTTTGGATTCTGAACTCCTGAGGGAGAAGACTGGGTGGGAGACCTCTTTGGGAGGTCAAAGACAGAGTTTTGAAAAACTACTGAAGTGGGATTTTTCTAGGAAGAATGATTGATTGATTGATTGATTGATTGATTGATTGCTGTGTTGGGTCTTCGTTTCTGTGCGAGGGCTTTCTCTAGTTGCGGCAAGCAGGGGCCACTCCTCATCGCGGTGCGCAGGCCTCTCACTATCGCGGCCTCTCTTGTTGCGGAGCACGGGCTCCAGACGCGCAGGCTCAGCAATTGTGGCTCACGGGCCTACTCATTCCGCGGCATGTGGGATCTTCCCAGACCAGGGCTCGAACCCGTGTCCCCTGCATTGGCAGGTGGATTCTCAACCACTGCGCTACCAGGGAAGCCCCTCTAGGAAGAATGTTTGATTGGCCAATGAGGATTATATTTGGAGATGAAGGGTGAGGACCATTTTTCTCCCTCTGTGGAATAGTTCAGTATGCTTCTGTAAAGGGTGGGGTGGGGCTGGGGGAGCATGACCAGCCTTCTCTAAGTAATGAAAAGGCAGCAGTGGCTTGAGTTTGACAGTTTGTGAGAACAGAGTGATTTGGAACCTGGTGGACACTATGGAGCGGCTCTGCTCTGAGAACTTTGTATTAGAGCCAGGTGATCGCTATCACAGATAAGCACCAATTTTTTTTTTTCTCCCAGTGATTATTTACTCAGTGGCTTCATGTTTATGGAACTGAACTTTCCGTGTTTTCAGTACTGCCATCTAAGAACTGTCTCTTTCAAAACACAGCCCTCCTTTGATTTCCCCCAGGTATTTTAACTTTTCTTCCCACCCACTTCTCATGGGGCAGTGAGTAGAACCGAGGATGTGGGCTGGGTACTTAGAGCAAAGAATGGAATGTTGTTTTCTGAAACTGTTGGCGTTAGAAGGTTATGCTTTCTTTTCAGTCACTGGAGTTGGTGGCTCCTTGGAAGAAGGTTTGTGGAGGACCTGAGGTGAGCAAGGCCCAGAGAGCAGGCTCTAGGAGGCCAGGGAATGCACCAAACCATTTGGTTGTGCACTGGCCACAGATCTCCTCTCATCCCTCTGTAACGTAGGACTTAGAGTTAAGAGTCCATGGATTTTAATTTTTACTAATTAAATAGAAGAGGGGACAGGAAAAGTTTAATACTCCTGTACTGGCATTAGAAAAATCTAAAAAACCAGGGCTCCTTGTTTTTGAGGAAGGTGTTCCAGTTTCCATCTCAAAAGTCTTTAGGTAGAGTGAGCTCTTAGATGCCAGGGACGGAAGCAAGCAGAGGGCCTATAAAATCACGTTAATACGGTATGGGAAGAGGAACCAGTGTAAGTAAACAAGGAAATAATTAGTTCTTCCCCAAAGTAAATATTGACAAAACATGGAGAGACTATTCACCGCACTTATACAAATGACAGGACTTCGTGACCTTCACTTTGACTGTCGAGCTTACAGAGCCCTCACTGTCGTTGAGGAGTCCAGTCACATAAAACACTTGGCAAAGGACAGATGAATCGCATAGCACCAGAAGGGCAAAAATAGCAAGTCTGGAGATTTTGCTGCCATTAACACGTATTTAACAGTGACAGGGAAAATCTATAAGCAGTATGTTGGCAGTGCAGTGGTGAACATACAGGTTGATTTATTGTAATAAATAATATTATTTATTATTAATAATTTATGAAGAAAACTGTCTGAATAATCCTTAGACTTTACATTACAACTGGCATCACAACCAGTTGTAGGAGGTATTAGTGATATGGTGCAGGTTTCTGTGTTTGGTGTGGCTTGCTTAAAATGCAATGATCTGGATGAACAAGGGAACATTTTGGGGAGGCAAGGGACAGGAATTTTGAAGTTGGGGGGAAATGGATAAAACAGATGACCCTAAAAAGATAATGGAGTGGGAGGACTAAAGAATGACAAATGGGAGAAGGGAAAAATATTGAATTCGTCTTAGGGCAACTATGTCATCCTTTGAAGAATAATCCAAAACACATTCCAGACATTAATTGTGAAATTCCTGAAAAATGTGGGTGTGTTTAACGTCTTTCAGGCTATGGCACTAACATGAGAGATGGCAGTGCCGCTTTAGTGTGTAAATACCACTGGGTAGGAGATGGTAGATGACTGGAAGGTAAATATATTTGGTGAAGCAGGGTTCCTGTAACACCGTGTTCCTCAAGGCACAGGCAGTGTGAGGGCTTTGGAGACACCCCCCAGTAAAGCTCAATTAATTATTTGAGGAAGAAACAGTGGACTGGCCAAGCGTGCATGAATAACAAACTGAAAGCCTTCCTTCTCAGAGGTCGAATTCTCCAGAGCTGAATTTTTAAAGCTCTCACTTCTCTGTGCATAGAAATCACTCACTCATTCATTGATCTACTCTGTGCAAGGCCTTCTGTTGGGGTGGGGGTGGGGGGCTGGGAAGCCTGGGGACCTCTCAGACCTGTGCCCTACTCCAGATACTCTTTTTTTTTTTTATAAACTTATTTATTTTATGTATTTATTTTTGGCTGCGTTGGGTCTTCGTTGCTGCGCGCGGGCTCTCTCTAGTTGCGGCGAACGGGGGCTATTCTTCATTGCGGTGCGCAGGCTTCTCATTGCGGTGGCTTCTCTCGTTGCAGAGCACGGACTCTAGGTGTGCAGGCGTTGGTAGTTGCAGCACGCGGGCTCAGTAGTTGTGGCGCACGGGCTTAGTTGCTCTACGGCATGTGGGATCTTCCCGGACCAGGGCTCGAACCCGGGTCCCCTGCATTGGCAGGTGGATTCTTAACCATTGCACCACCAGGGAAGCCTTCCAGATACTCTTTTAATCAAGATAAAGAATGAGGCAAGACCTTCAAAAGGCTACATAAGTTCAAGCCAAGTAGAACTGATTTCTCAGGTCTGTATATGATTAGTTGGTGAGGTATGTGGGTAAAATTTGTTCTAGGAATCACAGGATCTGAGATGATCTTTTCAGGCTCCGGTGGCAAAGCTGAAAAGGAGAATTCAAATTCCAACTAGGTTCAAAATTTGGAGTCAGAGCTCCCTTTTGGTGGGGGAAGGGATCCTACGCATTCTCAGAGCTTTTGCGATACATATCAGGTGTTTCCCAACATCTAAGAATGAGGCTGCATTCTTAACGCTCTACCAGCTGTGGTTCAAAATGGCAGGTTTCCTTTTGGGAGTGATTTTCTCTTTGTTCTAGTTTGTTCCACTAGGCAGATGAGTGTGGGCAGTGAACTGAGAGGTGTCAGTTTATCAGCATCTCCTGATTTCACCCACTCTCTGCTACTTGTCCTGGCCAGTTAGCCTAATCAAATCATGGAAAACCTCTGTGTTTGGACAAGACCTCGTCGGTCTTGCCGACAGGACAGAGGGGTGGTTGAATATACTTAAAGTTAAGAATGCCCTTGAGGTAAATGCTGGTAAGTGTTCATTTTGGGCCCACATGAAAAAAACTCAAAAGAGATTCCTTTTTCTTCTGCAGTTACTAAGTGAACAGGGTTCAGTTCCTTATCTCCCTCTCCCAACCCCAATTCATTCTCTGTGAGAAATACTTATACCTTGATCCAAGAATGTAATGGTTAGAAACTTAGCTTCTGGGGTCAAATCTGCACTCTGCTTCCATGCATCTTAAGTTTTCTCATCTGTTTAGTGGGGTTAATAATAGGGTTGCTATAAGGACTCAGTGAAGGAATCCCTGTGAAGCACTTAGAAGAATGACTAGCACGTGGTAAACAGCAAAGCTACTAACCAGAATAAGTAAAATAACCTGATATGGGCTCATTGTCTTGTTCCGTTTAATCCTCATCTACCTCAGTAACTGATCGCAAGGAGTTTGGGCTCTTAGAAAGAAAGCGAATTATTACTGAGTTCAGGTCCCCTCCTACCCCAACACCGTAAACGCATTGAGTTAAAAAACTTATTTAAAGGCCTCTGAAGCTATTTGCTACCTTTCCTCCTGATGCCCATTTGTTACACTTGGTCTAAATAATTTCTACAAAATTTGTGTATTTGGGGTAAAAATAAAGAGGGAGGAATCTGAAATTTTTTGCATTAAGTTGTAAAAATTGTAAATTTAACCATTTATCTGTGGACTATTATTTCATTTGGGGAAGGAGGAGCACCTAAACTCACACTTATCAGCAATGTGCGTTTTCCTTCACATTTCATTCTGGAAGAAGATTTTGTTCCTAGCTCCTGAAGTGTCCATACTGCTGGTCAGCACAGGATTTGGCCTGGCTGGAGCTAAGGAAACAGCCTGCATTGCTGCAGCTCACCTGTCCTGGCAGTAGGTACAAACTAGGCAAAACCAGAGGTCAGGTGTTTAACCAGGCCATTCTTCCATTCTCTTTCTAGCCCTACCCTGTTTCCCTGCCATCCTCCTTCCATGAATATTTACTGAGCAGCTGCCGTGGCTCTGGTCTTTGTGCTGAACTCTAGTGATAGCACGGAACTTCTCTAAGCCTGAGTTTCCCAGCTGTGAATAGTAATAGGTACCACCTATGTTTTCTCTGAGGATTAAATGAGATAAAACTGTGCTTTTGAAATGTTAATGTGCACACAAATCACCTGGGGGATCTCATTAAACATACAGGTTCTGATGCAGTAGGTCCAGATGGGGCCTGAGATTCTGCATTTCTAATAAACTCCCACATGATGCCAATGCTGCTGATCGCAGGACCACACTTGAAGTAGCAAACAGCTAGTGCCTGTAAAGCATGTAGCGTGAGTAGGGCGTATAATAAGAACTGATAATGTTACCTGCTAGTCTAATAATTAGTTTTCAACCAAAATAAATAGGATAGGGGCCCTGCTTTCACAGAGGCTGTGGTCTGAAGGTAGATAGTGACAACTGGGACAGTCCATTGTAGTCCAAGACAGTTCCTTACAGCTGGTAAGCCCTGAGATAGGAAGTGCTGAGCATCTTGGGGGCAACGAAGAGGGGCCCTGACTCCAGCAGTGACTACCAGGAAGGATTTAGGGGGGAGCAGCAGCAAGCCAGGCCTGGAGGTCTCTTTTCTTCCCTCCTCCTTCTCACTCATCTGTGCAGGATGTTGTAGGAAAAAGAAAATAGGCCTTGGAGCCGGACAAACCTGTGTTGTTTTTTTTTTTTGTTTTGTTTTGTTTTTTTTAAAACAATATTTATTTATTTATTTGGCTGCATTGGGTCTTAGTTGTGGCACGTGGGCTCTTTGTTGCAGCACGCAGGATCTTTCGTTGCAGCTGCGGGCTCTTCCTTGCAGCGCGTGGACTTTTCTCTAGCTGTGGCACGTGGGCTCCAGAGTGCGTGAGCTCAGTAGTTGTGGCACGCAGGCTTAGTTGCCCCACGACATGTGGGATCTTAGTTCCCCGACCAGGGATCGAACCGCATCCCTTGCGTTGGAAGACGGATTCTTAACCACTGGACCCCCAGGGAAGTCCCCACACAAACCTATGTTTAAATCAACTGTGTTCAACTGTGAACAACCAGCTTGCTTAATTGTTTTGGGCTTCAGTTTCCTCATCTGTGAAAATGGAATATTAATAGCTTTTATCAAGTAATTACAGGTAGGGTTGGAGAGAATTATGCCCTATATTAAATATAGATATATGATTACATGTATGTGTGTTGTGTATATGTGTATATACATGTATATACACACAAAAATATATGTAATGGCCAGTATAGTACCTGTACCAAATAGATTTTTTAAAAGGTAGTTAATATTCTAATTTTTCTAATTTCCATTCTATTTTTTGTCCTTTCTCATTTTTTTCTTTGTTAGCTTTCTCTCTCTATAAGTTTAAAAAAAAATCTTCTTTGTGCATTGACCACACTTAACTAAATCTCTTCGACAGGGGACTCCAAGAACTATGGTCTCCGGTGTTTGTCAGAGAGAAAGGGACTGTGAAGCATTAAGAATGAGGGCCGTGAGTCCAGGGTCTCTGGGCCAAAAAAACCGTCACTGGTTTGATCCAGTATGACTGTTAATTCTCAGTCCCTTTAGTCCTTCAGGAGAAGGTGGACATCTGCTCTATTTTGCAGTTTGAATCCTTACTTCCAGAGAGCTATTTCAAATAAATATTTTTTTAAAAGGTGACCTATCTTAATACGGGTGGCATATGGTTTCATGAAAGTGCATTAAATTTCATTTTATTGTTAGAAGTTTTGTGTGGGTTTCCAGACATGGCTGGAGACATCAGAGACCCCACGGAGCATCGCCAAGGCAAGGCACGTTGGGATCCTGAGGTTCCAGGAGGAAGCAGCAGCAGGCCCGCCAGCTCAGAGACCAGGGCAGGCATGGGAATGAGCAGGAGATGGTGCGCAGCCCAGAGTGCATCCGCGTTGCTTTTCTTGATCCATTGTGTCCCATCCATCTTTCATGTGGACTAATACTGCAGCTTTACTGTGGATTTGCATTGTGGTTTCTCTGGAGAGTCTGTGTGTGCTGCAGTGGAAGGCTAGAAAAGAGCGCCTAGAATGAAAACACCTGACGTTCTTGTCTCTCTGGTTCCTAGTACAGGTGTGGTCCCACTTCAGGAAGACAGAACTGTGACTTTTCCTTCATACCTGGTACTAAGTATCATGTTCATCCAGTAAATATGGGCTGAGAACTCATAAGGCAAATGCTTTATATTGGCTGTTATGGAATAAGGAGAAAGAAACATAATGATGATGTGTAGTCCTTGGAATCAGTAGTTTACAACTCTTTATTTTCTTCTTGACAACCAGACCTTATTATCACACAGTAGAAATTGAATTTTTTTTTAAACAGAAACTCTCTAGTACCTTTCATTGCAGTGCTTCATCAAGAGTGTTGATATTCAAACATGTAACCTACACGATGAGATAAACTTCCAAATTTCAGAGTTTTGTTTAAGTATGTTTGTCACATCCAAAAAGAACACCTTCATTTTGAAATACCCTGGGAACACTGGTTTTATGAACATTTAAGAAAGAAAATTAAGTGTTCATTGTATTTTAAGGTGTTGCCGTTTTACATTTCAGGTTCCTCAGAAGAGAATCTGAAGAGTCTGCTCTTTGGAAATTTTAGCTAAGTCCTTAGCAACCAGCCACTCTGGCTATGGCAAGGTGTAAAAAAAAAAAAGGTATAGGCTGTAACTAGAAACTGTGCCTATCTTATTTAGCATTTCAAAACAAAAACCATAAACAAACATCTCAGATTCAAAACAGAAAGGAATTTCTGGCAGGGCACAGTGAAACCTGAGCCTGCAAAGTCCTGGTCTACAAGAGGTAACTTATTTAGCATCTTATCCAAAGGCCACAAGCAAAACAGTTCACAACTGTGATAAAACAAAAGGCATCTCAACATTGGAGACTTGTGATACCTCTTTTTTTTAAGACTCCAAAAGACCTGCCAAAATAAGGTAAAACTGTCTTGAGAAAGTGTGGCCTGAACTGGACTTTCAGTATTAAGAATTAGTTGGACTACTTCAGACCCATAAGGTGTGAGGAATCGTGCATACAGGATGTGTGGGCTTGGTCCCCTCAGAGTGTGTGTTTATAATTGTGCAGAGGCAGGGCATTCCATCATCTTGTCAAATGCAGATCTTGAAAACCTTCCCTCACTTTCCAGAGTTGGGAGCTTTGCCTTTTTAAAGGCAAGGGCATTTACATTCTGAGGGAGGAAAAGGGGATAGATTTTAGACAGTTTTATCTCTGAAAGCCAAAGTCTTTGAAAGATTTTTAAATGTTTGGAGAAAGATTGGGTATGCTGTGTGTTGTCCAGAAATACTGAGTTCTTAGGTTTCAGACAAGTTTTAGGAAAATTTATTACCATGTCTACGACATTAAAATGAAAGGCCAAATAAATTTCCGTATTTTCATCAAAAGAATGAATGGATTCGTATAGATCCTCACTTGTTGCAGGAAGGATTTAGGGCTGCTCAGAAAAGTAAACTTTGCAAAATTCTTGTACATGAGAGTAGTATGATTAAGGAGAAAAAAATAGCCGTGGCTTCCGGATCTTCCTTCATCCCCTAATAGCACCGTTACTGAAATAAAACCTCCTCAGCTTCCCTTGACTTGACTTTGCCTTAATCTGTCAAAACAGAATTAAATAGTTACCTACCTAAAGGCAGGGGAACTGAACCAGATGATATCGTAAGGCCCTTCTAGTCATAAGATCAATGTTTTTATGACCTAGAAATGCTGGGCAAGAGTCAAATATTACCTTGTGTTTGCAAAGCCAGAGAAGAAAAAAGTGGTAGTGTCTACATGACTCTTTGCCAAGTGCCCTAGACGGAAGGGCTTGGAAGAAAAGATCAAGAGTTCTCCCACAGTTATGTTTATTGTGAGGCAATGGAGACAGCAAAACATAGATATCGGGAAGTTAGTAACATCTTTTGAATGCCAGCAATCTTTAAGCCTTATTAACTGTGGCCTAGTCTGGATTCAAGGTAGAGTTTATGCCTCTCTTCCATGTCTGTGCTGACCTGCTGCCTTCACTCTTTCTCCATTTTCTCATTTACTTCATTAGTTATTATGACTGAGGGAGGTGACAGATACTACAAAGGGAGAAGCTTGAGCAAAGACAGGCCAAAACTTGCCCAAATTCACATGCTTATTTCTGCCTCTGACACTAAGAGAGAGTTGAGTAATTGCTGTTCTTCCTAATACTGCAGGCAGCAGCCAAATTCTCAGCATTCTTTTACCTTTGCTGCTGTTTTCACTTGCCAGGGAGTTTCCTTAAGGAGCAGCTGAATTTAAAGAAACATAACAGTGATCATGCATGAAAGGAGGGGCCCTGGCCACATGGGCACTTGAGTGCCTTATATTGGGACGATGAAACAAATGAGGCTCTGCAGAGGGACCTGCTGCTACCACAGCTCCCTTCCCTCTGTGTCCCTGAGCCACAGGACCAGAAAGCTCTCTGCGTGTGTGCAAGATGGCAGATCTTCAATAAAGATGTTTCAGGTTCAGGCCAACCATGAAGCTTGGAAAGTTGTCTCTTGGGGTCTAGAAACTTCACCCTTCCTATGCATGTTGTCCAGTGGCAGGGTGTTGTGCTGTTAGGTGGTGTGGACCTGTGGTTCTGAAACTTGATGTAATACGTATGATTCTAAAGAATGCGATGCTCAGCCCAGCCCGCGGTGTGCACTAGCAATCAACTTGCTGTGCCTTGTGGATATTACATTTTTGCCAAGAGCAGCCTTCCAGAATGAGGTGCTAGTTAATTCCAGTCGGGCATTTATTCGTTAATAAGTCTGCTGAACACTAAATACTCCATTTGGGAGTATGTGACAGGAGAAAACTCAGCAGCTAATTATTATGTAGATCTCCTCCATGATTCTCAATTTCAATTACCTAAGCCACCAATCCTTAGCAATGTGAACTTATTTAATTTTTAGTTTTCTATGACATTTTGCTTTTTGCTCCCAAAGATTTCTTTTTGCTCTAATCTGTAGAACTTCTATAAGTTTATTAATAACTGGGTAGACATTTTATATTGTTAAATGGAAAACACTTCTAGTGGAGTACTATAGCTTGCTCTGTCTTTCCTTCTTCTTTTTTCTTTTTTAAAGATAATATTAAAAGTTAAATCCTGTTCCAGGTCGTCTCCTCTCCCAGGGTAGATTTCTGGATAGCTAGTGGTGGTGGCCTCTGAAATAGCCATTGAGGGGTGTGGGGTATTCATTTACTAATGGGAGCTTTTGACTAAAGAGCTTCTGCTTTACTCTTCTTTGCTGTAACAATAGGTCTTTACTTGGTTTTCTTCCTGCTTGGTTGGTGCATATTAGCTTAAAAACTTTTAAATTGTGGGGACAGGAAGAAAACTCTGAATGCCTGGGGCCCATCACTTCTCTCTGGGAAGCATCCGGAGGGTTCAGTGTGCATCTGCTGCCGTGAGAGTGTTCTAGAAGGTCCATTTGGTGTCTCCCATGCCCAGGTCTTTGTGCCGTGGTTTGGCCCTCCTCCTTTCCTGGTGAATCCCTGCCACGACCCAGTGCGGCTGGGTCTCACGTGCCCTGAAAGCCATTGGAAAGGCATGCGTTCCAGCATCTTCCCATTTGCCTTCACACCCTCCCCAGCATGGCTGCATGCAGCTCTCTGTACATAATCCAGCTATTAAGAGAAGTTGGTGCCAAGTGTCAGTTCCTCGGTGAGGACCCTTCCAGTAATGGTGTCTGTGCTAACAGACTGGCAGAGACGTCTGTAGCAGTGTTTGGAGGGGGAGCAATGTTTGCCAGTACATAAAACTCATTTGACACTGTGGAATATGGTGCTGTGGGTCAGAAAGTGATAAAACAAGGCTCTTTACAAAGTTGTGGTAGACCTGCTGGCTTAAAAAGCTGTGCCCAGGATGGTAAAATATATCCGTAGCATCAGCAACTGGCCCCTGGTCCAGTTACAGATGTGACTTTGAGAGACAGGAAGTTGTGATAACTCCTGTATGCCTTTGGATGTAGTATGTGTGCGCGCGTGTGTGTGTTCAGTTGCTGAGGGCACAACACAAAGAATACTTTGCACTGTATTACGGATATGCTGAGAAGAGCTTCCATGCTTCAAGCAAATTAAGTGTATTATCTACTCTGTAGATCAGCAAACTGAAAACGACTTCTTAATAAATAAAGATGGTGCATTGTTTTATGACATTAAAAAAAAACAATTTTAATTAAAATGCTTTGGCTTTTAAACTGCCTGGTTAATTGGGATAGCTATCTGTGGACAAGTGGAGCTCAGGAAAATGACTGACTTCATTTCTCGGTGATTGGGACAAAAGTTTTATTATCCTTAAGGCAATGTGGGGTGATTTATAGTAGATTATCACTAAACATAGTTTCTGGCCTTACACAGCAAGTTTAGATGCAGGAAGGAAAAGCAGAAATTTAGGGTAAGAAATGGAACACCTCTGTAGGGGAAAAAAAAGGGAGATAAAAGAAGCCAGAGGTGTGTTTTGTTGGAAGGAGATGAAATTATATTTCCAAAGGCTATGCTGGGAAAAGGTGAGCCCTCAGAAACCAAGTTTGACTATCTCTTCAGGAAATTGTATTCGATGCTTTGGAAAGAGAAAGGAAAAAGACTCTCTGCCAATAGAGTTCTGGAAAACTTGAGGGAGATAAAGTATTTACATGCTCTAATAACATAAAACACGTCCAAAAGAAATATATAATTACAGCTACATTTGGCACTGAAAATAGTCCATGTATTATATTTTTTAAACTGTGTGTGACTGTGTGAGCGTGTACCTTTGCGTCAGAAATGCCTGGGTGATACTATTTCTTGAGAGAATGGAAAAGTAGAAGGTATCAAGAGCTACCAAGAGAGAAACCGTGAAGGTTGACTACCAGGAAAGAAGGAACAGTGAGCTTTTTTTCTTGTCATATGCATAATGATGCCAACTTTACTTTTTTTTTTTTTAAATAATCTTAGTATAATAAGCATTTAACTACCCGTAGAGCCGTAGTAATTTGCATGTTATTACTAAAAGCCCACAGGTAAAGGAAAATTAGACTCCTAAATTCAGTACCTGACTATAGTTTATTTCAAGTTTATCTTGGACAGAGACCCTTTGAGAACTCAGGAAATTAGGAGGTATGTTTGACATGTACTTCCTAATATATATTGCCACCAAAGGTGTGGAGGCAAAGCAGCCACTGGAAAATTGATGTGGTGTCGGCTTTCAGAGTCCCCAGAGTTATCTTAACATCCTTCAAAATGTGTTCTCATCCTCAGCCTCTACCATTTTATGCTTCTTCTTTTGTGAAGCCTTCCTGCCCTGCCCAGGAAAAAATAATGCCATCCTCCCAGCCCTCCCCCCCTGCCCAGGGCCTGTAAATAGCACTTTCTCCTTCCCTTGTTATAGCACTTTTCACACTGTTAGAGTTCAATTTCTGTCTCCCGGCCTCGTTTTGATCCCCTTGAGTGCCAGGATTGTGTGTTATTCTAGCGCTTGGCACACAGGAAGAACTCAATGAGCATTTGTTGACTAAATCTAGACTCAAGGTCATCCAAGATATTCTGTAGAAACTTTTCTACCTGAACTATTTGGTCTGTATTGTGGAAACTGAAATAGATAACACTTACCTGTAAAGAGACTCCCAGGGGAAGTCATATTATTGGCAGAAGGCAGCTCGAAACTGTCCCATGTCCTCTCCTTCCCCTTTTCCCCCAAATCATTCTTAGAATTTATTTTTTTAAAGTTTGCTACGAGGGGTTAGTTTCAGCTGTATTTATTTTGGCAAATACTTAAAAGTAATTTTTATTTGTGGGGACTTTTCTTCTTGCCAGTTTGTCATAAAGGTATCATCTTTCATTCACCAAACCTTCATCCGCTTGTAAGAATTTTCCTCATGGGTGGCTGCTTATAACCTTCTTACCGCGAGGGATCTTGTGCGTGGAGCAGTTGAGATGTTATGGTGATCAGCTGCTTGTAAACAACTGATAAACAATTATGAATTACTTTATAGACACAGTTCAAATGACCATATGAATAATTGATGATAAAACAGACTTCCGATTTCTCAGCGAATCCAGGCTTGCGTCTAAGACGTGAATGTTGACGAATGAAGAGGGAGTTTAATTTAACAAACATGTATCGAACACTTAGTCTGTGAGCTGTGCCAGTGCATGACACAGCCTGTTTACTGCCCCAGGTGATCTGCACATGTCCTCAGGAATTTAACTGTACAGCTTCTTTGAGGAAGGAACTCCTAAGCCAACAACATGAGGGTGGAAGTGTGTGACTGTGAATAATAAAAATGCCTCACAGTGGTTTTGCACAGGAAGTCCGTAGGAATGCAATATAAGGAATTTAAAAAAGCAGAATCCCATTTGGATTTACTCCAAACCCTATGACTTCAGGGACTGAGGAATTCTTGATGACTAATGGCTGGAGTCCCAACTTGTTATTGAGCAGAGTGGAGTTGTTTTTTCCTTCAGCGCTAGCCATGAACTCATTGTTTGTTTGTTTACTTTTCTAAAGGTCTGAAAGTGGTTTGTAAATTCAGACAGTGCAACAGGAGACACTTAAGGATACAACAGCAAATTACAACCTTTGGGTGATACATTTGGCACTAAGCTTTTCAACTGGGAGAGAAGAGAGGTTTGGCCGAGATAAAGTATACAGGGTCCTAGACAACATATATACAGAATTATCTTGGGTATAAGCTCGGGCCCCCAAACCCTTTTATCACTTTAGTGAATGTGCCCAGAGAGCTCCATTCTCTGAGGGCAGGTTTAATTTTGATGTCTCTGCTGTGGCGTGTCCCTTCAACTTTCCCGCCTTTAAGATTCTCATCTCACAGCCTGATGGTGATTGTTTATAATGCGGGCGTCATGAATTGGTGGCTTTCCAGTAACTCACTTTAGAGCCTTTTGTTCTTCACCACTGATTGTTATACAGTGGTGGAACGGGGAGGAGGGCAAGCTGGAACTGTTTGCTAAGTGAAGTTATAATGCTTAGCTGGCAATGAAAAGCGAAGATTCGAAGCAAGGTAGTTTTTTGAGGGTCCACTTGATTTTCCTCTAACTCTTTAAAAATATTCTTTTTAACTTTCATATGGCTTCATTACTGTTGAAAGTTTAGAAGTCAGCTCCCAGACCCTGGGGGCAAGTATGTTCTCCTTGAGTGTTGTCTTCTCTTCCACGTTATCAGCAGGGGGAGTATTTGACCTAATGGTGGATGCTGCTCAAATCAGAGATGTGTGCCTCTCAAAACCTGTGGTTCCTCGGTTAATGTGAGGTGGTGGGTGAAGGACCCAGAGCTGTTCTTGATGCTAGAATGACACATTTACCCTCAGTCTTTATCAAAATAAATGAATGGAGGCCAGAGGACTAGGAAACACACTTGAAGGAGGGGAGTGCCCCTCTGGTCATAAGCCAAGGTAAACAGTCCTTGTAACTGAAAAGTAGACTTCCTGGAAGGCAAGAACCAGAGAAGAGGGTGTGAAGTGCAACCAGCAAGTACCATTTTCAGCCATACAGATAGCTGTGTTGCTCCGAGTCCTGAAAAGAACCTTGCAGAGCTATTGGAGAGAAATCAGTTTCTTGAACCAGACTCTCACCGGCTGTCATGCCTATAGCTGGACCCAGAGACAGCACTTGGGGAGAAAAGGTCACATTTGTGCTAGAGAAAGCAAGCAGATGGGGCTCTTTGAGGGGTAGAGACTAAGTCATCCGTGTCCTAGCGGAGCCTTGCAGGGGAGCCCGTGGACTGACGGCGTTCAGTGGGCAGGCTGCTAGTGTGAGTGTAATTTAGTGTTAATGGAAACAGAGTCTTCCTGTCTCTTGTTACAGTAGAAAACTGTCATTGCAGTGGACAACTGTGCAGACATTGCAAATTATATGTGCACATACATCCATACATGCAATGTGCAAACATGTAAAAAAAAAAATCCTCATGGGGTCAGTGTTCGTGTTCTGATAGTCTCTATGTCCATTCTTCTGTGATGATAGCATTTTCTTCTAATTGGAGCTGTTAGGTTCTGTTAATTCCAACAGAAAAAAAAAATTCTGTGTGTGGCCATTATTAGTTAATTTATATAAACAAATATTTGTAGATTGACTCCTTAGCAACTTACATAAAGCTGTGGGCATCTCGCCCCTGTGTCTTCTCTTCTGCAGTTAATAAGGTCCTCGTCAGGTTTATGGTAGCTGATGTCCTGCCCTTGCCATGTGTCAAGAAAGGTTAGACCATCAAAAGGGCTGATGCAGAAATTCCCTAGAACTTTTCATACTCAGAGATTCTTGGAGTTTAGTTACATGGGGGAAAAGGTCTTGTTTTGTAAAAAGAGACCCAGATCCCTTTAATGATCACTCAGAGGTGTTACCTAAATTTCCTCTCTGTAGTTTTATTTCTTGAACATCTTATTTCCCGTAACTAAGCTACGTGTGTTGGGACCAAATATTAGGTCCTTTGCTTTCTTTTTAAGAAAAGTATTATAAAGGCAACATAACTTTACTAGACAGTTGGGAAACAGAGAAGAGAAACAGTGACCCAAAATGCTCTTATTACAAATAGAGGAACTAGTTGTGTGTTTTTATATGTATACCCTGTCTAGTCTTCCTCTCTCTCTATATATATATTTTATCATACATCTTACATCTTGCTTCTTTCCACTTAAAACCCAGTCTGGTATTCTTCTATATACATAATGTTTTAATCACACATCTTTTTAAAAATTTTTATTGGAATATGGTTGCTTTACAATGTTGTTTTAGTTTCCATTGCACAACAAAGTGAATCAGCCATACACATACAGATATCCCCTCCCATACAGACTTCCTTCCCATTTAGGACACCACAGTGCGTTAGGTGGAGTTCCCTGTGCTATACAGCATGTTCCCATCAGTGGTCTATTTTATACATCGTATCAATAATGTATATGTGTCAATCCCAGTCTCCCAGTTCCTCCACCCTGCCCCTTTCTCCCTTGGTATCCATACATTTGTTCTCTGTGTCTGTTATCACACATCTTATGTTTTGCTTGTTTCCACTTAAAATTATACCAAGTATATCTTCCTATGTTGCTGTATAGACCCTATTATTACAGTGTCAGCAGATTAATCAGATATACTGACTACAGTTTTCTACTTCACTTCCTTTTCCCCCTTTTTTTCAGGACTATATAAAAGGCAAGAAGGGAAAAAAAAATAGTCATTCAAGGTGAATTTAACGGAAAATTCTTTGTAATCTTAATTTGTTTTCATGAGTGCCTAGGTTCTCCAAGCAGATGACCACGATTGCCTCTTGTCCCCTTCCTAAGGGTCTGACCACTTGCTCCCTGTGCGTCCCGTCCTTTGTTGTCTCAGGCTTGTGGCATGAGGACCGTGGCCCTTCATTGTTCTGTCTTAGGTCCTTGCTGCCACCAGGACTGTGCTGACTCTGAGGACACTGAAGCTCTGTAACGTTTGGTAATGACTTGGTTTTGTGCAAATAACCAGCCCACTGGGTAGAGACATTTTAATTCTGTTGCTTTTTTGGTAGTGCATTATTGGATTACAACTGTTTATTTAGTGTGAAAAATGGATATAATTAACTATGCCCTAAGTAGGGACTAGATATTTACTCCAAGATGAATTTGCAGCCTTTGTGCTTTGCATGCCTGTGACATAGGCTCTTGTTACTGATGATTTTATCTGAGGATTTGAAATAGTTGCCCACTTCTACCAGAGGTACTAGAAGTTATCCAGCAAGGCACACATATAACACTTCAAAAAACTTGGATCATTTTCTCAATTAAGTTTGTTGAAATTCTATCAGGGAAACAGACTTTTTTTCCCTTCTATTATTATTTTTTTTTCCCTTGTATTATTACTGATGATATAATGTTAATAAATAGTTTTTGCAACTCAGATACTGGTTTCACATTCGAAAGGTACAGATAACATCTGTCATAATATTTCAGATTCATTTCTGTAATTTTTTAAATTTAAAACTAAAAATTTTCAGTTGTGCAAGCAGTATGCAGAATCAAATCACCAGTCTTCAGATGTACTTTATATAAATTTTAAGTGCTTCTTAGATCATCAAAAGGAAGATAAAAATTGGATTACTTCTTTAATATTAAATTACAGTTTCTGAATTACAAATTTTTGAAAATTTGTACATCATGCATGGTATATACCAGTCAACATATTTCAATCCAGAAAGCACTGGACATTTACCTGACTGCTTGTTAGTTGGAGAGAGTACCTGTTCAGTCTTCTTTAAGCCACAACATATAGCAAAGCAATGCATGTGCACAACTAGAATTTAACAAATACTTTTTGTATGGTCATATTGATTTAAAATAAAAGAGTACACTTTGTATTGAAAAAGTAATTTGAAGGTGACATCACATCGAATTTAATAGTTTAACCTTGGATATTTGTGGAATTTTAGTTATATCATGGGATAATAACAACTAAAGTCAAAAAGTGTGTAAAATTTTTTAAACAATTAGAGCACAAAGTTTAATAGATATTTACATTCAACAATAATAAGCAATTACTTGAGATCTGCTACCACCACCAGAATATGTGTGCTGAAATCGTGTCTCCAGGATGAATATAAAGAGGTGTGGGAAGGCTGACTACTCTTGGGGAAAAGGTTTGGGACAGGGGAGGGGGCCAGGTAGCTCCTGTCGTAACCAATTTATAGAACTTTATTTGAAGGTGGGAATCAATAGATTGCCTCCAGGGCTAAACAGTTAATTATTAATCAGTTGGTCTTTATTATCAGCCAAAACTGCTTGTGTTTTCTTTTCAGAAGCTTCCTAACAGTATGATTACAAATGTTTAAATCAGTGGATAATGAAATTGACCTGTGTGTTCCTTGTCGTCACATGGTAGAGAGTAAGCCTCTGTGTTCAGAGGAATGTTCCAGCAATGCGTGAGTGCTAGCACAGTGTCGCTGGGCTGCGTTTCCTTGCTCACAGAGCCCTGGAGCTTGGCCAGCTTGGATGAGTGGGAGGAGGACAGGTTTGGGTTTGAGAGCCCTGGGTTTATTTCTGGCTATTGCGATGTGAGACTGTGGGAGAAGTCATAAATAGACCTTGAGGGAGGTTGTAGACTCAGGTGTTCTCGCCAGGGGTAAACGCTGGATATATTTGTTTATGGATAGATCTGTTTATAGCTGCTTCACGCTTTTACCTCTCAGAGTTGGTGCTTCCAAGGGGCGAAGCTCAGTGTCTGGATCTCGTTGGGTGGGTGTCTCGAAAGTCTCCCCCAATGCACCAGTCATGGCCACTCTGTTCCCTTTCTTTCTGTACTTGTAGTGAAATAACTAACTTCCCGACCTGCCATGAGACTTGATTTTTTTTTTTTTTTTAAGTAAGAACACTAAGCATCTTGGGAAAAGATGGTTGTGTAAGTACTAGACACATATAGCATTTGCGGCAGGAGTGGTGGGATGTGGGGCTTTATGGCTCTGTGTGTATGTCTCTGTGTACATATCACCATCTCCAGTGCACCCAGAGAGAGCAAGGGCGGCAGCTCCGGAGCCCCTGAGCTCCTCCTGAGTCTTTTTTCTCTTTGTGGATTGGTCACTGATTCCCTCTGTGCAGGTTCTGAATCCTTTTCCCTTGCATCCAGCCATGTGGGTTCAGGAAGGCTCACATCCAGCTGCTGCCCTGGGTCCACCCCCTGCCTTGCACACAGGTGCTCTCTTCTGTCAGGAACTTGGGGACACTGCCCAGCCAGCCCGGCCACAGCCCTCCTCATCCTGGGGCAACTTGCCTGCCTTCTCCGGTGGCACTGGCCTCGCTCCCTGTTCTGGGCCTGCCTCCTCAGCCCTGTTGCTTACTCGCCAGACTGTGAATCACCCTAGACTTGGGGCATTTTACCCGCCTGAAGGGCTAGCATGCATTGCTTCCATTTGTCAGGGAGCTTTAGGGATGCAGTCTTAAACACTGCCCGGAGGAAATGACTTCCTCAGGAGAAATTTAGATAATAAGTTCCTTAAGGAGAAACCATGTTTTATTAATGGGAGGCAGTATGGTATACTAGAGGGAGTTCTGGCTCTGAAGTCAGTTCATAGTCCCGCCTAGGGAATTGCCTGATGCGTTACCCTGGCCAAGCTACTTGACCTCTGTGCACAGTTTCCATCTGTAAAATAGGATTGTTACGAGGAATCTATAGGGTTGTTATGAGGAACAACTAAGTAGACTCATTTGTGTAAAGCACTTGAAGAGTGGCTTATACATAGTAAGCACATACTGAATGTTAGTTGTCATTGTATCATCGGCATTGAACGCGGTGGTTTATACATAATAGGTACTCATTAAATATTTTATTGAATAGTTGTAGCATTCAGAAAGAGGAAGAATGTGATTTCCTCATCTCTTACCATAAAATAAAAGTAGTAATGTTTGGTTGCAATAAAGCATTGTAGGCATGGAGACATTTATCCTCTGGTTGGGGATAGAGTAGTAGAATGTTCCAAATTCATTTTCAGTAACCATGTACCTATGATATGTTCATCAGACCTAACACACTCAGTACGTCGAAGTTTGATTCATGTTTACTGACTCCCAAGGTAATTTTGAAAGGGTAAAATAGCTTAATCAGGTGATTTATTTCCAGAAAGCATTGTTATTGGAAGATTTCAAACTCCAGCATATTTGATGGCTGTATTAAAACAAGGCTCTGCTCTTTCTTTATGGGTTCACTCTACGTTCTAACTTACGTTTGCTTTTACGGTGGAGATGGGTAGCAAGGTGCTCTTTAATTGAATAGGTTCTTACCTCTATGTAGCCCACTCAGCACCTAGCATGGGGCCATGCAAGTGGCAGTTGTTCCGTAAATAATGTTTTCAGTTAATAAGTAAAATCATGGGACATTTTTCTGTACCTTACATCACACCGATGCCTGGAAGGTGCTTTTAAGGAGATTTTGTTTATGATTTTCCCCCTAGGCTGTTGCCACCTAATATGAGTGTTTCTGTCTTATTGTTGGGGTATTGAATTGAGGGCTGCTCTCAGAGTTCCTGCTCATCTACTATGAGAGGAACAAATGGTTCCCAAATGGTCTCGATGAGATGGTGGGGGAAAGGTCACTACCACTCGTCTTTGATGAGGTGTCTGGGCCGTCCTCAGGGTGAAGATCGCAGCTCTGACAGAAGGAGGTGAGTCATTGTTTTTTTAAGTTAAAAAAGTTGGTTTTAAAAGTTTATGCTGATAGTATTTCCCGTGGCGGGGACTAAAGAATATACATCCTTGTGTTAGTAGGGACGGTGATCACAAGGACAGCAGTTTTTGACCCAGGACCTGGAGATTACAATTTGGAAAAGATGGTTTCAGAAAACCGGTCATATCCATAAAGGTGACAAGAACATGATCCTGAAGTTCTTTGTCAGTGGTTTGTAAGTGCATCTTTTCGTTCTAAAAATATTTATTGATTCAAAAAACGATTTATGCAAAAAGATTGCAACAGTCCTTTTTCCTTATGGAGAAATTGGAAGAGCTTTAAACAGACTTTTTAAATGTCATTTCTGTTGTCTGTTGTCATTTTTAATAACGGTTCCCCCCCTCCCCCGTTTTTTTTAATGTCTCCGTGTATTCCAGACTTTTTTTTTTAAACTGTTAAATCCTCCCCGGTACCCAACTTAAAAAAAAATAAATTTATTTCAGTGTAAATGCGTGCGGTATGTTTCTTGTGTGGCAAGATTATTTCACAGGTGGGTCATCAGGATTCATAGTTTTATAAAAAGAACAGGTGTGTATGATTGCCATCCGTCTGTCTCTGTCTGTCTCACCCACACTGAAGCCGCCATTCATAAAACCTGATCTTGGTGAAAGGATGCACTTTCTGACCGTCTGAGCACTGCTGGTGCAGCTCCACCGTGAGCTCGTGTGCGACCGTCAGCCCTGGAGCAGCCCCGACAGTGCAGGGAGAGCAGCACGTGGTGGTGACGTACAGATTGTACTGAGCAGAACTCTGAACCATTTTCTTATGAACGGTAGTGTCTACGTGGGGGAGAAGAAGTCCAAATTCTAGTTAGTTCCAGATGATTCACCACACAGAATGCATATTCTCTCACTAGTGTTTGGGCTTAGTGAATAAAGGGAGTGTTCTGTGTTGAATCTTGGCTTGACCAGAAGGAAGTGATAATTGATCAGGGATTCTGGGGGAGGGGGGGGGTTGTTATTTTCCCCCCACTAAAAGCGATAGCTTAGAATGAGATGACTCTACATCAGGATACCTTTCGCAGGATCGTTTTTTATCATCTTATCTGCAGACTTAGTCTTTGCCGTCAGACTTTACTCATAGGGATTTATTAAAAACGATGGTTGGTTTCAAAAAAGGGGAAAGATAGACATTTGGTTGAAGTACAGTTGGTGGATTTTGACCACGTGGGAGTGTTTTTGTCCACAGAGCATGTTATAGAGGCAGAACCTGGCTAACGAATGCTATTTATGACTTTGTCTATCATATGAATGGCAGCCCTAAGTGGGTTCCTCTTTTGTTATTTCCCCTGCCCAGTCTCCTCAGCACCGTATGTTTTTTTTTTAATTAATTAATTAATTAATTTATTTTTGGCTGTGTTGGGTCTTCGTTTCTGTGCGAGGGCTTCCTCTAGTTGTGGCAAGCGGGGACCACTCTTCATCGCGGTGCGCGGGCCTCTCACTGTCGCGGCCTCTCTTGTTGCGGAACACAGGCTCCAGACGCGCAGGCTCAGTAGCTGTGGCTTATGGGTCTAGTTGCTCCGCGGCATGTGGGATCTTCCCAGACCAGGACTCAAACCCGTGTCCCCTGCATTAGCAGGCAGATTCTCAACCACTGCACCACCAGGGAAGCCCCAGCACCGTATGTTTTTTTTCTTCCCTCCCAAATTCTGTTTCCATCAATCAGGTAGCTGATGAGCAGGCTGACTCCTGTCCCAAGTAGGTCAAACGCTAGCCCTGCTCCCCCATCCTCCAGGAGAGGAAGTCATCTTGACCGTCTTGGGAGGGAGTTAGGAGGTCCCAAGCCCAGACTGAAGTCTGCTTATTTCATCTGTTCACACAGTGTTGCTTTGGGCTTCCAGGTCTTCATTCCTGCACAGCTTCCGACAGCAGTGGAGTGGAACTTCTGTGTTTGAGGGACTCAGCACTGGGCACCATGCCTCCCAGCGCCACTCCCCACTCCCTTAGGTCCAGGTGGGGCCTGAGTTTTCAAGTCCCATGATGCTGTGGCCCTTAGGTCTCTGTGATGGGATGCACATCCAGGAGCCTGATTTCTCTTGGGGCTCTGATTTCCTTGGGCTCTGCAAGCAGGGGAAATTGGGAAGCCCTTGAGAAGCCAGGACCTGAGGGTTTGAGTTAAAACCCGAAGGACACAGAGATCACAAGAAAGACACCAAGAGAATCTGGGAGACACTGAGTTGGAGGCAGAGGAATCCGACATTGCAAGAGGAGAATTTTGCTTTGGGAGGTTAAAGAGGTTTGGTTGCCTTCTGAGTGAGAATGGCATTCTATTTGTTAGCCAGAAATACATCAGATCCTGGAAATGTCTGAGGCCAGAGAGCTGTACCAGGAGTGAGAATTATGGAGTTGGAAGGGCCCTTAGAAAAGCATCTCTAGGTCAGCCCCTCGTTTTACAGATTAAGGGACCAAGGCCCATAACACTTTGTCATGTTATCTTAATGCATTTTACAGTTTCTACAGCACCTGCCTCTTCCTTCCAAGCCCAAAGAGGTTGAGGGGCTTCTTCTTGCCCACTCTGGAGGGAGCTCTTGGGACCCCCGTTGCCCTCCCCACCCCTTGACCTTGGTCTCAGAGTAGTGGGCACGGCGGCCGAATCAGCCTCTGCTGAACTTTTCGGTCCCTGCCTGCTTCCCTGCCCCACCCCTACCCCCCATGCAGGAATGCGAGCCCTCCCCGTGGGGCTGTGAAGGCCCTGGAATGTGGCACTCTGACCTCTGGCAGTTGAGTGTCCTGGATGGACCTGGCCTGAGAAACCGGAAGGATTCAGGGGAGGCGGGGGAGAGTGCTCCTTGGCCTTGGGGTGGGATGGAGGGAAAGGAAGTGCTGGGCAGTGTCGCTTCCCCAAGTCGGCTCAGTTGACTCCCCCAACACGGGAGACCAGGCAGCAGGGGCACTGGGGGGTAGGTTTCCTCAGTGCTGGGTCAGGGGGTGCACTGCCAGAGCACTTGGGGTGAGGAAGAAAGGGTTTGAGGGGGAAAGGGAGGAGCAGACCAGAGGCAGAGGAAACTGTTGCAGGAGATGACAGACCTGAGGGTGGTGGGTGGAGAGAAGGGATGTCCAGCCCCTGTGCAGATGGACACATTCTCACTTTAGAAGCCAAATATGTTAAAAGGTGGGAAAGACCTTTCTAAAGAAGCTTCCGCCTCATTTTGAGACTCCAGAGCTTTTTAACATGCTCACCCTTCGCAAGACAGAGTTAGTGAAGCGGGTGGTTGCCCGTTCAGGTGTGAGGCTGACTGGCACTTAGCTGTCCCTTTCTGGATTCTGTCAGTGATGCCCCCCTCCCCCGCCTTGCGCATGCTCTGGTCAGTTACCTCTCTCAGATTTTCAAAAACCGTGAGGTCGAGCCTTGGTCATGAAGTCCACACCAGCTCCTTGCCTTGTTCCCAGATAAGGGCACCTCGAGTCCTCAGCTTCCTCCCCGTGAAAGCACTTTGCAGGATGCACAGCAAGGGCTTGGAGCTGCCTCGTGCCGACCCTTGTGAAACCATGAACATCTTGCCAGACTGCACGTGAGGTCTGCCAGGATGGCAAGCCAGCTTTTCGTTGGGGGTGGGGGGGCGGTTTACAGGTAAATTCCATGCTCGTGGGGAAGGAATAGAAACAAGAGGTGGCAGAGCGTCTCTGAAACACCTGTTTAAGAGGAGAGCTGCCGCCCGTACCTGAAGGGGTTGGGTTTCGTTTGTAGCTGGAATCTCTCCAAGCTGAGTCAGTTCATTCTTCCCGTGCCCAGGGTTGTCTTGAATGATAATTAGTGTTCCGTGGTCATGCTACATCCCACTGAAGTGAGGGCGCTCGTCTCCTTTTCTTCTTTCTCGTGTGACATTGTACAGAGTCCTAGGAGTAGTGGCCCTGATGCTAAGTGGAAATGTCTTGGTTATCAGACTCATTCACTGGTCCTGCCAACCAGGGTATGTGGCGCCCTTCCTCCACCTAATTGATACCGAAAGCCCCCAGGTGAGGCCCATAGGGATGCTGCAGGCAGTGCAGCAGGTAAGCATCTTACTCAAGGTGTGCATCTTAGGACTTCCCTGAGAACCTAGCAATCCTCTATAAACTTGAGAGTTTATTTATTTTTTTATGACTGAAAAAGCCATTTATTTTCATTAAACGTGACTTTAGACTATCTAGATTGAAACCTAAACATCTCTCCAAATGATTTAATTTTCGCCTTTCCTCCAGTCTTTGATGATATCAAGACTGTACCCAGACAATACCTCCTCCTAGAAGCCATCCCTCCTCTCTGACCCCCAGCACACTGGATATGCCTCACATTTAAGCACCGATCATATAGCCTGTTGTGATGATTTATTTCAACAGATATTAATCAGGCACTTGCTACATGGCAGTCACTGTGATGTGGTTAAACCAAAGAAACCCCTGCCTCAGAGAACTTACAGAGGGGAGTCACTAACCAAAAAAGCAAACAGTTCTATGATACACTGCTAGATAAATGAATGTTGTAAAAAAAAAAATAGAGCAGGGTAAAGGAATAGAGAGTGATGGAGTGGGGGCACTTGGAAGTTTAAAACAACAGAATTATTAAAGAGCGTGTTAAGTGCTTGTATATACGTTCAACACTACGTATCTCTGTATATTCTAATCCTTCGAAAATTGGTGATCCTTGTTAGTTAAATAGGGTATGGATTTGAGCAGAGCATCCTTTGGGAATGGTCTATATTTGGTATTTTCTTTTATATTCTAACAACCATTAGTTCTTTTTTTTTTTTTAAAGGAATTCCTTTATTTTTATTTATTTATTTATTTTTGGCTGTGTTGGGTCTTCGTTTCTGTGCGAGGGCTTTCTCTAGTTGCGGCAAGCGGGGGCCACTCTTCATCGCGGTGTGCGGGCTTCTCACTATGGCGGCCCCTCTTATTGCGGAGCGCAGGCTCCAGACGTGCAGGCTCAGTAGTTGTGGCTCACGGGCCCAGTTGCTCCGTGGCATGTGGGATCTTCCCAGACCAGGGCTCGAACCCGTGTCCCCTGCATTGGCAGGCAGATTCTCAACCACTGCGCCACCAGGGGAGCCCCAACCATTAGTTCTTGAAAGGTATATTGAACCTAATAAAATAGATGGTAATTTTTAACCTTTCAGGTAGGAGTTAAGGGAGCTATATTTCCAGAAATTGTGAGTTTTATCATTTGAACAATTTGCTGATGACTTCTTTTACACTATAAAGACTAAGTTTGAATAGAATAACATTGCAGAGTCGAGCTCTTGCAAAATTCACGTACCTAATTGCATGTGGGAATACATGCTGCTGTAGCATGTGGAAAAAGGACTGGGTGATTCATGTGGTTTTTATTTATGTTTCTTTTTGGAAGCAAATTAGTTATTCTCTATATGTGTATGTTTATGCATGCATGTGTTCAAATTTGAAATGTAGAAATTTATCAACTGTTTTCTTTAACTTTGAAAGAAAGTTAAAGTTTCTTTGCAGTGTTTTAAAATACCCAAAAGGTACTTGCTTCGTAAACCCCTGGAAGACATGAATTACTATAAAGTATATTTTTTTGCATCTCAGACATTCCAGAAAGATGTTAAATATAAATGCATAAGTATTGAAGAACATAAGTAAACCTAAATCTTAGATACCCATGGAATATCTTTGAAGCTGCTGCTTTTTTCCCCCCCACAGGATATTATTAATGGAGTAGTCCCTTAGTCCAGTTTCACTTTCATTTTCTCCATTCAGTAAGTGGCGGTTGGGACCCTATCCCCCCAGCAGCTCAGAATCCAGCTGCAAACAGACAGCTGCAGTGTCTTTGGATAAGTGAAGTGGGTGGGAGAAAATCAAGTTAACTTTGAGGAGAAAACATTTAAGCCACACACAGTAAGATGGTAGCAGATTTCCAGTTAAACAGTGCAAGAAAGCTCGTGCCTCGCAGAGGACATGCAATCAGCAAAATAACTCAGAGAATTGATTCAGTAAATATTTATGGAGGACCTACTGTGTGCTAAGCCCTGCTCTAGGTGCGAAAGATAGAGCTATGAACAAGACAGACAAAAATCTTTACCTACCTGGAGCTTTCCAGTAGAGAGAGACAAAATGAATAATGTCAGTAAGTAAAACATATACCGTGCCAGAGGGATATACAGTCTGTGCAGAAAAAATAAAGCCGAGAAGGGGAAGTGGTTACAGTTTAGAGTGATCATGGAAAGTCATGCCGAGAAGTTCAGATTGATCAGAATCCTGAAGGGGTGGGGGAGTGAATGGGCGCAGAACTGGGGTGGAGGGACGATGTTCTGCGTCTGGGGGGACGTAGTTTCCCAGGCCCTGAGGCTTTAGTGCTGGGGAGGGAAGAGGTGCTGGCCTCAAAGTGGGACGTAACTGGGAGGCTAGCTGGGGCCGAGCACAAGCCTCTTTTATCAGTGTGAGGGGTTAGACTGTGGAGGCAGGTGGGAGCCATTGAAGACTGGGGGATAGTGTTGGTGTCATGGCTGAGACCCCCAGGGTCTCAGAGCTTGGCATCTGTTAGGTGTAGATGTTTGATTACTACGCAAAGGAAACTCCAGTGTTGTGGGAAGTGTGCAAATGTATTTTTCAAACATGTTCTTAAGATTGCTTAATCTTTTTATGGTCTCGTTATATTTGCTTGTATGGTCTATATCACGTGAATCTTAGGGATTAAATCATTGCTGTACAAATCAAAGTTCTCCCAAACGATTAATATTCATTTCTTGACATACCCTAAGGCAAGAGTCCTGCTTTTCATTGTCCCCTTATCTACATTTGCTTCTAGGAGGAGAGTTTCAGGTTGAATTTCAAGGACTTGATGCCTTTAAGAATCAATGTTATCAGACAGGCCCTGTGTGGCATGAGGTTTCTAAAAAGGCCACAGCTCTCTGATTCTCATTTCTTTTTTTTTTTTTGGGCCATGCTGTGTGCTTTGCGGGATCCTAGTTCCCTGACTAGGGATTGAACCCGGGCCCCCGCCGTCACCGAGTCCTAACCACTGTACTGCCAGGGAATTCCCTGATTCTGGTATCTAATTTATAACACTTCTTCCCATATAAACATACAGTAGCAATGTGGATTTTAATGATGTTTCAAGAAAAGAAAAGATCTGGACATACACATCAAACTTTCACTTACCACGAAACTGGGCACATAAAAAAAATGTTCATTGAATATTGCTGGCAACTTGTGCTTTGTTGCCAGGACCAGATAGCAGGAGATCCATGGAGTGTATAGGGATAAATAAGATCACACATAGAGATAATTTTGCTCACAAAAATATAAAGGTTTGGGATTGAGGGCGTGATATTTAGGGATGATATTTCTTTGTAGAACAGTATCAGAGTTAGTGGTAAGGATCAGTTAGAAATATAATTGTTGGAATTAAAGGTGATCACTCTTTCACTTCTTATCATCTTCTACTTTGTTCACTTTGAAGAATTCAGATAAATTACTAAGGTGGGGTTCACAGCAGGGCCCAAGTTGATTTGCAAAGACATTTCCTTCAAAATGATTGCTAACTGATTTCACTAATTCATTATCCTGAAAAGATTCCTTAGTGCTACTTACAGATCATTACACCTTTTAGAAATCATTACTTTTGCCTCAGGAGTATTGCTTTATGTGGAGGCATTATTGCTTTCACAAGGAAACCTTTGTTTCCTGGATGATAGAATAGTTGAGGTCATGTTTATATTGTTGGGTTTTCTGTTCTTGGATGTTTCCAGAGGTTCTCCAGCAACTCCATTGTCTTGGCTGAGAAGGTGTCAGAGAGGCTGTGCCAGCCCTTGTGGTGATGACCGTCAGCCATGGGTCCCTAGGCCATATTCACTCGAGATGGGCATCTCCAGTGTGAGATGGAAAAATAGCAGTGTTCCTCTCTTTCTTTTCCCTGGTGCTTGGGTTCTTTAGACTCACTTGGACTTGACATTTTGTCCAACCATTCGACCACCTTACTTCCCTATTTCTTCAATTCCTCTTGTTGCCTGCTTGGTGATATGTCTGTGTGGAATTCAGACCTGGTTGCTTAGCTTTCCTCCTCAGCTAAATGTGTAAGTCTATGGAAAGCACCTAGTAAGGTCCCTGGCTTAGGAATTGTTAGCTGTTATCAGAAGATTTGACTGGCGGGGTGGGTGTGAAATGTGCTTCATTATCTGTGCTAACTGTTCAGCTAGTATAATGAAAAATTTGTATCTTTCAAAGTGGTTATTTTCAGAATATCATGCTCATTTTGTTTTTCTTGTTGTTTGAAATTCTGGTCACATTTCTTCTTCTCCCTGTCGTGATTTACACTGTTGGATGAGTACAGTCAAGAAAAAAGGCATTCCCACATCTAGCCTTCTGTTTGACTCTTGGTCATTTGACTGACAGATTTTAGGCTAGAGCATACATTAATATTTATAAAATGATACTGTGTATTATTCATATCCACAAGTACCTTTCTGGCAAGAAGCATTAACTTGTGTCACGTTATCTAATTATGGTCATGATAGACAAAAGTGGTAGGAAGGGGGCTTCCCTGGTGGCGCAGTGGTTGAGAATCTGCCTGCCAATGCAGGGGACACGGGTTCGAGCCCTGGTCTGGGAAGATCCCACATGCCGCAGAGCAACTAGGCCCGTGAGCCACAACTACTGAGCCTGCGCGTCTGGAGCCTGTGCTCCGCAACAAGAGAGGCCGCGATAGTGAGAGGCCTGCGCACCACGATGAAGAGTGGTCCCCACTTGCCACAACTAGAGAAAGCCCTCGCACAGAAACGAAGACCCAACACAGCCATAAATAAATAAAAAATAAATAAATAAATAAAAATTAAAAAAAAAAAAAGTGGTAGGAAGGGAGATAATAGAGTTTATTATTTAAGTTATTATTTATCCAACATGGTTGAGGAATATTACACTTTTTCACTCATTTGACATATAAATATGTGATATGTGGAAGTGTTGGGTAATAAAATGTTGAGGCTAAAAGAAAACTTGAGTTAGTATTAATATTTCAAAAGTAGGAAGACCAAGATCCAAAGATGTTTCTCAGTTATTTCTGAATAATTGACTTTTTCCTACCACCAAACTTACTTTCCAGAAAAAGTTTGGCACTTAAAGATTCAGATTGCTTTGCTTAAGTTCAACTCCTCCTGTTCCTGTTTACTCCCTCTGCAGATGTTTATTTTGCTGAGCTACTATTTGCAAGCCCTATGATAGCCCAATGATAAAAAGAACCCACTTTCTGGTGGAGATTAGATGAGCAGTTTCATTATACTGCCGTAAGTGAAATAATTTTAATGGATGTATAACAGAACTCCTACAGAGGAGACAATTCTTGATTTAGTCCCTATAGAGCAGATGAAACCTGGAGAAAGTATTAAAGACTAAATAGGAGCTTTCAAAGCAGGTAAAGAGAAGCAGCTTTCTAGCCAGAGAGAACACCTTGTGCGAAGCCCAGGGGTCAGGAACAGTGTGGGTCATTTGGGAGCACATCATTATGAAGTATTGCTGTAGTAAGTGGGGAAGGGTGGAAGAGATGAGGGTGGAGAAGTGGACTGGGGTCAAATCTAAACAGGCTTCGTGTTCTGTGCCGGAGACTGGAATGGCCAGATGGTGGACTTTCTTTGGAGACCGTTGCTTCCCAATTCCATATCCTTAAGAAGTTTGATAGGGCTATTCTTTTTTTTTTTTTTTTAGAAATTCACGGTCTTTTATTTATTTATTTATTTATTTATTTATGACTGTGTTGAGTCTTCGTTTCTGTGCGAGGGCTCTCTCTAGTTGCGGCAAGCGGGGACCACTCCTCATCGCGGTGCGCAGGCCTCTCACCATCGCGGCCTCTCTTGTTGCGGAGCACAGGCTCCAGACGCGCAGGCTCAGCAATTGTGGCTCACGGGCCCAGTTGCTCCGTGGCATGTGGGATCCTCCCAGACCAGGGCTCGAACCCGTGTCCCCTGCATTGGCAGGCAGACTCCCAACCACTGCGCCACCAGGGAAGCCCGATAGGGCTATTCTTATAACACCCTCACTAGGTGTTATTTACACCAAAGCACCTCTGTAGGAGAATAAAACACTGTGAGCCAGGTACCTAAGGGATGGCTAATCACCTGGCTTTAAGGACAGCTTTTAGAGAATCTAGATGAAGAGAGGAAATGTGAAAGAATTAGGTACTTCTCCAAGATAATTTTTCCCTCAACTAAGATGTATCCATTTTTAAGCAGCAGTACATTTTTTTTTAAATAATGGCATCCATTTTTTAAAAATTAATTAATTAATTTATTTTTGGCTGTGTTGGGTCTTCGTTTCTGTGTGAGGGCTTTCTCTAGTTGCGGCAAGCGGGGGCCACTCTTCATCGCGGTGCGCGGGCCTCTCACTATCACGGCCTCTCGTTGCGGAGGACAGGCTCCAGACGCGCAGGCTCAGTAGTTGTGGCTCACGGGCCCAGTTGCTCCGCGGCATGTGGGATCCTCCCAGACCAGGGCTCAAACCCGTGTCCCCTGCATTGGCAGGCAGATTCTCAATCACTGCGCCACCAGGGAAGCCCAGCAGCAGTACATTTGATAACAAAACCAATATTCTTTGAAGCTGGTTAAACAAGGGGTTACATGTTTTAGTGGACATTCATGCTCAGAGAAGACTGTGTTGCTTAATAATGACATGTGCCTGGCCAGAAGGCCAGTCTAGCACTGCATAAGCATGGGCCAGTGGAGAAGGCCTGAGATTTTCCTTTTAAAATATTGAGATTCAGTCTCAAAGTAGGGGAAATGAAAGGGGGTTGAGTTCTACACCATTGGGTTCAGTCAGACTAGTTGTAGCTAGGGAAGAGTTTCCATGAGCAATCAAGTATCCTGTTTTGATTATTTTAAAAAATTTCAGAAATGTAACCATTTAGTGTCTGACTTTGAGTAACTTCCTGGTAAAACCACACCAAAGAGAAACTGATTGAAAAAATATATTTATAGGTCCAAGTACCTGGATGAGGTGACATGCTATATGGGACTGTTAGTCATAAGCCATTTATGAGATATCTTAATAATCTTTTTGAAGAATTAGTTTTTATTATGTTAATCACTTCTGTTGCTTTTATCTCTGTTACATTGATTTTCTCCATGTATTTATTAACTTCATCTTTCTTGTTTCTTTGGATTTGCTTTGTTGATCTTTTTCTAATTTCAGATGAATGCTTAGCTCATTTTTTTTAACCTTTCTTATTTCCTGTGAAATTTCCCTTTAAACACTGCCTTAGCTGTGTCCCATCAATGTTGACATGTGACATATCTACTGTTCTTCATTTTTAAGTATTTGATTAATTTTCCCATAATCCCCTCCCATTAAAAAAAAAACTTTTTATCATAGAAGTTTTCAAATATATACAGAAGTAGAGGCAACTGTGTAATGACTCAGTGCTTCAGTAGTTATCAATTCAAGGCCAATCCTGTTTTAATCTGTTGAGACCTCAACCAGTAAATCCTCTAGGATTGGAGGTGCTAGAAAGGTCCTGCAAAGTGATATTTGTTATATTAAAAGCACCTTTGGCTTGCCTTACTCTGCACAGTAATTGTTTTCCAGACCTTAAACTAGTTTGATAAATGGGAAATTATTTTAAATTTAAATTGTGACCACCATAAGTGTGTGATTCTCTGACACTGTGACCAGTAAATTGTTAGCATTGTACAGTTTCAACTAAGATGCCAGAATCAAGGAAACACAAGGAGGAAGTCTAAAGGGACCTCACAGATTATCCATCTCACCTCCGTTTTAGTGATGAAATAAATTGGAGCCGAGGGGGCCAAATGCCTTGTTCAGGGTCACTCTAATGACAAAGCTAAGGTTGTGGTCCCCTGGACCGGGGCCTCTCCATGAGAACAGACCTCTGGGCTATCTGATTTTCTATATGCAATTGAGGGTAGATAGTCCCTAATTTAGGCAGAATTGTGAAATAAGAGAGTTGTGTTCTGTAGCCCTGGTTTCTCCTCTCCTCATCTTGTTTCATGAATTCCTTCTAGAAATACTGCTTATCTTTTCTTAACTTCTTCTCTGTCCCCACCAGCTTCCTGTTATCAAAAAGGAAATTATCCTTCCCTTACTTAATCTTTTCCTCTGTTTCAAGATTCCTAGGAACATTTTATTCACATACTTGGTATGATTTTGGTTAGAGTAGTGGGAAATTATACTGTAAACTCCTCTTTCCTAGCATTTTAAATCCTTAGTACCTTGCTCAGTTCTTGATGTATAATAGATACCAATAACTGATTGAGGAATGAATGTTTGAAAGAAAGAATGAATGAACAAATGACTTTACATGCTACAGTTCGTCCCTGGTCCTCCTCTGATAGGTGTATTGCTGAGGTGTTGACAACAGTTACAGCAATGGAACATTTGCTTATCATTCATAAATGTTTTACTATAAATTGGTTTAGTAAATTGGTTCAGTACTGTTTATTTTTCAAAGACTTCCCCACTTGGATATAATATGAATCAATGGTCATGTTTTTTTGTTATATATTTGGAGGTTTGCATCAGTTTAAGAGTCCTCAAAAAAAATTTTGTGCATATTTTAGTATTTCCATTGTTTTAGATTAAGGCTTGGTCTACTCTGATACATAGTTACATATGCCTCACATAGTTTTACTTTGTGGAAATGCCTATAAAACAGATTTTTATGTCATGAATCATTTCTACTGATAACCATAATTTTGCCCTTCTTGCTTTGCACTGATTACAGCATGAGGAAGAGAGGGAAAGGGAAGCACCAGCTTTTGGAACATCCGCCTTAAGCTGGAAGGAGAGAGAATGAAAGCTCACTGCCTTAGATTCCTCCTTGAGCAGAGCTGAATGCACGATATCAGCCAGCCGGGAGCTGGGGGAGTTAAGAGCAGCAATTTTACATTACACTGGAGTTTCTAGGCTGGCATGGAAAGAGATGCCAGTACTAGCTATTTGCATCTTACTGTAGCCACAGGGATATGTGAACAGCTGGAGAATTAATTTGATATATATTCCCAGCAGCCTCTCTTCTGCCAACAGAATTCCATTACTGTGAGCTTCTGAGTGTGTACCACGAATTTGTGTCTTGCTTTTTAATATCTGCTATAGCGTGTTTCTGGTAAGTGGAATACCACACAATGGGGTGTAGCCGTATCTTGGTTTGGAGTAAACTCCATTACCCTAAGCTGATATGAGGTAGAAAAGGTAAGGCTCTGAGTCTACAAATGCCTTCTGCCTTCAGGAAGTTGGACATTTCAGATGAACACACAGTAGTTTGTCCAATAAGTGCGGTCATACCTGAAACATTTTATTCCATGTTACTGGAATTTCAGGCACCAGCAAGCAGATGGAAATATATTTTGACAAGCAGAGAATCTGGAACCAGTTGGGCCAGGGTTGCCGTGGCTGGTTCCTTGAGCTCCTGGGCACAGAGCGGGTGTAGCCCCCGGGGCTGCTGCTTCCCAGATCTGGAGCTGGCTGTGTCTCTGTACATCTTCCAAGACTCCTCTTCTTTCACGTCCTTTTCCCCTCTCCTACCCTGAGGATCACAACTCCTTTCTCAGTAGCCTTTGCACTTAGAATCTGTTATATCAACTGTGGAAAGAAGGAATTTCAGGCATCATCAAGAATATTGGAAAGTAGTCTGTGGAACAGAAAGACCAAGTCCAGGGTTAGACTGAAGGTGACTGTTGGAAGTGCAGGTGTTTCAGGTGTTTTTGCTTTGGTACCACATGTACACTCTTACAAATTTTTTTTTTGCAAAATCATTCACTACACTAAAGGTAATAGAGCTGTTGGGAAAAATAGGGATGGGGCAGGTCACTCAAAACCTATGGAACTGTGAACACAGAGGATAAATATAGACAATAGGAATCCAAATAAAGCTCCTGACTCAGGTAAGCTGCTCTTAACATTTGCATCTGGAGCCTGGGCAGCCCATCCTTTGCAGCTTTACACACTCCTGAGCTCAGGCTGCTTCCTTCAGGGCATGGGACCTCACAGATACTTACTCTGAATGGAGACTAGTTTCATCAGAATTAAATATAAGATCCAGGGGTAGTTTTTTGTTTTTGTTTTTTGTTTTTTTGGCTGCGTTGGGTCTTCATTGCTGCGTGTGGGCTTTTCTCTAGTTGTGGCAAGCGGGGGCTTTTCTTGTTGTGGAGCACAGGCTCTGGGTGCGCGGGCTTCAGTAGTTGTGGCGTGCGGGCTCAGTAGTTGTGGTTCATGGGCTCTAGAGAGCAGGCTCAGTAGTTGTGGCGCACGGGATTAGCTGCTCTGTGGCATGTGGGAACTTCCCGGACCAGGGATCGAGCCTGTGTCTCCTGCATTGGCAGGCAGATTCTTAACCACTGCGCTACCAGGGAAGTCCCCAGGGGTAGTTTCTTCATCATGATTTTTTTAAAACGGGAGAATATCTCTAGCTTTCTCATTTGTACATTCAACCTCCCCATACAGTTAAATGTAGTGGAAAGTTCAACCACTAGAGCAGCCATTTCTTGCACTAAAGGAAGGAATTTAAACAAGATTATAAGCCTTTTCTTAAGGTGTTCATTTAACTGCGAAGACTTTTCCTTTTATTGTGAGAAAACTTGCTCCTGATGTTTTTATAACATTAATATGCTGGGGGAAATCACACATGAACCAACACACCTTCTGCATTATACTGACATCATTTTGTTCCAAATTATGTATAACTAAAATCACGTTAGAGAAACGTGTTTTTATGGTTCAGTAGTAACTGTTAGGAGAAGAGGTACCCAGTATCTTTTGTTATTTCTCAAACCTGGGTCCTATGCTGTCTTGGCCTAAGTGTACCAGCAAGACATGCTCTTTAGAACAGCAGTTCTCAAAGTGTGGACCACAGACCCCTGGGGGGCACTGAGACCTTTTCAAGTAGTACATGAGGTCAAAGTTATTTTCACAGTAATATTAACATATTATTTGCTTTTATTCTGTGTCAACATTTGCACTGCTGGTGCAAAAACCATTCTGGTAAAACTGCTGGCATCTTAGCATGAGCAGAGGCTATGGCCCCAAACTGTGTTAGTCACCGCTATGCACTTGCAGTAAAGTAAATACTAATAACCAAATAACAAACCAAATAAAAAATCAGTTTCCGGTCCGCTTCTCTGGTGAGACAGGGCCGGGAGATGCTCTCCTCGGCTCCTTGCCTGGGTGGGCAAGTCAGGCTCTAGGGCCGGCAGAAATCCTTGTTTGGGGGTACCACCAAATTCCCAAGAGTGCTACAGCTGAGCAGAGCGGCTGCTTGGGACTACTGCTCGGGCGGTGCAGAGAGCCTTCTTGGAATCTGACATGACATCACTTTGGGACTGTTGGCCAGCTGCTCCTGACTTGGCCACATGAAGGCTCAGACTGTCCCAGTCTCTGAACTGAAGAGAGCCAACACTATTAGCATATCTCTCACCACCATGAATGCAACATATTTCAATGAAGAGTATCAGGAGGACATCTGCAAATCCCAGTCTGGCATGTGTAAGTTCTGAGGAATGGTGGAATAACCCAATGTATCTGGGTGACCTTTGGAGACAGCTGAGACAGAGCTACAACAGGGCAGTGGCAGGCAATCAACTCATAGCCCATCTTCTCCAGCCGTGTGGCTGACAAGGTCTTGGTGCCCCGGCCGGCTGTCAGGCCTAAGCCTCTGAGGTGGGAGAGCTGAATTCAGGACATTGGTCCAAGAGAGACCTCCCGGCCCCACGTGATATCAGTCGGTGAGAGCCCTCCCAGAGATCTTGTCTCAACACGTAAGACCCAGCTCCACTCAACGACCAGCAAGCTCCAGTGGTGGACACCCCATGCCAAACAACTAGCAAGACAGGAACACAACCCCACCCATTAGTAGAGAGGCTGCCTAAAATCATAATAAGTTCACAGACACCCCAAAACACGCCACTGCACTCGGTCTTGCCCACCAGGAAGACAAGATCCAGCCTCATCCACCACAACACAGGCACCAGTCCCCTCCACCAGGAAGCCTACACAACCCACTGAAACAACCTTAGCCACTGGGGGCAGACACCAAAAACAAGGGAACTACAAACCTGCAGCCTGTGAAAAGGAGACCCCAAACACAGTAAGTTAAGCAAAATGAGAAGACAGAGAAATACACAGCAGATGAAGGAGCAAGGTAAAAACCCACCAGACCAAACAAATGAAGAGGAAATAGGTAGTCTACCTGAAAAAGAATTCAGAGTAATGATAGTAAAGATGATCCAAAATCTTGGAAATAGAATGGAGAAAATACAAGAAACGTTTAACAAGGACCTAGAAGAACTAAAGAGCAAACAAACAATGATGAACAACACAATCAATGAAATTAAAAATTCTCTAGAAGGAATCAATAGCAGAATAACTGAGGCAGAAGAACGGATAAGTGACCTGGAAGATAAAATAGTGGAAATAACTACTGCAGAGCAGAATAAAGAAAAACGAATGAAAAGAATTGAGGACAGTCTCAGAGACTTCTGGGACAACATTAAATGCACCAACATTTGAATTATAGGGGTCCGAGAAGAAGAAGAGAAAAAGAAAGGGACTGAGAAAATATTTGAAGAGCTTATAGTTGAAAACTTCCCTAATATGGGAAAGGAAATAGTCAGTCAAGTACAGGAAGCAGAGAGAGTCCCATACAGGATAAATCCAAGGAGAAACACGCCAAGACACATACTAATCAAACTATCAAAAATTAAATACAGAGAAAAAGTATTAAAAGCAGCAAGGGAAAAGCAACAAGTAACGTACAAGGGAATCCCCATAAGATTAACAGCTGATCCTTGAGCAGAAATTCTGCAAGCCAGAAGGAAGTGGCAGGACATATTTAAAGTGATGAAAGGGAAAAACCTACAACCAAGATTACTCTACCCAGCAAGGATCTCATTCAGATTCGACGGAGAAATTAAAACTTTTACAGACAAGCAAAAGCTAAGAGAATTCAGCACCACCAAACCAGCATTACAGCAAACGCTAAAGGAACTTCTCTAGGCAGGAAACACAAGAGAAGGAAAAGACCTACAGTAACAAACCCAAAACAATTAAGAAAATGGTAATAGGAACATATATATCGATAATTACCTTAAATGTAAATGAATTAAAGGCTCCAACCAAAAGACATAGACTGGCTGAATGGATGCAAAAAGAAGACCCGTATATATGCTGTCTACAAGAGACCCACTTCAGACCTAGGAACACATACAGATTGAAAGTGAGGGGATGGAAAAAGATATTCCATGCAAATGGAAATCAAAAGAAAGCTGGAGTAGCAATTCTCATAACAAACAAAATAGACTTTAAAATAAAGATTATTACAAGAGACAAACAAGGATACTACATAATAATCAAGGGATCAATCCAAGAAGAAGATATAAAAATTGTAAGTCTTTATGCACCCAACATAGGAGCACGTCAATACATAAGGCAAATGCTAACAGCCATAAAAGAGGAAATCGACAGTAACACAATCATAGTGGGAGACTTTAACACTGACTTTCACCAATGGACAGATCATCCAAAGTGAAAATAAATAAGGAAACACAAGCTTTAAATGATACATTAAACAAGGTGGACTTAATTGATATTTATAAGACATTCCAACCAAAAACAACAGAATACACTTTATTCTCAAGTGCTCATGGAACATTCTCCAGGATAGATCATATCCTGGGTCACAAATCAAACCTTGGTAAATTTAAGAAAATTGAAATCATATCAAGTATCTTTTCCGACCACAATGCTGTAAGACTAGATATCAATTACAGGAAAAAAACTGTAAAAAATGCAAACACATGGAGGCTAAACAATACACTACTAAATAACCAAGAGATCACTGAAGAAATCAAAGAGGAAATCAAACAATACCTAGAAAGAAATGACAATGAAAACACGACGACCCAAAACCTATGGGACGCAGCAAAAGCAGTTCTAAGAGCGAGGTTTATAGCAATACAGTCCCACCTCAAGAAACAAGAAACATCTCAAATAAACAACCTAACCTTATACCTAAAGCAATGAGAGGAAGAAGAACAAAAAAAACCCCACAGTTAGCAGAAGGAAAGAAATCATAGATCAGAAATAAAAAGAAATGAAGGAAATGAGCAAAAACCAATAAAACCAAAAGCTGGTTCTTTGAGAAGATAAACACAATTCATAAACCATTAGCCAGACTCATCAAGCAAAAAAGACAGAAGACTCAAATCAACAGAATTAGAAATGAAAAAGGAGAAGTAACAACTGACCCTGCAGAAATATAAAGGATCATGAGAGATTACTACAAGCAACTATATACCAATAAAATGGACAACCTGGAAGAAATGGACAAATTCTTAGAAAAGCACAACCTTCTGAGACTGAACCAGGCGGAAATAGAGAATATAAACAGACCAGTCACAAGCACTGAAATTGAAACTGATTTAAAAAATCTTCCAACAAACAAAAAGCACAGGACCAGATGGCTTCACAGGTGAATTCTATGAAACATTTAGAGACGAGCTAACACCTATCCTTCTCAAACTCTTCCAAAATATAGCAGAGGGAGGAACACTCCGAAACTCATTCTACGAGGCCACCATCACCCTGATATCAAAACCAGACAAAGATGTCACAAAAAAAAAAAAACAAAAACTACAGGCCAATATCACTGTTGAACATAGATGCAAAAATCCTCAACAAAATACTAGCAAACAGAATCCAACAGCACATTAAAAGGCTCATACACCATGATCAAGTGAGGTTTATCCCCAGAATGCAAGGATTCCTCAATATACACAAATCAATCAATGTGATAAACCATATTAGCAAATTGAAGGAGCAAAACGATATGATCATCTCAATAGATGCAGAAAAAGCTTTTAAGAAAATTCAACACCCATTTATGATAAAAACCCTCCAGAAAGTAGGCATGGAGGGAACTTATCTCAACATAATAAAACCATATATGACAGACCCACAGCCAACATCGTTCTCAGTGGTGAAAAACTGAAACCATTTCCACTAAGATTAGGAACAAGACAAGGTTGCCCACTCTCACCACTATTATTCAACATAGTTTTGGACGTTTTAGCTACAGCAATCAGAGGAGAAAAAGATGTAAAAAGGATCCAAATCAGAAAAGAAGAAGTAAAGCTGTCACAGTTTTGCAGATGACATGATACTATGCATAGAGAATCCTAAAGATGCTACCAGAAAACTCCTAGAGCTAAACAATGAATTTGGTAAAATAGCAGGATACAAAATTAATGCACAGAAACCTCTTGCATTCCTATACACTAATGATGAAAAATCTGAAAGAGAAATTAAGGAAATACTCCCATTTACCATTGCAACAGAACAAATAAAATACCTAGGAATAAACCTACCTAAGGAGACAAAAGACCTGAATGCAGAAAACTGTAAGACACTGGTGAAAGAAATTAAAGATGATACAGACAGAAGGAGAGATATACCATGTTCTTGGATTGGAAGAATCAACATTGTGAAAATGACTCTACTACCCAAAGCAATCTACAGATTCAATGCAGTCGCTATTCAAACTACCAATGGCATTTTCCACAGAACTAGAACAAACAAGTTCACAATTTGTATGGAAACACAAAAGACCCTGAATAGCCAAAGCAATCTTGAGAAAGAAAAACAGAGCTGGAGGAGTCAGGCTCCCAGACTTCAGACTATACTACAAAGCTACAGTAATCAAGACAGTCTGGTACTGGCAGAAAAGCAGAAATATACATCTATGGAACAGTATAGAAAGCCCAGAGATAAGCCCACACACATATGGTTACCTTATCTTTGATAAAGGAGGCAAGAATATACAATGGAGAAAAGACAGCCTCTTCAGTAAGTGGTGCTGGGAAAACTGGACGGCTACGTGTAAAAGAATGAAATTAGACTACTTCCTCACACCATACACAAAATCAACTCATAATGGATTAAAGACCTCAATGTAAGACCAGACACTATAAAACTCTTCGAGGAAAACATAGGCAGAACACTCTGACATAAATCACAGCAAGATCCTTTTTGATCCACCTCCTAGAGAAAGGGAAATAAAAACAAAAATAAACAAATGGGAGCTAATGAAACTTAAAAGCTTTTGCACAGCTAGGGAAGCCATAAACAAGACGAAAAGACAACCCTCAGAATGGGAGAAAATATTTGCCAATGAAGCAACTGACAAAGGATTAATCTCCAAAATATACAAGCAGCTCATTCCGCTCAATATGAAAAAAACAACCCAATCCAAAAATGGGCAGAAGACCTAAATAGACATTTCTCCAAAGAAGATATATAGATTGCCAACAAACACATGAAAGGATGCTCAACATCACTAATCATTAGAGAAATGCAAGTCAAAACTGCAGTGAGGTATCACCTGACACCAGTCAGAATGGCCATCATCAAAAAGTCTACAAACAATAAATGCTGGAGAGGGTGTGGAGAAATGGGTACCCTTTTGCACTGTTGGTGGGAATGTATATTGATACAGCCACTGTGGAGAACAGTTTGGAGGTTCCTTAAAAAACTAAAAATAGAACTACCATATGACCCAGCAGTCCCACTACTGGGCATATACCCTGAGAAAACCATACTTCAAACAGAATCACGTACCACAATGTTCATTGCTGCACTATTTACAATAACCAAGACATGGAAGCAATCTAAGTGTCTGTCGACACTTGATGATGAATGGATAAAGAAGATGTGCCACATGTATACAATGAAATATTACTCAGCCGTAAAAAGAAATGAAATTGAGTCATTTGTAGTGAGGTGGATGGACCTAGAGGCTGTCATACAGAGTGAAGTAAGTGAGAAAGAGAAAAACAAATACTGTATGCTAACACATATATATGGAGTCTAAAAAGAAAAAAATGGTTCTGTAGAACCTATGTGCAGGACAGGAATAAAGACCCACATGTGGAGAGTGGACTTGGGGACATGGGGAGGGGTAGGGGTGGGCTGGGACGAGGTGAGAGTGTGGCATGGACATACTCTACCACATGTAGAATGGCTGGCTGGTGGGAAGCAACTGCATAGCACCGGGAGATCAGCTTGGTGCTTTGTGACCACGTAGAGAGGTGGGATAGGGAGGGTGGGAGGGAGATGCATGAGGGAGGGGATATGGGGATATGTGTATACGTATGGCTGACTCACTGTGTTATATAGTAGAAGCTAACACACCATTGTAGAGCAATTATAGTCCAATAAAGATGTTGGAAAAAAAAATCAGTTTCCTTTAAGAATGCCCTTTATTGAAGCAGTACAGGTTATTAATTTTATTAAATTTCAACCCTTGATTATACATCTTGTGAATATTCTCTGGAATGAAATGGGAAGAATGCATGAAATAATCCTGCCTACTGAAGTCCCACAGTTGTCTTGAGGTAAAATATCATTTCCTGGTTTCTTCTAAATATCCAAGTGGAGATGTCAGGTTAGCAGTTAGTTATAACTGACTCTTCACTGGAGTACTCACATATTTGCATATATTTGAACATGCATGAATTCTAATTCATACATGAAATTATCACGTTTCTTTCATTTTGTATATAGAGAAAATCACATTCGGATTTGGTATCTTGCAGAAGTTACAAACTTAAAAATACATTTGCAGAGGTATCTCAATTATCTTGACCTTTCAGGCTCGGAGACTACATCTTGTCCCATGGAGAGCACTAGGAAAAAACTACTTGATATAAATAGTTAAAGGGCAGTACTCCTGTTTTTAATCACCCCCCCCCCTCCTTGTTTTTAAAGTCCTGACCAGTCCAAGGAGAAATCAGAAACTATATCAGAATCAGAACTTTGATCCTTGTGCTGTATATGTGGATTTACTTAAGAAAAGAAATTTTAAAACATCAAATTTGCCAAGTGTTGTCAGCGGCAGTATTGGGCTCAGATTTGATTTCTGTATAATCAGACTTCACTAAATTTTTGCTTTCAGTCCCTGTTGGATGGCTGTTACATTAAAGTATAATGTTCTGTAATAGAAAAACATAAAAGCATTTGTCTCATAAACATGTTGTACTTGATCCTATAAAGCAGTGGTTGCTAAGGGAACTATTTGCCAAGAAGAAAAACAAAGTATTGATTAGGATGGGGGGCATAGAATGGAAAGGGTTTCCTCTCAAAAAAGAAAATAAAAGCATGTAAGACATTTTTGCCTTTAGAGTCAGAGGCCTCCTGACTGGACCGGGTGACCGTGACATTTCCTGAGGGGATGGTCAGGCTTAGCTGTGCACCATCAGGTGCAGCCTGTCGCTGTTGCCGAGAGGCTTCTGCTGAGAACAGTCAGGAGCTGGAGAGGGCATTAAGGGAAGTTGCCTTTTAGTTCTGATTCCACACTCAGGGGAAGTGGTCTTCCTGTGGGGGGGCAGAGAAAAACATCTGGCCGTGAAAACAAATTGGCCCTGAGATGGACTCCTTGGAGGGGCTGTTGATGCCAGCCAGCTGATAAGAGGCTGAAGTCTAGAGCTGAACTGGGAAAGAGACTAATGACAGTTGATGCCTAGAGAGAAAGGTACCAAAGTATGTCTGAGCATTTCTTCAAAATGCCTGCCTCATTAATGCTTCACTAATAAGGTTTTTGAATAAGATTTTTATTATGTAAACATGTTCATTATAATGAAACATGTTTTCCTTGTTATACGTCTATGCATTTGTTTACAAGACATTTTCTGTTAAAAAAAAAAAAAAGCATAGTCAACAGCATTGACCATACCAGTGACATGGAAAACTAGATAGAGTTACTGAACGCTTGTACTAAGTCCTGGGGTTAAGGGGGTTCAAAGTTGGATAAGACCTGGCTCCTCCTGCATGTGAGGCCTCTTTGTCTAATGGGGAAGTTAGACTTGCATGAAACCATTATTAGAAAGGGTAAGAGGTGCGCACAGGTGTTTGTAGGAGCGTGGAGGATAGAGAGCTCAGAGTTGGAGAAGACTTCTCAAAGAGGTAACATTTGACTTGGGTCTTGAAAAATGAATAGGAGTTATCAGAGGATGGCGAGAAGGAGGTGTTCCAGGCGATGATACTCTGTGAGCAAAGGCATGGGAGCATTTATTGAGGGTTTGTAGTGAGAATCTGTGTGCTTATTGGAGCATTAGGATGTGTGAGGGATTGGTGCACGATGAGTCTGTACAAGTAGGTACAAGCTGTACCATGAAGAACCTTGTATTATACAATAAGAAGTTCGGACTTTTTCTTGTTGGCAAGAGAGAACCAATGAGCAGGCTTGTCTTTTGAGGAAGATGATTCTGGTTGACAGTGTGGGAAATGGGGTAGTGCAAGGAGACAGGTTAGAGGATGTTGCAGTGGTTCAGGAGAGTGATGTCTTCAGGGAGTTCCAGTTATGATGGAGGGAAGGGATGTTTATTGTGGAAAAAAAAATCTGCATCAGAATCCACTTGATTTGGTGATACATTAACTGCATATATTTACAAAGATAGCAATAAAGATTTCTTCTTGGAATATGGGGTGGGAAAGAGGAGAAATGCAGTTTTTCAGTAGTTCAAATGTTACTTGAGTTTCTTACTGATTTTTAGGTTCCTAGGGTTGAACTAATTTTGAATTACAAATTTGAATATACGGTCAAAAGAATTTCTTTACGGTAAATTTTGCTGAACTGTATTAGGCTGGTGGTACTAATAACATGTCAACAATTAAATATAGAGATAAGAAATTGTTTACGTGAGCCATTTTGTCATGTGTTATAACCAAAGACTAAATTATCACCTACTTTACTGTGTTGAGTTGTTTCAGTATATTCTATTCTGGTTTTCCTTTGAAAGTAATTTAGTAATTTCACTGTTGTCTTGAAGATAGGAATGTCCCTTTGTGTGTATACATGTTATATACCTGTTATTTCTAAAGACCAAATACAGTCTAAATAGGAAAATAAATCTTAAAACAGATAACTTGTGTTTTTGTTTAAACTTCTAAAATTGTTTTACTAAGAGATGAAGCTTTGATCAAATAAAAGAGCCTGATCTTCTGAAATCAAAACACAGGAGATTTTCTATTCTCCCTTTTCAAATAATCACCCTGAAGCTCTTTATTTTGTAAATGATATCCTTCTAAAAACCCCTTGACAAGAAAATTATTTGTTTCAGTGAGGGAGAACAGTCTTTTCCTGACTTAGGCAGTAAGTCAACGATGTCACCAGAAGGAAAAGTTAGCCTTATAAAAATTATAGCCATTTGTTTGCGCTGTCTTTTGTGAAAACACATTCTTAAGATGTCTTTATACCTGCCTTACTTTGAGCAACAAGTTTAAGTATCTTAAATTCAAGCACTTTTAAAAGATTCTCTCCAGATATGGTTATCAGAAACATGTTTACTATTTAATAGTCAGTAGCCAGTTAAGGTGTGATAAAGTATCTATTAAAGATAATGTTAAGAGGGGGGAAAAACTCGTAACATCACAGAGACTCAGAGAAATAGTCTGGTTTCCTACAAGAGGCATTTCAACTATGAGGAATATTATTAAGGATTGAGTCTTGCTGTGGTTCTGTCATGTTTGTTTCATTTGTCTGAACTGGTTCCCCTGAAAGTTGGTTTTAAAATCTACTTGATTTCTTACAGTCAACTCCATTCCATGGCCCAGGACACTGATATGGTCTCAGCTGCAGAATTTGACGACCTCGGCCTCTCACTAGGCTGTAGCCCTTAGTTTTGTTTGTTGTTGTTTCTGGCTTTGGTTGTGGGCAGTAATGGACATTAGCATTTGTACTGAAGTGCATTGGAGGGCATTTCCTCCGTTGTATCCCATTCCTGACTCCTTGGGTGGTGTCTGTTTACATTTATTAGCACTGCCTTGATATATGAAGTTGCAGAGCTGTTTTAAACCTGAAGCTGGTCTCTACCAGATGGGGTAAAAAATTTGGGGGTTTTTGGGAATAATTTTGTAGATTGACAGATGCAGTTTTATTGAACATGGGAAAATCCTGGAATCTTTGTTTAAAATGAAGAAATTTAAAGGAATCTCAATTGTTTCTGTAATAACACATCAGAGGAGTAGTGGTTTTTGATCAGAAACGTTTGTATACATAGCTAGTTAATGTTGACGTGTATGGCTATATTTCAGTCTTCTCATTTATTAGGAGGTTGGGTTTCATTCATTTGTAAAATTGCAGCCAAACTGCCTTTCGTAAATTGAGGTGTCAAAATCGGATGTTAATCTTGACATCCTCGCACATTTTTGCTTTCAGACAGGCCTTTGAATGAAGCTAACAAGCAAACATTATGCGGTTGTTAATTGTTTTACAGATGAGAACTGGGATGATGACCAACTGCTTGGTTTTGAACCATGCAATGAAAACCTTGTCTCTGGCTGCAATATAATCAATGGGAAATGTGAGTGTGACACCATTCGAACCTGTAACAATCCCTTTGAGTTTCCAAGGAAGGATATGTGCCTTTCAGCTTTAAAGAGGATTGAAGGTAAGTACGCATTTTCAGTCATAAGCGTTAGCATTGTGTAACTCTGAGCGGTGATGGTATTTGAGCTGGAAAGGGCAAAGACAAGCTTACAGAGATCGGTAGCTTTGATAATCTCACACAAGATGCAGAGAGTTGACTAGGTACGGACGTGATGGCGTACGTGTGCCTGTGCGTCCACGCACGTGTGTGTTTCCTGAAAGCGGTGGAATGGTCATGCTGCGGTAGTACAGCCAGGGTAGTTTGTGCCAGCCTGCCTAGGTCATCTCTGCATAATGGATGATTTCACACGTGGCATGCTTGAGGTCAGCATCTGTTGTTACCATGTCCATTCCGCGTGATTTACCATAGGATGGTGTTCCATGAGGAGAGCGCTAATTAGAAATGCAGCTCATCTGGCAAGAACGTGCATCTCTTTAGAAGAGGTGGGGGATTTGTGCAGTGGCGATCGGAGGCTGAGACTGGCTGAAAATCATATAGGTGTGGATGGGTCATTGGGTGCTTCCCCTCTGGAATGAAGTCAGAAATCACATTAAAATAACAAGAAAATAACGTGGCCCATAACTTTTATACATTCATGCATAAAACCTAGAAAAGAAATTTAGGAATTGAAAATATCAAGTAATCAAGTAATTAGGAGCGGCATGCCCAGAGCTGAGTGCTGTGCCTCACCACCAGAATTAACAGAGGGTGTGGCATGGGCTTGAGTCTCAGCCCTGCCCCTGATCAGCACTGAACTCTTGCTGAGCCCCAGGTTCTGCTCAAGGAAAAAAGAAAACTGAACGAGACTTTAAGTATACCTTTTGTCTTTACAATGATGCTGCTCAAAGATGGAGAAGTTGGTAATATAGTTTGGAATACCCAGGATTTTCCAAGTCCAAAATCAAGATTATAAGGGCAATAGAGCAAGGGCTGAAGTTTTTGAATTGTATTAAGTTTCTCAGACATATTAAATGGCAGTAAAGAACGGGAAATGTGCAGTAGCCTCTAAAATAGCATTACTCTTTGTGTTTACCAATGCTGCTGAATCTTTAAAAGAGAGTACAATAGAAAACAACAGAAATAAAATTTTGGAAACACAGAGAGTCTTAGATAACATTTATTCTAGTCCTTGCATTTGAAAATTGAAAAACTCAGCTCTACACGGTGGATGACTGACAAGCCAAGTTCTAACCGTGTAAAGTCTTTTTTGAATCACATTATGCCATAGACAACACAGTTACCAAACTCGTTTTTATTGTCTTGCGGCTCTTTACTCCCCCTGTCTTCACCCCCGTTGTCCGCTAAAAAAATAGTATATTTTGCCAACTTCAGTGTATAAACTTGCAGGGGTAGAGATGAAGCGGTCAAATGTCTATTAAATTAATTTAATTATTCATACAGATTTTATCACGTCATATAAAATAATACAGCAATTTAGAGTATTACTTTTTGCTGTTCTTACATTTCACAAAACTGTTTTAGTCCTATTTCAAATGCCTCACTGTCACTGTCATTGTCTTTGCTGGAGCTGATTTCCGTGTCATTTAACACTGTTTCCTGAGCACACCCTCTTTATTGCCATCTAAGTTGTTGGAGATGCAGCAGATTTTGAATCCAAGTTATCACAAGAAGTTTTGTTCCAAAACATGGTGTCTTTTCACATAAAACTAGGACAGTTACATTTTTAATTAGTGAGGTGTATATTTATGATCTTTACAGTGTGGAGACTGACTGCATTGATTTTTCAGGTGTTTCTGAAAAGGCTGTTTACAAGATCCAGCACTTCCAATTTTGACATCATTCCCTCAGGAATAATTACTGTGGCTGATTAAATTTCTCTATGCCCCCCCCCCTTGTTTTTTTTAACAGATTCTGTCTGATGGCCTCTTTATAATCCGAAAGTAGGACTGGTTGAGGTCATTTAAGGTTTATGTATCTTCCACAGATCGTACTTGTTTTTTTTAAAATAAAGCACCCTGTAATATTTGAGGCCTTGTAAGAAATCAATATTGGGGGATTTCCCTTTCCTGTGAGATCATTTTGAAGAAAAAGCTCTACTTCTATTCAAGTATATACTGCAAATGAAAGAGTTAGTGATGGTATATCACTGTATATAATTAAATCATTAATAAACGCAATGAAGACTTGGGATGCTATAGGAATTTAGGGCCAAAAAAATGTGACCTGGCATTATATGATAATGTATTGTGGAGGAGGAGGAGTCTGAACAATTTGGAATTTGGATGGTGATGGATTCCAGGAAGAAGAATGATATGGACAAAAGAATAAAATGTACAAGTGAGAGTTGCATGACTTACATGAAAGACACTTGGGAAATGAATCTAAAAGAGCAAGTTTATTTTTTTTTTTGCCATGGCAATAAAAGTGCCAAATCCTAACCACAAGACCACCAGGGAACTCCTGTAAAAGAGCAAGTTTTTATGTTGATAGGTGATAGGAACTAAAGATGGGGAGGCAGGACAGGACCAGATGATGAAATGTCTTCCACATGGCTCAGGGAGGTTAGGCCTGGTGATAAGAGCTATCGGAAATCACTGTAGGTTTATCAGCCAACAGCAGCAGAGCGTGGAGAAATCAGTGTTAGGCAGATTGGGGTTGTGGGGCGTGGAAGGAATTTGCAGGTGGAGCTTCTGTTGGAGAGCTTGGTGGAGCTTGTTGGAGAGCTGTTTCCATTATTTAGATGTGGTGTCACAAGAGACTGGTCTAGGGGATGGCAGGGGAAAAGCAAGGAAGAGGTGGAAACACGCCATTTTGATGGAAGAACATGCAGTATCTGCTAACAGACAAGGGAGGGATGAAAATACAAAGATGATTCTGGGGTTCCTAACGTGAAAGAGTAGAAGAATGACAGTACGAGTAACAGAAATGGGAAAACATCTCAAAAGGTGGAACTGAAAAATGAGGTGGTTGTTTTAGAGGGATTTAGGGTCAAGAGGCACTTTAAAAATATGGAAGATATTACAGCATATTTGAATGACGACAAGAATGATCTAGTAAAAAGGGAGAAACTGATAATGTAAGAAAGGTGATGACTGCAGGAGCAAAGTCTTTGAGGAGGGAGAGGAGCAAAATTGTTCCTCTTTCTCAGAGATGTGTAAAACAAGGCCATCAGCTGACATTGAGGCGTAAGAAGGGGTGTGAAAAATTGGGGAGGGAGAGGAAATGGAAAATAGACATCTCAGAGAGAGGACGAGTGAATTAAGTAGGGAAATGTATTAGGGTCACCTGCTAGTGCTGATAGCTTACTTGAGGTTATAAATTTGAAGGGAGACCAGCCAGCACAGTTGTGCGCTTTTCCCCAGCTCTGGTGCATGCAGTGGAGGTGGAGAGGTGGCTTTAACCAGGGTTAGGATTTTTCCTGATGAGTCTGATACAAAGAGAAGGGCACTGAGATTGAGAGTTATGCAAGAGAGTGCTTATGCTGACTGGCCATGCCATTGCTGCTGGGAAGGATACAGCAGCAGTCAGTAGGGAAGGAACAGAGGCAGAAGTTCTGTAGATAAATGCAACACCTACATGTAGTTGGTACATCATGTGATTGCATGTGCTTTATGCAAACAAGATGTTATTTTTTTAAGGGGAAGAGGAAGAATGATCTGAAATTAGTGATGAGAACAAAGAGGACCCCTACCCCACCCCCAGGATTTATGGCATGTGGGCGGTGAATCCGTCCCCACTTGAGAGGACTTCAGGGAACAGAGAGCAGTCAGGGAGGAGGACCCAGGTTTCCATTAGAGCACAAAGGTGAAGGCAACCATCTGGAGGGGAGAATGACAGCAAAGGGGATTTTGGTGATGACAATCCACGAGTTCTAGAAGGCACAGTAGAAGGATTCGGATGGGAGGGTTGTGCAGAGCATGGGTGATTTTGCAGAGCCAAGGAAGATTGAGTCCAGAGATGATGGATGTACCTGGTAAGTTTAGACTTAGTTCTTGAGGTTTGTTATGAGAAGGTGAATAGTTAGTTCTAGTTAAAAGCCTTCCTTTGAGGACTGCTCTCTGGGGCATTTTGTAATGTGAAGGTATGTATGCAGTTGGGGGTGGGGCAGAAGGACTAGTGTTCTTGCCAGAGCATAATGGGAAAATGTGGGTCCCCATTACTACGTTTTGTGAGCAAATTCTGAACATGAATTTTAAGCATAATTACAACAACATTTTTAGAATGTGTGGAAGTCATTGCAAAGCATTTCAATACCATATTTATAAATTTATGGAGAACAGTGGCAGTTTCAGGGTATTTAAAAAAAGTTCTTGTGTATTATACTTTTTTAAAAGGGAGGGTATTGGTCCTGGATTTTAATGAACACATCATCATAAAGTCAGTTTGTCACAAATTTAGAGGAAATAGGATACTGGATAAACAGACGGCCATGCCTTTGTACGGAATAATTTGTCAGAATCATCTTTGTTTCTCTGAGGAAGAAGAGAAAGACTGATAAAGGGAATGAACTGCAAGTCATCCCACCTTGATCTTAACAAAGCTTTTAGTTTTATGCCATACTACCTATTTATCATCGGTTTGGTACATGCTGTACCGAGCTCCACAAAAGTTAAATTGATACACCATCAGTAGAGGGGACCACATTAACAAAAACAGTACCAGCCTCTGTGGCTGCCACAAGGGTTTTCTTGAGGGGCCTCTCTGGGCTTGGTAATGGTAGTTAAAGTTGATACGAAAGACTTCCATGATACAGTGAATAGGTTGGACTTTTAAGTTTGCATGTGACTACAGGTTGGGGTAAGTAGCTTTTGTTTTCTAAAAAAATTACTGTAATTCAGAGTGGTGGTAATAAAGTCGAGAAGTAATCAGAAATATGAAACCATGCCAGATTCAGAGAAGGATGTAAAACACCCTAGAAAACATTCGTCTGTCGATCCATCCATCAGATATTCATTGAGTGCCAAACATGTACTAGTCACAGTTCCAGTTGCTGAGGATACAGCTTTCGTGGAGCTCACATTCAGAAGGGGAGGGGTGACAATAAACACAAAAGTGAGCAGGAAAGTATCACGGAGTATGATAAGAGCTATGAAGAGTAATCGTCAGGATGATATGATAGAGAATTACTGGGTTGACTGGGGAAGCTGTTTTAGATAAGGATGTCAGGGGAGTTTTCCATGAAGGAAGAGCATTTGACCTGAAATCTGACTGTAAGCAGGAGTTGAACTTGTGCTGATCTGAGGGGAGAGAAGTCCACGCAGAGGACACTGCAAGTGCGAAAGCTCTGAGTTGAGAGAGAGCTTGGTGTGTTGAAAGAATGTCGAGAAAAAGCAAGAAGGTCAGTGTGGCTGGAATGTCATGGGGGGTGAGGGGTGGGTAAGGGCCAGGTCACACAACGCCTTGTATTAGATAATGACGAGGTGTGTGGATTTTGTGATGAGTACATAGGAAAGCTGTTAAAGGATTGTGAACAAGGGTGTAATGTAATTTGGTATGTGTTCTAAAAAATGAGCATGGTAGAGAAGAGACTTGGGAGGAGGCTGGAAAGATGCAAGAATGGGAAATTGTCCACAGGTAGTGTTCAGGTAAGAGATAAGAAGGACTCAGACCTGAGAGCTGGAGATGGGAGAGATGGGTGGGTTTGAGATGATTTGGAACTAGACTTGTTGATGACTTGTTGACTTGATGACTTGTTGTAGACTTGTAGACATGTGGGGGTGAGAGAAAGAGGAATCCAGGAGAACTCTTAGATTTGGGGTTTAAGCAAACTGTAGTGTTCTTTACTAGGAGCAAGAGCAGATTTAAGGAGGACTCAAGAGCTTTGTTTTGGATAAATTAAATTTGACACCGAAGTAGAGCTGTTTGTCATTTAAGTAATTTTTGATGTAATTAACTCATTAAGTAGCATTCATATATATAGCTTCATGATAAGTATACTGAGGGCTACAAAGACAGACATACATCCTTGAGGAAAAGTCAGCCCTTTCCACAAGGAGGTCTGACCTTGTTGGGAGATTCTAGAGAAAAATAAAATCAACCCAAATTCACACTGATCTATCACTAGGCAGAGTCTAGCCAAAGGGATATCTGTGTGGGATCCATAAAATATGTTCTTAAATATACTTGTTTGACATCACACATCACGTGGATTACTGGAATAGTTTGGGTGCTGTGGAACTCATTCCTGTTTGGAGCTATGCAGTGAACATTTTGCAAAAGGAAGAAGACACTTGGGACTTAAGAAAGTCCTCCTTTGTTTTAGCTGAAAGCACTTAGAGGTAATGTTTAAAGTTTTCTAATTTCAGGCTGTATTTAATTATTTTTTCTCTATAAGATATTTTAGAGAAAAGATAGTCAAAAATTGTCATGAGGTATTTTATATCATTGTCTTATGTTGAGTGGACAAATAAGAAATAAGAACTGCTATACATTCATAAGAGGGGTAAAGGAAGGCTTTGTGGAGGAATTGGGAACCGAGTCCAACTCGGAGAAATGCATTGAGTGGTTCAACAGAAGGGAAAGGAGAATTGAAGAGCAGCATTGGAGATAGACAAGAGAGGATGGACAGAGGGAGCCAGATGGAAGGGATAAAGGTGGCAAGTCAGTGGGCTTTAGTGGCTGATTGACTTTGGAGGGTGAGGAAGAGGAAGACTCCCAGATTTGGGGGTGAGGGGTGATTGTCAAGATAGATGCTTGAGGGGCTTCCCTGGTGGCGCAGTGGTTGGGAATCCACCTGCTAATGCAGGGGACACGGGTTCGAGCCCTGGTCCGGGAAGATCCCACATAAATAAATAACTAAAAAAAAAAATAAAAAAAAAAAAATCAAGCTTTAAAAAAAAAAAAAAAGATAGATGCTTGGCAGGGGCATGATAGCCAGGCTATGTATAGTGGTGTCATATACTAGGATGTGGAATACAAGGAAAGCAGCCTTATGGGAGGCAGGATGAGCTGGATATTGAGTCTGTTTTGTTATGTTTGAAGTATCTGTGGCGAATCATGGGAAAAATGGGAGTTATGGGTCTGGAACTCAGAGATCTGGGCTGGAGATAAGGATTCATGAGTCATCCTCCCAGGGAGAGTATGGTGCTGTCAGTGACCTTGGAGTTTATAAGTGATGGGAGGAGTATGAGCACTTTTAGGAAGATTAATGTGACAGTAACGTGCTTAATGGAGGAAAAAGCGCCTAAAGTAAGTGTTAACACACCAAAATCAAGACGAAATGACCTGTGCAGCGACAGTGGTGCAGGAAGAGTCGAGGGCTCTGTTAGTATAGTGGAAGGAAGCCTCAGAACTGTTAACGTCAGCAGACTGAAAGTTAGCCTAAAACACACAGCTGTTGGCACCCAACATAGTGGGATGCATAAAACAATATATCATTTTAATTAACTGATCGGTTACTTCATTGATTTGTGCCCCCTTATTCAAGAAAGCCTTTACAAGTGTTTGAGTCTAGGAGGTCAGACCCACCTGAGATTAGAGCCATTCAGAGTAGGAGCGCTAAGATGATGAAATAATGGGATAGGAAGGTGAAGAGATAGCGTTGTAGTCGTAGACTCTTTCAGTCCAGAAGGATCCTTTCCTCAGCATTCTGTACAAGTGCCTTCTGAGGCTGCTCCTTTCATTTTAGAGCTGCTTTAATTCTTTATTCATTCATTTGTTCACTCAAAAAGTATGTATCGAGCACATGCTATGAGTCACTGAACCTCAGATGCCACCAGTTTGACTTTGTTTTGCCTTTAACTGAAAGACCATTTTCTAAATTGCCTGAAAGGTCAGGTGCATAAATTGACTCACATTTTAGATCCACTGTGGAAATTGGCTTTTGATTTTTTTTTTAAAGGAATTCCTTTATTTTTATTATTTATATGTTTATTTTTGGCTGTGTTGGGTCTTCGTTTCTGTGCAAGGGCTTTGTCTAGTTGTGGCAAGCGGGGGCCACTCTTCATCGTGGTGCGCGGGCCTCACTATCGCGGCCTTTCTTGTTGCGGAGCACAGGCTCCAGACGCGCAGGCTCAGTAATTGTGGCTCACGGGCCCAGTTGCTCCGCGGCATGTGGGATCTTCCCAGACCAGGGCTCGAACTCGTGTCCCCTGCATTGGCAGGCAGATTCTCAACCACTGCGCCACCTGGGAAGCCCTTGATTTTTTTTTTAAAGATATTTTATAAATGCCTTAAATGATATTTATAAGCATTTGTCCTATCTCGGAAACTTACATTGCATGATATGTGTGCTTAAGCAGAAATTAAGGATTAGAAAGAATATGTTTATATGGGCTTTCATATCTGTATTTTTTCTGCTGCTTAAAGCAAAGGGAAGTTTGATTTTTACATTGTAAGATGTACCCTCTGAAGCTAAACTAATTATGACACAGACAAATGGCTTCTGTTTAGTAGACTTTTCTTTCAGTTTTTAAAAATCCAAATAGCAGTTGCTTCAGAGCCTTAAGTTTTATTAATTATTCTGTGCCCTAAATTTACTATTTCAGTCCTGCCTAAGGAAATGTTAACTATTACGTGAGCTTCTTACTCCATTTTTAGTTTTCTACATTGCACTTATTTTTTTCACACAAGTAAAGTGTAAGTGCTAAATGTTATTCTTGGTTGTTATCTTTCTCTTGGTCTGTAGCCTGCAGTACAACCTGTGCTGTGTGGCCTAATCAGATATTCTGGCTCTTAATGCCATCTGTAATGTTTGTCAGTAGACACACATTTAATTAGTATGTAGAAAGAATTACGATTCTCTCTGCTTTTATTCACAGAACTTTTTTACTTAAAAGTTTTTTGGTTTTTTCTGGGGGTGGGATGCTCACAAAAAAGTACCCCAAGAAAATATGATCAAAGAGAGCTGGGCATATTACTTAGTATCCAGTCCATCTTTGAGGTAGTGCAGCAGAATTCCCTCTTGACCCTCTCGCCACTGGAACAGTGCTGGATGGAGGCACTTTCATCTGTAGCAAGAAATCTGCTGCCATCCCATAATACAAGTACAGAGATGACGGGTACACCCAACTCTGTCCCATCCCGAATTCCCACATGGGGCTTGAGGTCCACGGTGAGCCCTGGGTATCACGCACAGGAAATCGCATAGGTTTCTTAAAGTTGAGAGAGCTTGACCGTCATACAGAGATTTTGATTTACCGGGACTGGACCAGGATGGGCGAGTCTGCATTTCCAGCCAACCCTCAGGAGGAGCTGTTACGGCTGGTTTTTCACCACACTTTGAGTAGCAAAGTCATAGAGGGTTTATGTGAATCTGCCTCCCTGGATTTGCTGTACTGCTGTGAGAGAACATCTTGTCTTTAAGTAATCATTGGACTTACTTTCTAATACATTTTTGTTTTTAAAAACGGAGCCTATGTATAAATTGCTTTACTTCAAATATTAATACATAGTAATGGTTTTATTATATGACTTTAAAAACTTTTTTCCAAGTAAATATTAAAAAGAAATTAAAACCCCACTGAGGCATTTCATACTGCATGTGTGAGATCACATGGTGAGGAACAAACAAATTCCCAAACTTTGGATGCTGGGGAAATTGTTTTGTTTTTAGTAGAGATGATTCTCTATATAACTTTACCTTTTTGACCTTTGCTAAACTTTAGAAATATGTCTAAGACCTTATATCTATGAATTTTTTTTAGTTATATTTATCTGCATGGTATTAAATATCACTATCCCCAAATCTTTCATAATATAGTATTGACTATAGTAAAAATGATCCAGTGTAATCATTCATTCACAGGCTTAGACATACTGAGAGTCAAATTAAATGTTCTCTCAAAATATAACTGCTGTGTACTGTAAGATTATGATACAGCAGCATTAAATTTATACAGTCCTTACAAATTATCAGTACTGTAATTATTCCATTGGAGGGCGGATAGAAACGGAGATAGGTGTTGTACATTTTACAAGGTTTATGAAGTTCAGGGAACTTTGGGAAGCACTTGGCCCTTCAAAACTGCTGTTACATAATCCTTGATAATAAAATATATGTACTGAACTACCAAAAAAAAAAAAGAGAGAGAGAATCTCTCAAACTCTGATTCTTACTTATTTTGAAGCCAGGCATTCTGTGTTGCAGGGACTGTGCCTTCTCTGCTTCCAGACATTCATATGCACCGATTCACAATTCTTAAGTTAGTCATTTACTTCATTAAAATTACTCATCACAGATTCTATTTTTCTTAGGCTAGGTACATCTGGAATCAATGTTATGCTTGTGAATATATTGCTTTAGATTATCTAATTTAAAAATATATTTTTGAGGAATTAAGTTAACATTGCTTACCAAGTTTAGAAACACTAACCCTTCCCTTAACCAACTAAAAAACACATTTAACCTTACCTTCACCTCCTTACCATCAAGGTTCCCCTGATTTTGATTTTTGCTTTAGCTGGCCAAGTGCCATTAAGGTACTTGTTTAATTAAGGCAGTAAGGCTTTTATGCAACTTTACATCTGTATTGCTGTTACCCTCTATAAAAAGTCATAAGTTGATAATGTGATTATCTTTCCTTGTTTGGTTCATATATGTAAAATGATTTTGAAATCTAAATACACGTGTTTCACTTTAAATTCCAGCAGCATCCCGGGGAAAGTGTAGACAAAGTTATTTATTTTCATAAGTATTTTATTTATGTTGACAACCAAGTCAGTATTTTAGAGTTTTATGTTTTGGGTACAAATTGTTATTTTGATGTCTTGATAACTGGTACAGAGGAAAAAAAAAAAAACCAAAACATCTACCAAGAGGCGGAAACCAGTTTCAAGTATCTGGGAAATCAAAACAGGAAACTCGGGGAACTTACATAAGCCCAGTTGGAGAGGAGCAGTTGACTGAATAATTATATAATTATACCTGCATTTTAACTGTTGGAAGTCATGCAGTGACCTTCTGGTAGTTGTGATTTCTTGTGCCTAGCAGGAAAAAAAGTCATGATTAAATTTGTTATATCCTTGTGCTGAGATAGGAGTGTGTGTGTGTGTGTTTTAGAGGGGCATTTCATTCAATCATTTTGGGGTTACAATAAATGGTGTAAAATTTTTTTTCAATCTGACCCTTAGAGGATGCTTGCTGTACAGTTACAGGTAAATTGGCAGTACTACTTTGTTCTGTTTATTGATGTCCTTCCCCTTTGTTTGCTTTAGCTCTTTATCTGTACTTTCATCAGCCCATCTCTTCTGTCCCAAGCTGTGTGTAGCTCAACCATCTGTCTGTCCTCTTCCTATACCTTCTCCCAGGTTAGTGACAGGAGTACCAGAAATTGTAGGTGAACAGTTTTTGCTACAAGTGTATGCTTGTTTCAAGATTAAATACCATATGCTTAGTAATACTGTTTTAAAAAACACACTCACTGTTAAAAGGCCAAAAAACAACCTGACACCTTTAGCCAGAGAAATGGTATTCTTTGGGGACCATGCTGAAAACTGTATTTCCACCTACCAGGGATGCTTAAGAAACATTCATCTAAAGCTGGCCTTTAGCAGGTTAACGTTTTAGCTTCTGGGTAGCGCTGAGTAGTCCCTTGCGAATTTGTGGTTTCTGACTTGGCTGTAGGTGACCTCTCAGTTATTCCCAGGGCTTGGCGTGTGCTCTATCACACAGAGCTGCTGAGTTGCTGCTTTGCCCAGCTGTGTCTGTCTAAATGCTGGCCCCCACAAAGGCTTTTCCTGACATGAGCAAAGGGTCTGGAATCCCAGCCCAGGAGGCCTTCTGAGCTGCTGCAAAGGGAGCCGAGTGGGGACCACTTCCCAGAGCACGGCCTCTCTGAGAGGAGTTACAGCTGCCCCTTCTGTGTCCTCCGGCCTCAGGCCAGCTGTCTCCATCAGAGTCGCAGAGGGTGTGGACCATCAGGAGTTGTCATTCCCAAACTCAAGCCATTAAAACCTCATTAATTAGTGTAATCAGTCTTCCCATACCATAACCTGGGGTTTTGGATAACTCAGGCAAGCTTGGTGGATTGTATTTGTTCTGCTTATGCAAAAAAAAAAAAAAAAAAAAAAAGTCTGTTCAGAGGGAAGTTCAAGAAAGAGTTTGGGAGCATGATCGCTTTAGCAGGAATTTGCATTGCATCAAAAAGTGGTCATTTCAGATGTTCTGATAATTTTATCAATATAGGTAAGGATTCTCTGGTAGGTAGTGTGTTTTTTCCATTTCCCAGCCTTGCCAGTATTTACCTAGTACCTTGATTAAGAGATCCTCCAGGAAAAAGCAACAACAATAAAAAAAACATTTTTGAATAAAGAGGGTTTTAATTTTTAAAAAAACATGAAAATCTTTATTAATGGAAGGAGACAGCCATGAATGCATATAATCACGCATAAAGATATACCTCTAGGCAAGGCTACAATTTCCTCCACTTCTTCCTGTAGGCTAACAGAGCTAATTTAGGAGAAAATGGTGAAGACTGCCAAATTTGTCTTTTCTCCCCTAAGCCCACCCCATTCTGTTCTTTCAGGTTTTTCCCACCTCAAAAGCCCAGCATCCTTTCTCTCTTTACCACCAGCACCAGTAATCTAGGAAAATGTTTAAATACTTACCTCTTATTGATCGATTACACTCTAGAATGTTGCTTCATCCAGCATTCGCATTATAATCCTTGCTAATTGTGAAATTCCTATCGAAGGAATTCAGCCCAGAAGGAGGCGAACTCTTTAGCATGGAGCAAGAATCCCTAAAGTTAATCCTGCCCCTTCCTGACTGTGTCCTGCACACCTGGGGAGCATGGACCTGGGTCCAGCCCAGCTGTACCAGGGCATTCAAGGAGACATGGAAAGGATGTCGCCTCTAGTGGGAGAGATGAGATGGGCACACAGGCAGTTGTAATAAGGGCAGATTGGCCATTCCTGGTCTGAATCGTGTTGTACATGGTTGGCATTCTAGAAGATACTGATAAAAAATAAATCAAAGCTTAATCAGTTTACAAGCTATTTTGTGATTTATAGAACTACTATATTTACTTCCAGAGCTGGTGCTATATCTTCTTTGTGAAATGTTTACTTTCTCAGGAAAGTTATTTAAGAGCACTAAAATTCAATATTTGGGGTTTTTTAAAATTAGAAATGCTCTAATAAAAGGAAAATTTGACTCATTCCTTAGTTCATATTGACCACTAAGATATTGTTCTGAGCATTTGAATAATTTATTTTGAAACTTATGAGACCATTCTTCTAATGGTGCATAGTCTCTAAGATAAGGATAGTGGATTCACATTGGTTGTTGAAACATCTAAAGCTGGGGATACACCTTTTATAGGGTGCCTTCCTGCTTTTGATTTTCGGTCTCTGTTTCTAAGTGTTCTTTGCATCAGGAGGAAGTAACGTATAAGTAGTGCCTGTAAAGTTGGAAGAGGGAAGGAATTAACATGTAATGAATTAATATTTGTGTGAGTTTTTCAGAGACTGGAATGTTCCTTTAAATTGTGGATGTGTTTTTCATTTCTGGCTGATAACTTCCTGGTTTTCCTACACTTCATTATTCTTTTCTCTGCTGCTGGGATTCTTTTTTTTTTTTAATTTCCCGAAAAGCAAGTAAAGTGCTTTCTCCTTATCAGTAGCCTTTCTTTTCCTGTTGCAATAACAAAAGAACAATACAGGAATTTAATAATGTTAAAAAATTGATACCCCTTTTTCTGAATATATCCGTGTATTTGTCTATAGATAAAATCCAGGTTTTATAGACATAGAGAAAAGCTGCGTGTCGGTAAAATGAGCTCATATTTTATCGTGTCCTTCTTTTTTTTTTTTCCTTTTACCCAGTTTGGAAAATGAAATAAGGGATTTTTTTTCCTCATCAAAATCTGTTCCCATGGTCTGTTGTTAAGAGTCACAAAGTCCTGAAAGTTAGAAAGATAGGTAAGACCAGTTGTTGTTCCCTTAACAGAAGGGCGTTTCAAAGGTGTCTGGAAAACATTCTGATCTTGTTTATGTATTTAATTATATAAAAGACTGTTATTTACTCTCTTTGCTGTTTTGGCAAAAATAAAGTCCAGTCTGCTTCACAGAGCTTTTATAAATATCAGGGGTGTGTTTTTGCAACAGTGGACATGAAAGGAAGCTTGTTTCAGTGTTTTGATGCAGTTTGAGTTCATGGCAGAGGTGCATTTAAAGTGGCTTCCTCAAGTATCCTTGAAACCACATTGAGCAAGGGCACTGGTGACCTGTCCCATGGTGGTCCTGCTATGGCCTCAGAGGACCTGGCTGGCTTACTTCTAAAGCATGCAACAAAATCTAACAATCTCAATTGTTTCTGACCCAGATCTGGGCAATTAGTGAGGTTTTTAAACTTTCTAAATACCTTACCTATAATATATAAAGTGATATTTATCTCTATGGCAGTAAAAGGAAAATATAATATGATCCTATTTATATGTTCCCGGTGCCTTTTGGTGTTCGGGTTGCTAATCACAGTGGAACCTTCTGAGTGTTTTCTAATTGAGAGCCAACTTATTTTTTTTCCATCAGGAATTTTTCAGACAAATTAGGCTGTGGTGTCACATCTCAGTGTGACATGGAACTCCCCAAAATTTTATGTGTTCTTTCATGCCTCCTGGCCTGACTTTGTGTCTACCTAAATTCAGGCTGTATTATAGTGTTTTCCTTGAGGGTCTTTTAGATATATCAATAACTAAGCTGACATCTTTAATTCAGAGAGTATATCCCATATGGATCTATAATAGTGTGTTTATGTGCATAGGAAACATGTTTTTTCTATAAAAAAAATTATACATGTCACATGTGCATTTGTGTATTTTCTGTGCCAGAAAGTGCGATCTATACACATATGTCCCATGTGCGTATATGAACCTATAGCTAGATGTATGTAAGCACATGGTCACACATGGTGGCATAATAGTTAATACATGGAAATAAATGCAACCATAGGATTATTTTTTATCTTACCTGATATGTATATGTCTGTATTTACTTATATGTTATTAAATATGACAGTGCTGATAATGGTGTTACCTTCTCTCATTAAGAGTTTTCTGAAAATTTTGCTCATCTATTAGTCGTAGAATCTAAGCCCCAGCTCTACATTCCAACAGTTTTTCTTAAGAATTGGTGTAATATTATGCACTTTGTGAATAGCTTATAGAGGACAAGGCAAGAGTCTTCAAATAAATATTATTCAAACTCCTTCCACTTTCATTTCCCTTATCACCATAACAACCACACCCAACTTTGCTATTAAACCGTGTTGTCTATCTGCTTCCCACAGGCTAGTGAAGCTGACCCTTTGAACAGCAAAGGAAATATGAGAGATAACGTTGAAAATTGTCTTCCTTCTGTTGACATTTCGAGAGCAACAAGTCAGAAAGCTTGTCTCCCTCTGGGTAGACAAGAGGCTACGGGTCATGATTAGATGGTATGTCCATTAGTAACCATGATGACTCCCAACAGAATTATTTAAAACATTCCAGTGAATAACTCAGAATTCTGGTAAACAAAAGGGGAGTGGTTGTTAACTGACAAACTGTTTCAATTTTCTATATATGGGAAGGAGACTACTAGGGAAGAAGGTAAAGATCAACAGAAAATAGAAGTCTCCACATTTCTGAGGTTAGGTGATTCTGGATCACCCCAAGTGAAATAGTGTTTCTCAGGAGCCTCCACATATGGCCGTTCAGAGCTCTGCAGTGGGAGTTCTTTGCTGTGTTTTACTGCTCTATTGATTGATGTGAGACCTCTATACCATCTTTGCCACATCTTATAGTTGTATCACTGCTCGGTTCAGAGAGATTTTAATTAAATCACATACTGAGTTGATGCTTCATGGTTTTGAGTTACTCGTCTATTCCTCAATCATATTAACCTTTCCATCAGGATTTTTGCCAGCTCTTAAAGATTCCTTTCTTTCAGATATGTTTTGAAGCCTTTGACTGATACGAGTGATATAACCAAATGGGGTGGCCCATTTGATAAACGTTTTCTGAACATAATGAAACATGGTTGATTTTGTTGTATTTCCCATGGGCTGAGGTACTGTTTTCTATTACCAGAAAACACATTTGAAGTCTTTATCAAATCTGATGTTAAGTACTTCCTAAGAAGAGAAATAAAGTGATTCTATCTTGCATTTATTTACTGTTATCTGTAGCATCAGAAATAAATGAATGTCCCCAGAAAAAAGTGTTATGAAATTACAGCACATAGACATATTGAGGGATTGGGAGGTAGTAACTGTGAAATGGGCTTAAAAATGACTTTATTCACTTAGTGGCATTTTGGAAAAACTTAAGCAGTCAGGGAAATGAGCCAATCTGTATTAATAGAGAGCATTAGAAATTTAAGTAAATCGTGTTTGAAAGCGATACCAGGATTTCCCTTGAATGCTTCTGAATACATTCTGCTCGTTTAATGTCAGTTAAACGTGTGTCACTGGCATGTAGAAACTGAGAGGGCCACAAAAATATCCACTTCGGGCTTTAAAATATTGAAGTCCTTTAATGTTCTTTTGACCTTCAGTTAAAGGACATAGTCACACAGCAGAGGAAATGCCTCACATTCTAGCATCTGGGTTTGTTTCTTTATACTTTTTTGGCACAGTTACAACAGTAGAGCTTTTCTTTCCTTAGATTTTTTTCACAGTACAGTCAACACAGGCTTCTCACACAAGCGGGAAAGGACAGTTGTGAGGCCAAAAGCAATGTTTCTGCTCTGCCCTCCGTGGCAGGGCCTCATTGAATGGCTTGTTGTTTCACAGGGAGCCTAGAACCGGAAAACAAACAAACAGAATCCCACACAAATACAAATTTTGTATAAAGTTAGGTACCTCCACATGTGCACATAAACATATGTATACATACTCAAGACTTCATATTAGCAGTCAGTGTTCTTTTTTTCGAGCTTCTTGAGTCGTTGCCACTGTTCGAAGTATTTCATCTGTATATGGTTTGAGGATCTGCATCTGGATTTTTAGCTGCTTGAAGCTGTTTCTTTCAGCAGTTTCTCCGGTAGCTTGAGAAGAGAACCTAGTTTAATTAAAATTCTTATAAAGTGTATGTATGTTGACATGGGTGCTTTATTTCAGCTCTGTTAGTACTCTTCAGCCATGTGTATCATCACTAAGGAAAGGTCACTTAAAACTTTAGGGAATGAAGCAATGGCATCTGATTTCCCATTGATTTAAATACTCATATCAAAACAGTAAGCTGTGAACATCTTCATATTTTCATGTTTTCTCAGCTTTACATCCAATAAGCTTCTGTGTGTGTGAGCTTTCCTTGAGATCTTGAATAATACGAAGCAACATCCCCTAGGTGTTCTTTTTTTCATAGGAGTTGAGTTTGGTAACATATGTCTTTCTTTACAGTGGTCACCTTGGCCACTCACTGCTGAAGACCCTCTGGCTTTGGCATCGCCAGTGCTTGTGGGCCATTTGTGTAGTTCTGAGATGGAAAAGTTAGGAAGCAGTACTAGTATGCAGAGATGTTAACAGACTTAAAATTAAAAGTAGCCTTACTTATACTCCAATAAAGATGTTAAAAAAAAAAAGTAGCTTTAAAAGTAGTTTTCAAAGCCGTCTGACTCACAAAAGCTTGTTTTGTCTGAAGTTTATGTATTGAATATATTTATCCTATAAACTCAAGTTGAAGGGGATAGTCATCTGCCCTTAGCAGATGCCTCTGTAGTTTCCCCTGATTTATTCATTCATGCATTCATTTTACGAATATTTGTGGAGCACTCGCTCTGTGTCAGACATTGTGGTAGATACAGAGTGAACAAGACAGACAAGGTCCCAGTAACACCGAGCTTCCAGTCTTATGGGGAAAATAAATAAAAGCCATAAACAAAAGTATAATAAGTGCGGTTGGATAACAGAATGCCGAGACCAAGATAGGACAGCTTGAGAAAAGTCTCTGAAGAGATGATGTTTAAGTGGTACCGAAAGTTAAGAAGGAAGTAGCTGTGCGAGGAGCCTAGGGAAGAACATTCTAGGCAGAGTGAACCCATACCCAGCAAGCCCAGTGAAGGAACGAGCTCTGTGCTGGGGGATGAAAGGTTTAGGGGCTGAAGTGTAGCGAGTGGGGTGGGGAAAGCGGCAGGAGAGGAAGTGGAAGATTAGGGAGGGACTAAATCACAGAGACTCTAAGATAAGGAGTTTGGATTTTACTCTAAGTGTGATCAGAAGCCATTAAAGGGTTTTGAGCTTCAGGTGGAGATTGATAGGATGCCCTTTTTAAGAAGGTGAACTCTGGCTGCTCTGAGGAAAGTGTCTTGTAGCAGGAGGTAGGTGGAACCAGGGGGCTGGGGAGGGCACTGAGGGAGAGCCCAGAGGGTGCTTCGTGGCCAGGTGGGGTGTTGGCAGAGGAGGTGGAGAGAAGGGAGTGGATTCTGTGTGTCATTTAGAGGTACAGTTAAAAAGTGATTGGATTTGAGGGTCAGGTTAAGAGGTGGGCTCCAGACTGACCCCACACTGCTGGCTTCAACAGTTGGTGCCGTTTCCTGAGGTGGGGAAGACTGGGCAACAGCTAGGTGGAGTCAAAGTTACCCTTTGAAATGCAACAAATACACCAAAGTAGGGGTGATTTTGAGTCCTTCTCTTCATATAGTGATGGTGTTTGGAAATTAAGTCATTAACGTGTATCACTGTCTGCAACACAAGAGCAAAATTCTAAGACTCCATCTTGGTTGTGGTTCCTCAGCTTGGTCTTCTGCTGACTATCTAATCCTCTGGCTCTGCCATAGGCAGTGTTCCTCTCTGATCTTTGGTGAATGCTTCTATTTCTTCCCCAGGAGTGTCAGTACAACCCACACCCCAGTTTGCTTAGCTTCTCTTTAAAATTGTTCACAGATTCTTTCTGTACGTTTCTGACAACATGCATCTCCTGTCTCAGGCATGATTTATCTGACACTAGGATCCCAGAGGGAACCAAGGCCACCTAGGGAAACGCAAGTGCATGTGTGTTCCTTTTCATGCACACTCGTGAGCTCAGGAGGAGGCCCCATGCTGTTTAAACCATTCTCCCAATCCCCTAGCCGAGGACCTGTGTTTGAATGTGGTAGGACCTTGTTATACTTTCTTAGGCTGTGTACTTATACCACATTTTGCTCTCCTGCATGCCTGCCCATATCCCCTGAAGGCAGAGACAGTGCTTGGCACCTAGAGGGTAATTAATAAATGTCTGATGATTCTGAAAAAATGGATGAAAACTAAATTATAAAAGATCACTCATGACATACTTTTAAAAGTTAGACTTTATCTTATAGCCATTGTGGATCCATTGCAGGCTTATAAGGAGAGGGGTTAAGAATAGAAAGTTAATAAAGAGATAGTAGAAACAGGTTGGTTGTCAAAAAGTATCAAGTATAAAAGATATTCAGAATTTGGAAAAATTCAGGGTCATGATCATGAATAGTAATTGCCATTGACCTGATAAGGAGAGAAGGATGTAATTACTAGGGATTTCCAGGTGATAGAAAAGAGGACACCGACTCATACTGTAATACTCTATCCTTTGAAAGGAAGAGACATAATGGGTTTAGTATTTTTTGACCTGTCACTTGATTTTACTTATGCCTAATTTCATTTAAGCTTACCCTTTTGGCCCTAGTCACATTTCTTTTCGGTATTATTGCTGCCAATTTTTTCAAATACAAAGGCAAAATCATACTTGCTGTGTGTAGTTGGAAGAAACCCTGGCACAGATCCTCCAGAAACCAAAGAGAGAAATTATTAGCAATATCCAAACCAGTAGCTGACTGGCTCAGATTCTTCCTCCCATGACCATTCCTGATTAATGGGAGAATCTGTTCTGTAGCTGAAAATCCTCTTTCCTGAGCCCAGTCTGTCCTGGCTTCAGAGCGTGGCCAGCTGCACAGCGAAAGTCATTGCCAGGGCTCTGTTTCTGATTCCACCTTCAGCATGTCAGACATTGGTGGGTGGGTTAGGGAGCAGAGAGGTAGGAAGAGAATCCAAATCAATTTAGACATTTCAGCTGATAACAAAGACACAACAGCCTCTAATCAGAATCCCTTCACTCACATTGGACACTGTGTCCCCTGCAGAAGCATGTCATTCTCCTCAATGTAGATGTTGTAATTCTTCCTTTATTCTTTTGTTCTTGACTCCTATCCAGGCCACTTAGCTCCTGTGTCTACAGTGATTAATTTGCTCTGTAACTTTTCCTGACAGCCTTTTCCTCACCCCTCTTCTTTCTTCCCTTATCATCTCTTCCTCCATACTTCTAATTTGTTTCTCTTCTATCTACCTCTATCATTGCATTTCCGCTATTACACTGAAATAGCCTTGTATGTTGGCCTATTTCCAGCAATATTAACGCACCTCATTTTTTTTTTTTTGCTAACCTAAAATATTTACCCATTTAACAAAGTTAATGCAGTTTATGGAAGAATTGGTAGCCTGAAATAATAAAATTCTATTATAGCAGATCATATATTTAATTCACCTTTCTCTCTTGTTTTCCTTATTCTGGATTCCATCTATTTTATTTCAGGGGTCTGTTATTTAGGTGGTTGGAGTTTGGGATCCTTCCAGGGTCTTCAAAGGTAAACAGTCTCCACTGCATCTATGATATCTTAAAAACAGTAATAGGAAGACCCAGAATAAATTTGTCACAAATTCTTACCAAAGAAGATTTTACTGCAGTGAACATTCACATACACAACAGTAAATAACATGTAGCCCTAGCTCAGATACTTCCAGTTTTCTTGGGGAGGCAGGCATGAAAACAATTCACTAGAATAGAAAGTGGAATGAAGTAAGTATTTTCATAGATTGGAGGTACAGGAAAAAGTCTACTAGGGTGCTGAGTGATATTCTGACTGGGAAAGTCAGGGATAAGATTCCTTCCCAGAGAAGGTAGCATTTTATTTGAACCTTGAAGAATGGACGGGATTCAATAGATGGAGAAGGACAAAGGGCCCTCCAGACCCAGGAGGTGGGGTGGGAATGGAGAAGCACCCACGTGTGCAGGGGCAATGCGGATCTTCCCGTGGGGCTCGCAGTGGCCGGCACATTGCTGTGAGTGAGTACCAAACAGTGACGAAAGGAACAGGAGTAGGTTAGAATTGTCGCCAGAAGGTAATATAAGATCTAAAAGAAGAGTGGTTTCTACTTTCTGAATTTTAGAAATTTAAGCATGCTTATAAACAGAAGGGAGGGAGAAATTCAAGGCACAAAACAAGAGTGCAAGGCCCCAGATGGCACAACAGACTTTAAGTACTGATGTTTAGACTTTACACGCATTGGCTCCTGTTCTGCCGTGTCCAGGCCCCCTTTACTGTGCGAAGGTGGTAAAGCCGCTAAACCAAGGAATCAGCCCCCAAAATGAGGTAAAGTTACCTTCTCTCGATAGGAAGTCGCGTCCACAACTCTCTGCAACTAGGTTGAGAGGATTCAGAGAACTGCGGTAGATTGCCTTGATTGAAAGTTTTGTTTCTCTTGGGTCTCAGTCCTCAAGTCGTCATGGATTTGTGACCTTGGGTAAGTCATTTATCCTCTCAGAGCCTTCCTTGCCTTTATCTGTTAGGTGATCCTGGACTTGTGTCCTAGACCATTACTGTTTAAAGTCGGATACAGATCCAGGCTCTCCTTTCTATCTCTTCTCCTCCTCACTTCCCTTCCTCTCTCCTGTTGTAATTATTAAGCTGATTTATCCTGACATTATCCCTGTGATAAATATAAGTGGATGTTGCTAATTCAACACTAACATGTTTAAGGAAATTTTCTGACGATTCAATAAAGTGGTTGATAGGCTTCATGTCTAAGAAGGTATCCTAAAGTTTAAAATTAGACTTCTGGTCATACATACAGCTCTTTGTTATTAGGAGACATGGTAATTTTGTTGAGAGAGGCCCTGTTGACTCTTTGCAACATTGAAACGTACATATACTTTAGTCAGTTTCATTAATAGCTTTGTCCTTTTGATTTACATCTAGTACCTCTTTGGAAAGTTGAGATTGATGTCAGGATGAGCACGTGATTCAGTAAAAACTGCAGCTCCTTGAAGTACTTAGGTTAACGTTATAGTCCCCTATTTGCATTATTAACAAGAGTGCATTTTATTGCCACTTAAGATAGATTCCCTGGCATCCCAGAAAAGGTAGTTTTGGTATTGGCAACTTGTTAAAGCTGCACGCAGAGCATTGACATTCCATGTTCTCTGTAATGTGCCAAGTTCTTGGTATACTTATTTATCATGTTGAAGAGACTGTGAATGCACTGATTTTAAGACAGAGGTCTCATGCCATGGGAGCGGCTAGCTCTTTTAGTATTACTTTTCTTATTCCCGAAGCTTAAGTTAGAATCTGAGCATAAGGTTTCATTTTATTTTCTCTGGAGCCAATTATTATTTAAAGATGAGAAATGCATGAGTAAATAAATCAAAGAAGGACTTCTAGAAATACTCTGACACGGGTGCTCTGTGCAGCACATCTGAAATACCTCGGATGTGGTCATATACAGTGGTCATACCTGGTGGTGAGATTAAGAAATGATGACAGCTCATAAATAAATTCATACCAAACTGATAGCATTAAGGCCCAATGAGGTGATTGTTTTCTTTGTTCTACTGACCCTGCAACTTAAAAATCCTGTTCCATTCTCTGCTCATTTTCAATGTTCATCTCTTACTTCTGACTCTTATTTCCTCTTAGTCTTATTGTCTCCTGTCTTTGTATTTGTTTGAGCTCTTAACTCACACATATTTAATTCTCTCTCCAACTTCCTGCCCTCTTTCTCCTTATATCTCGTTTTTCAGACCTTCCATGTTTAAAATGTTCTCTTGCCAGCAAACTATATTAGCTTAATTCATTTGTTTAAAAATAAGTCTCTTGGGAATTCCCTGGCGGTCCAGTGGTTAGGACTCCGTGTTTTCACTGCTGAGGGCCCGGATTCCATCCCTGGTCAGGGAACTAAGATCCCACAAGCCACGCGGCACATCCAAAAAAAAGAAAAAAAAAAAAAAAAGTCTCTTATTTCTGAGAATGGGACTGTGGTGTAATAATAACTGACATTTCTAGCATGCTTACCATGTACCGGCTGTCACCAGGCACTTTATATGGCTTATTTTATTTAATAAACACAAGAACCCCATGAAGTAAGTTTTAAAGAGGTGAAATAACGTGCCCAAGGTTGCACAGCCAGGTAGAGGTAGAGCTAAGATTGGAACCCAGTGGGATCATTCTGGAGCCCATGTTCTTAATTAGTTGTTACTTTTTCTCAACTATTCAGTCCATCAAGATTTAAAGGTTACCAGTGATGTCACTGCACCACACTAGACACATAAATGCTAGAACTGTAGCAAAGGCCCCCCTTCCTCTTGCAGGACTGGGTCCCAGGTGTCGTTTGAGAGGCAGGTGTGGGTACTTCCATTACACTTTTCCTGCCAGTGCCTGACTCTTTTTGAAAGTCAGGGAAGTCTTCATGTCTAAGGAGCTGAAGTTTGAAGGATAAGAAAGAGTTTGCCAGCTAGGAAGGAGGAGAAGGCATAAAGACGTGAGAAACGAGAGAATATGGGACAGTTGAGGAAGCAGCGTCTCTCACTGTAACTGGAACATGCATGGGTCCTACAAGAGTGGAGAAAGGGGGCAGATGGTGGCAATGAGTCATGGGATTGGTCAGGCCCAGATGCCAGGGGCTCCGAGTGCTGTGGTATAGTTTGGACTCTATTCTTCAGTCCCTAGGGGGCTGGTGTGCCCATACCATGTTCCCCTTCTCAGATCCCTCCTGCCTGTGCTACCTCATTCCATAGAAGCCGCTGGAAAGCCTGGGAGCTCTGTGGTGTTTAACATCAGTAGCTGAGAGCACTGAGTGAAGAAGCTAAAGGAAATTTTATTGCCGTAGCATTGTAAAAACTAGTGTTTCATACAACCTTTTGATCCTTGGTCCTATGCAACTATGAATTAAATTAAATCCAAAGCTATAAACAGCTTAATTTCAGTGCTTATATTCTTAACTGGTAAGATTAATACAGAGATATTTTCCAAAGAAGTTTTTATGTAAGCTTAAATGTATGGTTTTTATGCAACAGTGGTTTGTTTTTCCTAATTAAATTAAAATTTGGGGGAAGAAATTACACATTTACATGATGCTATATGAAGAAGCATTTGGACTTTGTTGAAGAGTTGTAATCAATGCTGTTTAAAATGCTTATTTACTTCTGTTAAATACTGTTTAAAATTAACCTTCATAAAGCAAACAACATATTTCTTGATGGCATTTTTTTTTCCAAAAAACATTTTTATTAGTCATTTTTCTGGTCTTAACAAGATGACTAGATATGAACCCAGTTGCTGTTTTTTCATTTTAAACCCATTTTTCTTTTCTATTTTCAGTCAGAAAACTAAAGAGAAGATAATAACGTTTCAATCAGGTTGCAAAAGTATTGTCTTACCTTACTCAGGGAAAGGGAATTACCTACTGGCCAAAAGAGTAGAATACAATGTAATAGTAAGATATACCTCATATTAAGATTCTTAGGTGGGGACTATTTGAACCGAATTCCAAACATATTTTAAAATCTAGAAGATGTTCACAGTCATTACCTTAGAAGCCCATGTGCTTGTTTTAGTGAGGCTGTCCTTGAACAAGGATGAATGTTTTCCTCTCTCCCTTTTCTCCTTTCCTTCCTTCCTTCTTTTGTTTTTAGTTGCCTTCAGCATTTGTAGCACTTTTCTTTTGAATGCCTTTGGTAATGAAAAATTTTCATTCTTTATAACGTGGACTTGATTTGGGGAAATAGCCAAAAGGCATATGGAGTCATAGCTGATTAATAAAATAGGTGAGCACTTCGGGGAATTCTATTTTTGTTAAAATATAAGGTAGAACTATGAGGCACCAAGGCTGATTTTGTTGTAAATCTCATCAACTGCCTTTAAAGAAAATGTCACAAGGAACATTACAGAAAGGTGTTGAGAAATGGCAGAATTGGAATAACTATATAACTTCATAAAGGTGACTTCGTAGAATAACATGATCTGAATGTGTTAAGTTCTATTATTTTGTTTCTTGGGGGCTTTGTTCCCTTTTTTGCTGTCATATCTTATACATTAAGTGTAATTAATATCTTTTAATTCAAAAAGAACATTAGTTAGTATATTACTGTATGTGTGGGAATATACTTGCACCAGTTAATAGAGGTTCCAGCAAACAGAGCAAATAGAATGCAGTAAGGCAAACCCTTTTTCTTTCCCCTGTGTAATTGAACGGTTGCGTCATTTGAAGTTCTGAATATCCAAAACATTGTTTCTGAGAAGCTTTGCTCTCAGTAACTGCCAGGATTTATTCTATACAAGTTATTTCACTACTTATCCCTCCTTCAATTCACCCTTAATTTAAGTAGTAACTTCCCCATCTGGAAAGGAGTAAGTTCTGCTCCTGAGGCTGTTACTATTATACTAAAGGTATGGTTTGTCAGGGACTCTGATGTGATACCTATGGTTAAAAAATTTTAAATACTGTGGTATATGTCAGCTGCTTTCTTGACTTAAATTATCTGCTGCCCCTCCCTGCCTCCTCCCCCCAGAGGTAATGATGCCAGTTTTATTTTTGTAATGTTCTCATTGCAACTCCCTAAATGCTCCATTTAATCCCTTGGAAATGGTTGTTCTCACCAGGATCTATCTGTCCTGTTATTGCTGAGTCAGTGATGGGTCTGGGGCTAAAGTTTGTTCTCTTGATTCTTGTCCATTGTCTCTCCTTGTCATATTTTCTCAGCTGCCTTAAATATGTCAGACCCAAGGACTAGTTACAGAAATACCACAATGCATTATCCAGTCTAAAGCCTTTTTTCTTTCAAATGGGCTTTCAAGAATATAAATAGTATATATAACAGAAACAATATTAGAGTGCTGGGTGAGAAAGGAATTACTTCCATGCTAGAATATTTTACAACTCTCACCATGGAATCTCTGAATTGTCTACATCAGAGATTCTTGAGTACTTCAGAATTCAGTTCAATGCTCTTTAGCCTTTTAAAAATTACAAATAAATTTAGGTCGTTTATTTTCAGAACTGATTTTGAGAATTTCATTGTATTTCCTAAGGCAACTAGTGTCATACTGGGGGGCCCCTAAGCCACAGTCAGCCAGGACTCACTGAATTGCATATCCACTTGAGGCTTTTGATAGAACATGTTTTTTTTTTTTGTTTTTTTTTTTAGAACATGTTTTTAATGCTTTAAAATAATTACCAGCCTAGATCTGGAGACCTTTGAAAAGTCCATAAAGTTAATTACAACTTGAGACACAGCCTCTGCTCAATTGCTTAAGCACTGTATCAATTTTACAGTGTTCCTTTGTTAACAAAATCAATGGGGCTGAAATACAGTATTCTAGGAATATGCAGTTCATTGTATGCAGACATTTTGAAAGGAAGATAATAGTAATAATTACACAGTTATTAAAGAGTCCAGGCCTTTGCTATTGTATAGCTAAGATCAGAGGCTTGTGCTTTGCGTTGGTGCTACTGACTGTTGTGCTAAATTATTTGAGTCCTTTGCCCTTGTATCATTTGATGCTTTGACTTTCCTTTGTTGGTTTGGTTCCATGACTTCTAAAAAGATACCAGAACCTTTTGTAACTATTTTAAGATCAGCAGCTAATGATAATCAGAGCTAACAAGAGGGTGCTTACTTATGTGCCAGGTATTAGTGTAAGCTCTTGACATGTGTTACTTAAACCTCTCAACAAACCATTGAGGTAGAAACTTATTATCCTTATTTTACAGATGAGGAAACTAAGGCTAAGAGAGGTTACCCAGGGTCATACACTAGTAGTAAGTAGTAGAACTCAATAGGTAGGTAGGTGGGCAAGTAGATAGACGGGAAGAAGTAGAGACACTAGGAGTAGTAGAGGATATTAGTGAGACATATAAGAGTTAATTGTTTGACTGCTGTGGTCTAGGCATTATTTTGGGCAGTAGGAAAACAAAGAAGTACAAGACTCAAGTCCAGCCCTCATTGAAATCACAGTTGATCATAGAATGCCAAGGTGTATATATGGGTAATTAATGATACAATGCGAACATTTTGTAAAACTGATATACATACCAAGTCTGTAAAAATAGAGGAAGGAATCAGACTTGTGGGGGAAACAGAGGTGAAGGGATATTTCACAGAGGAGATGGTTTCTCTGTGAGAACAGGGACCATGTGTTTTCACTTTGTAACTCCGAATCCTTAGCAGAGTACCCAGGATGTAATGAGTGCTCAGCAAATGTTGGATGGGTAGATAGTGGCTTCTGGCTAGTGGTGAGTATGGGGAAAGAGCACTGGAGGGAATGGCTACCCCAGGTGAGAGCACAGGGGCAGGTAAGGGCATGGGGTGCTCTTCAGCACTGGGGCTGTGTGTCACTGGGAAGTGGAATGGATGGGAGTGTGGCTGGCTGCTGTATCACACATCACTCTCCTTTCACCACGTCCCGGGCTAGCAGGAGGCCCTGTGCCCAACCTCCCTGCTACACCTGCATTCCATCCTGCCCGTATCTCAAGGCCTTGATAAAAATGACACTTCCTCCAGAGAGCTTTCTCCACAGCTGCCAGGAGCAGTACTGTCTCCTGTCTCTAAAGTCAGAGTCCTCCTTGTCTCTAGCACTCCTTTGACACTTAATAACATACTTGGGTCACCTCTGATTGGGTCACCTCTGATTACTGTTTTGTGTTGTTGTTTAACTTTTCCTGTATTGTTCTCTGCTTCTTGGAGTGGAAAAAACCTTGGGGATCATCTGCTGATCTTCCCATGGATAGAGGAGGAAACAGAAAGCCCATAGAGATGCAAAGAATTATACAAGATCACATAAGCAGTCAGTGACAGGCCCGAGTCTGTGGCCACAGCCCGGTCTGTGCTTGCTGGTGCTCCGTTCTTTCTCCCAAACCCCGTAGTGAGTTTGTGGAGGTGAGGAACCGTGTATCACACTTAACTGTGGGTCGCATAGTTGCTGCAGAAACTTTTGTAAGTGAAAGAATGAATACCACTTTGGCATTCTGGCTAACGTAAAAATGGTGTGGTTCTCAGCTTTAAAAGTGGCAACTAGGGCATTAAACATACAGAGAATAGGACCTCAACCATAAGATAGGTTCATTCAGAATTAGTTTCAGAAGATCATCTGCTGGGCAGAGGTTTTCTGTTAATTTCACCAGGAATACTGTTAAAGGTGGCTGTTCTATTCATTACTTAAAACTCACTTGAACTAAGTCAGCTTTATGTATTTCTGCAGGTTTAAACTTAGGTTGCTTATGTTTAAGTTGTGATTGTAAGTTAGTCTAAGTTATTTTCCAGTATAAAAAAAGTAATTATCTTAATTTAGGAATATTTGCTTCCTATTGACATAATTAAGGATGGAAATTAGACCTCACAGTGCCCTTGAAATTGCTAAGTGAGAAATTCTTCTCTGACTCAAAAGGAGGCTTACTGGGACAAACTCTATCGTCCCCAACATTCTCATTAGAGGCTCAGATGAGGAGGAGCCTTCTGAATGCGTTCTTAAGTGGGCATTGGGGAGGGGGAGAGCTAGGTACAAGGTTATTGCTAAATAGGAACAACCATGACTTACGCAAGATTCATTACAGAGAAATCAACACAACAGACCCTTGCGATTCATTGATTTAACATTCACGAATTCAATTATTCATGAAACAATGACCCAGAAGATCCGTGACATGTAATAATTTGTAATTTGAATCAGGTGTGCTTGAAATACCTCTACAGGAGCGGATCACTTAGCTGGTGACAAGCCAACTGCCCAGTTGTTTTTAGCTCATTATCACATATGTAGCAAGTCATGAACTGGTCAAAATTTTTTTTCTTTATGAAAGAAAGCAGCTGCTAGGGCTGGTGATAAAGACTGAAGGGGGGAGTAAAGAGGTCCTAGAGTGACAGCTTTTTTTTTTTTTTTTAACCAGATAACAGAAATCTGGGACAAATTAAAAAGCTGGTGTGCTGTGTTTGGCAGTAGATTGAATCTCTAAAATACATGGTTCAAAAACGAGCAATTTCTAGAAATACCTCAGTGAGTATACCGGCCAGTGTGTAAGATTGCACTTTCTGGGGCACCTGTAATCTGTGGCATCATGCACCAACTAGAGTGTTTGCAAAGACCTTGGGAACTCTCTTGTGGAAATTCTGAGTCTACTATATTTCCATCTGTTTTTTATAGGAGGCCCAGTAATGATATGGTGACTAAACAGCCTTTTTAAATTACACCGTTAATCTTGCAGGTCAACTGCGATGTTCTTAAATCTCTTGTTGTTGAAGCCTTTAAGATCAGGTAAAATTCCTAGCATATATTAGTAGCCACTTGTATCAAACACTGGCTATGTTTTTTGAAAGAATATCTGGCTGATCAGATTGTTCTAGCCTCCTAGGAGGAAATCATCTTGAATAGGGAGGGCAGTGAAACTGTGCATCTCCAAGTAGAACTGGAAATTGGGGCAGTAGTCTCCCTAGATCCTGGAGGTTCAAGATTGGGCATCAAGTCAGGGAGAAAGGTAGCATCTTACTCTGTTGCTGAAAAATACTTAGAATAGAAATTCACATACAGCAAGCCCACAAGCTCCCAGTATCCCTACAGTAAACTTGTGGGATTACCTCCCCTCCTTGTTCATATCCAATCTCCTTCCAAGGCAAGTTTTTAAACTCTCAGTTATAGCATGGACAAAGGATAATATTGACATAAACCCTGAATTTTAAAAAGTGGCTTTCCTAGGGATAAGGATAGCTGTGACTTCGAAACAGGAAATTAGTAAGGAAAAGAAGAGGAGAAAAGGGGAGGGAATAGAGAAGCTGGCTCTGGCCTCGTTGCTCGACAAGGGATCTACGGTGCTGTGACAGGACTGGGCAGGCAGAAGCATAAGACCGAGTCTCAATATCGTGGGATATGCATCAGTAGGATTTCACCAGGAGCAGATGTCCAGATAAGTCTGGTCGATCACAAAACCAAGGAGCAGAACAAGAGCAGAGAAGCGCTGTTGAAAATGTGAGGAAGCCATGGCAACCTAAAGGGATTTTACAGACAGAAAAGCTCCCAGAGGTGGAGGCTACACCAGGCCAAGGCCCTGGAAGTGATCTCTACCTTCCACATGAGGCTTTCTACCATCTCTAATGCTGAGACACCCTGTCTGGTATCACCAGCTCCTCTGGTCTTAGAGTTCCACTTTTTTTCTGGCTGGGTCTCATCTTCTGAATGAGCTGGGGGAAATTGCCAGAGTTCCAAGTTTCCTAGGGATTAGATTGTTAGAGAGAAGTCCCTGTGGTATAGCGGCACTAGGGTGTTCCTCATGGGAGCCAACTCCGTCCAGGGCCCAGTCCCAAGGCCTTTGGTGTGCATGCAGATTGTCCTTGTAGTCAATCTTGGCAGGCCTGCCATCCCTCCCATTCCCAGCATATCTATGTTCTCTGTGTCTCAGAGGGCGAGGCTCTGCCTGTGTGGGTGTGTAGCCTATCAGCACCTGGGTGGTGGACAGCACCCCAGCCACCCTGTGACCAGAGGTTGCTCTTCTGACCTTTCTTAGCCATTCCACTTGTAAAGGTTACTTTTGGTTTGGTTTGATTTGTATATTTAGCTGATTTCATGATAAAGTTTTGTGATCAGACTTTTTAAAATTAATTAATTAATTTATTTATTTTTGGCTGCGTTGGGTCTTCATTGCTGCGCGAGGGCTTTTCTCTGGTTGCGGTGAGCAGGGGCTACTCTTCATTGCAGTGCTCAGGCTTCTCATTGCAGTGGTTTCTCTTGTTGCGGAGCACGGGCTCCAGGCGTGCGGGCTTCAGTAGCTGAGACACGCAAGCTCAGTAGCTGTGGCTCGGGGGCTCTAGAGCGCAGGCTCAGTAGTTGTGGCACACGGGCTTAGTTGCTCTGCGGCATATGGGGTCTTCCCAGACCAGGGCTCGAACCCGTGTCCCCTGCATTGGCAGCCAGATTCTTAACCACTGCGCCACCAGGGAAGTCCCTGTGATCAGATTTTTAATATCAGACTGCAGACTGAAGGATGAGGAAGCTAGGATGATGATTGTGTGTCTTGGTGGAACCAGTGTGGGATTCCCCAGGAGACCTGGCTTCTGGCCCTTCCAGGTCGAGCAACCTGGGCAAGTCACTTGGCTTCTCCAGGCCACTGTTTTCTCTACTTATCTCTAAGAATTTCTGATGAAGAAAACTTTTCTTCTCCTTTGGCAAGTAAGTCCTGTGGATAAAACCATTCCCATGGAATGTAAATTGATACAGCCACTATGGAGAACAGTATGGAGGTTACTTAAAAAACTAAAAATAGAAGTGCCATACGACCCAGCAATCCCACTACTGGGCATTTACCCTGAGAAAACCATACTTCAGAAAGAGTCATGTACCACAGTGTTCATTGCAGCACTATTTACAATAGCCAGGACACGGAAGCAACCTAAGTGTCTACCGACAAATGAATGGATAAAGAAGATGTGGCACATATATCCAATGGAATATTACTCAGCCATAAAAAGAAACAAAATTGAGTTATTTGTAGTGAGGTGGATGGACCTAGAGACTGTCATACAGAGTGAAGTAAGTCAGAATGAGAAAAACAAATACCGTATGCTAACACATATATATGGAATCTTAAAAAAAAAAAAAAGGTTCTGAAGAACCTAGGGGCAGGACAGGAATAAAGACTCAGACATAGAGAATGGACTTGAGGACACGGGGAGGGGGAAGGGTAAGCTGGGACGAAGTGAGAGAGTGGCATGGACATATATACACTACCAAATGTAAATTCAGTAGCTAGTGGGAAGCAGCCACATAGCACAGGGAGATCAGCTCGGTGCTTTGTGACCACCTAGAGGGGTGGGATAGGGAGGGTGGGAGGGAGATGCAAGAGGGAAGAGATACGGGGATATATGTATATGTATAGCTGATTCACTTTGCTATACAGCAGAAACTAACACACCATTGTAAAGCAATTATACTCCAATAAAGATGTAAAAAAATAAAATTCCCATGTTTTTATGCAAGAACAAGCCTATTAATTCCTCCTGCAATTAAACCTTCAAATCTCCAATCCATCTTTTTTTTCATACCTTAGTTGTAGAAAGGATTAGATTGATTTGTTGAAAATTCTGAGTTATAAAACATTGCAAAAGAAGCCCAGGCTTTCTGCTTCAAGTTTATATGTATGGAAAATCTAGGCTCACTGATAGCTAAGGATTTTCTATTTATATATATCTCCTTGCTCTTATTAAAATATACAACTTACTGCAGTATGTTATACATGGTAGTTGATGATTAAATATTTGTGGATTTGCTGAATGAATAAGAACCTTCCTGGTACTTTTAACACCTAGATGTGGATCTTTGGTAAGAAGCTCATGTATTGCTTATTTGAGTGTTTCCCAAGTGATTTTTCAGAATGCTTTTTTTTTACTTTCATTCTTCAAAGGGCAAGATACTTCCCTTGTTTATACAGTTTACTTTCATCGGAAACTTACTGTCGAGGTTTCTCGTTGTCCTCATGTCCGTGTGTCCATTCCCCTGTTCTCCCATAGATATACAATTTTAACTAGAGATACGGCCACCCAGAATAAAGACTACATTTCCAGACTCCCTTGCAGGTAGGTGTGGCATGTGACTAAGTCCTGGCCACGTAAAGGGAGCAGAAGCGATAGTATAACTTCTCACATTATGCCCCTTAGGGTTGTGACTCCCTTCCACTTTCTTCTCTTCCCACCGGTGGGAAGACTCTTTGGACAAGGGCTAACACAGCAGGTTTTGAAGAGCCAAAAAAATAAAAGGAACTTAGGTCCTGAGCAACTTTGTGGAGCCCGGGCCCCACAATACACGTACACTTAAATTTCATGGCACTCTTATTCCTAATTGCCACAAATTCCCAATTATTGGAGTGTGGATTTGTGAGAGTTGCTGCATCATAAACTGCTGTGTCCCCTTTAATTCGTTCTGCTTAGACTTATTAATGGAATCATTGTGTCCTGTGTTGTATTTGAAAATATTTGGAAATAAGCTGTGTCCCTGAAAGGTGGGAGCAGCCCCAGCACTAAGCACGGTGTTCACTTTGGCAGCAGCCCTACCCTCTCTTGCCATCCAACATATAGGCCTGAGCAGTGTGTCTGCTCTCTCCACGAGCGGCTGTCTGAATTCTGCCTCAGGCCTGAGATGGTAGCTCCATGCGGGTTGCTATTTAATATGGAAGAGGGTGAGATTGGCTAGGACCTCTGTTGTTCAGATCCATCAAGTCCATCTAGTGTATGTCACTATCCTCTTGTACCTAAAGCCAGCTCTACCACATGTCTATATAGAGACAGCCAGAGACAAAGGTAGAGAAATAGCTTGGCCTAGGGGCAGGAGAAAGGGGCGGCTGAGCTTACGGGAGACTAAAATTTCCGAACAGATGTGATCTAAAGCAGTGGTACCCAGACAGCAACATCAGTAAACTGTGAATTTGTTAGAAATACACATCCTTAGGCCCCAACCCATCTGAACTAAATCAGCAGCTCTGGAGATAAGGTTCACAGTCTGTGCTTTCAAAAGCCCTCTAGCATGTTCAAGTGAGAATCGGGGGTCTAAAGGGCGTTGAAAAGCTGGGAACAGTAGTTACAATGGCTGTATCCCAATGAGAGTTACCGGGTCCAAAAAAAACGTGGCTAGAGGAAAAGGACCAGGTGGGGAATGAGGTGAGGAAGCATTCTCTTCAGAGAGAGGAGTAAAAATAAGCTGGGATTCATGTGATGCTCCTGTAAGGGGTCTAAATACTGTACCTCCTGAGTTTGGTACCAGGAGCCCATCTGGCCTCCTGCTTCTGGTTCGGGAGTATCATCAGCCAGATGTGCAGAAGTGCCTTTGTATCACCCTATGTACAAACTGTGCTTCTTAAATCGCCGGTATTTTTGAAGTGGAAAAAGGTGCTATAATCCCATGCTGACTGCAATGAATGGGGAAGGCTCTTCAGCCACTTACCTCTCAGCCCGGCAGGCTGAGCCCCACCTTAGCCTGGAAGAGGTTTTGAGCCAAGAGCTAAGCCCTTTCATGGCTATGGAGGAAAAAAAGTAGAATTTCCATGTAAGGGCTACCAAGAATATAAGTGCCTATTTAATAAATTATTTTTTGAAATGCCTTTTCCATTTTGGTAGTTGAAGTTGGAAAAATGTTTGGAGTACTATAATTATCATTTCTGGGAAAAAATACACATTGCAGTATTTTTGTTTTTGCTGCAGGTCAAGTTGTAGTTCAGGATGGAAAGTAAACATGTCCCTTTGCTCAGCTGCAGCTCACATATTTGTAGTCTCCGGGTGCCCTCTCAGCGGTTGCAGTGGACGAGGGTTTACGCCGTGGGTACACAAAGGATACAAAGACAGCATAGAAACGTGGGGCCCTCTCAGGGGCTCGGCCCGGCGCATGTCTGATTAGAAAGTTGGTGCTGGAGCCGAAGGAACGGTCAGAAAGGTGGAGAAGCCTTCAGAGAAAGTCATGGGAAGGGAGTGAGGCTGTTTGGAGAGGTGCTGACCATCAAAGGTGGTCTGCAAGGAAGTGGCAGCTTCTTACCCGGGAGGGCCTTCCTTCATGGTACAGGGGTAAATGTCAGGAGGCCTTTGTTTGTCTGGGGGGGGGGCACTCATTACCATATATGCCATCCCGTCAATCTGGTAGCTTTGTAGGCAGGCCCATCACACATCCTGAATGCAGAAATAGCTGGGAAGACTCTCTAGGGAAAACAACCTGAATAAGGTAGCTTCCTTCCTTCTCTCCAGGGTGAGGACCGGTTTCTCAAAAAGCAGCATTTTAAAAAAAGGAATTAAAGTAAATGGAAACTGGCAGAGAAACAGCACTTGAGCACAACTTTTAGCATAGTAGGGTGACGATGTGTGCTGGGCATGCTAAGATATGTATGTGATATAGGGCATATTTGTGTGTGTTTCATAGTCATCTTTTTTTAAAATTTATTTTATTTATTTATTTTTGGCTGCGTTGGTTCTTCATTGCTGCGCGCGGGCTTTCTCTAGTTGCGGAGGGCGGGGGCTAGTCTTTGTTGTGGTGCGCGGGCTTCTCATTGCGGTGGCTTCTCTTGTTGCAGAGCATGGGCTCTAGAGCGCAGGCTCAGTAGTTGTGGTGCACGGGCTTAGTTGCTCCGCGGCATGTGGGATCTTCCCGGACCAAGGCTCGAACCCCTGTCCCCTGCATTGGCAGGTGGATTCTTAACCACTGTGCCACCAGGGAAGCCCCTCATAGTCATCTTTACCTTTGTCAATAATAGCAAACATTTAATGATCACAGCTGTGTTCATTATGCCCAGTCATCATGTTGGGCATTAGGTTTAAAACAAACTGAGAAGGAAAGTGAACTAACAAGAGGGCCTGTGAGTGTCCTCTGTGTGTGTGTGTGTGTGTGTGTGTGTGTGTGTGTATGTTTATACACATACATACACATATACATATAAAATACGTGAAATATTCTTTTACATTTATATAATATTTTATATATGAAAGAATGTATATATTCTTTTAGTCTCCAAACAGACTTGTAGAATAAGTATTTTTATGCCCTGTTTAACACAATGGTATACTGAGTATTCTGAGGTCTGACTCAAAGCTCAGACTTTTTCTAATAATTAATGATGGTGATGATAAGAACTACTATCACTTGGGCACTTAGATGTGCCAGGCACGGGGCTACTTGCAATATTTATTATCTCACTTGACACTTAAAACAACCCTGAGGCAATTATGACCCAGAGAGGTCAAAAAACTTGCCTGAGATCACACAGCTAGCTGTAGAAGAGCCACGATTTGAGCCTAGTTCTTTCTGGCTCTCAAATCTTTGTGGTAGACCGGTAGCTATACTGACCCCCATGTAAGAGAGATAAAAAGTAACCTCTGTTAAATGACAAGTAAGTGTTGCAAACAAGTAGTTTATCTTTAGCAAGACAGAAATAAGAAAGGGAGGAAGAGGAAGAAAAAAATAAATGGCCAAAATATTTTTTCACAACTCTCTTTCTGTAATTTTAGCCACACGGGTTTTTTTTTCCCCCCATAATGTGCAGACCCTCATGAGAACTACCAGTTGAACAGTAAGAGAGCCTGCTCTTCTTTATTTGCACTGCTACCGTCAGCAAAGACAGCAGCAGCCGTGTTCTGCAGACTCTACCCGTCTTTCATTCATCTGCCTTTTATTGTCGATCATTTTAACTGCATAAGTATAGACACTTTGAGGAAACTTTGAAGACGTTAGGTCAGCACATAATATTTTTTTGGGTCCTTCTGGAGACTTTTGAGATCCATATGCCACCTCTGGGACTCAGGAAGTTATTGACAGTATTACTGACAGAACCTTGGTTTACTGTTCTTTTTTTTTTTTTTAAATCATATAAGATCACATTTCCTACTGTACTGCTAAAACTCTACAGTGGTAACAAATACTGGAGTTCTAAAAGAAAAAGACTGGCCCCTCCCTTAATGGCACAGTCATTTGTTGGTCTTCCTTAGCTGAGCAGAAGCCAAGAGCCCCTGGAACCTGGCTGCGTAGGAAGGGCTCCCAAGGGCTTCTGGGTGGAGCACGTTCATAAGATGCCCACAGGGGCCAGCCCCTCATTTTACAGATGCGGAACACCAGACCCTTCATTTCACCTCCTTCACGTCGGACATTTTAGTACATTTTCTCATATCCATGTCAGGATTAAAGAAAGTAACAACCGAGTTAGTAGCAGTATCCTTTCCTCTGTGGAGGAAAACTTGAAGTATGGAAAGCGACCCACCCAAAGACACAGAATCATTCAGCACAATAGAGGCTTTGTTTGTGTTCTATAATGGATGTTGCCTTCCGTTTAAACGCTACCCTGGGGAATTCTTCATTGCCAATGTTTATGCCTCTATGACATTTTCAAGCTGTTATGAAGATTCCTCTTAAGATGTTGCTGAACTGACTATACAAACTTTAGTTCATTTAAGTTTTCATCATTAGTCATTTGTCCCATTCTTTAATAATTTTCATTCTTTTTGTTTGTTTTTTTTTTTTTTTGTCTGAGTTGGGTCTTCATTGCTTCACGCCGGCTTTCTCTAGTGCGGCGAGCAGGGGCTACTCTTTGTTGCAGTGCGCGAGCTTCTTATTGCAGTGGCTTCTCTTGTTGCAGAGCACAGGCTCTAGGCGTGCGGGCTTCAGTAGTTGTGGCACGCAGGCTCCGTAGTTGTGGCTCACGGGCTCTGGAGTGCAGGCTCAGTAGTTGTGGCACACGGGCTTAGTTGCTCTGCGGCATGTGGGATCTTCCCGGACCAGGGCTCGAACCTGCTTCCGCTGCATTGGCAGGCAGATTCTTAACCGCTGTGCCACCAGAGAAGTCCCTTCACTCATTTTTTGTGGGCTTGTGTTTATGGCCAGAAGGGGACACGAGGTTTTCAGAGAAGGCTATAGTTTATTAGGTAAAATTAATCTTTTTGAAACCAATCTTCAGGTCTTTTACGTTTACCCAAACTATCCTTAGGCCTTACTTTATTGCCAGATTTAAAAAAAATAAATTCATTGTTACATTTTGAAAGCTTGTTACCGTGTATGAAGACATGAATATAATTATTTGAATGACAAATCCTTCTGGGAGTAAACTGAATACATATTCCTGGTGTGAATTAACAGATGATGAGATAAAATGTCTCTGGACTCAAAATTCTAATAAACTTCAATAAGTTAGGATTTTAAATCCTGGAGGATGCACACAGGTCTCGTTTGGGAGCTAATCTCTCTCCCACTCCCTACTCCTTCTACCCCAGCACCTACCACCAGAGACAGATGCTGGAAACCCCTTTCAGCTTTTCTCATTTCTCCCAGGAAGATTCCAGAGAACTTGTTGATTCAGATTTCCTAAGATTTAAAGCGGCTTCCGGTCCCCTGGGAGTATAGGGGACTGCAGGGGTGGCAGGTGGCTAGAACAGTGAATAAACCCTTACTGTACATTGGAGTCATCAGGGAGACTTTAAAAGATACTGATGCTGGGGTCCCACTTCTAGTAATTCTGATTTAATTGGTCTGGGATGTGTTCTGAGCTTTTGAACTTTTAAAGTTCCTCAGGGGATTCTAATGTGCTGCCAGGGTTGAGAATCAAAATTCTAGCATTGTGGTTTTCAAACGATAGTATGCATGAAAAATCTCCTGGAGGATTTGTTCAAGCACAGACTCCTGGGCCCCACCCTCAGAGTTTCTGATTCTGCAGGTCTGATGTGGGCCTTAGAGTTGCCTCTCTAGCAAGTTCCCAGGAAATGGCTGATGTGCTGGTCCACGGACTGCTGTTTGAGAACCACCAACCTAGGGCAGTTTGTCTCATCTGGGAATCTTGCTAAAATGCAGATTCTGATTCAGTAGGCTTGGCACGGGGTCTACGCTTCTGTAGCTCCAGCAGGCTCCCAGCGGATACTGACGCTGGTCCAGCAAAGCTCTAATGGAAAGCATCGTTTTCAACCCAATTCAGTAACATCCTGCCTAGAAAAGATGTGTGGTCTGTGAGATTCCTGGAGGTACCATGGGCTCAGCATACAGCTTGGACCACTTGGAGGCAGGCAGAGATCTGGAGGGCTTAGTGCTGCTTTGGCATTTGGCCAGCTGCCATTTGCCAGGATGTTTGAACATGCCCCTGGTGAAGCTCTGTTGTCAGTAGAGAACTTCATTGTAAAGATTCCCATTTTGCTTGGAGGCGTAACACAGTGGTCCTCAACCCCAATCACACAATAGGGAGCTATAGAAACAGATATTAATTCCCAGGCTCCTTCCCCAGAAATTCTGCTATAATTGATTGGAGGTGGAATCCAGACAGTGGCATTCTTAAAAGCTTTGTAAGTGATCCTAATGCACAGCCAGGGTTGAGAACCACTGAGTTCAAGGATCGCATGTTGTGGTCTTACAGATCATTTAATTATTTTTCTTTATATTGGGCTAATTTATATCCCACTCTGGTACAAACTAACTTTATTAGGTTTCTGAAAACAATTTAATGTGACATGTTTAACAAACCACCAGGGAAAGGCTCTATGTAGATGCCATCACTGTTAAATCCTAAATTCAGAGTAAAAGAAAGTGCTGGGAAAGTACAGCTGGTGTTTCCAAACGAGCTGAAATATGAAATATTTCTGGGACTGTATCAACAAGCCTAATTTTTTCCCCTCGGGGTTATGGTTGTGTGGAACAAGTCTTCACCACGAAGCTTGCCAAAAAAGGTTATGATAAAATCATGGAATGTGAATGAAAAGAATTCACAGTGTAACTTTAAAGGAGTCAGCCTCTAAATTTAAAAATGCAGGGATGACATGTGTCTTGCACGTGTAGTAGAAGTCTTCAGAACAAAATAGTGCTGGGTATAAGAGAGCTCCTCCTTTATGTCTGTATGGCCAAGAAGCAAATGAGATGGGGAGGATGGCCAACCAGAAAGTGATGAGGACACAGCTGAAGACCCTGAACCTCTTTATCTTTGCAAATGACTTTTTTTAAAATTTATTTTTGTCTGCGTTGGGTCTTCGTTGCTGTGCGCAGGCTTTCTCTAGTCGTGGAGAGCAGGGGCTACTCTTTGTTGAGGCATGCAGGCTTCTCATTGCGGTGCCCTCTCTTCTTGCAGAGCACGGGCTCTAGGCGCGCAGGCTTCAGTAGTTGCAGCACACGGGCTCAGCAGTTGTGGCTCATGGGCTCTAGAGCGCAGGCTCAGTAGTTGTGGTACATGGGCTTAGTTGCTCCGCGGCATGTGGGACCTTCCCGGGCCAGGGCTTGAACCCGTGTGCCCTGTATTGGCAGGCGGATTCTTCACCTCTATGCCACCAGGGAAGTCCCTGCAAATGACTTTTGCATTCTATACTTGAGCAAAAAATGTAGCCATTGGCTCAACATACAAATACCAGGAAAGCTGAAGTTACTTTTGCTCTTGGCATTGTGGACTAGTGTGAAGATCGTGCTTTGGAGGCTCTGCCACTTACTTTGTGACCTTGGCCAAGTTTCTTAGTCTCTCTGTTCCTGTCTCCTCATCTGCCAAGTAGCAATGCCAATTTCATCTCTTTCACACAGGAGTGGGAAGGGGTGTGAGCACGAGGCGAGGCATGGCACCTCACACAGAGAAGGTGCCTAGTTGGTAGATATTCTTTCGCTGCTCTAGCATGATCACGAGAATTGAATCCTTAATAAGAAACATCATCCAGCAAAATGTTTTTCTTATAAGTCTTTACTGGTATTTTCTACCTGTGAATTATACTAATTCAGATTTCTTCTTAACAGTCATGAGACAGATATTTTCTACGTGGCGAGTAGGTTTGTTCTTGCCTCGGAGCCTTCATTCTTGCTGTTCCCTGCACCTGGGACACCCCTGCCCTGCAGTTTGCCTGCCTTCCCCCTTCTTTCATTCAAGTCTCTGTGCAGGTGCCATGTCCTCAAGAGAGACCTGCGTCACCCACCTGGCCAATGCATTACAGTCGTATTGTCGATTCTGCTTCAAAGAATTTGTCACCGTCTGGCATTATGCTGTGTAGTTCTTTGTTTATTATGTAACTCCTCTAGAATGGTAAATCCAGGAAGGCAAGCAAGGACTTTGTTTTATTCCCTGCTCCAAGCCCTGTGCCTAGAATCCTTGTCACATGGAACTCATTCAGTAGATATGTGCTGAATGAATGGGTGAAGGAAGGATTCATAGATTGCATCTCAGCTGGTACCATGAGGTGTGTCTCCCAGGACCACCTAGTGGCCACTGTGATACCCTAGGCCGATGCCATAGCTTACTGCAGGACTTCACATTCTAAAGGAGTGAGGTTATAAAGGAGGGAGATTACCAGAGTAAGGTATGGGGAAAACAGTGATCCCAAACTCTTCCCCTCTTAACTCTATGTTCTATCTACTAAATTCTGTGATATTAGTTCTAATCCAAATTTGGGGTCCCTTGAAATAGCTCCATAGTTGGAACTGCCAAGAATTGTCTCAGAATGATGATGGGTTGCCTGTGTGCATGTATATTGTATACGTGAGAATTGGGATAGATTTCAGCAAAGCACAGAGTACCCAGCAGCACTGACTTTGTATTTGCCTATCTAAATTTACTGGTCCATTTTATGTGGCCTGTTTTTCCATTAATAAGTGTGCAGCATATCTGCTGTTATTTTTAAGTGGCCATTTTAAGAGGTTTTGAAAGAAGAAGAATGCTTCAGTGTCAGATGTGTGAGACTCTACAGAAATTAAATAGCTAGAATGAGAATCTGGCAGTATAATTTTTCTCTTTTTTTTTCTTTTTCCATTTAGTAGTTTTTCATTCGTCTTTGGTTATCTTTAAATCTGTGTTTAAAGCAGAAAACCCTTGAATGCATTTGTTGCTTGTAGATCATGATTTTACTTTTCCTGTTGACTTATGGACCTGGAAAAAGTCTACAACTGGCCAAGATGCAGGTTAAAGTAACTAGGATTGATACAAACTTGCCATTATTATTGTAAAGTCACTTTAATACTGGGTGACCCTGTCAATATTTTGAGGGCTAACCTCTTAAAGGGAGATAATTAATATGATGAAACCAGCTTATTTCCCTTAATTACCTCTGTTGCAAGTGATCCTGTCACTTTAGACTTTCTATATCTGGGGCAGTTTTTTTGTTTTTGTTTTTGTTTTAAGATGCCAGTTGCAAAGTGTTGCCGGGGCAACCAGACTGAAGAGCTTGTTAATTAAGTTAAGTACTATATATAGACTTGTTAGACACCATAGGGAAAGAGTAAGGAGAGGCTTCTCTTCAAATGGATAAAATTTAAAAGTCAGAGGTAATGTCAGAAAAGCCTTCTAAATGATAGAAAATATATGGTGTGTCTGTAGTTTTCTCCTTATTTTCTCCATGGAGGAGAGATGGAGACACAGATGAATAAATGAAATCGACTGCAAGAATTATTTAGAAACAGGCTGAGAAAGAAGGTTTTAGAAAAACAATTCCTGGTGCTATGGTAACCGTAGTTGGGTTCAAGTGACAGGCTGATGATGGGGGAAGGGAAGGATGCTGGGTGAGTGTTCTAGATAATCTGTTGAAAAGTGAATAGAGGGTAGAATGAAGAGGAGAATAAAGCTAAGACACTTAACGATTACAAAATAAAAAGAAAGATTTAGATCTTAGAAATCTAAATTCTTTGAAAGCATCACTTTACAATTTGCCAAGTCAGTATAACAGGCTTGAATCTTCTGCCTGCTAGTCATGAAGTTAACCACACATCCTTGAAAAATTAAAGTGAAAACTGTTAGAAATATGAGGAGAAGTTGCTGGTTCATAGTGGGAGATTTTTTTATAGATCCTTCTTGGAAATCAGTTTAAAAATGTAAGATGTTAAGTGAGCAGAATGTCATAATTAAGCTTGATTTAATAGATGCGCAAGTTTGGATTCAATAAACAGGGAATACATGTCCTTTTCAAATACTCATGTATTCAAAAAGTTGACCATAGGCCACATGTACATACACGCGTGCCAAAAAAACAAAAACAAAAGATAAACTCAAGAAATTAACAGAAGTAGAAAATCGTATAGCCTACATTTTCTGGCAACAGGGCAGTGAAACCATAAATTAAACTGAAAAGGAAAGCCAAGGAGAAGGAAAGGAAAAAGGAAAGCCATGCAGAAATTTATTAGCATTGTCCTAAAAAGTCTTTAGTTAAAGAAGAGATCAAAATTGAATTAGAAATGAGTTACATTGAGAGTAGTACGTATCAAAAATTAGAATATAACCAAAGCAATATTTGGCTAAAGTATTACAATCATAATTATTAAAGTTATTCAAAAAAAAAAGTTACTCACACTTCTGAGAAAATAGAAGTGAACTAAGCATCAATTTTAAACCTAGAGAAAAGCCAGTTAAACAATCTGAAAGACAAAGAAGGAAGAGATTCAAAAACTTGAGAGAACCCATGAACACATAAACCACAAAAAAGAAAGCTTGCTCCATAAAGCCTGAAATGAGTTTGTAACTCTAGATGAATGAGGTATTTCTTAATATATATAAACATATGTTATATATATTTCTAATATATGTTAGTATAGATAATTCTACAAAAGGTGGAACACCTGAATAATCTAATAACCAACAAAGAAATCTGTCCTTTCCTCCTTTAAAAATATACTGAGTTCAGATAGGTTCATGAGTTATATGAAAACATCAAAGAATAGATAATTCCTGTCGTATTTGAACTGCTTTACAGCCGAGAAAGAGGTAGAATGATAAACAGGTCATTGAAAAAGTTAGTATAACTCTGAAGCTAAGACCGGATGAGGCCAGCACACACACACACAAAAAGAGAGAGCCGCAGGCTAATATTACTCAAGCTTATTAATCTAAAAGTCTTAATATGTTAGGAAGTCACACCCAGCTGGATCTTTAGAAAGAGGGTTTATTCTAAGAAAACGAGGCTGGTTTAAAATCTACTAATTGATTATATTAGTAAATTAAAGGGAAACCCAATATGAATCTTGAGAAAAGTTGAAAAAGCATTTATAATAAGATGTAATCCTCATTTTTAACATTCTTAAATCATTTCAGACTGTGGTTCAGACAGTGTCTGTGGTAGCCTACCTTATGCCGCGTGTGTTACTAAGGCAGGTCTTCAGAAGTAAATAAATCTCTCAGGGCTTGAGCTGCAAAACACATACCAGTCAGTGACAATGTTGGGACTGTTAAAAGAAATTTAAAGAGCAGAATAACTAGGAAGATCTAATATGTTGGGTTTTCATGAAAACATCTTTCTTTGAAGCTTATGGTTTTTTTTGTTTTTGTTTTTGTTTTTTTTTAAATTTTATTTATTTATTTATGGCTGTGTTGGGTCTTAGTTCCTGTGCGAGGGCTTTCTCCAGTTGCGGCAAGCGGGGGCCACTCTTCATCGCGATGCGCGGGCCCCTCACTATCGCGCCCTCTCTTGTTGCGGAGCACAGGCTCCAGATGCGCAGGCTCAGTAATTGTGGCTCACGGGCCCAGTTGCTCCGCGGCATGTGGGATCTTCCCAGACCAGGGATCGAACCCGTGTCCCCTGCATTGGCAGGCAGATTCTCAACCACTGTGCCACCGGGGAAGCCCCGAAGCTTATGTTTTAAAAGTCTGATTATGCATACCGAATATTTTCTAGAATAAGAATGTAATAGAATGTGATACAGAATAAGTTAATTGCAGCACATTAACAAGAGTAGAAAGTAAGTGCAGTTTGCAGTTAAAGTCATGGCACTCTTATTAGTTATGAGACCACGTGTTTGTGTTTGACAGATAAGACATCTACTCAGTGTGCTTTCCACACTCCCATCTCCCATACAGCCAAGGTTCGCTTTCTCCTCCTCAGCTCTTTGATTTGTTCTGCCCACGCTGATGGGGATCCAGGAGTGGAATTCCTCTTAATTATGTTCTCTTCTGAAGACAGTTGCTTGGGCTTGTAATATGAAAATTGGGTGTATGTATCTTCTGTATATCCTGCTGCAGCCACACTGGCCTCTTGCTCCTCTTGGGACACGCAGGAGTGCAGTAGCTGTGCCCTCTGCTGGGGTGCTCTTTTCCCAGGTATCTCCATGGCCCACCCCTCACTCCTTCAAATCTGTTCAAACATCAGCTTCCCAGTGATGCCTATTCCGACCAAATTGTTTTGTTTTTTGTTTTTTTTTTCAATTTATCTTTGGCTGTGTTGGGTCTTCACTGCTGTGCGCAGGCTTTCTCTAGTTGCGGCGAGCTGGGGCTACTCTTCATTGCAGTGCGCGGGCTTCTCATTGCAGTGGATTCTCTTGTTGCAGAGCACAGGCTCTAGGTGCGCGGGCTTCAGTAGTTGTGGCACGCGGGCTCAGTAGTTGTGGCGCACGGGCTTAGTTGCTCCTCAGCATGTGGGACCGTCCCAGACCAGGGCTCGAACCTATGTACCCTGCATTGGCAGGTGGATTCTTAACCACTGTGCCACCGGGGAAGTCCCCCGACCAAACTGTAACTGCCCCCCACTTCTTCCATGCACTAATTCCCCCTTGCTCTGTTCTATTCCCCCACCCAGCACTTATCACCCTCTGCTCCTATATAGTTTGCTTATTTATAATATTTATTGTTTATTTTATATCACCCTCCAGTGCATTGTAAACTATATAAGGGCCAGGATCTCTGTTTGTTTTCCTTGTGGTGTGTCCCAGGCTGCTGGAACAGCAGGCACTCAAGAAATATTTTTGAATGAATTTACCAGAACTATGAGTATGAAGGCTCTCCTGTGCTATCTTCTGATTAGACAAGAAATAGTTACACAAGGAAGATGGACGGTGAAATGAAAGATACAGCAATCAAGGTAGAAATGACCTGAGGGACACTTGATTTTGGAAATAGACCTACTTTTGTAATATAAAGAGCTAAGTGGACTGAAAGTCAGGAAGCTTGGATTCTTGCTTTAATTTTACCACTGACCTTAGACACATCGCTTGAATTCTCAGGCCTCAGGTTCTTTTTGTACAAAATAGACTAAAATTTTTAGTTTAGAAGGCTGAACTAGGAGACCTCTTGCATCTAACCCTGCTTTGTGATTGTGGGTTTTACTTTAGGAAAGACAGAGCTTATGAACGTACCCCAATACTACATGGCATTATTTTCACCCAACATTTTCCGAACTCTTTCCACTCAAGGTCATGAGGCCATGATGATGTGCTTTTGGTTTATTTCAGACTTTTTTTTTTTTTTTTTGAGTTTAAAAAGGTATTATTCTTTATTTTAAGAAATAGTGATAAAATATACATAATGTAAAACTTACCATCTTCACTATATTTAAGTGTACAGTTCAGTGGCATTAAGTACATTCCCATTGTTTGCGCAACCATCACCACCATCCACCTCCAGAACGTTATTCTTTTTTTTTTTTTTCACACACACACACACACACACACACACACACACTGTATTTTATTTTTACAAGAGATAAATAAACTGACACCAAGCATTGTAAATGGATGATCACAACAAAAGCAACAATGATTGCAATTACCAAACCTGAAACACACTCATACTATGTCATGATATTGACATTCAGTCCAGTAATCCTCCACTGTAACAGCTCCGTTACTTTGCAGTGAAAATTGATTTGTATATTTTTTGCCTCTGAGTCCTTGTGGGATTTTTTTTTTTTATTCAAACAGAAAGTCACAAAAATTATAATCATCCTCATCAGTTCACTCAGTCCCATGTAATTAATTTTTTTTTTCATCTTGATCTTTTGTTAGCACTTTTATGAGTTCATCAGTTTTCCATTAGAGTTCTGAAAATGCTTCTTCATTCAGTTCAGCACGATAGTCAGTTATCAGAAACCTGTACTTGTCAGAGTCTTTTCTATGAATTCCTTGAAGATGAAACCCTTTTATAGGAACATTTTTGCAGAAGCATCAGAGTACACCCAGAACTGTCTGTAAATGACAAAAGACTTAAAAATGACCACGGTTAAAGATTTGATGAAAGTTCATAATAATGCAATTGACAAGGGCCTAATGTGGCTATAAGTTTCTTAAAAGCTTAAACCAAGAAACTGAGCTGCGCACTGGGGCTCCAGAAGCTAGGGCTTTGCTTGATTTATTTTTCTTATCTGTAAAAATAGAAGTGCAGCAATAGGTTGGTGACATAATACAGGAGAAAGGAGAATAAGGTACATTTGATGGATTTCTGCTAGGGATAGAAACACACCAGATGCCATTTCGGGAAATTACATGGGAATTTGGCTCAATATCCATCTTGCTAAAGCTTTCCTATCATCTTAGTCTGTTCATCTCAAATTTCAGAGCTTGGAGGTCGAGTTCCTCCGTGGTGATTGTCATCCATCTTGTCTTCAGTCCCCAAAACAGCCATTAGGTATTTGTGGCCCTGTTTTGGTGTTTAAATGGACACTGTTTTCAAAGAACGGCCCTTAAAACTCCTCTTAAACTTAAAGATTTTTCCCTTGGTCAGTGACTGAGTCCCGTTTTCAGAGTCTCCACGTCACATAGGCATCTTCCCTCCGCCTTTCTTCACCTGATCCATGTGCTGGACATGGATTGTTCAACACAAGGGAGGGGACGGGCCGATGGAGAAGGCAGCTTCCACCTCTCGCTTTGGTGTCGTGAGCAGGTCTCAGGAAAGATTTCCATGGGAGGCTTAGCTGTGTTTGAGGGTTCTCACCAGATTTCTGTCCCTGCTGTACTCTTTGTTAGTTAGTCTATCATCAGGGCTGCCTGCACTTATGGGCAAAGTGCCCCATGCTGCCCCTGGGCCTGTGCTAAACTCTTTCTCTCCCATTTAGAAGAGAAGCCAGATTGCTCCAAGGCCCGCTGTGAAGTCCAGTTCTCTCCGCGTTGTCCTGAAGACTCCGTTCTGATCGAGGGTTACGCGCCCCCCGGGGAGTGCTGCCCCCTCCCCAGCCGCTGCGTGTGCGACCCCGCGGGCTGCCTGCGGAAAGTCTGCCAGCCAGGATACCTGAACATACTTGTGTCCAAAGCCTCAGGGAAGCCGGGAGAGTGCTGTGACCTCTATGAGTGCAAACCAGGTATGCACGGGCTTGGTCCCAGCAGCCTCGCTGCTTTGCATCAGAGGGCGGCAGCAGCCAGCCTTCCCCCATCTCCCGCCCCACCCTGACCACTTGACAGTGGGGTGCTGCAAACCTGTTCCTCTAGGCTAATGGCAGCCTGGCTTCTGCCCTCCAGTCAGAGAACCAGATAATCCACTGGTACAGAAGTGCCTTCAGAGAGGGACCCTGTCTTTTTCTCTTTTCTTCTTCTTTTTTCTTCCTTCAAAGTATGCTTGATGGGGGCAGTAGGGTTAAAATTTATGGTACTGTGGTTGCCTGCTTCATTCCCCCAGAGGAGGTCATCATCCTCATTTGCAGATATATCTGTCACTTTAAAGTATTACATTTAAAAACAATCATCATACATAAAACAGAAAGTTATTTTTAGATAAATATATGCATCAAAATGACAGACATTTTATAATGAAATACTCAGCCCCAATCTTCCTCCTTGCCAGCTCCCCACCATCCATCCTTTAGCTTTATAGCATGCGCTAAGTCATCTTTGACTGTTTACTCAACTTCTTTGCCACATTTATTTTGTAGTCATGTCCCAGCTGTTTCTGGATCTATGGTATTTTTAACATCTTTGTTCTCGTGGCTGCATTTCTAATGTGGTCTGTGAATAGGTCTGGACTGCAGAGATTTCCTCTTCCAAAGTTTCTAACCATGGGTCAGATTTTTTTTAACTGCTAGGTAAATGCTCAAGCCAAGCAAGCCCTTGTTCATCTCTTGAACTGTTTCATCAGAAATGCCTCGGGCTGATCGTCACCATCCACAGAACCACCACTGGTTTAACTCTCTGTCTTTCTCTGTGCCTGCATCTTAACTCTTCAGTGTCTTGTTCCCTTCTTTTCTTGAACAGAAGATTTGGGTCATATTACAGTTCTCTAACGTTGATGGAAATGAAAATGCCAGTGCTAAGACAGGGTTTCCAGGAAGCAAGGAAACTACAGAAATTTGAAGAGCCAGTGTTTCATTTGGGGACTCAAAATGCAAGGAAACGTAACGGTGAATGGTGCCTCTGTTTGCCCCCCAGTTTTCAGCGTGGACTGCAGCACTGTGGAGTGTCCCTCCGTTCAGCAGGCCGTGTGCCCCCTGGACAGCTACGAAACTCAGGTCAGACTCACAGCGGATGGTTGCTGCACCCTGCCAACAAGGTCGGTCCGTCATTCGTTTTTTACGCTTTCTCCTCTGTCCTGTGTGTTAGCATCACGAAAGGCACAGTTTCAGGCATGCCGTTTGTTTTCCCTAAGGGTCAGAGAACCCTAATATCCTCCTGTTTCTATGGAGAAGTCACTGAACGGTTACTATGACTTGGTAGTTCCATGTATCGTTCCTGGGGCCAAAGTCAGCTGTCCTCAGGTTAAGTCCCTAATCCTTAGAGGTTCCTCAGGTTGGGGTGCCTGTGCACTTTTGCAGGCTGCAAACTAAACAGGCACGTGTGTCCCTCAGTCTGAAGCCGGGAAGGCAGCAAGGTATCGATCCATAGTAGGCATGTCATTTGATCCTGTGCAGTGAATCTTACAGGTGTTTAACCATTGTGTTCAATGGGGTGAAACACTGCATGCATCATAGAATTGCTCCCCAGGGATCCTTGACGTTTGCAATCACACATCTACCCAGACCTATAACTTGCTGAGGCAACAAGGAGTTTAAATTCCTATAATGCTTTCTGGAGGAACAAGCACATCTCTCTTTGGCTTGGTGGGGAAAAAGCTGCTGTCAGTTTAGTCTTAGTAGCAGGACATGCCCTTAACCCTGCAGGGCCAGACTTACTCCAGAACGCAAGGGTCCCCAGGCCCCATCCTTGACCGTCTTCATAGCACCACCGTAGAGCTGGTACTTTGTGCTTTGCTTTGGGAAAGACCGTGCTTGGAATCACAGGGTTTACGTTCTATTTCCCCTGCTGAGTGCCCTCCCCTCTTCCCTACCAGGTCCTCCCCTCCATCTTTCCCAGGTCACTAAGTCATGATTTTGACTAAGCCATCTCATTTCTTTCAACTTTTGCTTTACATTTAATATCCAGAGTTAACGTGGTACCTTCCTTAACCCCCCATATCTAAGCTCTCTCTCCCTCAGTCCCTGTGCCAGGCACTTAGCATCCGTGTTTGTTGCATGAGTAATTGTGATTAAACAAATGGGTTGCTAAAGTAGGAATGTGTATGGTCTGTAGTTAAGGAAAGTATCAGTCATTTGTCCATGATTGAAGTAGACATCCAGAGTTTGTTCTGATAACTACTTTTTTCTTCTTCCTTCTCTTAAAACACGTTAATTATTTGACATTTACTAGCCATTGTTGTGTCAGAAACCATAGTATTCTCTCAGACATATTTTACAGGACTTGCCCTATCCTTTATAGTGCATCATAAAACAGGTGCAGAGATTTTTGTGAAGGTAACATACAGTGGCGTAGCACTTTCTTACGACACTACATTGTGATAATTTATGTGAAGATGTTTGGAAAGCGTTGAAGTATTGTGCAAACATAAGGTATTACTAATCAGTAAAGGAGGAAAATGGAGTATTACTAACAGTGACAGATGCCCCTTCAAGGTCTTCATGAAAAGGAAGGTGGCACATGATATTAGACCACCTAATTAATCAAAACTAAGCCAGTTGTCAATTAACAAGACCTTTAGAGAGCAAAAGGGACATTTCTCAATTCACTGTTACAAATGTAATGTAGCACCATTTGCATGTAGGAGGCACAGTAGGCTATTTTTTTCACTCTAAGGGGTTGAAATGGATAGAAGCAACAGGAAGACATACTTAATTTCAATTTAAGGGAAAAAAATTTCTTACAACTAATGATGTACAGTCATGCACTGGGCTGCTTCCTGAGATAAACTGAGCTCCCTGGGGCCGGAGAGACTTCTTTCCGTCTGGATGGCCACCTTCCAGGAATGCTTAGAAGAAATGTTACCTTGGAAAGGAGGTTCAAGTAGAAGCCTTCCGTTTTTATCCCCAAGCTTCCGTGAGTCTGGTAAACATAAACCTTAGGGTGATTATTACGTATTGACCTAATTTTGACTTTGGCATTCAGAACCAAAGGATATTCAGTTAAAGGTGGCTCTAATGAAGAAATTGGAAGCGTGGAGAAGGAAGCCATCCAAAAATCCCAGGGTAAATTATTTGCAGGGAGGGATAAGTTCTCACAGCTCTTTGGTTTCCTGTATTTTAAATAGTCAGTGACCCTTCCTCCCCTGCTGCCCCTTCTCCACATGCATCCTGTGTTTCCACCTGAACTGGATCCCCCCCACCCCCCAAGCTGTCTCGGGCTCTGGGCCTTTGCATTTGCAGTGGGCTCTTCCCTGATTGCCTTCCCCTTCTACAAACTTCTCCTCTTTCAGGACTACATTTCCTTCTGTTTGCAGTGTTTTTCAGTCTTCAGCCCCTAAAGATGACTTAGGTGTCTCTCCTCTGCTCCCTTGTAATCTAATTCCCATGTATCTCTTTAACATAGCCCTTTTCATAATACATGGAAATCATTGATTTTTGGGGGTCAGTCTCTCCTACTCTGTGTGCTTCTCAAGGGAAGGGAGTATTTTATAGCCTCTAGTACATAGAACAGGACTTGATATAAAATGGTAACCTACATTTATGAATGAGTGAATGAATGAATGAATGAATGCATGAACAGGCCCACTATTGACCATGATGACTTATATGTTGAAGAAGAGAAAAATTATCTTCCTGCCATTAGGTGGTAATACTACTCCTTGTCTCACTATAAAACCCTTGCAATTTCCCCCCAGCCCCCTTCTTTATGGCCAATTCTCAGTATTGCAGAAATCCTCCACTCCAAGCACTGGTCTCACCTCTCAAAGCATGAGATGCCTTTATCTCTCCATTCTACCTTTTCTAATAGTGTTGTTCATCCTGCAGGACTCCCAGTTCAATTCTACTTCATCCACAAGGTCTTTGTTCTTCAGCCAACACCCGTCTCACTCCCTAGGTACTCCCAACATATCCTGTCCATGTTTCCAATTAATCATATACTTCCTTGCATTGTTATGTAACTGTTAACATGGGTAAAGTCTTGTCTCACCAGCTAAAGGACATTTCTACAGGTCAGGGATTGTGTCTTCTTTCTTTTCCTCTGTGTATGCATTAATTCCGAATGAATCAGTAATGCAGAATACACTCAGACTGTGACTTAACCTAGTTGAGCATATTAAATGGGTTCCCGCTTATTAAGGAGGATGACAGACAGGTCATACTTTGATAAGAGAATAAAAACCCAAACAATCATGTGAAAGTGGAAATAAAAAGAAGAGAGCCTAATATGTCGTAATAGTGGTAGTATTTTAAGAGAAGAAGACTACCTAACTTTATCCTTGTGTGTGATCCACGTCAAAGGTTTTCTCTTTGAGACCATGATTAGGTATAAAGAAGAGCATTTTAGAATATGCAAAACCCTGTTATGATGACTTGACCTTTACCAGCATATTGATAAAGAGCACTGTTAAGAAATTAGAGCCATTTGAGATCAAAACTGATTGTGTAGCGAATTCAGGGGGAAAAGCCCTTTACAGTCAGGACAGAGTAAGGTAAAATATTGGAAACTTTAGCAGTAGAGGTTTACCTTAGGTGGAAGTCACAGCCCCTTTTTTGTAGGACTTATTGTACTTGCATAGACTAAAAAAGGAATTTGTGGACATTCTGCCCTCATCTTAAAGAATAAATCCCTCCCTCCTTCATTACCATCCAAATGGAATTGCCATTCCCAATGAGACTGTGTCACCCATTAAGGCCCCTGACTGCCCTGTTTGGGTGTAAGTACTTGCTCACTTTGTGAATTTTCTTTTGAGTTGCCTGTTCTCAGTTCATTTATTCATTCAGTTATTCATTCATTCATGGAACAAGAGCTGAGCTCTTCCAAGTGATAGATACTCCCCTCCAGATGTCCTTTTGGTGCATGGATATCTCTTTCCACTTCCATGCCTGACAAGTACTGGTTCTCCCACCCACCTCTGCCCTTTGTAAGGATACATTAGTCCTTCTCCCCTTGCTGAGTCTCTGCTTTTTCTTAATGGCCCATCCTTCATTGTCCCCTCTTTTGCTGTCTTTTCTCCTGAACTTCATCCTGTTTAGATATCATTCTTTGTGATATAATTATCATTTTTAATTCTTCCTTCGCTCAACTTGGTTTAGGTGTCCAAGCACTCCGCTAATTCTTTTCATCCTCTTCTCTTCTGTTGGTGCTAGAATATGTTGTGAGGTATACGGCAGCTCATCGTACCTTTCAGGAGATAGTGAAAAAGAATGAGACTTAGTGGCTCTGGGCCTTAAACTGGGCCTGAACCCTGCATGACGACAAAAAGGAAAAATGGGACTGTCCATGGGACTCATGACACCTCATGGTCTCTGCAAGACCCTTTGTACATGTGTGCATGCCATTGCCTCCATGCAAAAGGAAACTTACAAAGAGAAAGTTATGTCAGATGCTTTGATCAAATGATGTCTTTGCAGGGAAGGAGAAACAGGAAAGTCTTTAAGTAACATCTAGGTGGCAGTAACAGTGACAGCTTAAACTTGTAGTGTACCTTGCTGTTTACGAAGCATTTTTTACCTTTGCTGCCCTCATTTTGTCATCTTTCTGACTCCATGAGAAATTTATGGATATGAAAACAGAGGTTGAGAGAATAAGTGACTTGTGCAAGATCACAAATGTTTTTTGGTACAAGGGACAGAGCAGGTCCAAGTCTTCAGCCTAGGTTCTTTGATTCAAAGCCCTGTACTCTCCAGTGCAGTTTTTTTTTTTTTTTATATACAATGTTTTGTTGTTGTTTTTAAGTTCAGGAAATATATCAAAGAATATGAATTTATATCTCACCATCATGTTTATTTACATCAGCATAGTACATATTAACGCAATATGCCCATGTTTCAGTTACACATTGCTGTGTAACAAGGCACCCCCAAAAGTAGTTGCTTAAAACAATGAAGATTTATTATTTCTCATGCCTCAGTGTTTTAACTGGGAGGTTCTTCTGTAGCCAGCTGGTGGGTCATCTGGGGCTAGGTGGTCTACAGTGGCATCATTCTCACATGTCTGGCTGGAAAGGCCTGTCACCCCCTGTGTGGTCCTTCATCCTGGCTCCTTTATGTGATGGCAGAAGCAAGGGAGGAAGTAGCAAAGCCTTAAAAGAGACCAAGAACTTGGAAGTCACACAGCATGACCTCCACTGCATTCTGATAGTGTAAGCAATTCACAGGGAGAGCCTTGGTTCAAAGAGTGGGGCAGTGGATTCCACCTCTTGATGGGAGAAGCTGCAAAGAATTTGTGACCATTTTTAATCCACCATAACATACATGTCATCAAAATTGGGGCCCCTTTAGGTTTCATTTTCTAATGGTCGAAAGTTGGTGGAGTGTTGCAGCTCTGCGACCTTCTTTCCAAAGACTAATGTCCTTCTGGCCGTGGGACTCAGGGCCCTCCTTTCTCTCAGCTGCTCTGTTTCTGCTTCTCCCTTCACTTGCCAGTCAGCAGTTCACCTGGGAGTTAGATACATGATTTAGGAGCCTCTGAGCACCACCTCGACTTTAAGCATCGTTTAGCCAATCATTATTTTTAACTCCTCTCCTTATGGAATGTTGTGACTATCTAGTTGATCTTGATTTTCTCTCATCACGCAACAGGGAGTGCCATTTTTGGACGCCATAAGATCTGCCTGATAAAACCAGGTCAATTTTTAAAACAAACAGAAAAAAAAAACTTTCAAAGACGTACATAGTAATTCCCTCGGTAATGGTTGATTCTGGAATGGATAGTTGTCTGAGAGAAATAGACCCACCAGGTCTGGTTGGAGGGTAGATCCAGCCTGGGCTGTACCTCTGTGCATCCCATGTCCTCCTGTGTCGGCCAGCTTAGACTATTTATTAAGAAGAAAGCTCCCAGATCATGTTTTGTTTTGTTTTTTCTCTGCACTCCTCACCCTTTGCTATCCCCGATATATGTGCTGCATTTTACAGAGTTTTCCCTTTGCCTCTGTAATTTTTCACCAGGCTTTTTAGATACAGGTTCACAGGGGAGAAATTAACTAGTTAAAAATCTAAGAAGTAATACCTTTACTGTATTCCCTTTTACTGTAAGTCAAATGAGTGTTTCAATACCCTTATGCCTTTTGCTTTGTTATGTAACTATTCTTATGTTTTTATTAAGAAGATGAATGAATATAATATGTTATTGACAGTCACCCATTCTAAATTTATTTTAATGAGATTTTTCCACAGCTTTTTGTTCTGAAACATTCTGTTGTCAATTTCTGTCTCTAAATATCCATTCCTTAATAGTTATTTAGAAAAATCCAATCCAGTTATTTTGAGGTGGAAATAAATTAAGTCAGTGTTTATAATGTTGAAAAACTTAAAATAGGGTTTCTCCTGGGTTGTATGCAGTGTATCAAGCCAGGTTCCCAAGCTCCCTCCTGGCTGCAGCCTCTCTCTGACTAAAGGGTCTGATTCTCTTCCAGAACCTGTATCCAGAACATTTATATCTCTTGCTTTCTGAGACTATACTGAAAATCCTCTTTTATTTTTAAATCAAGATTTGGAAGCATTTTTAACTTTTTCTTCTTAGTCCAAAGTAATTAAAAATTTTAGATTATCTGTAGGCTAAAAGGTTGACTAATATGTGACTTTGGTTTTCTCTAAAACGTTTAATAGAATGTCTTGAGCACATTAGATTCTGAGTACAGTTCCAGTGAAAATGTAGCTGAACCTGAATCCCAGCGCTGCCCCACCCACAGGAGGCAGGTTGTATGGCTCTCCCGTTTCAGGAAGGGTCCTGCCCACTGAGTGGCAGAGCCAGGCTTTGTGAGCACAAATCACAAGCTAGCACCGTACTGCTGTGGTCCTGAGCTCACTCCCCATAGCCCCTCTCCGGCCCCACCGCTCAGGGGACCTAACATTCCATGTCATACACTTTCTTTTACAGTGTAGTCTGTGGGCAAATGTGTACATGTGAGTAGACCGTTCAGCAGCTAAAGAATACTCCTTCACACGTCACCTGGTGCTGTGCAGAAAGAGCCTGTGCCTGGATGCTGAGTTCTAGAATCCAGGTCCACTTCTGCATGAATCTGGACAAGCCTCTCACATCATCTGAGTCTGTTTTCTTACCTGAGAGAGAAGGAGGGGAGGAGGGATTTGATGATCTCAAAAGTAACTTCTACTTAAATTTAAATTTTTTGACTTTTCCCAAACCCTTTAGAGGGGGGAGGGGGAAATAACCCCAATCTGCTGGTGATAGGAGACTCCTGAGAAAGAAATGAGAAGGAAAGTTTTAGAAAATCCCAGAACTCAGAAGATAATGGGAGAAATATATGGTTTTCATCATGATAGGAAGGGGTAAAGTCCAAAGGAAGTCATAAAAGAATTACGGTTACTTTTTCTTTTTTTCCATTTTCTTTTTAAAAGAATAGGAAAGGCAAAATGAAATAATAATAATAATTTTTTCTTAGACTAATAATTTAAACCAGGATACTCAGAACTGGTTGAATTGTGAAAGCTGAGTGGTAATCCAACAAAATAGATTGCCTGTTGGTTAATGGCTAGTTGAATACTGCTAGTTAGTTGTTTGTTTTTTTTTTTTTTTTAATATCTGTGAATAGATAGCCCCTTATATAGCAGGAGCAGAGACTGTGTGGCCAAAGGCTGAATCCATAAGATAAGGACTTACTGTGTTAAAGTGCTTCCTCATAGAATGTGGATATCTCTGCCTGTCCGCCTGCCTTTCTGGGTACGTTGTGGGGAGCGTGCTGGGTGTGGCATCCTCGAACCCCTGCACGCTCACCACCATGAACTCCCAGCAGCCTGTGCATGGCTGCTGGCTGGCTCCCACACCAGTATTTGTACCTGTCTCTCCCCAGCTATTGCTACCCCACTTTCCTTAAGGTAAAGTCTGTCTTTGTCTCTCTTCCCTGTCACTCCTCTTTATCCAGCGTCTCCATATTTTTATTGCATTTTTCTTTATTTCACACTAACTTGTGTATACACACAGAGGGCATTATATTTGTGGAAGAGGTTTAGATTCTCTGTTCCTAACTTTATGATTACACCATTTCTTTCTATGTCTCTTAAAATAAAAAATGGTCTACTGAGTTAAGTTCCCTTCTCTTTGTTTGAGCCTCAGTTTTATTTCTGTCTTGTAAGACATTGACCTTAGAAGACAATTTCTCACTCATACCATGTCATATTATAACAGCTCCAAACACTGTAATTCCAGGAAAGGAAACAAGAAAAAAGGAAGGATACCCAACCCTATTGTATCAGAAAGATACGTCAGATATACAGCCCATGACCAGAACGAAGGTCATGAATTTTTTTTTCCTTTACCACAACATCTAGATAGTCATACTCTGCTGCTTCAGGTTGAAAATCTAGGATGCTTAGTTCCCATTCCTCCATCCTGATTTCTCTGTGCTCTCAAGAAAATTTGTCTTGTTAGTACTGTATTGTATTACAATAATAGAGTCTTAGCAGATTGCTGCACGCTGTTTCTTGTGACTGGATATAGATATTTAGAAAAGAAGCTTTCCGGGGTTTCAGAATTTATAGCCTGAAATTGACTCATCCCAGCTGAAGCCAACAGAATGGAATCTTTGGCAGGTTGTCTTTTCCTTTCAGAAGCGCTTGAGTTACATCAAACTTAATCTAACCACAAAGCTACAGTGAGTGAAAACAAGGTGCAGATTTGGAAATGCTCAGTTAAATGGCCAAGACTCATTGAGAACCTCATGGAAGACAGAGAACACTGGGCTTGGTGGTAATGAGTAAGATAGGGACAAGGCTTGAAGGAACTCAGTACCTAACAAATATCACCTCTGCCAGTCTCAGAAAAGTCTCAGACCTTTGGAAGGTAATAAGGGAACACAAACACACACACACACACACACACACACACACACACACACAATCACTGATGATCATTTTTCATATCCCTCCATATTTGCCTGTAGTTTCAAAGCTTGGAATCTACAGGTATGATCTTACAGAGAAGTCCCATTGTATCCCTCTGCTCCATTAACATCTCTCCACTTTTGAGTAACAGTCTTGGAGGGACAGTGTCAAGACTTTGCTGCTACACTTACACTTGGGTGATTCAGCTTTCCAGAGCTCCCCAGTCAAGTCTTGACTCCAGAGCCTCAGCCTATCATTCTGCTGGTTGACGCCTTTAGGAGGGTGTTGAGGGCCTGGAGGGTGGGCGGGAGGATTACACAAGGGTCAGGAACACGGAGGACAAGACAGTCATCACAGGGCACATCAGCCCAACCAGACACGGATGTCAAAGCCAGAAACTTCCTGCAGGTGGCTCAGAAAAGGCAGGTTCCTTCTCAAAGCTCAGGGAGCCCCCCCCCCCCCTTAGTTCTTTGAGACGGTGTTAAGTTCTTTAGATCATCAAATAACAGTTATTGTAGATCCCTATGCTCTTAACAGTGTGCTAGGTAATTAAGTTGCATGTACCATGCTTATGGAAACTAACCAGTGGAAATTATCCCTGAATATTCATTTTCAAAAGGACTTTATGAAATTAAGAATCTTGTAATTAATTATCATGTCCATCTGTTCCCAAGACCTTGTCTTGAAGAAGACGGCACTTAATAACAGTTTTGGGGTTTTTTAGGTAAGATTAATCTTTTAGTAGACAAGTATCTCTAATTCAGTTCACTTTTTGGTTGTTCCCTTTAATTTGAATAATTTATCCAGCTGCTTTTGGGGAATAAATAAAATTAAGTTATCCAATATGTAAAATATGGATTAGCATAGCACAGATTTAAAACATTCCTGACTCTTGACATGCTATCATGGTAGCATTCTCTGTTTCTAAACACATGCAGAAAAATTTGGAAATATATTTGAAGCCCTTCTTTCTCAACTAAGAAAAGAACGTCTATTCTGTTGCCCTCTGTCACAGTAATTTTTGGCCCAAAAGAGCAAGTCAACTCATGACGAAAAAAGCCAGAGTCTATATTAAACTCTGATGTTTTTAAAACAAAATAATTGTAGGAATTCCATGTTATTATTGGACTTATCCCCAGAATGAAGAAAATATGCTTTCCTAGAAGTAAAGCCCTTGCCCATTGGAGATGAACTATCTCCCTAGTAGAGAGTTTAATTTGTCAATAATTCACTTCAGATGTGTAAGCCCTGCACTTCCTATACTAGTGCCTTATGTCTTTTGCATTTCACCATGCATTTGACCAGTGTCTCGTCTTAGTTTATATTTGTTTCAGTCCTGAAACAAAGCTCAGGGCTCTCACTCAGAGGCTTTCAGTTTGATCTGAGTGAGCCTGGCCATCACCAGATGATGAAGACATGGCCTTCTGACTCTCGCTCAAAGAGAGTAACTCAGCTGAATTCCATAAGACTTTCAATTAAGTTGGAAAGTGGAATCCACAGCCCGGATAATATTGAACTTCAGAGGGCTTTCCCCACCCACCCTCCTTTGAAATCATCACCATCATGACACAGCTGAACGGAAGAACAGTTCCAGACAGTTCTGCAAAAATGTTCTGTGAAGCTGTTTACGTAACTAATAAGCAAATCTAACATATTAAAATCCTACCTCTTCTGGAAATGCCAGAAGCAACCCCAAATTTGGTGGACTATATTTTACTCTTCATTTGCACCTTTACATAGGATGTAAGTGATAAGACTCACCACTGTGTAGACACAGAGTGCAGAGGGTTCAGGGTTATATTTGCCCAGCAGATGTTTAACTGCTTGACTGCAACCCTGAAGGTGGAGACAGCTGGTTTCTCTTGGACTTGATGCCCAGTTAGTCTGTTGTGAATGTATCATGCAGACAAGTGCATTTTAAATGATCCTTTCCTGATTTTGCCTTTGTTTGTATGTCATGACTCTTATGATAAGATGATGGAGTACTTTGATCTCCATAACGAGATCATGAATTCTTGAAGACTCTTACGACACTTCCTAAGACATTAGATTGTGTACTTTTTTGAGGACAGGGATGCACCTTGTAAGTCTCAATCTCATCATTGCCTACCACAGTATATGCTTCTGGTTAAATTTATAGATAGTTAAGCTGTGACAAGTCCTAGCATCTGAATCCCATAGTGTTTTTAGTCTGTGTGGAGAAGAAATATTCGAGTGTTTATCATGTGCTAGATGTTATGCCAACCTTGTAGGAATAAGACGTAGACACTGATGTCAAGGAGCTTACCATCTAAAGGAAAGGCATATACATGCCACATCTTCTTTATGCATTCATCTGTCAGTGGACACTTAGGTTGCTTCCATGTCCTGGCTATTGTAAATAGTGCTGCAGTGAATATTGTGGTACATGACTCTTTTTGAATTATGGTTTTCTCAGTGTATATGCCCAGTAGTGGGTTGCTGGGTCGCATGGTAGTTCTATTTTTAGTTTTTTAAGGAACCTCCATACTGTTCTCCATAGTGGCTGTATCAATTTACATTCCCACCAACAGTGCAAGAGGGTTCCCTTTTCTTCACACCCTCTCCAGCGTTTATTGTTTGTAGACTTTTTGATGATGGCCATTCTGACCAGTGTGAGGTGATACCTCATAGTAGTTTTGATTTGCATTTCTCTAATGATTAGTGATGTTGAGCATTCTTTCATGTGTTTGTTGGCAATCTGTATATCTTCTTTGGAGAAAGAAGATGTGGCACATATATACAGTGGAATATTACTCAGCCATAAAAAGAAACGAAATTGTGTTATTTGTAGTGAGGTGGATGGACCTAGAGTCTGCCATACAGAGTGAAGTAAGTCAGAAAGAGAAAAACAAATACCGTATGCTAACACATATATATGGAATCTAAAAAAAAAAAATGGTTCTGAAGAACCTAGGGGCAGGACAGGAATAAAGACGCAGACATAGAGAATGGACTTGAGGACACGGGGAGGGGGAAGGGTAAGCTGGGACGAAGTGAGAGAGTGGCATGGACTTATATATACTACCAAATGTAAAATAGATAGCTAGTGGGAAGCAGCCGCATAGCACAGGGAGATCAGCTCGGTGCTTTGTGACCACCTAGAGGGGTGGGATAGGGAGGGTGGGAGGGAGACACAAGAGGGAGGAGATATGGGGATATATGTATATGTATAGCTGATTCACTTTGTTATACAGCAGAAACTAACACACCATTGTAAAGCAATTATACTCCAATAAAGATGTTAAAATAAATAAATAAATAAAGGAAAGGCAAACATGTAGAAAACAATGCAATTTAGAGGGCTACGTGCTTTAGAAATAGAAGTGTGCAAAAAACAGTAAGCTCACAGAGCATAGAGATCCTATTTGGAAAACTGTTGGATTTGACTTTTGAGCTCAGTCTTTAAGAATGAGTCAGAGTTCACTAGATGGAGAAAGAGGAAAGGGCATTCTAGGCTATTGTGGTCATTGATTTTTAAACTTTTAATGTGTCTTGCAACTTAAAACATTACCACTAGAAAAGGGAGCCCTCTTGCACCGTTGTTGGGAATGTAAATTGATACAGCCACTATGGAGAACAGTATGGAGGTTCCTTAAAAAACTAAAAGTAGAACTACCATACAACCCAGCAATCCCACTACTGGGCATATACCCTGAGAAAACCATACTTCAGAAAGAGTCATGTACCACAGTGTTCATTGCAGCACTATTTACAATAGCCAGGACACGGAAGCAACCTAAGTGTCCACCGACAGATGAATGGATAAAGAAGATGTGGCACATATATCCAATGGAATATTACTCAGCCATAAAAAGAAACAAAATTGAGTTATTTGTAGTGAGGTGGATGGACCTAGAGTCTGTCATACAGAGTGAAGTAAGTCGGAAAGAGAAAAACAAATACCGTATGCTAACACATATATATGGAATCTAAAAACAAAAAAATGGTTCTGAAGAACCTAGGGGCAGGACAGGAATAAAGACGCAGATGTAGAGAATGGACTCAAGGACACGGGGAGGGGGAAGGGTAAGCTGGGACAAAGTGAGAGAGTGGCATGGACATATATACACTACCAAATATAAAATAGATAGCTAGTAGGAAGCAGCTGCATGGCACAGGGAGATCAGCTCGGTGCTTTGTGACCACCTAGAGGGGTGGGATAGGGAGGATGGGAGGGAGATGGAAGAGGGAGGGGATATGGGGAGATATGTATAGGTATAGCTGACTCACTTTGTTATACAGCAGAAACTAACACGCCATTGTAAAGCAATTATACTCCAATAAAGATGTTTAAAAAAGAAAAAAGTCAACTACACTTCAGTACAAAAAAGAAAAAGAAAAAATAAAAAACATTACGACTAATCCTGCCTATCTTTATGATTCAAGAAAAATGGAATTCATGACAGTGTTGGTTTTTTTTCTTAGATAATCATCTCTTTGCAAGACTCCATCACTTGTTCAAGATATTTATTACTTTCTTATTGCTTTCAATTAAAGATACTTCTTAGTATGGTATGCAAGGCCCCTTGTTACCCAGCTCTGGCCTATCTCACTAGCCATGCCTCCTGCAAGTTCCCCACAGTATCCTCCAGTCCCAATCCCAGCACAGAATATGCTTCTGGTGGCTGAACCATTTGCTCCAACCTAAAACACTCTATTCTTTCTTGCCCTGTAGATGTGAGTAGGTTCTTTCCTCCTCCTGGAATGTCTTTCCCTCCATCTCCACTTCCCCTTGTTTGCTGGACACTTCCCATCTGTGCCCACTCACACTCCCCTACTCACACATATACACACAGCATCAGCTCTTTGTGCCTCTAGTTGGAAGAATGATCCTTAGGGATGAATGGAAGTCTTTGGACACGTGAGGGACTCCAGTGTTGAAGAGGTGGAATAGCTACTGCTGAGTGTGTACCCTTTTTTTTTTTTCTCTCCACCAGTCATCAACAGCTTGCGTATTTGCAGTTGGCAGCCTTTGGGCTGAATTTGACCCCAAGACATGTTTTCTTTGATTTGCCTTTTTTTTTTTTTGCCATCTTTAAATTAGTCATCAGCATTTAAAAACTGGGATGCTTGACGTAAAACTCTGGCTTCTCTTGAGCAGTTGAAAGGTATAGCAACACTCTACGTTTCTGCACGGAGTGAGTAGTGAAGCCCCTTCAGAGGACACAGACCCTCTAGAGTTGTCTGCAACATCCCACTTCCCTTTGAATGAATACAGGTTTGCCAGCTCTGGGTGTAACTGACTTGGGGTTGGTGTCGAGAGAGAAGATATGGATGGAGGTTAAAGGGGCAGGAAATTTAGAAGTATCATGAAGGTGGTGACTCAGGTAAAACGCCATGGGTTTGGGCTGTATTGTTAAGGAGGTACCATCAGGATGAGGCCCACGCTAAGAAGAAAAGGGAGAGATTTGGGAGTACATGGCTCTGGGAGGTTGAAGAGTTGGTGTGGTGGGAGCTTGGGCCTGAGAGACCTGGAAGGAAGGATGAACTGTTGTGCTCAGCGACTAGGATATCTGACTTGAAATTTGAGATTGCTGTGGCTAGTAAAGAAAGTGGCTGAAGTGGAGGGGCAGCAAGGGCCACTGGATTCCAAAAGATCAAGCGAGGTCAGGATGTTGAAACTGCTTCCTCCACATAGACCCGGAAGCTTCCAGATAATAATGATATATATAAAATAGCTAACAGGTGTTGAGGACGTCTGTGTTCCAGGCACTATCCTGGGTACTTTTCACATATCAGTTTATTTAATCCACATAGCAGTCCTGTGAGATATGGGTACTACCCTCGTCCTACATGCGGTACAAGTGAGGCTTAGAGGGGTGATGTGATGCCCAAGGTCATACAGCTCCTAAGTGGCCAGAACTCAAACCTAAGACTGCCGGATGTCAGAGTACATTCTCTGAACCTCCACCCCCGTAGGAAATGGGCAGGAGACAAAGCCACAGAGAGGGAGGGCCTGCATGAGGGAGGAAAGCAACAGCTTTCCTTGGGCTAGCCCATGGTGGTCAGCTTGGGGACGGTCAGCCTCCCTTCCACCCCAGGTGAAGAGTGAGTGTGGGGAAATTCATGGTCTCAGTAAGGAAGTAGTGTTTTCAGGCGAGCCAGGTTAGGACAGATTTGATGGTGTACTCTGTGATGGTGATCAGATGCTAAGAGAAGAAAGGGTGGGGAAGGCAGAGCAGTGGGCGTGGGAGGATGAGTCCTTGGGAAGCAGAGCGATTCTCTGTGGGGATGTGCATTCCCTTGAGGACGGGAGACCAGAGGACCTTGCACTTTGCACTGATGACAAGGATGAGAGGTCTGGGAGTCGACAGCCCACAGGGAGCCCGTGGACGTGTGCTCAGAGTCAGCTCTTTCAGCACCAGCTCAGGCTGCAGAAGGAGCGTTAGCCGCCCAGCCCAGGCCGTGGAGGATTTGTCCAGATTCTCAAATAGGAGGTTCAGTCCTGATGTCGTTAGTGTTTGTGCGTCACGTGCTCCGGGGAGGAGACAGAATAGTCCCCATCCGATTGTGTTCTGGTGTGTGATTATGTATATCTGACACCTCCCTAAACCAGACTTCCTAAACGGAGGGTCAGGACCCCGTGTATCCCCAGCCCTACCCAGCTGAGTGCCTACCACACGCACACACTTGGCAGATAGTTACGGGATCACTGCATGTTCACCAACAAGCTGATTCCACGTTCCAAAGCATCCATTTCTAATACGGTCGGCGAATCCAGCCCTGAAATGGAAACACCTGGTGTTTCTGTTACAAGGTCCTGTCCCCACCAGACCCACTCCTCCTCCTTCTCAGAGTGCCACGTGCCGGTTTCCCCTCCTTCCTGCTTTTCCCGCCTGGGTCTCCATGCACCTCTCCTGTCCCCCTCTGCGGCCATCCTGCCCACTGTGGGAGCACACGCCAGTGTCTTTCCCCCGGGCCTGGGGAGGTGAAGGCAGAGAGCCTACCTGTCCTGGGACGTGGTTGTTATCAGCTTGTTGGGCTGAACTGAGAGCAGTTAGGATGCCTGCCAGATCCCAGCTCTCACGGTTCTACAGGGGCACGGGCCCTGGGGGTGCTTCCCAGCTGTGTGTCTGTGCCTCTGGCTCCCTTGCAGGAGGGAGTCTCTTGGGAACTGCCCCAACTCTCCTCTTCTTTAAGCAGTCACGTGGAGGCAGTACCCGAGGTGAAGTGCCCTTGCTTTCTCCTGACCTCACCTGCTTACTGTGGGGCTTGACTCTGAAAGATAATTTATAGATCTTCCAGGAACCATGCGGACCCACTGCCTCTATTTTCTTACAGTTTATACCACTTTTCTCTCAAACTTAGCACCTAAGGATAAGTTTCCTGAGCCACAGGCCAGCCTTGAGGATCCAGCCATAATCATCTGCTCCTTGAGAAAGCTGGGAAGAGGGCAGCTAAAATGACTACGTCATTAAGGGCTTGCAGTGGACCTTATCATTTTTGCCAATACTGCGTAGTAAGAAATGCAGAGGAATATCTTACCTACTTGCCCTCAATTGATACTGTCCCTATACTGGAGCATATCCTTCAGTTGCTCCCCGCAGAAAAAAGCAAAACATGACAACAGCAACCAAAAATGCAGAGTGAGTTTGCTGTTGTCTCTGAAGGGAAAGTGGTGAAGAACATGGGGTTTCTGGTTTTTACAGGTGAAAAGAGGAGCAGGGAGGCTTCTGGAAGGAGGCACGTGTGATCCTTAGAGCTGGGTCGTGTGCTTGCTGCTGCAACTAAGGCACGTGCCTAACCCCCTGGGTGGTGGAAATGTAAGGCATCACAGGAGGAATGAGCAGGAGAAAGGGTGAAGGAGGGTTTGTTACTTAGCAGTAAATCTTATAATGAGGCAGGAGAAACATGGTGGTCCTAAGAAACTTCCGTAGGGAGGAGTGCAGTTTTCCATCAGGATAGTTGATGGAAACCCATTCAGGTGGGAAACCCATTTCTTTTTGGATGTTTAATTTGCAGTCTTCTTTTCTTTTTTAATCTTACCCATACCTAGAAAGAGGTAAGAAATTTAATCCGTAGAAAGATAGTACATCAGATTTAATTAAAGTTGAAAATACTTTTTATAGGATAAGAATATGTTTTATGTGTCATTGTAACTTCCTTTGCTGACAGTTTCATTGTTACCCTGTGTGGAATCCTAGTAGTACACATGCTTTGCCCTTTTAATTCCACATTTATTCTTGTGTGAAGGGAGCCTTCCTTCCCACCTGAATAGAGTTGTTTTTGATTTATAGACAGTGTTTCTCCCCTTTCAAAGGGCTCAACACTCAGTTTGGATGTGGAATAAATGCAGGGTTGGGAGACATGTTTGCAGGGGCCTCACTGAGTCGTTTTCCCTCCAGGAAGGGGCAGGGAATAAGGATCTGCTTGGGGAAGATGAGGAGGCTGACAGTTTGCTGCTCTGCTGAGTGGTGGTGGGAGTGGCAAAGAGGATTCCTCCCCCCACGGTGTCTTCTTCTAACTCCCTATCGTTTAGCATCCTTTACAGTTTCTCTAGTCACTCTGGTGAAACAAACTATTGATTCTTCAACTTGTTGAGTATATTGTTTCTTTTCCTGCATTCCCCTCCAAAACAAAACAAAACAAAACAAAACAACACAGCGTCAGAGACAAGGCCCATGTTGAGCCAGGCCTGAAGGTTGAGGTGCTTGGTAAGGAGGAGGTGGGTGTGGAAGGGCGAGATGGTGATGTGCTCCAAGGACAGAGTGCAGGCAAGGAGAAGCTGCAGAAGGGGATGAGCTGGGATCAGACTGTGGCAGTGATGGGAATGACAGTAATAGAATCACAGGATTTTATAGTTTGGAGAAAGCTCATTAAGGTCCAACCATCTTGTTTTATGGACAAGAAAACTGAGCATCCCAGAGTTTAAGTGGCTTGCTAGCAGTCATCCATTTTCTGGTGGATGATGGATGGTATTGGATAGTAAATAAAGTTACTGTTTTCTTCGCTCTATGTGTCTCTCACTCGTAGGCAACTGTATTCAGGCAGGAGCAAGTGCTACTAATAAAAATGTGCTACTAATTAAAATGATAAAACTAGTTGTACACAGCTTTTTCCAATGGAAAGTACAAATTAAACTGTGATGATTGAGACACTGCACCTTTAGGAGCAAGTTGTTCAGAAAGTGGGTCCCAGATTCCCTCCAGTGGAGTCTCCTGGAGAGCTTATTATACAGGCAGATTCTGGAGCCCTGCCCCAGACTCTGAGAAACAGTCCTTGACTGTGGTACCTTGGAATCTGCATTCTAAACAAATTCCATAGTCTTTCCCTCCACAGACTGATTTTGAAAAGTACTGCACCAATTAGCCCTGAGTTTAAAATTTATAAACATAAAAACTGTAAAAACAATGCATGGCCTAACCTCTGACTTACTAGCCATGAAAAAAAAATGTTTATTCTAGATTATTGTTTGGATGTCTTCATGTCATTCATTTTTTCATTTACAAGACAAATGAGACATGCCCCTGCACTAGGGGAATTCACAGGAGAAACAGTAGGATTTTGACTTCATAGGAGGAACAGGTCCACTCCAAGAGGAGAGAAAACTAATCCTGGTTGCTTTTTTGGTCGGAGAAAGCCTTGTAGGGCCGTGGCCTTAAGGCTGTGTGGAATTCACCTGGGGTACAAGAGAGGCAGGGATTTGAGGCGGAGTGGACGCTGAGCTTGTGGCACTGAGTGACGGGAGTGGGTGTAGGGGTTCAGTGAATGGCAGATTGCCATTGTTACTCACGTGTGCAGGAGCATGTAGAGGGGCCAGTAGAATGCGGAAGCTAGAGGAGAAGTAGAGCCTAGACTTGGGAGCACCTTGTAAGCTGTGCTAGGACTCTGGGACTGTCTGTGTAGACCAGGAAACAAACGACCGGAAGGGAATGCATGAGTGTGCACTGCCTTTGAGCCCGCAGAGCAGCCAGCATGGGCCTCCTAAGGAGGGGAGTGCCCTCTAGGGGCTTAGATGGTTTTTCTGAGTGCTGTTCGTCTTTGTACTCAGCCACCCACATGCGCACTAAGCTGAATCCATTACCTGCTGGAGAGAGAAAAAAAGACAGCTTCACCAGCCTACCTGGCTGCAGCTGTGATTACATTACGCAAACATTTATTAGTTTGGTACCTTGATTGATGATTATCTTAATACTGAGGATAACATTAAAGGCTTGATTTTTCAGGCAAATGGCAAATACAGGTTGCTTCTTGTTGGAGGTTAAAAAGCCCTTAGCCCATGATTCTGTTTATGTGAACTGACCAAAATAGGTAGGTCCATAGAGAAAGAACAGAGATTCGTGGTTGCCAGGGGCTGGGAGAGGAGAAATGGGAAGTACAGGGTTTCTTTATGAGATGATGAAAATGTTCTAAAATTAGGTAGTGGTGATGGTAGCACAACCCTGGGAATATAAAGACCATTGAATTGTATACTTTAAAAGGGTGAATTTTACAGTATGTGAATTGTATCTCAGTAAAACTGTTATTTTATTTATTTGTTTTCTTTAAAAACCCTTAGCACTTCTGCTCCAGGTGTCCTAAGAGAAGTGTGGTATTCGGGGTTTCAGAGAGGAGCTATTATCTGAGGTTGGCCTGGAAAGACAGATGGTATCTAGACAGACAGCTGGAGATGAGGGCTAGATAAGGAATGTTCAGGAGACAGTAGGGTGAGCAGTGGAAAGACAGCAAAGGGAGGGCTTGTTTGGAGAATAGAAGGTGACTGTAGCATCAGGAGAATGAAGAGAAATACTGCGAGATTGAATTCGAATAAAGATCTGTGGGCTTGAGAATGTTGAATGCTAGGCTGAGAAGTTGATCAGTTAAATGAAGAGTAACTGAAGGTTTTTGACTCCAGAAGTACAGGAACTGAGCCATAGGATGGGCGTGGCATGAACTGGGAGAAGGGGAGACTTTGGTGAGAGGAGACCAGGTCGGAACCTGGAAGTTGGAGGAGGGAAGGTTTTAGAAGTGAGGGGTAAGTGCGGACATCGATTTACTCATAAGTCAGTCCATTTCCTCAGCCGCTAATCCACATGTTTTCTCCATTCCATTGCTTGCTCTTTATCCAGGCATTGGGGTAAAGGGTAAGAGGGAGATTGGGAGGAGGGACCAAAAAAAGAATCAGAATGAAGAGAAAAGGTGATGAGGGCAAGATTCTGTTTGAGTGCTTCAGTTGTTCCGTAATTCAGTGACTCACTACAAGAAGACTCTAGGCTCTTCTAGTGGAAAATACAGGATAGGAAGCCTTGTTTGATTTTGATTTGTTATGTATAGACATAATACATTTCCTTGGCAAATAAGGGTCCTGATGAGGCCCCCGTTTGTTACCTGAGAGTGTGTGTAGACGTATCTGTCGAAAAATAACTCACATGAGTTGTATTATGTTGAACTCTGTGGAATTGCTATTTGACTATTTTTGATCTGCAAAGAAAGCAGTTTCGTGAAGTCTCAACCTAATAGATACTTGCTCGATAGATATCTGATGTGAGCCCAGATTTTAACCTTTTCTGATTCCTTCATAAGTTCCTTCTTTATTAAGGTGCTAATGGTCTTGAACATCTGCTAGTCTCAGGTTCCGGGAAGCTGTGAAGAATCAAAAGGGGGCAGTAAGTAGGGAGGGCTTGCCAAGGGGCTGGTAGAGAAGGGGAAGGAGCTGGGAGCCAGTCTGCCGGCCAAAACCAGGGCATCTGAATCCTTGGATCTTTAGTGTGCAATCATTCTGGGTTTAGAAATAAAAATTCAACCTAAAGGGTTTTCCTTTCCTAAGTGGGTCACTAGGCAGTTGTGCAGTTTTAGATCTTCTGCAACATGCTGGAGACAACCTGTATGGGTCTCTGAGAAAACAAGAGAGATGTTTAAATGTTGGGAAATAGATCAAATGTAAAAAGCGGAAAAAAAGGGCAAACTCAGTCATGGTTTTCAGGTTGGTGTGATTTCTGTCGGCCCAGCAGAAAGCCTGGCACGCAAGTGCACACACGTGTTGAGGAAAGGTCTCTGAAGGGTTGAAAGGCATCAGAGGAGGTATTTATTGGTTGATCGTGGGCTTCCTGGTGTTTAACCTAAAGTAATTTCCTAGGACACGTCAGTGGGAGAGAAGGGGAATTCCCAAAGATGTGGAAAAAGGTTAGTCAGCTATTCTTGTAGGATGCTTTCACTGTAATGACATCCAGATATTGCGATCAGGGTGGGGCCTCTCAGTACTCTACCCCCATTAATCTGTAAACTCTGAAGAGTTTAAGTTGTACAGAGTATGAAGTGCAATAAATGTAAATGAGCTATTGTTACTGTAATGTCACAGGGATATGATCATCTGCTTAAAACTGCAGTGCCTAGGCACATACAAATGAGAGACTGTGGGATAACCTTACCAGGGACTAAAAACTCAGTTCATATTTACTCAGCTGTAGAAGGTGATTGTCCGGTAGGAATAGAGATTATGAATCAAGAGCTCCCGGCTTTGCTCACACAAAACAGCCAAACATTTATTTTAAACCATAGTCAGAAATACCATTGCAGCAAAACTTATTTACCTAACACCCTCTTCTCCAATATAATCCGTATATAACCATCTCCCCACATGGAAGAAGGCTGAGAGGGGATATTCACACCTTTCCAGTGGCTTTAATGGTGTTTGGTGCAAATTTTAACTTAATTCATTTCCTTTTTAGTTCCACAGTTAACTATAAATGTCATTAAACCTCTAGGCCTGATTATGGAAGTACTTGTGGACAACAATCATATTTTAATTTATGAAAGATCCAAAGAAAAATAGGAGAACAAAACAATCAAATTAGAAGAGGGAAAAAACAGAATTAATGTGCTAATGGTTCTTCCCTGCTGGGAATGTTACCCTCCCCTGATCTTGTCCTCTCTGGTACATAAATACCCACATACTTCCGGCAAGGATGTCTCTTTTTAGGATGTCTTCCTTTCACTCCTGCCAACCTGGGAACTCCCTTAGTCATCCTCTCTACCCTCTGACCCACGCTTCCATTGCCAGGGGAGTCCCAGGGCAGAGTCTAGCTGCTCCTTCCTTGTATTACATTTACATCCTGACACCCTGCTGCCCTGAGCTTCTCATTTCCTGCCTCTTATTTCATTATAACACATCAACATCAGGCAGTTGACAATATCTTTTTCTCCTCTTATATTTACCTGCCTCTTCTTTTCCTATGGTCAGGCAAGTTTTGCAGCGGAGTTGAAGTTAAGGGTGAGAGCCAACAGAGGTAGTTTGCATTCAGAGAAATGCACACATGCAGCTTAGAAGGTCCAAAACATTAAGACCTTCAGCTTCCAGATAGCTGTCACAAACTCCATTTGCTAAAGCTTATGCCCTTTATTTACAAAGCTCCTCGGTCTTCAATCAGAATCTATTTCTTTTATTATACACAATTATAAATTAATTAATGTAGCTCCAGAGGAGGATGCTACTAGACACAATCACACAGATTAAAAAAAAAAAAAAAGCCAACACTAATAACCTACTAGTTGAAAGAAGAGTCAGAAAATTTGCTGAAAAACACCTAAAGGTCAACAGCAGCCAAGCAGCAACATAGAATCATTTAACGCAGGAGGATCATTCTGTGTCAGACCGTGCAAGCATCACTGATGTCTGGAGTAACAGGATAATGTATGCATGTAAAGATGGCCCTGAGTCATCAAGAAAATGTTTGTTATGCTCAATACCAGTCTGGTTAAGTAAGAAATGAAGTAATGCATTTTAGGAATATTTCTGTCAAAATGGTTAACGTTAAATATCTGGGCGTATACTGAGGAGATGAGCCTTAGTTATCTGGAATGCCAGTTATGTTAGGACACGCTCCCCATTCCCCAGCGACACCAGATAAACAGGACAGTGTCATAGAGAGGGGTGAATAGTTTTCCACAGCCACTTTGTCTGTGGTCTCCCGACTTCTGTGTTGTTGTTTATTCATGGGGTTTTCCTTCCCTTTTCTTTGGTTTCAGATGCGAGTGTCTCTCTGGCTTATGTGGTTTCCCCGTGTGTGAGGTGGGATCCACTCCCCGCATAGTCTCTCGTGGAGATGGGACACCTGGAAAGTGCTGTGATGTCTTTGAATGTGTTAATGGTACGTGGGGTTTCTCTTGTTCTCAGAGAGTGTACATTTGTGCAGGAGGAGGAGGGAGGGTTCAATCTAGCTGTTTCTGTCTTTTAAAAGGCAGAGAATATACTCAGGGACTTGATGAAACTCAGAATATTTGTTTAAGATCCCACTAGGCAGTAGAGAAAGGAAAGGAATCATCATTCCATCCATTAGAAGGAGCATTTTGGAAGTGTAATCACAGACTGCATGTAGCCATCATATTCTGCTGTGTTTCAGTAGTTCAGAAATTTTAGGATTGCAAGAAAAGGATCATGGAAGATGTGGTCATCTCCCTCCTATCATTCAAGATCTCATTGCGTTATTGTCAGAGGTAATCTTTGTAACTAACACCACATTGGAGTGTCCACAATTTGAAAGAGAAAAGACACTGTTCCTCTAGTTTAGCGTTTTCCTACTTAGAGGCCATTATATTGGCCTAGTTGGAGCTGGAACCTTGTGGACCAGAAAAACAATCCTTCAGTCATAAGATTACTTCAAATAGAATCCACCTTTCTCCCTTGGTGTGTGATGACCTGGCATTTATTGAATTTAGATGCTAGAAGGGAGGAGAGCCTAAAACATGTCCCTCCATCAGAATTTTCAGAAGAAAAACAAAGAATAAACTCAAGCAAGTGAAATGTCAGTAATTTTAGAGGACATTGTTTAGTCAACACCTAGACACACAGGGAAAATGATTTTGGATTTGGACAAATATAACAAAATTACGCATATAGAAGCGTCCATATTTGCTGCCTACAAGAAATCGGGGTTCAGAAGCTTTTCTGCCCTCCTCCCAAGCTGCCCCTCCCCCACAAGAAAAGGTTATATTAAAGTCCAGACCTGTTTCACCGAGTCCTGTAGTATTTAGGCCAGTGGCTGCATATTTTGTTTTGTTTTGCTTTGCTTTGCTTTGAAGAAACACTTGTAGTATGGCTTTGTGGTTAAAAAAGAACATAGACTACAACTAAATGACTTCAGTTTGAAAACTAGTTCCTCCATTTAGTAGCTGTGTAACTTTGGGCATCCCTTGGTCTCCCTGGGCCTCAGTTGCCACATCTGTGAAATGGAGTGAATAACAGTAAATTAAATGAGGTTTTATATGTGAAGCACTTGAAATTGTGCCTCAAGAGCAAATAGTCTTTATAATTCTGTGTGCCCACCTCCTGTTCATATCCAAAGATGCTGTTCTGGACATTGCAGGGGGATGGAGAAGGTGAGGGGAGCCTCCTGACTTAAAGACCTTTATAAATACAGGCATGCAGGGAGAAGTGCAGGAAAAGTTCCACGTGCATAAATCTCTTCTCAGTGCTTCTCTCCACCCGTATTATTATCCAGCCGGTAGTAATGTCTGTTAACCACCAGCAAATGGCCAAGCCTCTGGTACTGCTGAAGTGAATTGATTGTAGGTGACATTTTGTGAATATTTAACTTGTACCATTGAGACAGAAGTAGTTGGTCCTTGTCCTGGGCTTCCAGCATCTCAGATGTGCTTCCTTCCAGTATTCATCCCTCTGCACGTCTGTCTCTCATGCTAGAATCTGAACTGCCAGAGAACAGAGAATCTATCCTTGTGTCTGTGTTATTAGCACATTGCCTACCTCTCAGAGTGCACCCAGGTTCTGATGGGTAGTTGGGTGGGTGAGTGAGCAAGTGATCTGATTCATATCATCTTAGTTCCCTCTAGAGTGGCTGTTAATTATCAGCCCATAGAGGGCTTACTTTATGGGAATTTGCCATCTTTTACTGCCCTACACTTTAATCTTAAGTCTCTTGTCCCCAGGAAATATCACCTCTAGTAATACAGTTTGCCGTTGTATCCTCTGGGTGAGGAAGAGGAGTTCCTTTCTTCTTTCCTTGCTTCTTGATTATAGAAACCCAAGTGTCATGACTTTCTCATCAGGACATTAACTTTACATCTCTCCCCAGTGTGGTACGGTTTGGACAGCTGATAACTGCCCCCCGCCACGTCAGTGGCCTTGCCACCATTTATAGAGCCCTGACTTCAGGAACAGGACTTGCCTTCAGCTGTGAGAAAATGTTGAGATGACAAAGCAGTCACAGGATTTCTGGTGTTTGCCTCTTTCTTGCCACCATAAATTGGTTGGGTGATCTTTGCTTTATTTCGTGTCCTGCTATAGTGTGTCTATTTCTATATTAGTCATTCAATTGTAGATGAGACTAGAAACTACAGTACTCTGAAGATTCAAAATCCCACAGAACAGTGTTTATGGAATTCTGTCTCAAAGCCTGTATTTCACTTTTTTTGTCATATACATACACACATACACACACCTCCCCTCCACACGTACACATATTCGTATGTAAGTGTATGTGTTTGTTTGTTTATTTGGCAACTGGTGCCCTGGGAAAATCATACTGTTGTCATAAGGTCACCATTAGAGGATATTACATATCAAAAATTCATTATCATTGCCCAGACGAGCAGAGGTCTATTTTATATATACATATTTTAAAAAGCCATATATATATGGCTTTAAAAAAAAAAAAAAAATATATATATATATATATATATATATATATATATATATATATATAGAAAGCCTTGCTTATGCACAAAGGATTTGAGGCAACTTTACACTGAGAACAGATACAATAACATAGTGGTAAAATATTAATGAGAAAAGAGAATCAGAACCGTAGAGTTGTATGTAAAAGTTGAAAATGAAAAGCAAAAAGAAAGTGCCTACAGGTATGCAGGCCATAGCATCTGTCTGTTTAATTGTTGGAGTTAAATGTCAAGTTAGGCCCCCAGCGTCCTGGCCATCAAAGTGAAAAAGGAGATAGAATCAGATCTGCAGTTCTTATTTTTAGAGACAAGAAGCCTGCTGAACAGGGCAATACTCTGCTCGTATGGAAGCTTGAAAAGAGAGCGCTGGATGACACAATAGATCCTATCCTTAGTTGCTTTAATCCCTTAAATGCAGAAACAGATTTCCTCTGGCTACTCTTCTCAATAAAAAGCAAAAGCAAAATATTAAAATACACCTCAGCAAAAGCAGTTTTCAGAGGTGAGTTTGACACCCAGCTGGAACCTGGGTGCTTAGAGGACTACTGATTGATTTTGAGAAACCCCCAAACGTGTAGGAACACGTAGGAATAGATCTGGGAACCCCAGTTCAGGAGACAGTGGGTTGCATGTTAACTAACCCCATGTGCAGAAACAGAGATTGCCTGCCAGCACTCGGCTCCTAAGCTGCCATCCAGGTGATCCATATGCTTATGTTATTTTTTTAAGATAAGCGTTATAGTGAACACAGAAGGTTAAAAAATATTCACAGAGAATTCAAGAACTCCTGAGTTTTGAAAACATTAGCCTAGATGAATAGATGGAAAGAACATTCTCCATAAATATTCGTTCTCTTTTCTGTTGGGTTCGGTTTTATTTTGTGGGGGGAGGATGGAAGAGTTGCCCATCGGATTGTTATGGTCTGTGACTAAGGGCTGAAAGGAGGACCTGTGAGGTATTGGCTGAATGAGAACCCTGTTGTTTAGAAACCAAAGGAACAGGTGGTATGATTGAGCTCCTTTTGTGTAAACTTAGAAGACATTAGTATCGTCCCCTAGAAGTATGACCTCCACAGCAGTGTTGAATAATCCCAGATCTTCTTCAAGAAACAGTTCTGTGTCTGCTCCTGCCCATAAGCAAAACTTTTGTCATTAGTCAGCTGGAGCTGAGTGATGGCCTCTCCTTTTAGATGGACATGTGTTCTCCATTTGGTTACAATACACCCTATTGCCTTACACTGGCCCAGCTCACTCATTTCTAGAGGCATTTGGGTTTGAATAGGGAAGTCATCCACGTACAGAATATGGAAACAGTCATATGGTTGCTTAGATATGATCAGCTGTCCAATGTACATGCACAGAAATCCAAACTAGAACATCATGGTTTGAGTGTTGTAGCCACTAACTGACTCTTCCAGCATCAGACACACTCACATGTCAAATCCATCAGTCACAGGAGAGCCATACCCAAAGTCAGCTTGCCCCTCATGTAAAATTTGGGCCTAGAAAACTAAGACCTGCAGTTTGTTAAGAAAATTAGTACAAAAACTTCTAATGATAACCCATTGTCTGTTTAGCAATAATACTCAGTAATATTTCTAGGGACATAATGTCTACTTCTACAGTGATGGAGAGAATATGGCACTTTGAAAGAAATATTCCACTCAGTATGCATTTATTGAGCATCTGTTGTGTTCCTGGGGTCTTATCAAGCTAATTTTGCTTAAGAGTGATACAGTCTTTTGCAGTCCTATTTTGTAAGTATTGTTCCCCTTCCCTTATCCTGAAGTAGTATCTGCCTGGTATTCTCTAGCTCACACACCCTGCTTCTCCCCCATAGAAAAGGTGTTTTCCTCCTTCAGCTATCTGGAAGCTCATGTACCCTGTCTTTGTGATTACATCAGTTTGTTGCTGATTTATGGAGAAATTTTCAGACATTTCTCATCTGTCATACAGTTGTCTCTCTTTTGACTTCTTAAGTCTGCCCACTTGCTTCCTCTACAGCTTACCCCCAGTGAAAGGAGACCAGAGGCAAGACATTAGCCATTTCCTACTGAGATATTAAAGAGAAAAAGCAACGGAAGTATACCTATTTGGATTTTTTCTCCATTTTCACATTTGATGTGAAGTTCTACATTTTAGTCTTTTCCTTTGCTAAAATTATATACCTATCACCGTCTGCCAATCAGTGTAATTTGGCAGGCAGTAGAAGTTATTAACAGTCTATAAGGTTCTTTTTCAGGAGTTCTGGAATATGTTAAAGAGGGAAGAGAATATTCCAGAACTGAGAAACATAAAATTTAATTGGGCAGACACAAAAAACGTGCAAAAATACCTAAAAAGACACTTTTGTGCATCTCGATGCATATGCACTTTTATGCATTGATAAGTACAAGTTACACAGTAAATTATTTTATTTATAATATTATTCTTTTCTCTGTCCATGGAAAATGTCCTCTTATAGAGGTAGTGGTAAACTCCATAGGGTTCGAAGATTCACATGTATCCCCAGCAGGTGAAGAAGTAATTGGTCATTGCTCCTCAAAGACCACTGCCAGCCATTTTTATCATGCACTTTTCTGAAGAGCTTCTATAAATTTGTCTCAGCATCAAATAGGGATTTCATTATGTTGTGTGATTTTTTTTTTTTTTTTTAATCCTAAAGAATCGATTGTGTTTTCAAGGCTGTGTTTTCTGGGACTCTCCATCTCTCTAAATTCCATTCCCTTGCTCTCTGTGCCTTAGCTAGTGAAATGTAACTCTTGTCAATCCCATCCCCTCCCGCTCACGTTTCTGCACAACCCACCGTAAAAGCGAGTTCATCTGGAGCCGCTTTATTCATAACCACAGCCTTCCCTTCTCACTCCTTCAAATCTCACACGAAGATTTGTGGCTTCACCCAGATGGTAGCTGTGGTTGATTAAGGCAAATAAGTATTGATAATTAATATTGATTGGTTTCTAAAATATTTTTTTCTTCAGTTTGAATGGAAGCTCAGCATTTTGTTAGAATGCAGTATTTTGCCTCCTTCCACAGCATGCAAATTTGATTGATAAAAAGCACTCCATTTTCTACACTTTGGAACTTGTGGTCCAGCTGCCCAGTTTCTTCCAATCCCAGCTCAGTTTAGTATGTTAGCTAAAAGTATAATAAATTCTGAGCTGTAATAAGATGATTCTTTCTGACATGAGTTTTCTGAAAAAAGAAATAGTATATCCAGCCAGCACTAGGGAAGAGGTTCAGACATGCACATTTACTGCTTGCGTAAATATATACACACATCTCATCTCACACTAGTTATGTGACTTTAGACAAGTTACCTGATCTCCTTAAATTTCATTTTCCTCATTGAAGAAGTGGCTATTAATATTTGTTCTGTCTTCTTGACAGAATTGTTATAAAATCAACTGAGAAAGTACTTGTTTGTCCAAGTACAAAACAAATGTAAATATACTCAAATTAAAATGCAGTGAAAGTCTCAAATATTTCAAATATCCAAGGTGACATGGAGAAATGACGTTAGGACAGCAGAGCCCATGAGAGTTGTGTGTATCATGATCTGGTTTTTCCCATCTTATTAAACAGGGTGCATTAGCTCAGGAGAACTTTCTTTAGCTTGGAAGTACTTTTATTTTACCAGCTTTATTAAGATACATACTATGCACTTCACCAAGTGAAGTTGCACAATTCACTGTTTTTAATGTAGTCACAGAATTGTTTGATCCTCACAATCAATTTTAGAACACTTACATCAATCCCCCCAAAATTCCCAAACTCATTAACGGTCACTCCCCATTTCCCCCAAACCCTCCAGTACTTGGCAACCACTAATCTACTTTCTGTCTCTATACATGTGCCTATTATGGACATTTCATATAAATAGAATCATATACAGTATGTGGTATTTTTTGACTGGCTTCTTTCACTTAGCATAATGTTCCCCAGGTTCATTTATGTTTTAGTATATATCAGAATTTCATTCCTTTTTATGGCCAAGAAATATTTCATTACATGGATATACCACATTTTGTTCATTCATACATCAGTTGATAGACGTTTAGGTTGTTTCCGTTTTTTGGTTATTATGAATAGCACTGCTATAAACATTTGTGTACAAGTTTTTATGTGAATAGATGTTTTCATTTCTCTTGGATAAGGTTATACCTAAGAGTAGAATTGCTGGATCCTCCGGTAACTCTGGGTTTCATATACATCCTCACCAGCGATGTATGAGAGTTTCAGTTTCTCCACATCCTCATCAGCATTTGTTATTATCTATATGTTTTTCATTTTAGCCATCCTAGGATATGAAGTGATGTCTCATTGTGGCTTTGATTTGTATTCCCTTAATAAGTAATGATGTTAAGCATCTTTTCATCTGCTTCTTGGTCATTTCTGTATCTTATTTGGAGAAATTTCTATTCAAATATTTGCTATTTTTCAATTGGGTTGTTTTTATTGTTGTTCTTTATATATTCTGATACAAGTCCTTTATCAGATATTTACAAATATTTTTAATCTGTGGGTTATCTTTTTCTTTCTTTATGGTGTTCTTTGAGGCACAAAAGTAGAAGTCCAGTTTAACTATTTTTTCTTCTGTTGCTTATGCTTTTGGTGTCGTATCTAAGAAACCATTGCCTAACCACAAAGTCTCAAAGATTTACTCCTGTTATCTTCTAAGAGCTCTGTAGTTGGAGCTATTACATTTAGATCATAGTTCTGTAATTCATTTTGAGTTATTTTTTGTATATGGTATGATAGTGGTCCATTCTTATTCTTTTGCACGTGGATATCCAGTTGCTCCAGCACCATTTGTTGAAAAGACTATTCTTTCCCTCAGTGAATTATCCTGGCACCCTGTTAAAAATCACTAAATATGAGAGTTTGTTTCTGAACTCTTAATCAATTCCACTGAACTGTATATTTATCCTGATGTCAGTACTACAGTGTCTTGATTACTGTAGCATTGTAGTATGTCTTGAAATCAGAAAGTGTGACTCCTCTAGCTTTGTTCTTCATTTCAAGGTTGTTTTGGCAGTTCTGGGTTCCTCACTTTTCCATTTGAGTTTTAGGATTGGCTTGTCAGTTTTTACAAAAGAACCAAGTAGGATTTTGATAGAGATTGCAATGAAAATATAGATCAATTTGGGGAATATTTTCACCTTAACAATTTATCTTTCAATCCATGAACATGGAATATATTTTCATTTATTTAGGCCTTCTTTACTTTGAACAATGTTTTTTAGTTTTTAAAGTACAAGTTTTGTGCTTCATTTATTAAATTTATTACTAAATATTTTATTCTTTTTAATGCTACTGTGAATGGAATTTTTTTAAACTTCATTTTCAGATTGTTCTTTGCTAGTGTGTAGATATACAATTTATTTGAGTTGCAGTTGTACCCTGAAATCTTGCCGAACTTTTTGTTCACTAGTTTTTTAGTAGATTCTTTAGAATCTTTTAAAATTCAAGATCATGTCGTCTGCAAGTAGAGAGAGTTTTCCTACTTACTTTCTCATATGGGTGCTTTTTATGTCTTTTTGTTGCCTAAGTGCCCTGGCTGGAGCCTCCAGTACAAAGTTGAATCGAAGTGGTGAGAGTGGACTTTGTTGTCTTGTTCCTGATTTAAAGGGAAAAGCATTCACCCTTCACTATTAAGTATGATGTTAGCTGTGGGTTTTTCATAGATGCCACTTATCAAGTTGCTGTTTAACAACTTCTACTCCTAAGTTACTGAAAGTTTTTATCATGAAAGGGTGTTGAATTCTGTCAAATATCTTTTCTATGTCTACTGAGATGATCCTGTGTTTTTTTTTCCTTTATTCTATAGACATGCTGTATTACATTAATTGATTTTTGGATGTTAAACCAACCTTGCATTCTTGGAATAAATCCCACTTGGTATATAATCTTTTTTGTATGTTGCTGGATTCAGTCAGCTAGTATTTTTTTTTTTTTTGAGGATTTTTTATGTCTGTATTTATAAGAGATAGTTTTCTTTTTCTTGTGATGTCTTTGTCTGGTGGGAGTTCTTTTAAGTCAACCAAAATTAGAGTTAAGAAATGGATTTAGGGAGACTGTTTTAGGGCAGAGAAAAGATTTTAAATCATTGGTGTCATTATGAGAATTATAAGTGCAGGGCTTTGAGTCCTTAGCAGAACATAGCCTTGAAACACAATGGAAGGAGTACAAGGTTTTAGTTGAAGAGCTACTGTTTTTGCTTCTATCATTTGCTAAATCTGTGACTTTGAGCAAATTACCCAGGATTTCCTCACTTCTGCACTCAGGGTAAGTATTTCTACATCAGACCTTTGTTATTGGGATTAAGTGAGGCAATGCATGTAGAAAGTGTTTTTTTAAAGGCCAAGCACTATTATAATTACAGATTATTAAACAGGATAGAAAAAAGAATTTAGGAGAAAACACTGGAGAAACAGAAGAACATAACCTCTTAAAAGGCCTAAATAAATTTTTTGAGGCAGAACAAAACCTAATGTGGAGGCAGGATCATTTACTTGAGGGTAGAGAATTATTTAACAAAAAAAAGTTTTGTTTAACAAAAAAATCTTTTTAAAGCACAAATCAGAAATGTGAGTTTCATGGTCACATGGTTACCTTTATTTGGGATAAGGAGACTCCAGTATAGATTTTACTAAGAGGAATTTCTATTCCTTAGTATAATGAGAATAGTGATGTGTTTTATTTATTTTATTCTACTTTACTTTGCATTGCTTTGTCGCTTCTGTTGTAAAAAATTATATTGAGTGTAGTAAATTTCCATCAAATTTTAACCTGTCAGACAGTATTTTCTAGAGGTTGTTTGAAAAGTATGAAAGGACACCACTCAGAAATGACTTTGAATCTGCCTTGTTTGTTTTAACTCCTTTAGAAACAAAGCCAGCCTGTGTATTCAACAATGTGGAGTATAGCGATGGGGATATGTTTCGAATGGACAACTGTCGGTTCTGTCGATGCCAAGGGGGTGTTTCCATTTGCTTCACCGCCCAGTGTGGTGAGCTGAACTGCGAGAGATACTATGTGCCCGAAGGGGAGTGCTGCCCTGTGTGTGAAGGTAAGGACAGGTGCCAATCAGAGAATAAGAAGAAGAGACATGGTTTAGGGACTTAATATCAAAATTGACCTACTTCAGTCTCACTCCAAAATAGAGGAAGATTGAAGAAGTTCCCATTTTTTGTCATCGTGGTCTACCTTTTAGGACTTGGGTAATTCTAGGTAGACTGTGTGAAACTGTCAATACTTCCCTGAGGGAAGTTACACCCTGGGGGTAGACAGCGGTCACCTGTTTCCACAGATCAACCTGAGGTTTCCCGGAGGTGCTTTCTGTTCCTCCTCTGTGGTTCCAGCAGTTCCCTGGCAAGTCCTGGGACTTTCTCTTCATCCTGACATTAGAATTCCACCTACCCTGCTCCCCTCAGATTGCTCTGCTAGGACAGGACCGCCCTAATCACTGACCACCTCAGCCAGTCAGCTCAGAAAGGAACCGACCCTGTTTCCTTTCCGATACCCATGCCAGTTCCGGTGAGAGCAGGGCTCCCCGTCCTTTGAAAACGTGTGGTGGTGAGAGTGGGGTCATGGTGTGGCACGGTGGTGACACCAGGGCAAGGCCCAGACAAGTGTCCACTGTGGCCCTGGGCAGAAGGATCCCCAGGGCCTGCTTTCTCTTTATTCCCCTTTTCCCTCCAAGAAATAATAGGTCCATGTTCCTCCAACAGGCTCGACCCTCCTGTCTCTCCTATTCAGAAACAATAAACATTTCAGGATGATAACTCTGAATATCATGTACTACAATCCACACATTTTAAGGATCAGGATAATCAGAAAAGTAGTCACTTGTCTGAGTTTCCAGTGAAGCCAGGAGCAGTGAGTGCCTGATTGTGTCTCTGGTCTAACTGCCCTACACTGTTTCCCCAGAAAGGAGGATCGCGTGAGCTTTCTTGTCCTGCCCGGACCACAGACCTTCAGTCTGGAGTCAGGCACATCCGTCTCATGTCTGACACTCACCCTGCCCTTACCTCCGCACGTGAAATGGGAGGACAGAATTTCATGCCATGTTCCATAACTTTTTCTGTTTTCTAAATCCATTTCTTTTCAATATTTGAGCTCTGTTTACCACATAATACTGAAGATATGAAATTGCTTAGAGTATGCAAACTACATTCCTAACATTGAACAGTGGTTCATAACAGGGAGGCCGTCTTCCCTGTTAGACATTATTTTTGCTAACATAGGAGAAAGGTGGTTCACTTTTTAGGTGTCATCAGGGATTTTAAGAAAGTCACATCAAACTTTTAACCTTCCCAATTGATTTGTTCCCTAGCTAGTTGGTCGTGTAAAAACATAGATATGGACCTCTGTGTAATAATCATAATGAGTTGTCTGGGCATAGATCCGGTTATGTCTCACTCCCTGGAATTCAGATCCAGGCTCAAAGTAGAAATGAAGTATGCAGTGTAATATTTTTTATAAAGAAATTTTATAAAGTCTTATCTAACTCAGGTCTCTTGGCTGCTTGCATCTCTGGCAGACTGCCCTTCTGAAGCTGTGACTGCATGCTTTTCAGTTTTGGCCTTCTAACTCTCTTGTAATGCCCTACTACCTCTTTGGAATAAAGAGGACCAAACTCGGAACTGCCTGGACTTTGCTTCCAGCACAGCAGCACTTGCTTCTTGAGGCCAGATTTTATGTTTCTGAAAAAGAACATTGAGTGATTTATCTAGTTGCTTTCATTTATAAGGATATTTGGGGGTTTTTTATTTATGTGCTTGTCAGCAACCTCAGAAAACTTTTTTACACTATCCTCAGCTACCTACGTTCCCCAGCCTCAGCTGCTGCTTGACTGCTCAGCTTGGGGGAGAAAAATGGCGTAGGTTCACAGCTTTCCCTCCAGGGCACAAGCAGTGCCATGTATGGTTTAGAGAAGCTGTGTCAGCCCTGTCCTGAATAAGGCCACAGCAGGGGACTGTATACACCTCACTGTGCCTCCAGGCACCGTGAGATAGACTTCAGTTAGTCCTAGAAATAGCAGGCTCACTATAAGTTAGATGGGGCATTATTCTTTCCAGTTTACAGGAGGTAAAATGCAGGTGTAATAAACATTTAAGCTGGCAACTCAGAAGGCATCATCAGAGCCTAAAACAGATCAGCATTTTTTTCTCACGACCAGCCCACAGCTCCGTCCACGAAGTTTTGCACCTTTATGAAATGATAACACCTGCACATTGGTTTTTATGCCTCAGATCCCCTGCCCTGTATGCCGTGTCAGGATGGGTGGACAGAAATTCAGCATGACAGCTGCTTTTGCATGTCCCCCTAGAGACACCTCCTGCAGCCCTGAGCTGCTGCTGAGCACAGCTGGGAAAGAACTGCTGATGATGAGAACCTGGGGAAAAAAATGTCTCTAGGTGCGGGCAGAGATAAGATGTAGAATGCCCTCAGTCTTACTCTGAACTCACGTTTTAATTTAGATCCCGTGTATCCTTTCAATAATCCCGCTGGCTGCTATGCCAATGGTCAGATCCGTGCCCACGGGGACCGGTGGCGGGAGGACGACTGCACGTTCTGCCAATGCATCAACGGAGAACCCCACTGTGTCGCGACGGCCTGCGGACAGAGCTGCATGAACCCCGTCAAAGTGCCTGGGGAGTGTTGCCCCGTGTGTGAAGGTAACCCTCGTAGATTCTAATGAGCCCCTGGCGAATATCTCATGTTGGATAAGCTTCTACCAGTATGTGCTTGCTTGTTTTCTGTTTCCTCAGGCATAATGTCTGCTTCATGCTGTTACCAGTTGCAGATGAATTTATTATACAGCCCAAACTAATCATTTGGGGGAAATGTTACACATTTACAGTGAGAATAGTGTGGTCTTTATTTTGCCACTGCAGATAATGCTTATCTGAATACTTTACGGTCGAAGTATATATACATTTTAATTCAGTTCACCGCAAGCCTGATTAACATCCAAAGGTCAACACAATGAAATGAAATGAAATTGGAAATAAGACCCATGACTCAAAGCATAGCTTGTTCAACTTGTAATGCTTCCATAAGCCCAAGAGTCCTGGCAGCTAGAAGAAAAACCTGGAGCCATCAAAGGTGGTTTTCACTGCCTGGAGTCCTCACCCTGAGCATCCATTCTGCTTCTAATATCTCGATGGCTGTGGCTTTGCAGTTCCTCTCGGGCTTTTTCTTATGTCTTGGTTACCTGCATTCACTACCTCTCTTCCTGTTTAATGGAGAGAGTCTGAGATATCCTGGACTAGTCTTTCCATCCCAACCGCTATTCCAGGCCACTTCCCCCATCCTGGGAAGATTCTTTGCACAGTTACTCAAGTCAGCCTTAATCCTTGGTCCACGTCTGTTACTACAAACAAGAGATTGAATATCTATACTGACAGGTCCAATAGAGAGTGTCTGTCATTAAGAAGCACATTTGCATAGTGAAATGAACTAAAGTGGGTCAAAAATTAGTCCTTGTGGAAGATGGATCCTTCTAGAATTTTTTAAAACAGCTATTAAGGAACTGACAGGTCTTTTCAGAAATTCAGTCAAGTAGACTGAGTCCTCTATCAAGAAGTCTTTTTTCTTCTACCAAAATTTTAATCAACTCAGACTTCAGAGTTTGCCTGACTGGCTTCATTAACTTCTGAGGGGTTAGAATTATTAAAGACCTTAAAAATCATATAAAAATTTAAGCTGGAGGATTCTGGTTCTATTGACATCACCAATTCCCTCACCATTACTCTACTCAGAATGCAGCTGCCACACTCCAAAACTTTATAGCTTCCAGATGACCAATTTTGTGGAAATCACCCACCCACCTCACACATACACTCCTCCTATCCCCTAAAGGCCAGCATTTCAGTGCTGGAAAAAGGAGTGTGCGATAATATGTTTGATGATGTACGGTCAGCTTTACAAGGAAAGATGCCCTGCTGAAGCAGATAAAGATGGGAACATCTATCCCTGAGAATTAAGGGCAATCTGTTATTGGTTTGAAATATTTAAGTATATGTATGTGCATGATAATGTTAAGAAAAATTAAAAGCATACATATAAATCCAGTAAACAGTAACCCTTTTAACTTCATGAGTCTTGAGTCTAGATTGAAAATAAGACTTTGAAAAACTTGTTAAAAAAAAAAAAAGGGCCTTTTTTCTAAAAGTAAGAAAGGAAAATCCTTTGCGCTCATCTTTGGCCATCATTAGCATATCCATTGTGGTGAGTAGAGAAGGGAAGCAGTTGGTGAATAGACAAAAATATATATTATATGTATGAGAAACTGATTTATTCTTATGTCATATACGTGTTTGGGTAGGAAGTAGATGTTAGTTTGATTACTTAGAGTTTGGTCTCTGCAACATGGGTCACGTTGTAATCTTATCTTCCACTGTTTGAGAAAAGAGTGACAGTTTGGGTCAGCCATTAATTCCAAAAAATTTATTAAGAACCTTCCGTAATCCAGATACCACATCGGACACAAAGCTAAATAGGGGACAATTCCTAGTAAACGTCAAAGAAACTATTTAGGCTGTTTTAAATTAAACCAGGAAAAACAGAATGTCTGCATTCAGGTGCTGTGGGGTAAGTGCTTTTTATTTGTACCTGATTTCATTTAATCCTCGCATCAACACTCTGCCAAAGGCCTTATTATACCATTTTAAAGATGAAGAAATTAGGGTTTAGAGAGATTTAGATAATTTTTCCCAAGGTCAGTTGTCAATATGTGGCTGAGCTGGGATCAACTGAAGTCTGTCAGATTCAACTACATTTTTGTCTGCTTCCTCTGCTCCCAGAGGTCATCTCAGTTTCCTCCTGCCCCTATTTCTAGTTCCCTTACATCTCTCTTCATCTCTGGCTTTTGGCCCTGTGTTGGGACACACAGGAGTTTGATGACAGGGGAGGAGATCATTTGCAGTTTGACAACTACTCCAGGTGTTTTTGATGTGATCTCCCACCTGCCCTCTCCCCTGAATTTGAGGACCTCGGGGGAAGGATGCCTTTGAGACCCATCCTCGATTTGCTTCTCAGGCCTCACATTCAGGTTGTCTCCTTCACTTCACCAGGCTCGGCATCTTTATTCCAAGCTGTTAGGCTCTGCTGGTCTCAGCCTTGCAGAAGGTTCCATTGTTTAGTTCTCGGAGAACTAATTTATCTTCTGTTTCTTGTTTTTGTTTTAAAGTCAGTTAAATAATAAGTTTCACGTAAGACTGCATTTACTCTCCAGTGACACCCTCATTTTAAGATGTGTTCAGAAGACAAAAGATTCTTTTGGCATGGGGATAAAAAAAAACAGTGTACAGCTTAGGATAATGATCGTAAAAGCTTATTATTATCTATGAATAATATTGTAATAAACTTATTTATTAATAATAATAAACTTGCAAAATAACGCAAGGCAAATAAATCTTATTGCTTAGTTTTCAGGATCCAAGAAAGACTCTGGAAGTATTCAAAAATATTTTTCTCAGCAGTTATTCAGTAGCCTATTTAAATAGAATTTCAAGTGATTTCCGAAGAGCCAAAAGATTAGACAAAATAAGAAAAAAGCAAGGCATTGTTGTGTAATAAATAATCAGCCAGAATTATTTGGAGGAAACAGAAAGACTGGTATTTATGCAGTTTATACACAGTAAATTCCTCTGTACACAATTGCATAACAAATGTTGGCTCTCACCCTTATTAGCTACAGTCCCAAGGTACATAGTCAGAGTCTGAAATTTGATGAAAGGGACCCCACACGAGGATTGTGGGTTTAGATTCTTCCTAAATAAATTACTGCATCACCAAATATAGTGTGTTTGGACCTTCAGGGAGGAAGAACCTTGTTGTGACTGCTGTTGTTATTAGAGATACATACCTTCCAAATGACAACATAATGTGCTTGGTTACTCCTGGAGGACTGGGAATGTGAACCTGGGGGCCCTTAAAGACTATGCTGTTACTTGACAGCTAACTCAATTCACAAGTACCTGAGTGCTGTTTAAATTGGCACTTAAGTACTCTCTTGATTAAGTCTTAGCAAGTTAGTGTCAACACCCAATTCAGGTATACAGATAAGCCATCCCGGTCTGTAAGTCTATAACGGATTGTATTCTTATGTTTTGTGCTGTTGGCTTTTCTCTACATCTCCTCTTGCTCGTCAATTGCATTATTTTTATTTTCTGGCCCTTGTAAAAAGCTAGAATGGAAACACATGGAATAGCAGATAAAGTTTGCAGTTTAAGCATCTATATGGGAGATACGTCCTTATTTTCTTACAAACTAAAAACAAAAAAGGAGGGCAGCAGAATTGTCTTCCTCGGCATCTAGCACCATTTGCATCATCTTCTTTGTAGCCCTTAATGAGAGTAGCTGACATTTCTCGCACACTGTGACTGGGAGCCAGGCCTCAGTGCTTTGAGAGCGTCAGCCCATTTGGTCCTCACAACTGCCCTCTTGTGCAGGTACTGCCATCCCAATTTATGATCACAGAACCCAAAGTTCAGAAGTCATGTAACTTGCCCAAGGGCCTACAGCTCGGAAGTGGCAGAGCAGTGTATCTCCAGAGCCCTGGCTCTGGACCCCTGCAAGGATTCTGCCTCTGAGACAAAGTGCACTTACTGACCAGTAGCCTAAAAGAGGCTACGTCCCCCATGAGCTAGGATTTACCATATGCTTTTGAATCCCTAAAACAGCACCTGTCATGTAAGTAGGTGCTCAAAAATGGTTAATGAATGGATGATGAGTGAGTGAGTTAGCGAAGGGGGAAAAGACTGGAGTAAGACAGCAGACCCTGATAGAGGGTTTCCTTAACCAATGCTGTTAAAGGGGTCAGATGCTGACCTCTGGTGAACTGAAGAAAGATTAATGTGTAAATGCTTCTATTTGAAAGTGCACTTTGAGAACAGAAAGCAGAGTGTTATACGAAGTATGTTTGGGACACGGTGGGTCCAGATGCCTACAGGTGAGTTGGACCAGTTAGCTTCAGATTGACTCCTCACCCTCCTGATGAGCACTTAGCTCTCCACTCCCACCCAGGGGCAGCCTTCCAAGACTGGTTTGTAAACTGTGGTTTATCCTCTCTCAGTTCAGCCCCTGAAGTCCAGAATCGCAGAATTAAAGTGGGCCTTCTCCAGACCCTCCAAGGCTAATGCTCACTGTCACATTTAATGTACTGCTTTTAAGACCTGCCCTGAGAGTGTGTAAGTGCCACTGCCTTGTTTTCAGCTAGACTTTTTTTTTTTTTTTTAATATCACAGTTAGGTATTGAGAATAATTTGCTAGTTGATTTCCCAGTAATGCCAGGTATAAATCCTATCTAAGTTGATTCTTAATGTCAGAGGGACCCTGAGGACAGGGTGCCATTTTCCATGAAAAAAAAATATCTGTTTGTTTTATAATTAAAAGTAAGATAAGGTGTTGGGGAGGGAAATACTGGCTGCATGATGTAATGACATGACCGTGATGACGCAACAAGAAAAATGCAAGGTATGTGGACAAGTGTGAGGCCATCTCCACCTGATGCAGGAGATAAGAATTTCATCATCCCTGATTAGTCTTGATGTCAGATCTGATCTGCTCTCTCATCTTGGGCTGTGGCTGGACCCTGCCCAGGTGGCCACTGTGACCTGAGTGTTCTTTAGGCCCAGTATGTGCAGAGTCTACAGCTGAGATGAGTTGATGGTTTTGATGACCCTGGGGCTTTCAGAGCCAACGCCAAGAGTATCACTTTTCAAGAACTAGAAACAACATAGGTAATATTTTACAAGTTAGCAGTCAATATTAGGATTTGAGTTGCTAGTAAATAAATTCCATGCTTGTGGTTGGGTACTTTCCAACCACAATGGGTACTTTCCTTTGTACTATTTCTGTTTCTCTGAAACAAAAGCAAAATCCATTTCCAAATTCACACAGGAAATAAAAGAGTTATTTGTAGATTGTCACAGCTCAGTAACGGGTATATGAGGGTCCATCATGTTATTCTATCTACTTCAGTGTTTTAAAGACGTTTTCCATAATAAGAACTTCAAATGAAAGTTATTTGCAGAGTTATTGTCTGAAACTGAGCTGAGTTTCAGGCAGGCCTTGTGATTCTGCTAACCTGGACTTAGCCAACTCTTGAAGTGGAGGAATAAAAATTGACTCCCTGTCCATGGAGTCTTTCTAATTCTCTGGACTTAGGATGGAATGTGATAGCTGTGCTATCAACTGTCTTCCTGCCGACTGGCTTTCTTGGATCCCTTACTTGGGAAATCCTGGTCCTACTTGGGACAGTGTTGAAGAGAGGCCATGAGGCATTTCTTGACCATGTGGATTTAATGCGCCACTTCAGCATCAGCTCACCCAATAGATCATATGCTGTGGTCCTCTAAGGAGCTGGAGGTCTTTGAGCTGTGAAATAGACTGTCCTCCTCATCGTCAATACTAATTTTATGGGAGCACTATATTCTTTCCATAAATTCTGATATGGTTTGAATCAAGCCACCCTTCAAATGAGGTTTCTACTGGGCTGCTGGAAAAGTCTGTACCAGGCACATATCTGGGTGGGAATTCCTTGAAACAAGAAAATATGTTTCCAGCCCTGCCCATAATACTTCCTCACCAAACAGTATCTCAAACGATTAAGCTACTGCTTCCGTGGCAAGGAATCAAACATAGTTTGGCTGACCCCAGAGGCAGTGAAGTCAAAGATGCCACAGGGTCACATGATATTAATGTTCTGGTACATAACAGGGATCAAAACTCAGTTTATGGGTGGTACTGCTTCAGTGCCATATACTATGCTATTATTAGTAGGCCAAGAATAATAAAATATTCGTAATATTTCAAAGACTGTTAGGCATGTTGTTTCATCCTTTAACTCTAAATGTCCTGGAAACTAGTTCCATAAATGGAAATTAAAATATAGCACAGTGTGTTTTTTGGCTTGTCCAAATAAGGTCATATGTGGGGTAACAAATGCATAGCAGATGACCATGTGTCAACCTAGGTGTCCTTTAACCTAAGCATCCAAAATTGTTCATGAATGAATTTCACAGTATTTTTTATTTTCTCTGGGGATTTAAAATATCTTTAGGTATTTCAAATAACATTAGAATGGTATGGTTCAGAGCTGATTCTGAAACACTTGATTAGAGAAACCTTTGCCTCTGATTTTCCAGCATTTGGCAGTCCCAGCTATTAAGTATTTCCCTGTGGAAGTGGCCTGCAAGGGGCAGGTTCCTCTTTATTTCCTCTGCTGTTTACTTCCCATGCCTAAATGGGCATTACTGCCAGGAGTCTCATAATTTTCCTACTAAGATCATAATCGAATCTAATAGTTCAGACTTGGGCCTGCTAATTTTCATCTAATCAACAGAGGCAGGAAAACAGAGTCTGGAATGCCAGCTATGTGAATGAAAAATATTTAGTCATTCTTGAAATGATAGGAATGTTTTTCCAACAAGCTTAAATAAACACAATCTCTACTGAGACTGTGTTAAACTTTTTTTGGATAAGAGACAACTCTTAGGCAACCAAACAGAAGTTAATGAAGGTTATTAAGAGACATGCCCTTCAGAAAAGGCTTATGGACATTAAAAAGAAAGATTCCATTTTCTTTAGGGTACAACCATTGACCAGAAGTAGCAGAATTGGTTTCCTTTTAGCTTTTGTCAGCCTAATAGAATTTAGCATTTTAACTGGTAATCACATTGTCTACGTTTTGAGAGATGTCCTGCTTTACTAGCCATGGCTTATTAGACCATCTTAGTTTAAAATCCTCATCTTCATCTCCTTCCACTGTTTGCCTCAATTCTAAGGAATGGATAGGTCTCAGCACACCTGTATTTAAAGCACCTGACAGCACTTTTTATATGAAGCTTGTTTATTTGTTCCCATCAATGCAAGGTCCAACTATAAAGTAGTGAAATTATTTTTAACATAATGAAATTATTTTTAAAAACATAACCAAGATTTACATATCCAAGTGAAGTGTTTTACCTTTCAAAATAGTCATATGGGAACTGTACAGCTATTGCAAGAATACCGTCATTCAGAATATTTTTGGTACTTCTCTGTTGAAACTGACATTGCAGCTTGCCGCACTTCCTTTTGAAAATTCTTAGCTTTGTAAACCCCTGACTTTAAAGGTTTATTAGACTCTAGGAAATAGTCAAAGTCATTCACGTCTAAGTCTGGTGGAAAGGCTGGGTGATCTAGCTGGGTAAAACTTTTCAGAAGAAGCAAAAAGTGACAGTAAAGTGAAGGCACTCTGTCTTCTATGACACAGTAATTTCCTCTGAAAGCAGTTCTGAAGAGAAGTTTCAAATAGAATTTTAACATGAACAACATTTTAGCACAAGCATATAGCCCACAAAAGTGAGTGCTTTTAGCAGTAACACTTATTTGTAAGTACAATTCCTGGTGTTTTTATTGGGAAAAAAAAAATCATTTCACTTACCACATAGTATTTGTATGACTTCTAGGGACTAGAGGCATATATTTAAATAGTCATCTATTATATTACAACTTTTTGTGGAATTGCAGGTGTTCCATTCAAACTTATTTTCAAATAAATTAGACTAAAATAATTCCCCTTTAGAAATAACTATTTTAAAAGTGGTGATTCCAATATAATTTATTTCTAATATTTTAGTTCTTGAACTCCACTTCCGATTGTACCATTTTAAACTGTCTCATTGTATAGTCTTAACCTTAAATGAGCAAAATGATTTCACATTGTTTAATACATGAGGGTTAGTATTAGAGATGGTGAGCAACCCAGTGAACTGTTTTTAAAGGCCCTATTGAAGTGTTTTCTGTGCTGTGTCTGGCCGATTGTTGAAGATAAAATATCTGCTGCAATATCGTTGTAAAATAGCAGGGCGGAGCGAAGGAATGAAAATGTCTACTAGAGAACACCCCTTGCCCATTGATGGACCTCCCGTCACAGGTGGCTGCTGAGGTGTCAGGGAGCTGGATTGTTCCCACCTGTCATCCTCTGCATTTGAGACTCGTGAAATGCTCACTATCCATCACCGTGCAGATTGGGAAATCTGTTCACCGGGGGCTTGGCAGGGCCAGATCTTGGTCCGGGGTCATACCATCAGTTTAATCCAAATTTGATATGGGACAAGCAATAATGAACAGTTAGAACTTTTTTGAAATTTGTTCGAAACATGAGAGGATAGTGATGCATTGCATTTTACACATTTTTCAATTCGAGTTGAATTATTAGCAGTTTGACCAAGTTTTCACTTGCCATGTATGTCTACAGGATACCTGTTTACACATCCAGTGAATTTTACTTTCACATCTAAGAGATTAGCTGGATTTATCACATTCGTTTGAAACAGAGCCTAATTCAGGGATCCAGACCATTGGACACCACAGAATTTAGTACTCGCTGCCAGTCGAAAATAAGATTCGGTTCAAGGCTCCAGCTCTCATTCTGCAGCATCATGAACCAAGACTAAGAATCCTGCAAGAACATTCTAAGACCAGCAAGTGCTTGGTCCTTGGGGACCCTGAGAGTCATGTAGTGCTCTGGGTTTGATTTTTCCCCTTGGCTGCTAGAGCAGACTGAGAGATGAGTCTGTAAGCCACGTCCCCGACCAGGCAGGACCTCACAGCATGCACCCTGTGTGCCGACCTCATCCCTGGCTGCAGCGTATTCTTTCTACTTAAAAGTTACCTTGGTCCTCATTTCCTCACTTTAAAAATGTATACATATATAATTTGAGACTGCCTTGGGTCTGCTTTGGAATCCAGCAAAGTATATTTAATGCTTGTTTATGTATTCGGTGCCCCTGCGCCGGTGCCTTGCACTGTGGTCCTGCCACCCATAGTTTGGGCATTTGAAGGACAACACAAAATGGTGTTCTTTTTCACCTTAATTGGAAAGCTATTGCCCTGCAAATCAGCTCACATTTTAAAGCAGTTCAGGGAGTCTCTATTTTGTTCGTGAAACTAAAAAAATGTTCAGAGATAATAAACTGTCAGTTTGGGCTGGCCTCAGGCCTTACATATTGAAAGAGGGCAGCAAGCTTAGATCTTTTCAAGACTGTGACTCTCTCATGCTTTCTGGGAACCAAGTTTTAAAAAGATTCCATGGAGATCTTAGACCAGATGAAAGCAATAGGGGTGTTCCGCAGTGCTGTGACAGAGACACTGAGGACATTATTGTTTCAAACCTGACCACCCCCACCAGTATTATTGTTAAGAAAGTACTGGTTGAATTATCTCTTATTATTGACATAAGTTTCATGTCACTGACTTACTGAAACTAAGATTTGCTGATCAAAGACATCTTTTAGAGATGGATTTTCCATATCCTCTTCCAACTTGAGGATGGCAGAGCTACTGGCAAAACTACCAAAACAGTATAAATTGTACTGTGATGAATTTGCCCTCATCTTCGAAGATCCAGCAAGGCACCCATCATGAGAGAGGAAGCATGGGGTCAGCCAGGCACACAGAAGCATTGTTTCAACTCACACTGGATAAGCTGATTACGAAGAGATTTCTCTTCTCTTCGAGACACCATGGACACAGTCAAAAGTCGAAACAATGATATTCAGACTGCAACTCAGCAAATGTGAAAGGCGCCAGTGGCCAGTCACTAACACCCTCCAAAGCTTACCAGACCATATGAAAGGATGTCATGGACCCACCCACATCCCAGATGCTTTTCATGTTATCAGTGGAGATAGAAATGATGCTTAAGTTACAATGGACAGGATTCAGAATGCCAAGCCAGTTGTCAGAGCATTTATCAGCTGAACATTTGAGGCTTGCAAAAGGACTCATAATTCATTTACTGAGCCATCATCTGAGACCAGTTCTAGCTCTAAGCAGGCAGGATAGTCATTTCAACAATAACTATAGCAACAAGTAACATTCTGTTAACACTTCGAGTTTATGGAATAGTCCCCTCTTTACGATCTTATTTGAGTCTTAACGATGATCTTGTGAGGTAGGAATAGTGGGAATTCCCACTTTATAGAAGCCCAAAGAGGTTCAGCATCATGTGTAAGATAATGAAAGAACAGGGACTCAAGCTCAGTCTTCTAACCCCAAGTCCTTGTCCTTGGCATTGCTTCTCTAGACCCTTATCGTAAGGAGGGAGAGGGTGAAGAAAATAAGTCAGTGAATATCAAAGTATTTGATCATCGTGGCTCAGATTCAAAGCTTTTCTTGCTCCTGGCTCCATTCTCATTACTGAGACCCAGTTACTGTTATTTTTATCTTTTGTGACCTAGCCTTTGATCGGGTTCTTTCCCCAAACCTCAGCCTGGAATTTTGACCTTGCTGTTTGACCTCTTGGAAAGCCTGCTTCCCCTTGTCCGTTCCTGCCTCTCCCACCTGGAACAGCTCCACCCGAGAGTGCTGAGCTGTCTCCCCAGATGTGTCTATCCTCACGCTTGCCTTGGGCCCAGCGTCATTCACACCCAGCCAGGCTGCAGGCCCTGAGCAGTGGTAGTCAAGTCTCCACTGAGTGTGCCCAGCACCGAGATAGACCATCGTCAACACTTGTGCCTTCTCATCCACACGCTTCCCTCGTCTCACTCTGATTCCTGCCGGTCGTTGCTTAATCAGCAGGCAGATTTGCTGGGCCTTCGGCACGAGCACCCATCCTTCATCCAGTACGAGGTGAGCTGCCGAGTTGAGTGAGTGCCAGGTTATTTTCAGGACTATTTTAATAACACTTTATTTATTTGGCACCATCAAGGAGTGAGGTAGTCACAGAAATGGATTCCCCAGATAATTGAAATTTGGGGTGTCAGATTTTATGTTAAGAATTTTGAAGGGAGGCCTTTCACAGTGCTCTGTGTACTTTTGTGCCTTGTTAGGCCAGAAGTGCAGATCATAATTTAACCATTTCATAGGCTACCGAGTACCTCGTTTTAGACTGTTTGGGTTTGGGGACTTGCATTTAGTTTTCACTGTTACTAGTGTGTCAGGTTCACAACAGCCTTCTGATCTATCTTGCTACTTCAGTGGAGCTCATTTATTGAGTACCTACTATGTGCAAGGGACTTCTGCCTTGAGGAAGACCCTAAGGAACATACTGTCCAATCCTACAAAAGTTAGGAAATTATAGATTCGGCCTGTTGGGGACAACATTGAGTGGGGCTCTTTCTAAAAATGTGTCCTGACTTTCAGTTCTCAGGTGTCTTTTTGTCCTCTTTGTTCATTCATTAAGCGCTACAGTGGGCCAAGTACTGTGCTAGATGCTGAAGTTGTAAACAGTGAACAAACCATTGCCCCTAATGTGAAGATCCTTCCCCGCTGGTCCTCAGCCATTTCCCAGAGGGGCAGGTTGAAATAACAGAATTCTGACCATCTGACACCCCTCTCCCAGCTGAATATAGCTATTAAAATGTGCAGATACACATATACACATGTACTTATAAATATGGCACATTTTTCCCAGTTAAAGGTTACCAAGATACAGTCTCTCTGAAAATAAACAATAACAATAATATAAGGATAAAATATAAGACAAGTATAAAAGGTCCAGATTATTCTTGGAATCCAATCATTTTGTGAGCTCTCTCAAGCTGAATTCCTGGAAAAAGATATCCCATTCTCTGTTAAAAATTTTTTTTAATTTTTCTTTTTGTGGTCTTTTAATAATCACATAATTGTAGTACTGTCTTTTCCTATTAAACATGAGATTGGTAAAGGAAGAAAAATATGACCGACAGCCAAGATTCCTTGGAAAAGCATACAAAGTTAATAAATAGGCCTAAAGTAAATATATTGCTTCTCTATCTGCCCATAAAATAATACAAGTCTTGGGAACATTTTCACACCATTCATTTTAAAATAAAGAAACTGCTCTGAGATAAGTACTTTAGAAATTACAAGGATGTAGGTGTTGTTATGAGAAATATATACAAAGGAAAAAAAGGATAACTAAATGTGTAGTGGCTGAAAGAATTTGAAAATTCCAACTGTAGGAGATTTTTTTCCATGACTTAATGAGACTTTCTTAAATACACATTCATACCCCATGGAAATTCCCACTTCCAGATTAGGGAATTTTTGTATCCTCAACTTTTTTTTTTCTTATTGTCTACATTAATAGAGTTTTCCCTCTAGCTTCATTTGGGAACATTTCATCTTTACCTTTTCCTAGGCTGCAATTATGTTAACAATTTGCTGATTTATTTGAATGGTTTTCTGACTAGTTATGGTCACATTTGAAAAGCCACTGTGGTAACAGAATGGCATATGAAGACACAGTAAAACAGATAAGCTATCTCCTTTGGTTCTGTCTTGGCCAACTTTATCTCCAGTTTTATGGCCCTGGACAGGCTACCAGTAATTGGTGGGCTATAAGGAGGCCTGATATATTTAGCCATATAAACCAAGTGAAGCTTTGGAATTTTCCCACTTATTAGATACTCACATTGCTTAACCAAGTCCAGCCATTCCCCCTACCCCCACCACCCCCAAGAAATCTTAAGGAAGAGAGTGCCTGAATTAGGTCTGAAAAGACAACATAATAGTTCATCTTTGTGTCTCGCAATCAAATAAGCAGGCTTGCGAATTTACACAGAAAAGCTACGTGAAGTATGCAAACCATTAATAAATCCCAAAAGGAGAAGTAATAAGAGACAGATAGGAATTAGCTTTCTTTATCTTATTACTTCCATATGAAATTTTTTTAACTTATAAAAGAAATTTAAGAACATATCTGCCATTAAAAAAACACTATGTTTTCTAGAAATTTGCCTATAGAGAGATTTTTCCAGGAAAACTTTTCTTGGTTTGTGGGTGTCTGTGTGCGCGTGCATGCACTTGTATGATTCCTAGGAATCTAGGGTGCTGGTAGACAGCTGCTGCCCGCAGCCAGGCCCTCCAGGCCTGCCATTCACCCAGAGCACAGCACGGGGAAGCAGCAGTACTCCTAGAGACGATTGAGGTCTGAAACCAGAGCTAATATTACCCTCCTAACAGAGTCAGTGCTGCAGACAGTCCTAAGCACGGTGGCTCTGTATGCCTTACACGAGTGTACTTTTCCAGAGTCACCCACCCCCCCACCCATACTCAAGAGCTACTAATTGGCTGTCAGCCTTCCCAGGGTTGCTAATCAGAAAGAGTGCTTCACACATGTCTCAATGGAGATAATTAGTATTATTTGCAAGATAAACAGCTCGTAGTAATCAAGCTAATGAGAAGAACCGTGTATGTATTCATTCAAAACCAGGAGTTCGATGGAGTAATACAGTTTAGACACCAAAAAGCATCTGTTAACATTTTCATTTAAGCTATATCTGAAAAATAAAAATCAGTGATTATATACATTGTTTCAGAAGCAAATTAACATTATTATTACACATTTTTAAATAACTGGTTGTCAAAATACATTCTTTTTTTGTTCTGTTGTTGTCCCAAACATGTTGAAATATCCAATATGATGATGACAGGATTGATATTAAAACTTTAAGTCAACACCTTAAGAGGTTGGATTGGAGTTTCAACTTCTTACTTTCCTTTCCTCTTTTTGGAAAATTTTCCATAAAATAAAATAACAAAAAGCAAGAAAGTATACAGCTTAGATTTGCTTAACACATTTATACCCCCTGAATAATGAAATGTATGTTACCTTATGGTCTAGTGCTGTGGCCTTGGAGTTAAAACAGTGATTTTCATTTCAACTTTATACTCTTGACCAAATTAATTGTGATCACAGTGCCTGAATATCCCCATTGAGCAGATAAAATTGCTTCTAGAAAATACTTGAACATCAGTGTAGAATATTGGTGGTGTTCTTCAGAAACTTAGTGTCTGAGGTTCTCTAAATCTTGAAAAATGTGAGTGTTTTCCTGGAAATGTTTTTACTGATAAGGGGTTTGTTGGGCTTCCTAGGATGTGAAAGAAATATCCATTCCTAATTTTAATTAAACATAAAATAAAGAGCCAATATGTGTTTGCTTATGTTACTGCAAGTTATAATAGTTTTTTTCCAGAATTTTGTTTTCTAAGACTTGGGATAAGAATTGGTGCTGAACATCTGCATTCCTGACACAAACCCAAGGGTTCTTGTAAAAATAGCTCTTCCGGACAGTATAAGGTACTTGGAAAGTCTTTAAAAGTCATTCAGGAAAAGGACAGGTTGAGGAAAGTAGAGATTCCCACCCAGATGCAGGGTAGGAAACAGCAAATGGATATAGACATAACAAACACCCATTTTTGTTCTTTATTGCTTCTAGGCTCAGAAAATATTTCTAGAATTCTTCTCCACAAAGAAGCGGTTCCAGGGTTCCCTTTAGAAATAGTTGTAGCCAAAGACAATGAATTCCTGCTGTTTCAAGCCTTCTTCCTTTGGAGGACATTAAGGTATTTCTTTAATTCCTCAGCTGATTCAATATAAGATGAGATGGAATTTCAGGGTGATCCTGTAAGCAGTACTTCATTGAATTTCCCCTCGCCAAATCCATCTTTGTGCAAGCATTTTCTCATTCTCCTAAATAAGGAGATCCAAGACCATTTCTCTCTTCTGAAAGAGGCCCACTAACACATATCTGCCCAGCCAATTTAAAGGGAGACCATTTTCTTTGCTTCCAGCAACAGGCAGATGCATGTGTCTCCAAAAGTCTTAGCAGGACCTCTGTTCAACTGATAATCACCAAACTCTCCAAGGACATGGCATCGCCATCATCCTTCTAGAGGAGCATGTACTCTCTAGCATGTCATGTCAGTATTGTACCCCCATGGAATCTAAGAGCACAGAAAAGTAGGATTTAAATGAGAATCATCTGGTCTTCAGGCCAAGACCCATCAGGATGTATTCCATATTCAGAGCACTGTGGCATAGACTAAAGAAGGTGTGGGATAATAACAATTCCCAATACACAAATTTCAGGCTGCTCTAACAAGCACAGTGCACGTTTCACAGATTTCACTAACACTTCCTCAAGCTCCTTTATTTATTTGGATTAGAAACAATCATACTGTGATACCATGATTCTGGACTCTTCAAACTTACCTCTTCCCCCACCAAAAACTTCCTTGTATAGAAACTATGCAAAAAGTCTAACCAGCTCTTGGTTATTCTCTAAGGACTGTAAATGCAATGTTGATTTGAAATACTCTCATTCAGGATGGTATCAAGTGTGTCCCACTTTGGTGTTCATTATGTAGAATAAGAAATTGAATTTCAGTAGACTCACAGCACTTCATTCTCAAAAGACTGCCCTGATGTTAGTAACAGGACCAGTTCTGAGATTACATATTAATATACTGTACTGAAAGCAGACTCTCAGATCCGTTTATGATAATGTCAGGGTTTTTGCTAGACAATTTATAGTTTACAGAATTCTAAAATAGAGATGGCCTCACATGGTAGGAAACTGAGCACTAAAATGTTGAGAGAATGATGAAAGGGAATAGTACATAATGTATGACTTTAGATAAAATGTTAGGAGACAGCTAGTTGCCGGCATATGTGTCTGTTACAAATCAGCAGTTACTCCAGTGACAGAGGACAACAGCAGTAAGTAAGTACCCCAGACACATGCGCCACCATCCTTAAAAGGTTTTTAAAATTTGTTCCACTTTGTATTTGAAAAGGAAAACAAAACTTATTTAACGTAATAAAGTGAGATGACTAGTGTTAAAATGCTTTTTAAAAATAATTTAGACTTCTGTCTACATTTAATGTATCACAATCAGTGTTGTGTTCAGCCTAATCTATTGAGGGGCAGTTGAATAGTTTTAGAGTAAATTGGTTTTGTTGAGTTTTTCTGTGTTTTATTTTAATAAATATTGAGGGAGTCAGAATTTGAAACTTACATACTTTCCGGTTTCTTCCCTCTAATGTACATTATCGATGAATGGGGAAATATTAATTTTAGAGACACAGAATAATGTTTGGCTTCTTTGCATTCTGCCACATCATCTGAGGCCTGGAAGACATCCAGGAGGACTTGTTTTACCTAAAATATTTACAACACAGCGTTGTAGAACCAGCACCTACTTAAATAGCCCTTCTATGCATTTTTTTTCCCCCATTTGTTAAACTGAGCTCAAGCTGTTATCCTGAATGTTACAGGGAAACGTGTTGAACATATTTCTTCTGCTAAAGAAATGTGTGCTTGATGTACCCTTGGAGCTGGCTACCTAGCGGATACAGTCATTTGGATAAAGGGTGGGACTGTCAGTATCGTTCTGATCCTCAAACAACCCAATTTCTTTTTTTTTTTTTTACTTTCTAGCCACAGAGCACAATCCTAATCCCATCCGTTAATCATAGTATGTACCAAAAATAGTATGCACATCACCATTGATTCTCTTAACAAATCCCTAAAATTCACTGAAAATAAAATCCCATACTGCCCTGTGATTATTATGTATTTTCAGTGTCAGTGTCATCTTCCCAGATGTATATTTTTCCATCATATACTTTCTGAAGGCAAAAGTTTCTCATAAACTTAAAGGTCAGTAAAGAATACAAGCTTGGGTCTGTGCATATGTGCCCAAGACATTTACTTGCCCGTAAGCCATGCACTAAAGCACTGGACAAAGAGTTTAGAATCCTTCCCTGATCCTTGCTATTAACTCTCTGGAATGTAGACCTAACTCCTCCTTCGATGGGATCATCTGTGGTATGGTTTACTCAGACACGATCCAGGTCCCCTGCTCTATCTTATATTTGTGGTTAGAATAATTTTGACGAAACCTCAGCAGTCTTATGGCTAAAGGCTGAAACAGAATTATTATCTTGGGTATATAACAAGAGTAGTGATAAAGGAGAGACTGTAGGTTTAAAAACCGACGATATTTACAGTAAATTTTAAGAGAATGGAGGAAAGCAGCGCTACTATATTTAATTCACTAAGTCTTAAAACTTGCCTAAAACTAAACCACTTTTTGATGTTTACAGTTACCTGTCAGAAAGGATACTTTAGTCGTTGAAGGAAATTAGAAATTTCACAGCAGTGGAAATCTTAGATAAAAATTTCAGGGAGATGTTCTTCCAACTGTGCTGTAATAAAAATAGAGAATGTGCTACACCGTCTTCATACAGATTTTCACTGGGAGAATGCTGATGAAAGCATCTCTTTAATAAGTCCTAGTTGCTCGCTACCTGTGAAGAGTTGAATCACTGGCCTCTTTTAGCAGGTGGATAAAAATGTAGAACTCTTGATCTTATCAGTGGCACATAAAACACTTATTTTTGGTCTCTCTTCCATGGTAACGGGAGGTGAAACTTGAGAAGACAGTGTGGACTAATGGATAGAGTGTTGGACAGGAGGTCAGGCACCTCTGTTCTGTTCTCTTCCCAGCCTGCTACTGGGTTGCTATGTAAACTTAGATAAGCCACTTACCTCTCTGCACCTCATGTTTTCCATTTGTGAAAACATAGGTAGAGACATTCTGTACTTAGCGCTTCACAAAGATATTGTGAGAACCAGCTTACTCTGAAGAAGTTCATAGTATCTTTGGGTTGAAAAGAGGCTACGTAAATATGTCAGTGTCCTTGTTCCCTTTGACAACACTCTCTGCACAGTCTGACATTGTATAAACTGTCCCTTATCAATCACTGCAAAACAGGTACCATTACAATGTGCTTTGTACTGCACAGAAGCTGAGAGTGTGACCCTAGAGCCAGAACACCTGGTTTGAATCTGGGGTCCACCACTTACTAACCCTGTGACCTTGGACAAGTCAGTATGCTGGATTTCCTCATCCGTAAAATAGGGATAATGACAGCACCCATCTCTTTCCGACTGTGATCCAAAACTTGAAGGCATTTATGAAGAGCACTTCAGATGTTATATAGACGCATAATACACTTTACGTAAGTGTGTGATTACTGTTACTACCCAGAACAATTCTTCATTATTAACATGGCAGTGAAGGTCAAAATCACCTCTGGCCTTGGTTTCTTCTGTGCATCTCGTCTCAGGATGGCTGCTCTCTCTTCCTCCCGAATGCTTGTGTCTCTCTCCCCCACTCCCTAAAGCCCTGAGTATAAGCTCCTATAGATGATGTGATCTGTCATGTCATCTATAATAATTGAGAGAGTGTCACATAAAAGGTCAAAGAAATTCAGATATTTTAAAGTCTCAGAAACATCTCTGATTTATTAACTTGAAAAGTCGCTAATAGATTTCAGAAGTATTGCAAAATGGAGAGTGAGATAATTGACAGCTGGAAGCTGTTTCCTGATTGTTATAAAAAAAAAAAAAACTCAGAAAACATCAGGAGGAAATAGAAGAATAACGATTTAAATTCATTTTAACCTTTCTTGTCTGCTTTCTATAGGGGTGAGGGTACCCCAAAATGCATAAATTGCTCAAATGTAAAGAAATAGAGCATCCGGATTTTCAAAAATTTAAATAAAAATATTTCTTTTTCAGGGGTTAACAACATTATGAAAGTATAAAAGTCTAGGATTTGATGAAGATTACTGATTAGGTTTTTTCCTGCGACTTACCATAGTGTGGGATTTCAAAGATTGAATAGCATCTAAGAGGTAATAATATGTTTCATTGATTTTTTTCTTTTCTCTCTTTATTATTAGAACCAACCTACATCACAATTGATCCACCTGCGTGTGGAGAGTCATCAAACTGCACCCTGACAGAGAAGGACTGCATTTATGGTTTCAAACTTGATCACAATGGTTGTCGAACTTGTCAGTGCAAAAACAGTGAGTACATGGAAGACTGTGTTTTTTCAGAACCTAATATTGTCAAAGCATATTGTGTGATTGAATATCTTTTTTTTCATTCCTATTCATGACATTCCCTTAGCAACCTGAAAGAAGGGAAAAAAAAAGTGTATTTAACATAAACACACAGTCATTTGGAGAAAAAGAGCTGCTCCTTTATTCCGGTTTTTGCCTTCATTTCATTATATTCAGATACTCCTTGATGTCTGGCTGCATCATGGGTGCAGCCCTGGGAGCTCTGGAGCACATGTTTCCAAACACCCAGGGAGCTCTCAGTACCGCCCTTGCCGGGGTCATCAGTGACAAGGAGGTCACTCACACAGAGGTGTCACATTCCATGTGTGGCAGCCATAATCTTTAGAATGTGCTCCACTTTCTTGATCCCGGCTCTCTTCCATGTAGATTCCAATCATGTCTCCAGGCCATGATCTCTGAAACGTGATAGAGTATATTGCATTTCTTACTGGAAAAAAAAATTGCCTTCATGTTTAAAACGATTTTGAATTCCTCTAATTCTTCTACCAGAATAAACATCTTTAGTCATTCCCCAGGTGACATAGTTTCTAGAACTTTCTTGGTCCTTATGTAAGTGTGTGGCCTAGAAACAAAGTATTGCAGAATCTGGTCTGGTCACTGCAGTGCTGTTGTGTGGTCTAAGTGAGCATTTGCTCTTTGGATTATACACTGTTGGCAAACACTGAGTTCATAAGCAACTAGAACCAGTTGGTACTTTTTACATCAGCTCCACATAGGTGGTTCTCATCTGTTCTGTATTTGAACATTTGATTTTTTTTTTTTTAATGTTATAAATGCAGGGCCAAATTTAACCAGAAATTACCCTGAGAGTTTTCAACCGTTTACCAACTAGTTGGGATATTTTTGAATCTTGATGATATGACCTCATACTTTATGCCTCCCAGCTTATATCAAATAAGCATAACTTACATGTCCTCATCTAAATCATTGCACTAAAATAAATTAAATTGTATAGAACCAAGGAGAGAGCCCTGTTAGCACTGAAGGCCTTCCTGCAAAATGACTTGGAACATAATCCTCACTTTTTCTATGGAGTTATTCAGCTAACAACATATCAGCTCCATCTCCACAAGGAAATCTTGAAACTCTTGATCTGTATCTTATCTGAAATCGAAATACATTCTATTTACAACATTCCTTGGCTGGAAACCCTACTTTAAACATAAAACGAAGTTAGTAGGGCATGGGTTGTTTTTCATGAACCTATACTGGCTCCTGGTAGTCATTGCTTTCTTTCGTAAATGTCGCATATCCCATGTTTAACCATTCCTTCTGCAGAATTTTCCGTTGTGAATGTCAAGCTTAGTTCCTGTAGTGTTAGAATCCTTTGTCCCTTTTGAAGTGACATTTGGCCTCTTTTAGTTTTGTGAAATCTCTTTCCATTCCCTCTAATGTCTCCAAATATGGACAATGCTTCTATAATCAGCAGGTTCTCCATGAGCCTCTGGGTATAATTACCCTGGACTCAGAGAGTTAGAAGTACTTAATGTAGAGAGATGATCTCTTTCTTATATATCAGTTTTCTTGGGCTCTGTATTCCTCTTCACCTTAATCATTCAATGCTTTCTTTTGTAAGAATATTTTCGGTGAAGACAGATACTAAGTAGGAGTTGCATAATTCGATTTTCTCAGTTACTTATTACCATCACACTGTCTGCGGGATGGACTTGGTGCTGAAAGGGAGGTTATCAAACTGTTGTTGTGATGATGGTTGTTTCCACCTTTAAATTTCCCATAAGCCTCCACCCATCGGGGACTGCCTGCCTTCCTACACTTGTTTCTGTTCAGAGGAGGACCAGTCCCTGTTATACACCTATCTGCCTTTTATACCTCCCTTTAGAAAGCCAAGTTTACTAGGGAGCTGCTTTGGTAGCCATATTTGTTGGCTTAAATGGTCAACTTTGATTTTTTGACGCCAAGATAATTGGTGATTGTATCACAGAGAGTTTATATTTTAATCCTTCTCATATCTCTTGGGCTGTACATCCTTTCTGATCATGGGAGCATATCTAATTTTTTTTTCCTGAACTTTTTGATGTCTAAAAATATAGATTTCATTATGCCTAATCACCCCGCCTACCATCTTCACCTGGGCTTTGCTATTATGAACTTTTGGCCACATGGGCACACCTACACAAGACCCCTGCTGATTCACAATGAGCCCTTTGTAGTTAAATCCAAAGAAGCATTTCCCTCAGTTGTCATTGAAGCAAGTCAGAAGCATGTGACTGGCTTTTTGCAAATTGAGACTTATCAGGAAAATTCTGCTCTGCCTGTCTTTGTGTTAGTGTTGCTTTCTGGCTTTGTAAAAGGAATATCCATGCATACTACCTGCTTTGCACCTCCATTTCATTAACACATAGGAGGAAATATGTACAGGAGACCATTGCATTTTATGTCAGCTGGAATTTGTCATTTTGTCTCTATCATACACAAAAGTACACGGAAAGTATATGACAGAGCCATAGAGCATTCTGCTTTCATCCCCTCCCATTAGCAATCCTGATTATTTGACACCTTTGGGCGGTGAGTCAAATTAAATTAACCTGCCACATCCTCGGTTGTCAGATTCTTGTGACTGTATGTACCCAGCTCTCCTCCCAGACTCTGGCATCAGACTGACTTGTTTCTGGGTGATCAGGGCAAGTTGCTTTATTTCCTAGAGCCTCTGTGTCCTCATCTGTAAAGGGCAGGTAATAATACCAAAGTAATGGGTTGTTTTGAGGACTAATTAGTGAATGCAAAGCTAGCTTTACTACCCGACATACGGTAAGTGTTGACACGATAGCTGTTTTATAACATGCATTTCTGAGTCAGCTAGAGCTAGCTGACGTGGAAAGCCCCCCGTTTCCCTCCTTTGTTCCGACACCAACCTGCCTCCTGTTCTTCCTGTCCTCTGAGGACACGCACACAAACAACTTTCCTTTTGCCTTTTAATTTTAACCCTCGAATATTCTCACTCTCTTTCACCTGGCTTTAGAAAAAAGGAAGTCCCTGGTACTGAAGGATAGCTAAGTATATTCTTTTTCCCATTGCAGCTATGTGATAAGTATGGATTTTGTCTAAATCTCTCCTTTATGTTATTTTTCTGCATCCCACCAAAGCCTGTTTCACATGCAATGGTCCTAACCACTTATACCCAAGTTTTCCGTTAGGGGTTAGACGTTGTATATATAGACCACTGGCATCAGTATTTCTTTCTTAAAATAAGACCAATGCCAAATAAATATTTCTCCCCTGTTACTGGCCTGTTGTCTGCTCATTCATTCCTTCTTTCATTCATCTAGCATTTATTGAGTGCCTACTATACACCAAGAACTAGGGGTACAAAAAAGATAAAAATGGACCTTATCCCTGACTAATCTTGGTAATGTGTTGGTAATATTGGTAATATGCTAATATGTTATAATGCTATTGCAATATAATCAAGCATATTATAGACAGTCACTTGAAGATTGAAATCAAAACCCAGTAGAAACACGTTCTTCAAAAGAACATGGAAGGTATATGACAAAGGATTCTTTTATTTGAACATACTGTAGCTTTTCTTTTTTAACCTGTAACAAATAACATTTCTTATAACACTGCTAAGCAAAGTAATGCATCAAGGGCATATAGAGAATTTAAGTTTTTTTCAAAGACATACTTAGAATAAAGAAAAGAAACATGGTAGAAAATGCTTAAGAATGTATGATAGCAGCAAAAGTTAAAACTAAAATCATTTAGATAAGCTACTAAAAATCTAACAGTTCATTGGTACAAGCTGTTAGTAGCATTCCTTTTTAACCAAAATGTTTGCTGTCAAACATACATAATACATTTCAGCTTACTATAGGTACTATATGTAGTAAATGACATCTATGTGAATTAAATGGCATCCATCTTTTAGCATCTTATCATCTACATTTTTAAATCAAGTGGATTTCATCGGATTATTTGTAACTGCTCTTCCAGTTTTAACAATCTGTAATTCTAGGGGTTAATAGTGCTTTTAACTGGAAACCAATGCGGGCATAGAAAATTAATGGTAGCAGGGAGAAAAAAACCTTTCATAATTTTCATGAAACATATATCTGAATCAAGCATCTAAAGAAGGTCGCAGCATCAAATACAAGGAGGCAGGCTCCTGTTTTCATTTCATTGTTACTCTGAACAAACACTTATCAAGGTCAAGGTTGAGACCACCATTTGCAGTGTTGCACTTCTTTATTTAACAGTCTCAGGAACTTTATTCATGGTATCCTTAACTGCTTGCATGTTGCTGAGAATTGCCAGAACCCAAGAGTGTGAAGTCCTGCAGCAGAGAAGCACAACACAACTCTAGGGGCACCATCACACTGTGTTCTGTGTGCAAGCTCCATGGTGTTCAATTACAACAGAGTACAAACGATGCTCCCACACAGTTGGGCCACATTTTGGGCCTGGGAGCAAAAACATCTTTTTTTTCTCCTGAATAAGCAGAGAGTTTACTGCATAGCTGCTATCGACCAGCCATAATGCACAGGCTCTGTATTTTGCCATTATTTATCACTTTCTCCTCAATGGTAATTTTCCCCTCTGGATTAGAAAGCATTCTTAGATCACAACAAAGTCATAATGTTGAAAAATTATGAACATAAAGCCACCATTCTTTCTGTGGTTGCCTCCAGTGATGTACTAAAGCTTTTCAAACAAACTTATAAACTCCCACCCATCTGTGAATAAGATGTTTCTAATCTCTCTGTTCTGCTCTTTATGTAAATGTTTTGCCTTGACGTTATACTTCTCTGAAGAAAAATCCATAATTGATACATGGATCTAGGAATACCTTGAAATCTTTAATGTTCTCTGTTTCTAAGCTAGAAGGTGGTATTTGGAGATGTTTAACAAGTGCCAGTATTGTGAAATTTTTCAGTACTAACAGTAAGTTTTTTCATCCCATTATTTTTCTGTTAATGTGGCAGTCTTGATGAGAGTAGAGGAGTAAATAGCAAGAATCTTGATTGGTTCATTCATTCAGCAAGTATTTATTGAGCACTCACTCCATGCTGAGCACCATGATAGCACCTGGACTGTGTAAATAAAGAAAATAGGTCCCTGCCCTAGAGCTCCCTTCTACTGGGGAGGAGAAATGAGATAGCAGGACGGTGAGCAGTCCCAAGTCAGGGCAGCGTTGTGGCAACCTGCCCAAGATGTCACAGCCAGTCCGAAGTCTATGAACGTCCTGTATTTTTGTTCACACATAGCAGCTTTTGCTTGAAATTCCCTTCCACTGCAAAGCAGAGGTAAAGACAAACTTAGTTTGTATCAAATTTTTTAAACTTAGTGATGCAACAGCTTTCATTAAGGATGAAGCCCATTCTAGATTAAAAACTATGAGAAAACTCCTTTTTTACAGGACCAGAGAAATAAAGGCACAAAGGTGCTCAGACTCAGAGTTTCAAGGAATTTAATCCCCAGGGATGTTCTCACAGTGTTGTCAGTTCATCTATTTCTCAACATAATCTACTTGGTGTCAAGACTTAAAATTTTTGCAATAGAAAAATGGATTCACCACTTCGATCTTGGTGTCAGAGAAAGAAATGTGGCTATGATGGTCTTCTCCCTCCTTCATCATTCCCTTAATAATGGGAAAGAGATGAAAAATGATGACCTTTCAAGTCATATAATTATAAAATTTTAAATGAGCCATTTAGAATTTCACTTTTAAGGATGCAAATTAGTAATCAGTTGTTTCACAGTATGATACAGACCCACGAGGTTATATTAAATATGTGTAATGAAAGGTTTATGATGATGACAAAGTAGAAAATTATACTATAAATCACATTATCCTTTTTAAAAGATAGCAAACTAAATATGCAAGTATTGCCAGCTAAGATTCGCAAAAGATGCTATCTTAAAATATTTATGTAAAATATGAACCCATTTCACCTATTAATTGTAGTTAAGGTTTAATTTTAGGTTATAAGATCTGTGTGTGGAGGGGACAAATGTGTTCTGTTTTTCCCAGTAACTTATACATTATTTACAATGTTTATGCTTAAAGGATATCCACATAAAATTCATTTATTATTCCAACAAAAGTAGTCTCAGCTTCCCATTTTACCAGTCCACGCAGAACTATAATCAGATATTGCCATACTTTTGCCATCATCATGTCTACTTCTTTAAATTTGATTATCTTTCAAATTCTGCATTTAATTCAGACAAGTCTCAATTTGCTTTAGTTACATCACCAAGCATGCTTTTCTTATTTACCTTAACGTTTTTATTGCCTATATTACTCTAGTAAGCCCTACATCACACCTTTTAAAATTTCTTTACAAGGTTTCCATTAAGCTAATAGAAGTTTCTTGTGCCAGCCACCATTTCTTTGTTCCTTTTTTTCCCTTCTACAATAATAAGTTATAACTGACTAACAGAGGACAGTTAAACATCACTCCAGATTCTGCTAACAGCGGAGAGTTTGAACATTTTAAATAGTGGATAGTTAAACATTAATCTAGGTATTTCTTTGGCACATACATTTTTTTTTTGTCAATTAACTAAATGTATCTAAATACCTGGATATTTGTCAACGGTAGGGAAAAAAATATCTAATTGAAACACTGATTATTTCACTTCGTGTTATGTTATTAGAGATATACCTTTTAAAGAAAGGGTAAGCAATGCTTTATGCTGCGTATGGTACGCAGTATTACATGGTAACATCTAGAACTCATAAAAGTAAACGTGTGTGAACCTTTAAGAATGTGTTTCTCATGGGCATGCAGTAGGAACAAAAATACATAATGAAATTTGGGATGTAAGTTTCCACTTCTCACATTTTGAACAATATATGGTAATCAGTGGTTTGAAATGGCTGATAAGAACAAATTTCATGAGAAAATGCCCTCCGTTTTATCCGCATCTCAAATAGTAGTTGCCAGCTTGCTCTTTAGCCCCAGTCTGGAGTACACATCAGAAATCTGTTTTTCAGAGTTGGACTTCATTGTGTATATTAGTACCAAAACATGAAGTTACGTTCTGATAACCATGAAATAGCACAATCTATAATTTTTAACCATTGCTGATGCTGTGGTAGAGCTGAGAAATTTACATCGCTGGAAGATTGGAAGATTAGGGGAAGGCATTGAAGTGTCACATGTTCTGTTCCTTTCATCTTTGGAAGAAACGTGCTGTCCATGTGTCTTCACAGGGGAGGAACTTTGCACGGGCCTCAGACGAGGCTGCACCTTGGACTGCCCCTTCGGCTTTCTAACCGATGCCCACAACTGTGAGATCTGTCAGTGCCGCCCACGCCCCAAGAAGTGCAGACTCATAATCTGTGACAAGTATTGTCCATTTGGATATCTGTACGTACTTCTTAAGTCAGAAGATCTGTTCTTAATTATCTATAACTTGACGAAATGTCTCTTACTTTTTTTGTTGGCTGTTTTGTGTGTGTTTGTGAGTGAATCAGCAATGTACTGAATCCAGAATATCTATACTTGTTCTGTTAGAGGAATCAGAAAGCAGGGAAAGGAGGTATCTCCAAAGATAAGAATCAAGTTTTACTCTTTTTTTGAAGATGGGCCAGAGCCTTGTTATGACACTTCGGGGCTGTTAGGTGAGATTTCCTCATAGCAAGGGCCTTTGGACACTGCCAAGGGGAGTGGAACTGTCATGAGGTCCCGGTGTTGTAAGCGCTTCAACTTTGCACCACTGTCGCAGCAACTGTTTTGTGATAGCTTATTTAATCTGTACTTTAAGATGAATTGACAGCTACTGACTTGCAACATGGAGCATCCTTACCCTGTCACGCCTCCCTGTCCTACCTTGATGCTTGTCTACGTTTATAATATTCTTTAAATAGCAGTAGATCTTATGAATTTCCTTGGTGATAAGAACTATGACTTGTATTTTAAAATATTCTTTATTGAATCAAATCCCATGAAAATTCAGATTATTCTAGGGGGAAAATAAGACATTTCACACTTGTTACTTTTGTGTCTGCCTTAGAATCTACTTCTGTCTTTATGTCAAGTTGGTTCCTTAAAAATAACCTTTCAGAATTTTGCTTAGTCATTCCTGCCTTGGTTCCTTCCAGTTTGGTCTCTCTGCCTTTTCACTTTGTTATATTTTTATATAGTGCTAGTAATTATAAGGGACTTAGAGCCATCACCTCTTGCCCAGCGTCTTAAAGGCATTGCTTTTATTCTTCCTCTTGGAAATTCTAGTTTAGCAGGGAGAGGGGAACCTTAATTCTAATTTTAATTGGATAATTAGCTTGGGAACATTATTCTTTAAAATTCCCCAAGTAAACTAATAAATCATCATTGTTCTTAATCCTAAAATATGAATATGATATTAATAAAAGTAGAGCTATTTCTTAGCTTACCTGCTGATGTAGAATAAAGTATTATTATCATAATAGTACCTACAACCACTTGCTGCAGTGTTACGATAGTTCAGAACCCAGGCTGCATTCAAGTCCAAACTTCACCTTGGAGAGAAAACTCTTAGAGGATTATAGATGCCACTTGGTATTCCTGTCAGTAAGCACATTCAAGAAGGACCAAGTTGACTCTTGTAGGCAAACGAATACTGCATTGGCTAGCACATGTTTCAGGGACAGCCTCTGAGGGAGAAATACAGAGAAGGGAATGGGAGAAGGAAGAAGGAACGGATAGGTGAACAAATGAGTGAACAAACAAATCCGTTAAAGCCCTGTTAGGGCTTGAAAATGGCACAGTCTATGACAGGAGTGCTAAGCATTCATTTAATTCATTGTTTTCATTATATTGATATAAATACGTAGACCCTAGTGTTCGGTTCTCATTTCACTTAGCAGATTGTAGTTTGTCACTTGGGCAGTTATATACCAAGGGTTTCCCATGGGGCCATCTTCTTTTAGAGCCCCTTAATTTGTCCAAGATGAGAAAGAACAGGGTTTATTTTTTTAGTTGAACACCACTGTTGCCACTTAGGGCTCCTTGGGATGAAACCTAAGGATTAATAGACTTAACTCCACCTTCTCTGCTGCCCAGGAAGCCCAACTAGGGCAAAGCTTGTAGAGGAGATGTAGAGGCGCCTAAGAGAGGAGCTGCAGCTAGTGGACAGAAGACACAGGAGGGCGGGTTAGCACCTTTTGTAATAGGGTCATTCTCCTTTTAGAGAAAATAAGGAATTGTTGCTAAGAATTTTTTTGTCCTCTTAAACTATGGTGATCTTTTAATGAACATATATTTATTTAATATCATCTTTCTGATCAACACAAAATTTAGGCACTCTAGCTTATTAAAGGGGAAAAAAAGTTCATCCAGCCATTTCCCTTTATCCTCTGTGCTTCAGTCATGCCCCACAGGTGGAGCATTTTTCAGTTGGTATTCTTTTCTGACTAATGAGGTAATTACTGGACATTGACTGCAGGACTTCTTAAACGTTTTGTTCTTCATCAACATTTACGCAGCATTCCCAGGTCAATGGATCCTTAAGTTCTCCTATCTGCTAAAAAATTCCGTAGATATCTCAGCAAAATGTTTAGTAGTGTCTGAAATTTCTCAAGAGAATGTGGTCATCTGAGGAAGCCTATGGTTCTGACAGAAGAAGGACTTCTGCCCTAATGCTGGCCTCCAACATTGACCAGCAATATATCCTTCACCTTCCTATTCATGGAGCTGGACATTCATCTTTTTGTACTGTGGTACCACTTTTCCCAATTAAATCAACAGTTATGTCATTGGGATTCTGACAGTCACATCCTAGAGCACCTAAGTGCTTGGACAGTTCTAACCATTGGCCATGGGTGGGTGGTGGTCATGGCCACAGGGAGCTAATTACACATCACTCCAGGGGGTTTTGAGAGCAGAGGGTCAAGTCATTCTGCTTAATGAGAATATCACTTCAGTGACCCTTGGTCTAAGCACTTGGGTATCACTTGAGACTTTTGGATTTTCTGACCTCTGACAAAATTTTAATTACCCAGGAAGAATAAGCATGGCTGTGACATCTGTCGCTGTAAGAAATGCCCAGAGCTCCCATGCAGTAAGATCTGCCCCTTGGGTTTCCAGCAGGACAGTCATGGCTGTCTTATCTGCAAGTGCAGAGGTAAGTCCCAGCGCATAACCCTTCCCCGCTCAGAGCAGTCAGAGGCACAGAAACCAAGGACGGAAGTCAATGAAATAATTTCAGTGATTGCTGTCCGCTCTGACACCACTGTCACTCTCTAGAGGACCATCCCTTGTCCTTTCATCTCAGTGGAATAAGAGCTCAGAATAGAATTTAAAGGAACGGGCCACACGTTGACCAAATTAATCACTTCTTAGCTCTTCAGTTTTACTTGTCTCAGGAACTTTAGCCTAAAGCATCTTTATCTTGGCTTCCATAGAGTCTCCCTCTGTCCAGCAGTGGATCGAGACGATTGATACAGCGAAGGTCCCTTTTCACAGCCCTTTGAGGGTGGGTGAGGCTAAACAGTCTGCTTGTGTATTTTCTTGGTAACACAGTTTTCCCTGAGAATGTAGACTTTTGCTGAATAACCACATGCCCGCCTATAGTTGTGTATAGGTGTGAGTCCTGGGTGTACCTTTTGCAGGACTTCCCCCTCAAGGAACGTTCCTGAAGCTGTGTGAGCCCTTACCCCAGCTCCAGCGCCACTGCCCACCCCAGTTGGTTTTAGCTGTCCACATGAGCCACAGATGAAGCAGTAAAAGACCCCTAAAGTTTGTTCTGTGTTTTTTCAGAGTTGGACAGTTACCACCTGAACAGTGTTTTTAGGGGGTCAGAGTAAACAGAAATCTAGTCACTGCTTCAGTTGTTCTACTGAACAAAAATCTGTTAGTTACTAGCGGCCCAGGATTGCCCCCCTGAATGATGATTTCTAGAGTGATCATTCTGCATGTATTAAACATATGTGTAACATTCACGCTGAAATCAGTCATTGCTTGTTGACTGTATAGAATATGAGAACGTAGAGTGAAGGGAGGAAAAATAAGTTATAAGCCTACCAATAGCAGAGAAACGTATTTGCAGGGTTTTTTTCTCCCTTTTCCCTTTTTTCAAAATTGAGAGCATGTTAACTTAAATTCTTTTCCTGATCCTTTCCTGTGTCACAAGCTGTGCTATGTAGACAGGATTTTTGGTGGCTGGGTAGCATTACCTGTAAGGAACTACAGGCTGTTTCTCCTGTGCAGTAGCTCCTTCTTTACCAGGCTGCCTTCTGTCTGTCCAGAGGTCCCTGCTGCAGCCGGGCCACCCGTCCTGTCAGGCACATGTCTGTCCATGGAGGGTCATCATCATAAAAATGAGGAAAGCTGGCATGATGGGTGCCGGGAATGCTACTGTCACAGTGGACGGGAAATGTGCGCTCTGATCACCTGCCCGGTGCCTGCCTGTGGCAACCCCACCATTCATCCGGGACAGTGCTGCCCGTCATGTTCAGGTAAAAGCTGGCCGCCGTCTCGTGTGCTCCCTGAGCAAGTGACTTTTGCCTCGTCACATCTGTAATTCCGGGGGAAGTGCAGGGGACGACCCCTGGAACATATTTCAGCTCTCTGGTTTTTGTCAACAATAGCCACGAGTGTCAGCCAGGGTGCTATATACATGATTAGCCAAAAACCAGAGAATTATTCTAAAGCTCTAAAACCACTCTCCTTATTTTTGAAGGTTTACTCAGTTACATTGGTCTTTGAACTACAGTTGTGTACAGGTTTGTGGGCTTACGTACTTAAAGCTCCAGCTCTCCATCTTACGGATAGTGTATTAAGGCTGAATGTCTTAGTTAATTGGAGGGGGTTGTTGTTAATTTTATTCCATGAAAGCTTCTTATTTATAAAGTAATATTCGAGAGGGAGAGAATTACTGAAGTCTGTGGATATTGCTTTTTTTAAAATTAATGGATATGTGGTAGTCTTGCCAAATGGAGATGTTTAGAGTGACCACACATCCAAAACATTTACAGTCATAATAATGGTAATCCAGATAAGTTAGTAGAAGAACATAACAGATTTATAATTCATAGCGGTCCAAATTATGGTTGTCCATAACAGTAATTATTACCGTAATACCTCATCTAGTGCCTTTGATCCAAAGAGCTCAGCATGGTTTCATAGTTATTATTTCTTCCACCCAGTGGAGGCCACTGAATTAGGGGAAAATACGCTTAAGCAGTTTTTGTTTGGAAAACAGACACAGAGAGATTAGCTTTCTTACCCAAAGTAAAGTAGTGTGTCAGCTAGAGGGCCAGGGAGACATGAAGTCTCCTGATTCTTGCATCGGATTTCTTTTGAAGTTGAAATGTACTGTCCGGTTTTGGGGTAGGGATCGTATTTCCCCGGTCAGTCTTGGTTCTGTATCTCCCTCCACCTGTGCAACGGGTGCAGTCAGGAACCTGAGGCCTGGGCCTTTTGCAACAAGGCAGGCCTGGCCTGGGAGGGAGGTACCGCATGCTGGCACCTCAGTCTGCACCTGCTTTGCCTGCCAGGGAGGGGGTTGGCAGAGGGGCACTGGAAGTCCTTTTTAGCCCTGACGTTCTACACACCTCAGTAACTAAGGTATCAAAGTGACAGGCAGCCCCCATACCCCTATAGGGGACCAGATGACAAAGTTGTTTTGTTTTGTTTTGCGTAGTTAAGCCAGATGTGCTCTGTATCAAAACTGCTTCCTCATTCACGTGTTTTGCTAGTTAAATATGAAAAACCGCTAGTGTCCACTGAAACAGAAGATAAATGAACAATTTAATGAGACAGAACTCTGTGTTGACTCTTTGGGGAAGGAAAAATCATTTGTTCCAATGAAGACCCCATGCTTTAATTATAGGCATGAGTGTGCAGAGTGTGGCCTGCACCTGGGTCTTTGCTAAACGGTGGACTCAGTGAAGAACTCCGACCAGTGGAAATGCAAAGATATTACTAAGAATAGATGATTGACTTAAGCACTGAAAAGTCAGTGAAACCAAATCTAGTTTTCTCTATTACAGAGATACGGAAAGTTCTTAAACACACACAGAATTATTGATGTATTATTGTGGATGTGTGACTATCTAGATATACACATATAAAAACATACAGGTATTGATATATGTAGTATGGATGTGTAGGTATGTTTTTTTTCCAAAAGTCTTTAGTGAGTTGCCACATATGGATCTTTCTGAATAGAGACCCCAGCATTGTTGCAATTGTGGAGTCCTACTTTAAAGAATATTTTCTCCTGCCTTCTATTCAAGGATCAGCTGTTTTTCCTTCTGAGATAAGTGAGCAGCCTCTGAACTCCTCTGACAGAAGATTCACCAAATGATACTGTGTCTCAGATTTTTTTCCCCTATCTTTCTTACCCTCTACCTTTCAGTTTTTCTATCACCTCCGTCTATCTGGTCACTCATGTTTTGCCTTGAGGCACATGGGTGTATATATATAGCAAAGGAATGCACAGAGTAAGACACCTGCAAACACACGTCATTTTTCTTCTGACCACTTCCTTACATGTCAGCGTTTAAAAGGGCAGCAATTGTCGATCCTCTCCAAGTCCTTTCAAAAGGGAGACTTTTTCCAACAGTAGTTTACTAATAGTCTTTGGAACTATTTTTTCTTTTTCTATAAATGGTGAGAAATGCACTTTTATCTCATCACAGCTCAATTTTCATTCTAATTATCTTCCTTTCTACTTTCCTCATATACTAGAAAGTTTGGCCCGGTTGGTTATGAATGTAAGCGTTGGCTGATGTCAGTTTTCTGTGATATGTCCACTTGGTCAAAGTTCCAGTCTTTACTAGCTCCCTTGAGATAAAGCTGTATTAAAAGTTATACAGTGCCTTCTTAGCTGGAGCTGGGCCCACACCACTGTATCTCATCAGTATTGCTACCTCTCAGGCTGACCACTGCTTTGAAAGTCACAGCCCGTGAGTTCTTAGGAGACGTCAGCTCTGAGTATCTCTGCACAAACAGGATAGTTCTTCGGAGGCCCAAATTCCACTGATCTCCAAGCGTGAGCCCGCCATGGTGTCTCCAGATGGCTTCTCCGCAGGGTTGCACACTGTCAGCACCTTCTTGAAACGCCTGTTGTATTTGGATGACACGAATATGGTTAATATCTTCATACTTCTCATTTCCCCAGCACAACTTGAGGGCAACTCCCAGTGCCTCTCCAGACATTTTCAGCATTAAATTCCCTCTCTATCACTATCATCTCACCAAGAGCCCCAAATCGCCTCTCGTCTGGGGAAAGAACTTAGTTGTCATCGGCCCCTGGGCGTTTACCTCTCTTGATCATATCGCCAAACAAATGTTTAGTCTCAGGTGAGGGTTCAGACTGTTGATTCTGAAAGAGCATTCCTGCTCAGTGTGCCGGCAGCTGGTCGGGATTGGGGTGTGTCCTGCTCAACAGTAGGACTTATTTCTAAGCCTGAAAGGACTCAGGGTCCCAGAGATAATGAAGTGAATGGGGCACAAATCAGCTTACAATTGTATTTAACCTGGAGGTGTATCCATGATCCAGACAAACATAGACTTGGGTTCAGATCCCTTGTCTGCCCTTAATACTCTGGGTTCTCAGTTTCCTTATATGTCAAATAGGATAACAGTACCTGTTCACATGATTGGTGTAAGGAATAAGTGAAGTAACATATGTAAAGCACTAACATGGAAACTGGACCATAGTAAGCATTCAGTAAATGAGAGATCTTTATTCTAGATAACCCTACACATTCGCAGACATCCCCTAAGGGGCTCCTGTTCTCTTCAACAGTAGGAGTCCCCGTAATTTAATTATCTCGTTGGAGCCTCTCATTACTATTGACAAACTGGAACCACTTGAACCTCACTTCCTGAAACTAGCTCTTCTGCTGTTGCCTTATATTTCTGTGCATGGAATGTTTTCTTCCCTGTTCTCTTGAGGGAAACAGCCAATTCATCTTCTCTGTCCCTTAAAGCCCACAGCACCAGGTTCTTCCCGAGCTGGTAAGACTGCAGATGAATAATTTCTTGTGTTTGGATTTTGTGTCGTTCCCCAGATGACTTTGTGGTGCAGAAGCCGGAGCTCAGCACCCCCTCCATTTGCCATGCCCCTGGGGGAGAGTACTTTGTGGAAGGAGAAACGTGGCACATTGACACCTGTACTCAGTGCACCTGCCACAGTGGGCGGGTGCTGTGTGAGACAGAGGTGTGCCCACCGCTGCTGTGCCAGAACCCCACGCGCACCCAGGACTCCTGCTGCCCACAGTGTCCAGGTAACCGGCACTGCGCCTCAGGATGCACTGGGCCGGCGGGGAGGGGCTGCAGCCTGGGCATTGTCATTCTGCAGGACCGGTGGGCTGGGTTGAGCCCCACGTGGGAGTGTGCCAGACCCAGTCACCAGTAACCCGGGCAGGAACATCTGGCAGGCAGCTTTCTAAATTCATTCCTTTCTATCGACCGCATATTTATGCAATCAATATGCCTTGCACCTGAGGTGACTTTGAACAACAACAGCAAAAAAAAAAATTGTTTCTTTCTACCCTTTTTTTCTTAACCCTGCATCTCAGACTCAAGAGACAGTCCTGCTGTACCAGATTATTCCAGATGATTTTGCTAATGTGAAAAGTCATCTTTGTCTTTACAAAATGTGAAGAGCAGTTATTGATAAATAATGTAAATAAAATTCTTTGAAATATGTAAGGGTGGTGGAGATACTTTGAGAATGTTAAACAGAGGAATCGCTAAAAGATGCATAATGCCCACCTTCTCAAATCTGTGATGATTAAGTTAAGATCCAAAAGTACTAAGTGACCAGCACTGCATATGTACAAAGAGTACTATTGTTTTCTTGGTTTTTTTAGTTCTCAGATAATCTGGCCTTAGCAGGTGAATTTATGGTCATGAAACAAATATAGTGAAATTTTGTCAGACTTTTAAACATAAGTTGCTGATTATGCAACGAAAGTAGCAATTCTAATTAACACTAGAATATATGACTTAATTTGTATAATTACCAAGTTGACAGCACAATAGTTTTGTTGTTGCTCAGTCTTTTATCTTTTCAACTTAAATCAATAATCATTTACCTTCTAAATGTATGGTCTTAGAGCATTTCTGCTCAGTAAAACACAAGCCCTTTTATTTTATTACTTTTTTTACATTGGATTATCTAGTCAGCCAGCTAGAATCTATTGTTCTGTCATTATATAACCAGCGTAGTTGATGTCCAGAATTCTTCCTGCGTTCACATTGATGATATTTTTTAATTGCATCAGAGGAAATTGTGGGGATAGCAACATTATTTGCTGTTGTCATCGTGCCCTGCTGCTGAGGTATTATCATCTTAGTACAGAATCTTTGGCGTAATTTTCAACCATGTTAATCTGAAAAGCTTAATTAGTGCAACGTCTTTTCTAGTATAAGAAATAGTTCAGATGTATTACGTTGTTAGGATATACCCTAGTCCCTCCTATATATTTTTATCATCACTCTTTTACTTAGACACAAACCCTAATGTTTCTCTGTTAATATATGACCATGACTATTCCCGTATTACGTCGTTAGGATATACCCTAGTCCCTCCTGTATTTTTATCATCACTCTTTTACTTAGACACAAACCCTAATGTTTCTCTGTTAATATATGACCATGACTATTCCCGTATTACGTCGTTAGGATATACCCTAGTCCCTCCTGTATTTTTATCATCACTCTTTTACTTAGACACAAACCCTAATGTTTCTCTGTTAATATATGACCATGACTATTCCCGTATTACGTCGTTAGGATATACCCTAGTCCCTCCTGTATTTTTATCATCACTCTTTTACTTAGACACAAACCCTAATGTTTCTCTGTTAATATATGACCATGACTATTCCCGTATTACGTCGTTAGGATATACCCTAGTCCCTCCTGTATTTTTATCATCACTCTTTTACTTAGACACAAACCCTAATGTTTCTCTGTTAATATATGACCATGACTATTCCCGTATTACGTCGTTAGGATATACCCTAGTCCCTCCTGTATTTTTATCATCACTCTTTTACTTAGACACAAACCCTAATATTTCTCTGTTAATATATGACCATGACTATTCCCATCCTCCTGGTGGAAACTACTCTGAGTGGTCTCTTCACTGGTGATCATGACTTTATATCCGTTCGTATATTCATTTTACAAGTGCTTATGGAATGCCTGAATTGAGCCATGGGGATCCCGGGGCTGATGAGAACAGCCACAACTCCTGTCCTGTGGAGCAGTAATCCAAAAGAAGAGCTGAGCAATCCAGTACTCCACCTTTAAGTAAATCATGACAGAGTGAGAGGAGTGCCTGGAAAGGAAAGCATTAAGAGCACATGTAACCCAGGAGGCTTTAACTAAAGAGGGAAGTACCTCTGTTCCCACTTGTCCGACGATCTGAGGACAAATATAGGGGTTGGCCCAAATTTATTGGTGGGACACCTGACTGGACTCAGAGGTTCAGCCCAGGCAAAGAACAAGAGCTCCCTGGAAATGGGACTCCTGTGTGTGCCAAGGACTGATTTCTTAGAGCCAGGTCTGAAGGCCAGTGCGCGTGAGCAGAGGCCCTGCCGATTCTAGCAGAGCAGAGATCTCCCCTCTAGAAACAGGAACAAGCACCCCATGTGTGCCTGGCTTTGGCTTCTCCTATATAAACGTATGCCTAGGTGACTCTCCCTTACTTTACATATAACTTGAGAGATACTTCAGTGATAGCCTTCATCTTAAATGTCAGGACTTTCTGTTTCCTAGATCAGTATTCTGAAGGTTACACTTAAATCTGTGAATAAGTTTGTATCTAGAATGCTCTTGTGTTTTAAAATCAGTCACCTACCCCATCATTGATCTTTCTGAACTTTCCATTCATGGTTGTGTTGCAGCGATAAAAAGATAAAAAGTCTTAAAATTCAGAACATTGATTTCTTCACATTGCAGTAACTTTCGACAGCAGCATTGATAAATGGAGTATTTCACATCTAGAAAAATACCATCTCTAATCTTAGGATACTTGCATCCTAAAGTTGTCCCAAAATGATATATATGTACAACTAGAAGAGTTGCATCCCTCATGGTGATTGTATCTCCTGGGATGCCTTGTCGTTCCCTCTGTCCTTAACTCCCCCTCTCCTCTGGCCTGGTTTAGAGCAAGGTCTAGAAACGGAAGTGGGCTCATGAAGAAAGACTGAGCATCCCTGTAGGTGATGATACTTCACCAAGGTGAGAAAGGCAGAGAATAGAAAAGCACTTCTTTCTTTTTTCACACTTTTAAAATTCTCTTTCATTTTTGATTTTTTAAAGTTGGAAAGAAGCGTAGCACGGAAGAGAGATCCCTCGTTTCTTCTTTTATTTCTCTGGTATAGAAATAAAGAGAATGAATGAACACCAGTGAAAGAACTGGTAAAAACAAAATAAGTGAGTTAATATTTAGAATCAGAAGTGTAAAGAAGGGGTCTCATTTTTTCCTAAAAATTGAAAGAAAGGCCCAAAGGAGGAAGCTAGCTTGGGCAAGATTCCCAAATGATGTCTTCAGTCAGGGCTCAGAAGTCCCTTGCCCTGCGGGCTAAAGAACTGCAGACGCTGCATCTCAGCTGCAGCTCTCACTCCAGCTCTGCCGGCACATTCCCATGTCTCCTGGGGTCCCCTCCAGACTCTAGGATGTTCATTTCAGCTACTATTTCATGCTTCCATCGCTGCCGTCCCTGCTTCCTCTTCTAAGTTTTCAGACACCAGGTTGGGTGTTGCTGGTAAGAGCTAAGCTGTCATAACACACAGAAACCTCGTGGCAATTTGCAGAGCCTCATGTAGACTAGTGTGAGTTGCCCTGATTTCCAGCCAAATCAAAAGTTAACATCAGTCAATCTCTTAAAAAGAAATTATCCCTAGACATGGATGATCCAGAAAAGATACCTGAGAAAGTAATCCCATTTTACCATCTTTAACTCATATGCATGTGATCTATGGAAACTTACCTAAAATTGGACCTGAAGCACATTTGGAACAATGGAACCAATGGCTGTTCTTTCACTGTCGCTGCCTTCAGGACTGGCAGTAGGAGATACAGTTACATGCTTTGGGTTCAGAGCCCAAAATAAAGCGATTGCCCCGCTTCTCAAAGAGACTTTTCTTGTCAAATCAAACTTGTTGGCTGTAGGGTGTATTCAGGAGGCGGATGGGAGGAAAATGGGACACTTAGAGCTTCTGCATCACTGTGATAACTACATGTAAATGAAAGAGCAGACTTCATGATGTTGACCATGAGAACAGATGATAATTCTTCTGACCCTGTATCCTTTGAGAAAATGGGATTCGCTTAGAGGTTTGCTGGGTGGGACCATCATGGCTTTTTCTAGACTCTCAAGTGCAAAGGTGGTTGGAAGTGCTCTCCTGTCAGTGCAATTGTGACATTTCTAAACTAGGAAACCTCACTAACTAGTATTACACTTTCCTTTGTTATATCCCAGTCGGCTTTCTACTTGAGCTTACAGCTCTCAAGTCAGTTCAGTGAATGGCAAGACCCAAAGAGATATCTGAGTTTTCTGGTGACGTTCTTTTCTGTTTCAAGTTGTTACTAGATCTGGAGACCCTCTAGTCTGTATTTATGTAGCAAAAACACACAAGTCTTGCAGATGATTTCTCTGTAGGTGCATCCTCAGGAGTGAATTACATTTCCCATCATCTTTCAGCCATTAATGTGAATGCCTGAACATTGAAGTGTTACATACAGTTTGAAAATCTGTTTGGGTGTTAATTGGTTAGGACTGTGTGTGGCTGCAAGTAAGAGAAAACCCAGCTACAGTTTTTAAACAGAGGTTTCTTTTCCATACATTATGAGAAGCTTGGAGACAGATGTTGATCCCATTGATTTAGTGTCTTAGTGATATCAAGGCCTCTCTCTTACAGGTATGATAAGTGTATTATAACTACAGGCGACACACTCATAGTCAAGGCAGGAAGAATGTGGAAGCATGTGGGTAGCTTCACATCTGCCCTTCTTTTAAGAAAGTGAAAGCTTTCCCAGAAATCCCTGATTAGCCAGTGAATCCGTTAGCCACAGCCAGGTGACATGGCCACCCCTAGCTGTGCCGGAGACTAGAAAAGGAGGGAGCAGTGGTCCCACGTGACATATCCCCCTTGTGACCCAGGGCCTCAGCCACCCCACCTCCGACCTTAAAATCAGGAGCTCGTTAAGTTAAGGCGGAAAGGTAGAGTGGATATCGTGCAAGCAACTAACAGAATCTCTGCAACAGACCTCTTTTGGTCTTTGTTGTTTTTGTTTTAAAACTCCAGACCCTGTCAGAGTCAGATGTGCTGTGTCGTTACTGAGTCCATTTTAAGGAGGCACACAAAGCCCTGGTGACCGAGCATGCTTTGTATGGGACAGAGTGAAACTCACTGTGTTGCACAGTGGGTGGCCTGCAGCATCTTTTTTTCTGCTGACCTTCTGTTCATTTTTCCAGATGAACCTCTCCAGCCTTCCTCATCCCATAATGGCAGCATGCCTAGTTACTGCAAAAATGATGAAGGGGATATATTCCTGGCAGCGGAGTCCTGGAAGCCGGATGTGTGTACCAGCTGCGTGTGCATGGATAGCGTAATTAGCTGTTACTCTGAGTCTTGCCCTTCAGTATCCTGTGAAAGACCTGTGTTGAGAAAAGGCCAGTGTTGTCCCTACTGCATAGGTAAGACCAAGAAAAAAAATCCTTCCTTTCTCCCAGTGGCCACTAAATCTACATTGACAGCCATTTGCCTAGATCAGTTAATAATTTTGAAATCTGTTTTTCTGGTTGACGTGCCACATAGAATCAATGTAGTCACATCAGGCGGAGGAAAGACATGGTGGATGTGTTCCTGAGATAAAGCATATTAAGAATAAGAAATGCTCTCTGAGGATGTCGTGATGCTATAGCGCTGTCTCTCTTGGGCTCCTTTGCCATTTCAGGATGTTCAATATTGGAACTCTTCCTTCACCCTGTTACTGACCGTGGTCTTTTTGTCCACAGAGAAACACCATGTCCCATATCAGAGTACACTTAGTGCCTAAGCTTGCCACTGCCTTGAGATCAGCTAAATACCATATACTAATTTAATCCCCCAATTACTCCTCTGTCTGCTAACACTTAATTGATTCTATTTAAACCATGTGGTTGTCCGTGTGGAGGGCTTAGGGACACAGAGTGAGGCCTGAGTAACTGACAGAGCCCTCTCCTTCATGTGACCCACGGGGATACATCTTGTGAGCAGAGGACATGTGTATATCAGCCCCTGACGTCTGTACCAAAACTGGTCCTATGGACACAAGCCAGATGCCGTTCTGGAGTCCAGAAGGCGAGGCTCAGACAGCTGGCAGCTCTACTACAGGCACAGTCCCTGCTCCCAAGGCTCTCACTCTCTTTGATTGCTTTTGTCTCAAGTAAAGCTCATAAAGTCAAGTGAAAGACAATGACATATCTCAGTCCAGTTGTGAACCTGTAATCAGAGTTAGCAGGTGAAAAATTAGGCAAGCTGTATTAATGACAGGCATCGTGCAATTTATTGCTGAAGATTTTTGCATGCTTCGTAGATGCAAGTCAGTGCACATATTTGGGGCGATGCCCGAGGAGGAGGAGAAATCCTCTGGCCACAGAGCTTTGTAACGATCCCCATAGATGAGTCGATAAATGGCGCTCAGGTGCACATCGGCCACCATTCAAGCTTATCCGGACAGCTCCTCTGGCCACTCTGTGGGGCCACTTCCTCTGAAGACTTATTCTACGCATTGGTATACAAGAGATGGAAAGATTTTTAAAGCACAATTTCTGGTCTCAGGAATTTTACAGAGCTTGAGTTTCTCAATGTAATGGTCAGGGAAAATTAAAAATTATGTGTGAAGGATGGATTCTCTTAATAGGGTGACTGTCTATCCAATTTATTCTTTAAACCATGCTTTTGTGAGTGAAGTGGGGACTGTTAATAATTATGTTGGGACCATGGCTGTAGGCCAGGAGTGTCCCTAGTAAATCGGGACATACGGCTGCCGCACCTCTTAGTGACTGGAGCGTTGGGTCTGCTGTAATACCCGTACGTAAGCTTCGTAGCTCCTAAATGGAGCCAAAAATGTATCAGGGCATCCACCCAGCTTACTGCTACGTGTCTTCTCAGAGAGCTGACCAGCAGTCATCTGGAAAGTGGCACAGCCCTTGGTGAGACCTGAATGAAAGGTGTAACCAGGCCAATATTTCAGACCAGGGTGTTGGTGGAGGGAGGGGGAAATGTCCAGCCAGGACCACTGTATTTAAATACCAAAACTTCAGTCCTAAAGGAAACAGATGATAAATCAACCAGGGGCACTTGGATCACAGTTGGAAACTAGGGCCCAGGAGGCCTGAGAATTCCATTACCTTCAGAGGAAAAACCCAGCAGTGAACTTCTTGTGTGTTGAAAACCCTCAAATTTAATTATTTTTAGATAAAAAAAGTTCCTGTTGTGTTTTGCTACTTAACTGGTAAATATGTGATTAGTAAATTACTCAACTAGTAAATTTGTTTCCATGTGATAACAGTAAATCACTTCTCTTTCTCACAAAACCAATTTAACAAAACCAAACTTACGGAAAGAAACCTGCATATCATAGTATTCTGTGCTGTCTTTTTATTTTTCTTTTGCCTGCATATTTTCCTATTCCAATTCCTGCATTATTTAGACCAGCAGTCCCCAACCTTTTGGGCACCAGGAAGCGGTTTCGTGGAAGACAGTTTTTCCATGGGGGGAGGTAGCGTTGGTTCAGGCTGGTAGCGCGAGCGATGGGGAGCGGCGGGGAGCGGCAGATGACGCTTCACTCACTCACCGGCCGCTCACCTCCTGCTGTGCGGCCCGGTTCCTAACAGGCCTCAGACTGGTAGCGGTCGCAGCCCAGGGGCTGGGAACCCCTGATTTAGATTATACATTCATCTTTAGTGTGGGGAAGAAAATACCAATTTGGCCCCAATTTGTGATTTTGATTTCAAGTTAGATTGTAAGCACTTTGACTAAATTGTGGTTCATATAAGCTCATAATGATAGAGTGGAAATTTTATTTCTGTTACATCTCCCTCCACAAATACTACCCCCTCCCCTTGACACAGGTATAACTGTACTGTATAAACCTATGACGTATCTTCTGGGGAACGTACTGGGGAGTCTTAACATTTCATGCGTGATGCTGTGTGCTGTTGTCCTTGCATTCATCTTAGTGCTTCATACATGTTTTCTTACTGAAATAGTCATTAGGAGCCTCTATGTGCATCATACTTTTCTGCAAGTAGCAAGGACCAGGTTATGTCCAAGCATATGAAGTCAAGTTCAGTTCATGACTGTGATATGGGGATTTTCTGACCCTCCAGTTTGCTCCGTTGGCCTCTCCAGGCTTATTCTCTTGTCAGCTTCCCGTCAGTGTGGTCCCTCTGTAAGGGCACCAAGCCCGGGCAGCACTAGTACACCTGCAGGCGGTTACTGGCGATGCCCCAGTGGCAAAGCCTGCATCCCCATCCAGATCACCTAGCAAAGGAAGAAGGTAGGAAGGCCGTCATTCTGCATGTCATAAAGCCCCCAGTTGCTTCTCAGCAGGCATTGAGGACCAGTGCTTTCATTGTCTCCTGTTCTGGGCTTTCTCAGTTTGAACCCAGCTCCTTATTAACCCAGATAATCTGTTCCCGGGGTCACATGTGCCTCCTCCAAGCCTACAGTGCTGACCTCACCATGGCTGCAGGTCTCCTCCCTGGGGGAATGTTCTCCCTAATCAGTCAAATATGGATCTCTAAAAACCTCAAACCTGCCTTTAATCTGGCTTCTTTTTTAGTGCTAAAACCCCGAAGAAAAGTGTGCTTGCTTTCACCTTGTAAAGTAGCCTTTTTTCTTACCACAAGAGAATTGAAAAGGGTGATCCTACTAAAAGTAGTGTAATTATGAATGTTTGTGTTCCTTTCAGATAAATTATCAAGTCACTAAAGTGCAATGATAATGCTTCTCTTCTGGTGTCTGAAGGCCTCATATTATGTGTGCTAATTTAATAGAATGTGTAATACAGACATAATTAATAGGATTGATGATTAATTTTGAAAAGTGAACAGCTTTGCCTAATTACTTATAATACCCATCATTAGGGAATTCATCCTTGTCCTAGAAGGAAACTAAGTAGTAATTACCCAATCATTTTAATGGAACATCTTCTGATTCCCTAATTTTTTTATATTCCAGCTTCCTACACAAATACACACAAACTTAGATTTTATTTTCATAGGCTTTTTGACTGTAATGATGGCTTAAAGAAAGGGGAACAAGAATCAAGAGATGACTTGAATGTAGATAGGGGCGGGGGCGGAGGGAGGATAAAAGGCCTGGTGGGAATTGTAATGTGTGATAGCAGATTTGATATGTGGTTCCTTATAAACAACAGATGCCTTCGCCATGACAGACTTCACCATGCAAGATAGCCTTGATAGCCTTATCACTGACTACATGCTCCATGCCTTTCTAACCTCTCTGGAGCAAAATATTCTTTCGGTGCTTCAGTGAGATCTTTATTCCATCGCTCCTAAAGGGCAGCAAACAATTAAGCCCAAAACCCTTACAGCACCGGCACTTCCTGTGCCTGAGGGGATGCTTGTCCTGACACATCACCCTTGCTCTGATGTTTGTGTGGGTGATGCTTCTGCGAAGGGCCAGACTCTAGCAACCTCTGTCTAGCAAGATCATCCCAGCAGATCTGCACCATGGCCAGGGGTGCAGTCATTCCTGAAGGTTATGTTCATAACTATTATATTTACATTATGTAATATAAAATTTATATTATCTATTACAGAAATATTATAAAGAAAGGCACTACCTTGATCATGAAGATCTTTCTTAATTTAATGTATGAGGTCTTCAAGCTCATATTGCTGCTACATCATACCTGTTGACTTTGGAAATGTAGATGCTCAGGTGTCCCCCGATGAAGAGTTGCGTAAGCAGCCCTTGTGTTGGCCAAGTCATAAGTATGACTCAGTGCATAGAATGTTGTTTTGAAACTTACCATTTGGCAAGCATTTTTACTTATTTGTAACCATGTATTATTTTAGAAAATATTTGAGGTCATATATTTAGAGATATTTATATATCAGATATTTAGATATTTTTTGGCTGCAAATCCCTGAGTCAGTGCATCTTTCTCATTTAAGTTTTTGTTGAAGGTTAGTTATCTTGGGATGATAGTTGTTTGTATGTTATGTGTGTGTGTATGTATATATACACACGCATATTTATTTCGTAATTTGATGTGAACAAAGTTATGATACTCTGATTACATGTCTTCAAGTCATCTAGTATCTTTTAAGTGTCTTTAAGTATCTCATATCTTTAAGGATCTCTGAAAACAAGTTCTATTATAGATGGTACATGAAAAAAAGATTTTCATGTAGGTTGTACATCTGTCTGATTAGAGGTTAGCTATTTTTTAATATTTTTATATGTCTTATATTAATATTTGAGTTAGAGCTTTCAGGTGGAGTCCAGCTGGCTTGGCACTCAGTCGTGATGGCGTAATTCTATTTCCTCTCCATAGTGATCTTTAACTAGCAAACGGTTAATAATGTTTCTTCTTGGTAGGGACCATGCCTACGCTTTATATCAAGTCAGTCTATCATACCACATTCATTTTTTGCTTAGATTTATGTTTATTTGTTTAGGTATCTTTTTAAAATTTTTATTGGAATATAGTTGATTTACAATGTTGTGTTAGTTTCTGCTGTATAGCACAGTGAATCAGTTATACATATACATATATCCACTGTGTTTTAGATTCTCTTCCTCTATGGTCATTACAGAGTTTTTTTTGTTTTGTTGTTTTAAATATTTATTTAATTATTTATTTATTTTGGCTGCGCTGGGTCTAGGTTGTGGCGTGCAGACTCTTAGTTGCGGCATGCGGGCCTCTTAGTTGTGACGTGCGGACTTCTTAGTTGTGGCATGTGGACTCTTAGTTGCGGCATGCGTGTGGGATCTAGTTCCCTGACCAGGGATGGAACCCGGGCCCCCTGCATTGGGAGCTCTAAGTCTTACCCACTGGACCACCAGGGAAGTCCCGTAGGTATCTTTTCTTAGAGATAAATACAAATAGTATCTCTTTGGAACATCTGTTGATTATTGTGTATTTAACTCAGCCCAGCAATCAAACAGTAAATATTTAATTCAGCATCTCTAAGATATACAAGCCACAGAACTAAATGTTGTACATTTTTAAGCCATAATGTTATGATACCAGCATCATCATTGGAACACTTTTCACAGCTGTTTCTCCAGTGTGTTTTCTTAAAATTAAAAACTTCTGTGTATTGGAAAGAGAACGTACTTTGACCCCATTTCTGGCACGTTCTAGCTGTAGGTCTCAGTGGTAGGACGTAACTGTAGCTCAGTTTCCTCATCTATAAGATGGGAATAATAATATCATCCTGTGCTTCACTAAAGTGCTATGAAAATTAAGCGACATAATATACATATATGAAAGCACTTTGTAAACAGTGAACAGGACATGACTATATACTGGCTCAGAGTTACAGCTCTCCTAACACAGGGTGCACCTGACGTGGGTAACAGACGTCACGTGGACTCTGGTATCTCACTTTAAATATGGCATCCGCCCTTCTGCAAGAGAAAGGCCTGGATATTGCGTCCCAATGATAAGTTTTTGAAGGGCGAGAATATCTGAGAAAACACTTTGGTGTGGTGTACCTCATCCTGCACACTCTTTGCTTAAATAAATAGCGCATGACAACTTCAGTCACCTTATTGTGACCCCGGTGGGAGCAGCGTGCTGTCTAAGGGGTTGTAGTGCAGCTGGACTGTGGCCGTGCCTGGCCCCACACCTCAGCACTTCACTGTCCTCCCATACCTCTGGATGTCTCGCAGGAGAGAGAATGGAGCTCTTCTATTTTTCTGTTTGCGTTGAGAGGCTAGTCCCATTTGAGGAGTCCAAGGACTCATTGTGCGGGGTCCGCTATGATTCCTGGAAACAGAGGTTGTGGCATTTATAATCGGGGAGTGTTCTTGTCGGAAGGAGCCCCGGGGTGCTTCCTGCACATTCTTCAGAGCTCTCAGTTCCAGGGGGCCCTGCTCCACAGCCCCGGTGGTCACAGTTAGTGCCGAGTGATTTTAAACAAAAGGGAAGGGAAGCAGGATGCTTTTCTGTGTAATGTTTAGAGAGTGTAAGACTGACGGCGTTCTGGTTGTCAGGCACTGTACTAACTTTGGAACTGGTCTAAAGTTGTCCCAACAAAAATAAACAGGGTTTGATTTCAGTTTGTTTATTAGGTCCTGCCCTCCACCCTAGGAAATATCTCATCTTGCTTATCCCCTAAGCAGCTTTCTCTTCTCACTTCAGTATCCCTTCCAGGCCCCCGGCTGTGTAAACAGAAATTCAAGTTGTTCTAGTTAACTTGGGGGAAACCTCTGAGTGGCATTTCTTTATCGGGGCTCCGGCCCCATGTTCTTGTTTTAAAGACGTCTGCTGCACAGAAGGGAGGCTGGCGCTGGTGTTTCCAGAGATTATTAGCAGGTGCCTTTTGCCTCTTATTTCTGCCCAGGAGGCCAGCCCTGACTGTGTACCCTCTAATGAGGGAGGAACAACCCTCTATAGCAGGATTACATTTCAGCGACAAAATGCAATCAGACCTGAAGTCAGTCTGCAGACCCACCCGGAGGCTGCTGGTGGAGTGTTCCTGACAGCTCTTGGGCTGTGACAGGATGAACCACCTCCTGTAGGTGCAGAAACTCCTCTGGTGCAGAAACTGGCCACGCTGGGCTTCTACCTCAAAGTTTTCTTAGCCTATGTAAGAGTCAGTCTTTATACTCTTTATCAAGTTGGAAATGGAATGTTTCCTTGAACTTCTATCCATGAAGTGCTTAATCAACCCATAACAGATGCTTAATACAAAGATTAATAAGTTCTATTACTGAGAAAGTCCGTCCTTTTTGCATGAAGTAGGAATCAGCCAGAAGTTACTATGTTTATCAGTTTGGTGAGATTTCTCTTGGTGGAACTCAGGGAAGTTTATAATTTCTCTATTAACTTGGAACCCTGTGTCATCACCTGTTCTTTCCAGTATGTTGAAGAAACCTGAAAGGCTCTTTTCGCCTTTATAAAGGAGACCTGGACTCCTGTCCCAGAAATAGAATAAAATAAAGCAAAAATGGGACTTTCAAGAAAAGTCTTAAAACTATGGTCTGATCTGCCTTTACAGCAGTTAAGACATTGTAGAGTTTGGGGTTTTTGAGCACAAGCCACCTGTTCTCCTTGCTTGGCCCTGCCATAAACCTTTCTCTGCTAAAAAAAAAAAACAAAAAAAAAAACAAACATCATATGGAAGTAGGAGTCAGCCTATATGGCAACATTTGTCTCAGTTTTTTCTTTTTATGTAAGTGAATTAAAAGCAGATGTTTTATTTATTAGAAGCTAAAAGTTGTAAGATAAAGTATGCAATTTTTGAGGTTAATAAAGTTTTTTTTGCATTTTTAGGCAAAAAACTCTAAACATTTGCTGATAAAATTACTGTGTATTAGATCTCTGCCTCAGTGAAATTGCCTAGGCCACCTGCGTCTGTTTTTAGTAAGACTTCAGTTGAGTTCCGCTTTTATATTCTTTTCCAGTCTGTGGAGGTCCAGCGAGCCAGCATGTTCAAAATCAGTCGTCCTCTTCTATGCCTGCAAATCTCTGTCCACTTCTTAGTGACCTGCTTGTTTATTTGCTCAGATTCCTTCTTCATTCTGATTTCTGTTTGTCTCCGCTTTATGTAAAAAAAGTAAAAGCTGGTTTCTCAAACAGGAGGCACCCACGTTCCATTGATCCTCCATCGTGGAGTTTGTGCCCCGAATGTGCCCAACTTGGGATATAAAAATGCAGAGGATGTCACAAGGCCAGGGATCACAGTGTCTTGTCAGCTAAGAGAAAATAAAGTATAAGGTAATAGTAGCATCTCATTCCTTTGTGGGAGTTATAGAGTATTTGTAATGCGTTGTTACAGTCATAAGCCAAAATTTAAAAAAGCACTTCCTCTATACTTACCCAAGTCAGCCGTGTCAGTGGAAACACTTGGCTGCCTTTTTCAGTCTCTCTTCTAAGTCTTGTGTTACCCATAGTGTACCTGGTACCTTTCTCCACCTGCCTAAATGACTGCACGAAAGTTTTCTTTAAAATCCCTCGAACCTCACACTTAAACTGATTTGAAGTATAATATCACTAGCAGGGCCTGCAGTTTGCACAATTTTTTTCAAATCATTTGGCGCATCTGTTTTGAACTGAAATCACACAGAGCTGAGGACGTCCTCTGGATCCAGGAGCATCTCCGCGAGGGCAGAGACCCCCACCTGCCTTGTGCACCACTGCACCCCCGGCGTTTAGAACGGTGCTCTCTACAGCGATGTGCAGAGAGAACGAGCACCTGCTGCACAACTGCACTGGATTGTTTTGCAGTGGGACTTACTCTGAGAGTAAGAGCTGCATTTACTTTCTTGGCCACGAGCATCCCAGAGTAAATTACTTTTCAGGTCTCTAAATAGTACGTTGGAGATTTGGAAGAACTGATGCAATTTCTAAAGCTGCCGAACTTCCTCCCCAGAAGCTACTCCCACACCAAGGCTGTGACTTCATGGCCATCACAACCAGAGTTAGAACCTGAACTATCTATGCAGGAACGTTGTCTCCTGGTAGAAATGGAGAAGTCCAACGGTAATGCAGATTCTAGTGGATTTTAGGTTTTAAAACCTTTCACAGAGCAAAGCGGGTGGGGAATCTGGAAATGCTTTCTTTTCATCATGGTCAGATTCAGAGCAAGGTCCTGAGCTACTACATCAGTGACTCCTGAAATAATTGGATTTTTATAGAGGAAGAAAACGACATGATTCTAGTATCCGGGTTTTACTGTTAATTAGCTTTATGGTGTAATTAGTAAAATAGCTCAAGAGTAAAAGCAAAGTCCAACTTTTAACAGCCTGGTAAGCCTCTTCTTATCTTAAAAAGAAGTAAGATATCGAGGTTCAGACAGGTGGAGAGGTCAGCTCGAAAGGAGTTAACATTTCAAGGCCTTGCCACTTCTTCCTCAGCCCTTTCAGATAACCAGAATTGAGGAAAAGGAAAAAGGAAAAACCACGCTGAGTTTTCCAAACTCTATCACTGAAAGAGATCACATATTTTTATTGTAGTCAAACATGATGCAAGATAATATTGCTTCTTTTTGTGTGTGTGTGTTGTTTTTTTTTTTTTTTTATGGCTGTGTTGGGTCTTCGTTTCTGTGCAAGGGCTTTCTCTAGTTGTGGCAAGCGGGGGCCTCTCTTCATCGCGGTGCGCGGGCCTCACTATCGCGGCCTCTCTTGTTGCGGAGCACGGGCTCCAGATGCGCAGGCTCAGTAATTGTGGCTCACAGGCCTTGCCGCTCCGAGGCATGTGGGATCTTCCCAGACCAGGACTCAAACCCGTGTCCCCTGCATTGGCAGGCGGATTCTCAACCACTGCGCCACCAGGGAAGCCAATATTGCTTCTTTTTGAATCCAAAAATATAAGACATGTGTCTGAGCGCTGCATGAGTTAAATGGCTGGCCTGCCTGAGGAGCTATGGGCATGAGTGCTCCAGGCTCCTGACACACGATGCTGAGAATGACGCAGCAGTAAACCTCCATCCTTTAGCAGGGAGGGACTTTGTTTCTGATAGAGGCCAAAAGTCATTTCAAGCCGATCTGATGGATAAGATAGAGGCCAGAGCTGAGGAAACCAAATACCAAAGCTGATCTAAACCAAGGAATGGCCATAAAATAGTGACTGTCTTCCTTGCCTGTTTCAAAATTTGGCTCTGGATGTCATTGCAAAAGGAAAATTCCAAAGCTGTATGAAGCAGGGGCAATATCACCGGAGTACGTTTATAGCCCTCAACAATGACTACGTAGAAAGGGATCACATGTGTTTGGGTATGTAACTCCTGATGTGTTTGTTTTAAGAATAAACCTTATTATATTAGTGTCATACCTCATGTTTTCCTTGGAACATTCTTCTAGAATCCTCTTCCTTGAGAGAGAGAGGAGTGTTAAATAGAAATCTGCCTGAGAAGAACCACAAGTCCTCAATAACCACTGTATCTCCATTCCTTGATAGGATTGTGCAGATGTCTGATGCAGTCGGTTGAAGGGTAATCTACCTTTGAAGGCAAAGACCTTGAGCCCCAACAAATGTAAGGGGTAGGAAGTCTAAGCGCCCATTCTCCAGAGTCAGTGAGCAGTAACCACTTTTGTTTGTGTGGCCCAGATCCTTGCCCAGGAACATGGAGCTCTCAGGTTATCCCACTGGGGACGAGGCAGGCAGACAGTGTGCGGGGACTGTGGAGGTGTGTGTGGTTTCCATCCTGGCCCTGCCACTTCCTAGCCATGCGTTTTGGGCAAGTTACTTATTCTCCCTGTGCCTTGGTTTTCTGTGGAATTCAAATAACACCCTGTTCCATTGGCCTGTGGAGAGCATGTGGAATTGACTTGTGAAAATTGCTAAAATTGCTTGGTTAGGGTGGTCCAGTGGTTAAGACTCTGCTCTCACTGCCGAGGGTCCGGATTCAATCCCTGGTCGGGGAACTAGGATCTCACAAGCCATGTGGCACAGCCAAAAAAAGAAAAAAAAAATGCTTGGTTAGCACCATGCCCAGTACATAGTAGGCAGTCAGTAAGTGGAAGTTACAATTATCATTAGGTATTGAAGAATAAACCTAATGTCACTGTCAGCATAAGCAACCAGTTGGAGTGATGAATACCACAGTCAGAATGAAATGGACAGCCCACTCGATAACCAAATAGAAACTGTTTAGGTTACTTTTAGTTGGACAGTTCCCACATCTCTATTTCTGCATCCCTCTTCAACCTTAAAGCTTAAAATGCTTTTATATGGACTTTTAATTAGACTATGCTGTTTTCCCCCCAAAACTACAATGACTTCATTAGTTTATTATTTAGAACCGCAAATTGTGTAGATTAGCCACCATGTCTCCCTGTAAACCAAGTCATTTCTAAAATTTTCTGACAGAGCTTTCTCAGATTGGCCCAAATGTGCCATGGGAGGAAGTGGTCCATCCAGGAAAAGAAATGAGCGTGTAAGAAATAGGGGCACCGGCATTTGCAGCAACATGGATGCAACTAGAGATTATCATACTAAGTGAAGTCAGAGAAACATAAATATCATATGATCTCACTTACATGTGGAATCTAAAATATGGCACAAATGAACCTATCTACAAAACAGAAACAGACCCACAGACATAGAGATCAGACTTGTAGTTGCCAAGGGGGGCAGGGGGGAGGGAGAGGGATGGACTGGGAGTTTGGGGTTGGTAGATGCAAACTATCATATTTAGAATGGATAAACAACAAGGTCCTAATGTATAGCACAGGGAACTATATCCAATATCCTGTGATACACCATAACAGAAAAGAATATTAAAAAAGGATGTATAGGGACTTCCCTGGTGGCCCAGGAGTTAAGAATCCGCCTGCCAATGCGGGGGACACGGGTTCGAGCCCTAGTCCGGGAAGATCCCACATGCCGCGGAGCAACTAAGCCCGTGTGCCACAACTACGGAGCCTGTGCTCTAGAGCCCACGAGCCACAACTACTGAGCCTGCGTGCCACAACTACTGGAGCCCACGCGCCTAGAGCCCATGCTCTGCAACAAGAGAAGCCACTGCAATGACAAGCCCATGCACCACAACGAAGACCCAACACAGCCAAAAATAAATAAATAAAATAAATTAAAAAAAAAAAAGATGTGTATAACTGAGTCGCTTTGCTGTACAGCAGAGATTGACACAACATTGTAAATCAATTATACTTCAATAAAAAAAAAAAAAAAAGAAATAGGGGCACCAGGATCCATCAGTCAACTGAAATTCACAACATGCTTTCAGGCCTCTGTTTAGATCACTGGCTTTTCAGATGAAATTTGGTCAAAAGAAAAGATGTTTCTATAAAGCCTCATTAACTAGAATCTAAGTGATAAAATCTAATCTAGTCTAATCTGGGCCACATAGCAGCCACCCCAGAAAAAATTAGTCAAGGCTTTTACAAAAAGGAGTCCTCATTTATTTCACATGAAAATTCCACAGAGTGGTGACCAACCCATGTCTTAAATGTGGCTTTGTTTTAAAGCATGTTTGAAGAAACAAACTTTACTGTTATGAAATATATTGATATTGCGACTCAGACTGATCAGATGTGGAGATATCACGAAAACTGTTGCCGACTCTGAAATGGGGCTTGTCATGGATTGAAGTCCACGTCCTCAAGCCAGCTGGCCCTGACATAAAACGTCCAGTGCTAACCGTGGCTCAACCCTGGTCACACATTGGATCCAGCTTGGCCTCCACCTGAAAAAGCTGGATAGCCAAAAAGTTGTCCACTGTTCCAGAGAGGCCCAGGCACAATTGAGGCCACATGAAGAGGGCTCTGTGTATTCCTGGGAGGGTAAGAAGGGGAGCTGTTAGGTAGAGCTCAAGGCAAAGAATGTGGGCTTTGCAGTCAGATGGAGCCAGGAGGAGATGCCGGCTCCACCGCCTACTGGCTTGGTTACATCAGGTTCCTTCCCCTCGCTGAACCTGAGTTTCCCCAAGAGTGGGATAGACAGCCCTACCTCAGAGAGTTGCCATGAGGCTGAACCATGGGAGGCTCTTGAGCACAGCGCCTGGGTACCACGGATGCTCAGCAGATGCTAGTTCTCTTCTTCAGTGCTAGGCCCTAGATCCTTCTTTCAGGACCGTCCCTCTTGCCTCTACCACCGCGTCCTCCGACCTCCAGTCTGTAAGGAGATCAGCTGTGAGTGCTGACCATGCAGGTCTTAGATCTTGCTGTGGTCCAGCTGAGCTCTGCACACGAGCCTAAACACTGGTTTTAGACTTCTGGGCAGACCTTGAGATACCTCATCCCTATAATCAGGTCCCTTTACAAGGTCTTTTTGGGGCCACTGGTCCGTTTTGCACTCTGCCACCTCCAGCGAGAGACTCATTCTTTCGGCCCCTGCTTTCAACCAGCAATTGATTGGCATCGGCCTCTGTGCTCTACCCACCCCTCCCCCACCCCCAGGTGTTTAAACCTGATAAGATAGCTTCCTGATCTCAAGTCGGAGTTAATTCCGTTGAAAATGAAGTGAAATTGAAGGTGAGGTGTTTCCACGGTAATCTGATGAGGAGAGCTTGAATGGAATAGAGCTAACTTGGTAGAAGCACCTGCAAGTTGGGTCCATGGTGGTCAGCCCCTCCCTGGAGGGGAAGAGCTTCGTTATGGCCCCTGAATCTCCTGGGGCCCCACTGATCAGACTCCAGCTCCACAGCTGTGTGCAGAGCCTGCTGCAGCATCTCTGTGCGGCTCCCATTGAATGGGTTTCACCGTTTCTTTGTCATATTGCTGCACTCGATTGAACTCTTAATCTTCATTGAATTCAGAAAAAGATTTATTTTTGTAACAAAATCGAATGAGAAACTTCAGTTTCATCTAATATGTCGTCGAAGTTCTTGGTTCAACCTACTGCCTCCAAGACATCCAGAGTAGTTACTCTCCCTCTTTTATCATTTTATAAATACTCCTTGGGACAGTGATCTCATACAATTACTGGGTGAGCAGTTGCATAGACACTACGTTATGCTGTAGCTCAGCATTTGCTCTCTGGCATGTCTTCTGTGGTTTAATTTTCTTGCAGACCATTGAAATTCTTCAGAGTGGGTCAGTAGCGTTCAGAAAGCACCACACCACATGACCAGGTTCTTTAGAACCAGGCTCAGACTAAGCTTTTCTCTTCATTGTGTGTGTGTGTGGGGGGGGGGGTGGGGATGGGAGGGGAGGTTGATAATGCATGCACATATCTGTTTGAAATAATCATTTTAATATTGTTGCCTTATCAAGAGTAACTCATATTCATTGCAAAAGAAAAGTTAAAGAGAAAAATTCACCCTTGATTCTAACAGTTACTGTTAACATTTTCGTTTCTTTCCAGACAGTTTTAAATTTTCCTCTTTACGTGGTTGAGCTTATACTACACATGATGCATTTTAACAGCTGCACAATATTCTCTCCTATGATTGTATTGAGTCATTAAAATACCCCATATTGTTGGACACAGGTTTTTTTTTTCCCAATTTCTTGCTATTATAAATAATATTGTGATGAACATCTACGTAAACAACTTATTTTAGGCCTTTTCTGATTATTTCCTTGGGATAGCTGACTAGAAATAGAATTATTGGATCAAAGAAGTATAATGTTTTTAAGGATACATGAGGGATACTGCCAGTTTTGCCTGTTACCCCACATTCTCACCACTGGTGACTAAAATGTGTTCCCTTTTACCTTGTTGAGCCCCAAATCAGTTCTACCCTAGAGGCAGCTTCATGGTCATGTTCACACAGAAAGGCTAAGGGTTTGAAGGTCAACTGCTGCAGCTCTGATTGACCCGCTGGAATATCTGGTTTGATAAGGTTTGACCAGGTCCTTGACAGGCTCACCGGCTGTTTATCTGTTAAAGCAGGAAAGTGACTCATATATTGGAATTACCTCTGCATCACCTCCCATTGCAAGAAACAGGGTTGTCCTTCACACCTCCGCCCCCCTCACTGTCCATATCCTGACCACTCTTTCTCAGTAATAGCTAGCCTAGCCTTGCCTTTCCACCTCCATCACCTCTGCGTTAATCCAGGCCTGTAACACATCCCGGTGAACAGCGTCCCCATCTTCCTAACCCTGTTTAGTCTTCCACATTGTCATATTCCAGAGTTCTCTTCTTGAAGACAAAGCTGATAAGGCCCGTCCCCTCCACTGCAGGAAGGCTCTAAATCTGTCATTGTTCTTCAAGGCCCTTTACGATCTGATCCCAACTTCATCTCCAGCCATCCTGCCTGTGGCCCTCACACCCCTCACTGTCGTTCCAACATGGCAAACTGTTGGATGCACCACCGTCTACTTGCAGTGTCCTTCCTTCCAGCTTCTTTATCTTCTATTCATCCCTCGAAGTAAAACTAAAGCATCAAATCCTGGGTGAAGCCTCTCCCAGTTCCCCCAGCAGACAGTTGCTTCACCCTCCGTGTTGTGTTGTCCAACTCCACGTTGACTTCACAGCCCTGTGGCTGCTGCGTGGTACCTGGTGAGGAGTCCTGGTCGCCAGCCTGTCTCCACCACTTCTGCTCAGTCCTCTGGGTCAGGGTCCTGGTCCTGCCTTTTTTCCCATTGATGATAAAAGTTTGTAGAATAAGTGAATGAATGTCTTTATAATGTTTAACACATAATTACTATTTTTAATATCTTAATTTTATAGTTTTAACTTCACAAATATTAGCATTGATTTAATATATTAAGATGTAGTAAGTGTTTTTGCCTAGATCTTAAGAAAATACAGACCAGTGCTTGGCCTTGACTTGAATTTCTTTTATTACGAAGTCCTCATCCTTTTTTTTTTTTTTTTTTTTTTTTTTTACTTTATTTTAGTGGTTTGGGGGAAATTGCCAAATATACCCTCTTTCCTGGCAAAGGAAATTTTTATTTCCTTTTTTTAAATAAATTTATGTATTTTATTTATTTTTGGCTGTGTTGGGTCTTCGTTGCTGCACGCGGGCTTTCTCTAGTTGCGGTGAGAGGGGGCTACTCTTCTTTGCGGTGTGTGGGCTTCTCATTGCAGTGGCTTCTCTTTGTTGTGGAGCACGGGCTCTAGGCGCACGGGCTTCAGTAGTTGCAGCACACGGGCTCAGCAGTTGTGACTCGCGGGCTGTAGAGCGCAGGCTCAGTAGTTGTGGCGCACGGGCTTAGTTGCATATGGGATCTTCCCGGACCACGGTGCGAACCCCTGTCCCCTGCATTTGCAGGTGGATTCTTAGCCACTGCACCACCAGGGAAGCCCCCTCATCCTTTCTGTGCCTCTTTCTCATTCCCTTCCTCCTCTTCTCTAAGATGAGAACTGGCAAGATGCCTGTGGGAGGAAAAGCACAGGAGAAGGTGATGGACAAGATAGGGTGGGGGAATGTAACCTTCTCTTCTCCCAGGTCTTTGCACAGTAATACGTTACTCAAATTTTATGCGGTGACATTGGTCCATCATGTGAGCTGTTACAAGGTTTATGTGAAATATAATCAGTAGTATTGCCTTATGAAGAAATGCTTCCTTTCATAAAGAATTCTCTGCATAATAGACTCTAGATTTGATGGCAAATCTAATGTCCTCAATGACGTGTTGGCTCAAGGTCAGTATATTACTTGAATTAAGTTCATTACATGATTCTACTCATCCATTTGACATGTACATTTTGGGTACCTTAATGAAGTCACCTCCTCTAAGGATTTCAGATTAGCAAAAACTTCTACCACGAGTTTGGTGTGAAAGCCTCCAAGTGAGTTTTTAAGGTTAACATTCAGTGCACCAGAACCCTTTCTGTGGAACACTCACAAATACAGTGAAGTACATTTTTAAATAGATATTGAAAAAGAATTTCTGCTTACAACTAGAACTTTCTGTGATTGCTTAATATCCCTTGCTGAACATCAAGCAACAGTAATGAGAGAAATAATGAAAATGCATTGGGAAACAGAGATTATGCATTTTAACACTAGACGTAGAGTCCTTTCCATGCTTACTTATAACACTCCACAATGGACCAAGACATACCTTTGGAAACACAAAATCCTATAGTCATAGGACATTATTAGTGCCATTTAGTCAGGGGCATATGCTTGAGTAATTGGTAAGAAGAGAATGTGGATTCCAAAGACAGATATTTCTGCCTGTGACCCTCCTCTGGAAAAGCTCAACAGGAAGCTTCATGCTAGGTCTTTACAGAGTGGTTCCAGCCGCCCGGGAGCGCTTGGCTACAGAGGCTGGGGTCCTGACGCCCTGCATATAGATGTTCCTCATTGCCCCTCAGGCATTGTGGGTTCTGTCCTTTGTGCCTGGGCAATGAATACTGCCCCTCTCAGAGCTTCCAAGGTGCCTTCCAGGGAGAAGACACCACTTCTCTCCTAAGGAACTTTCCTTCCAGATGCCTTTATAGTTTTTCATTTACTAGTGACCAGTGGTGAATGGATCTGCCCATAGAATCTGAGCATAAAATTTCCCCAGCTTTGTAGGGTCATCCAGTTATCGGCCTGGCCAGTGACAGGGAGGGGCTGCCCCACCCCCATCCCGTGTTTCTCCATTGATTGGCCCCATCGCTGCTCTGCTGGGCATTGGGCCTCACTCTGAGCTCTAGAGGGAATGTGACCACTAGTAAGTTCAGAGAAACCAGGAGAAGGTGTTGAATCAAAGAGAAAGGAACTTTCAAGGAAAAGGTTGGGAGAGGGAAGATGAGAGGATGGTAGGGGAGAACGGAGAAAAAAGACAAGCAGAATGTGTTAAGCTGTAAATTCGGTTTTTGATTTTTTTTTTAATGAACCCTTGTTTTTTTGTTTTGTTTCTTTTTTAATTTTATTTATTTATTTATGGCTGTGTTGGGTCTTCGTTTCTGTGCGAGGGCTTCCTCTAGTTGCGGCAAGTGGGGGCCACTCTTCATCGCGATGCGCGGGCCTCTCACTATCGCGGCCTCTTTTGTTGCGGAGCACAGGCTCCAGACGCACAGGCTCAGTAGTTGTGGCACACGGGCCCAGTCGCTCCGCGGCATGTGGGATCTTCCCAGACCAGGGCTCGAACCCGTGTCCCCTGCATTGGCAGGCAGATTCTCAACCACTGCGCCACCAGGGAAGCCCTGTAAATTCTTATACATAAAAAATAGCTCTTAAAAATACATTGTTCTCAAAAAGCATAGTTTGCTGGGGAAAAAAAATGGATTGAAATGAATTGAGGTTGTTTTTGAAGTAGGAATGTCCTGGTTACTGAGAGGGAAATCCATCCAGCATCCCTGAAAAATGAAGGAAATGGTTCTCTGAATGCTGATTCCCTTCTGGGAGAGCACAGGAGGCCTGCCAGTTCCCTGCAACAGACCACTGTCATTCCTTATCACTCCCCTGCATCATTTACACAGATTAACTGGAGATGGGAATTTCTTCAGTTGTTTCTATAAGTATACTCAGCTGGACTTTTTCTCTCTTTCCATGGAACAAAACCTCTGATCCTGTCTCCCTACCTATCTGTATTTCAGTTTTAGTTTCTTCATGTGCTGTGTTCAACAGCCATGCGATGATTAAGTTTGTATATTTTGCAATGACAGTCTAATGACTCTTGGCCAACGGGTATCGTTCCCAGCTGGTTGTTATTGTTACCACCTGTGTCAGCCTTAGTGGCCCTTGATCAGGTTCAGGCCGCAAGATGAGAGTTCAGAGGCTTCTGCTGAGCAGAGGAAAACAACAGTAGGGACTGGGGAGGCGGAAGTCTTACCCAATTCTGGGAATCCTAGAGCATGTTGCGATTGCGTAGAGCTTTTCCCCTTCGTGTCTCAAGTATGATGAGAAATTGTGTTTGTCACATGGAGCGACTCCACCATGTGCCGTTCTTTTCACTAGAGGACACAATCCCAAAGAAGGTGGTGTGCCACTTCAGCGGGAAGGCCTACGCTGATGAGGAGCGCTGGGACATTGACAGCTGCACACACTGCTACTGCCTGCAGGGCCAGACCCTCTGCTCGACCGTCAGCTGCCCCCCGCTGCCCTGCGTCGAGCCCATCAACGTGGAAGGGAGCTGCTGCCCAATGTGCCCAGGTATCTAAGCCGCTGCCCTGCCATTTTCCAAGCTGTGATGTTGATTGAAGAGGAAACTAGGACAGACTCAGAACCTCCCCCACCCGTCCCTTAGCTCCTGTGGCCCAAACAGAGACCTGGCGGGTAACTTGAGAGCCTGTGACCAACTAGGTGAGTGCCTGATTTTTGGTTCCATGCCAGTATTGCTCTCTTCTGACTTGCATTCTCTAAACGTAAGTGGCAGACCTTATGGGTGTAACAGACCTGTGAGTGACACCTGCCGTGTCCGAGTAGCACAGTTTTAGCGCAGTGTTGGACGAGCCTAGCAGAAAAGGTCCATCATCGGACACAGTAGGGAATACACTTAACAGCTGTTCTAAGGTGAATATCTATCAGAACCAGAATGGAAGAGCTGCATTTAAAGAATACGAAGCTGGTCCCATCTTTCTTCAGTTCATCAGTTCCAGTAGTACCCAGGCCACCCCATGCAGCCTTCTCCCCATCCCTCCCGTGAACTTTCCATCTCTTCCCACCTAGACCGGAACCACGGAGCACGCCCCCAGCTGGCTGTTGCAGAATCACATGCCTACGTCTGTCCCCACATTCCACCCTTCATGTCAGCTCAGTAATCCGCCTCCCAGTTTCAAACCTAAGTCCCCCACAGCTGCCCAGATCCTCCCCAAGGCCTTCTCCTGGTTTCCATGTCTGTGTCTCCTGCCAAAACAGCTCCTTTGTTTTCTGCCCCTCGTTCCCAGCAATGCAGGACCTGAGCCCGCGGCAGGACAGCCTCTGGGCAGTGTTCCAGATCTAAAGCCCTGAACACACAGACTTCACAGGCAGTCCAGACCACACAGACCAAAGGGAGGGCTCACTCTAGGAGCCCAGAGAGGTCCTGAGCAAGTCAAGAGCCCCTCCATCTTCACCTCGATTCTGTGTTTTCTTGCGGCATTGTATTAGAGACTCTTGCTCCATGCAGCACAGTGGGCTAGGAGTCAGGGCAACTTAGAAGGGCATCTACACCGTGCACGTGTAAAATGGGATAGCCAGTTAAACCTGAAGAGTTTCACTGAGCTCTGCATACATTTGCCTTTTGTTTAGCTGTTGTGCAAACTAGCCCTAATGGGCACATCTAAAAATGTCCATTTATCCCCTAAAAAGGATGGGCTATTCTGCCAGTCAGGAGGCTGAGTCCTTTTCAGATCTCTTACTGGGTGCTTTTCATAGTTTAGTCTCCTTGGCCTTGTTTAAGGTGTAAATTGAGAGTCACAAGTTCACTTCTGTGATGTCGTATCCCTCGGTGTCCACATAGGGAAAAAACAAAATCCTTAAGTGTTTTGCGTGAGAAGAATGAGGAAAAGCATGTATTTCTCATTGGAGTTGCTTTATCTATTACATTTCACCTGTTTCACAAGTTTCATACCAGTTTTCCTAGTAATATGCCTTGAGCAGTTCAAATGGTGAAACTTGATCTTATTCAAGATTCATTTCGTGCCTACCCTATGCAAGCACTGCTCGAGGCCCTGGGGAGACAAGGGTGAATCCAACAAGTCCCCATCCACACAGCTGATGGTTTCGTAGGGAGAGACAGGCAGCACATAAGTAAACAGTAAACAGCACACAAGATGAGGATAAGGGTCACAGAGAAAACACATAGCAAGGCCGGGGTGGGGGAGGAGGGGCTAGGCAGAAGAGGAGACAGGATGTTCTGATAATCCGGGAATGCCTCACTGATCAGATGACATTTATAAAGGGACCCAGGAGAGTGGCAGGAATCATGGGGTAGAGGCAGAATCTCTGCGGTATAGGCAGGACAAAAGCCCAGCGGGTGGGAACATGCCATGAACGTTCAAAGAGAAGCAGGGAGGTTGTGTGGATGTGACCCCATGAGCAGGGAGGGTAACTAGAGGAAAGCAGGGAAGTAGCCGTGTGCCAAAACACGAGATCTCATGAGCGATTTTAGAATTTTATTGGGCAAGATAGAAGCTCTGGAGGGTTTTGAGCAGAGGAGTGATGGGACGTGACTTGCAGGAGTGGAAGCAGAGAGGCCAGTGATGCAGGTGAGAGCTGAGTGTGGCTTGGACCAGGGCAGTAGCTGTGGAGGTGGGAGAAGTGGTTGGGTTCTGATTCTAGTGAAAGGGTAGAATCCATAGGATTTGAACGTGATGTGAGGAGTGAGAGGAAGAGATATGCCAAGGACAACTATAATGTTTTTGACTAAAACATGGAGTTGCAGCTCTGGTGTAAAGTCAGTTTGGTTTGGGGAGTTTTTAGTTGGAAATCTCCATTGGACATCTAAGTGGAGATAATGAATAGACAGTGAATCTGTCTGATCTGGAGTTCAGGAGAGAAATGGGAGATGGATCTATAAACTTGAACGTTGTCAGCCACAGGTGGTTTTTAAGCCTTGAGACCGGACAAGGTCACTCAAGGAGTGAGTGGATATAGAGAGGAAAAGGGAGCCTGGGACTGAGCCCAGGAACCCTCCAACTTTGGGGTCTGGGCAGGTGGGGAGGGACTGGCAGAGGGAACAGAGAATGAGCCCCTGCCACCCGGGAAGCAACTGAGAGAGCTATGACCTGGGAGCCACATGGAGAGAGGGCAGGAGGAGTGCTCTTGGGTGACATCAGGTGAGAAGCAGGGACTGACTGCTGTGCATTCAGCGTTGTCCTACTCGTCGTGACGAGAGCCATTTCCGTACAGTGGTGGCAGCAAAACCTACTTAGAGTGGTTTCTAGAGAGAAGGGGAGGGGGTGAATTGGAGACAACCATTACACAGCCCAGCTACAGACCACGAGCGCTAAGTTCACAGATAGGATTTTCTTGTAGAGTAGAGGGGGGTCTTGGAGGCTTTCACTGAAGGATTGAGCTAGACCTTGAAAAACAGTGGGTTCCCTTAATTGGAGTGAAAGGGTGATCTGACCAAAGACCCTGAGACAGAAAGGTCAAGGCCAAATGCCCCTGGAATAGGGAGTTCTAGTAGCGGGAAATAAGGACAGAGAAGATGACTTTGGTCAAGATTTTTAGGGCCTTAATTGTCAATTGGAGAGGTAGATTTTGTCCTTTGTCCTTCGTGGCTCATTTTTGAGCAGATGAAACACAAGATCATGGAGGTGCTTTGGGGAGCCAAACAGTAATCTGTAGGAGGACTGAAGCAGGGAGAGACCAGAAGCCAGGACAGCTGTGACTTGCACTGTAGACGTCCCAGGTGTGTGATGATTAGGACCCAAAATCAGGTGATGGCGGCAGGAATGGAGGGAAAGATCTACTCTCCTCGGTTGTGAGTTTAATAGAGGAAAGAGTGCAGGTTTCACTAACATCCTGCTCATAACTAGAGATTTCTCCAACGACTTCTCAGTCAGCATTTACTGTTGGATTGGAATTTAATTTCTGTTAAGTCCCCCTTCTGCTTCTGATGTATTGTTCATGAATCATTTCTCCATCTTAACTCACCAAATTTTGCAGTCAGGCGAGCTCTGCCACCTTACATTTGATTAAGTGTGGCCTGCCAGGAAGCCTGGATTCCTGTCCCATTTTTCTCCTGGGCCCTCTGAAGTTTCAGGTTGCCGATTCTCACCTGGAAAGCTCAAGCTACCTGGCTTTGTCCCCTATGCACATCAGCTAACGTTCTGAATAGCCTCACCTTTACAAAGCACTTTCCCCCTCTGCCATCTTTGGATACAAGTACCAGACCTGTGAACTGATTCGCTGGTTAGTACTTGTCCCATTTTATAGAAAACTGAGGGTCAGAAAAGTTAAGTGAATTATCCAAAGCCATGCAGCTAGTTAGCAGACGACCCAGGAGTCCCCAGTCCTAAGTTGACTTATGGTTCCATCTCCCAGAAAACGGTGTCCTCACCTTGTAAGCCCCAAGCACCCTGCCCCATATCCAGAAAAGGACATTTTAAGGAGGGTGGCTCTTACAGTGGGCCAGGTGCCTCTGACTGTAAAATACATCCCCAGTAAGTTGTCTTAGGTTCCTCTGAAGTTCAGGTCAAATCTGACCCCAGTTGTAATTCTTTAATTGTGACCAAGTGGGCCGTGATCTATGCCACCTAGCCAGGTAAAGTTTTGTGTCACTCCCCTGGCCCTGTCATCCACAATGCCAGCAGCTTTATAAAGGGCTCTTGTAGTAAATGCCGGAAGGGTTCTATTCTAGAGTTGGGGTTGAATGCAGTCTTTGGCCATGGCAGGCCTGGGCCTAGGCATGGAAACACAGCGGCACCCACACTTCTTTTTGTTTCTTCAGTTTTTTTTGCTGAAAGATTTATCATTTTTGGCAAAACTGCTCAGAGGTGGCTTCCCTCTTAAGTTCACATCAAAGGGAAATGACACTCTCCCCTTAGACTTGAGGGCTCTGAACTAGAGCTTTGAGTATTTTATGATAAAGGGGGTGTGGGTAGATTTTAATCAGAGCCGAACTGAGTTTAGTGGAGCAAACTGGTCCAGAGGACATGCCATGAGCTGCCAGCCGGTGAGAAGTAACTCATCATGAGAGGCCCATGAGGGCAGGACTGGTCCTGCTCACAACTGTATCCCCCAAACTTAGGCCAGTACCTGCCACATAGGAAATACTTGGGAAATATTTGCTGAACAGTGGTGATTAAGTAATCACTGAGTAAGACATCCTCCTCCATCCTAGGTAGATCCTTCCAACTTTCCCCTCTGTTGCCAAGGAGAGCCTTTCTAAGCACCTGTGGGAAGAGAACTCACAGTGTCAAGTCTGTGTTGCTTGTAGGGTTTCACTGAAATCTACCTGTAGGCAGGTATGAGGCACAAGAATTTCAAAGCTGCTTGCCTGCTGCTGTCACTCAGGAAAGACCCTGAGCTGAACTGAATTGTCCCCAGCCCTGGGGGTCTCAGCAGAGGAGGTCTTTGCTGCTTAGCTGCTGACATTCACAGGTTTTCTGCATGGATCTCATGTTAGCCTTTTCTCCCGAGGCCTCAGAAGGCAGTGGCAGGTCAGCCCCTGTTGTGATAGGAAAGCTCAAGGCCGTGCGCTGGACCAGACAGGGCAGGGGCTCAGGGTGCCCTGGCACTGTAAGATGTCATGTAAATGTCAAGGGGGTTTTCTTCCCAAATTCCTCCAGGAAATTGGTATCACATATCGAGCTGTCTCAGTGGGCGAGCTGAACGCCATCCCTACACACACCCACCCCAGAACCACCCAGCCCGGACCTGTTGAGTCAGGACCTGTGAGCATCAGCACATTTTATAAGCTCCTCAGGTGATGCAGTTATGATAGAAAAGTTTGCGATCACTAGTTTATACTCAGACCCCTGCTTCTGTGAATGAAAATGTTTTCAATAACTTCTCTTTTTAATTCTAGAGTTTTTAGAGACCTATTGAACCTTTCAAAACTCTAAGAGTGTCTAGTTCTTGCCGTGTTTGAGGTCTTATAATTTAAGTAAGAAAAGCTAAAGCCAAAGTGACTTCATTCTTAGGGGCAATAGGAAGACCTGGGCTTTGGAATCACAGAACTGGATTGGAAGCCCAGCTCTGCTGGTTCCTGGGTGCATAATCTTGGGCAATTTCTTAACGTCTTAGCATTTATTTCCCTGGCAGGTGCTCAGTTAACTCACAGTGGAAGTTTAGCACGTATTCTATTCTCTATCACTCTTCCCTTCTCTCAGATTTATCCTTTTTAAAGTTCACTTCTTGAAAGGCTGGTAACTTTGGGATAGACAGTGATCACTGTGAGCAGAGAGGATTTTCTTTTAACTTATATAACGTATTTCATGCATTTTATTTTGGACTAAATTAGGCTGTATATTAGTGAGTATTTCGTATTACCAATGTTGGGTAACCTTATTATAAAAATCAGTTAATAATATGGCAGGCCCTGGCCAAGAAGTACGTGATTGAGGCTGACTTCTGTTGTTATATTTTGAAAAGAGATTCTTAAGAATTACTTCTTTTAAAAGTTGGCTAATTATTGTTAGCCAGATGAAGTAGGGATATACAGATATTTATGTAGGAACCAAGGAAAGCTTTGGATTTTCTCACTGGTCCCTTTAGAACTTGGCTTCAAAAAAAAAAAAAAATCCTGATATTGGAGATTAATGAATATCATTCTTCTCAGTTTTATTTCATGTTGTAGTATCTTGTTGACCAAAGTGTCTATATGATCGAGTTAGGTAATATTAATATGTTTACTCAAGATCAGTTTCCAATCTACATGGTTCCAGGAATAACATAGTAGACATTTAAGACTTAAATCGGGCAGCCCCTCATGAGCTCTGCCAACATCCATTCCCATTGAGGGGAAGGGAGTGGAGGGGAAATGAATAAAGAATGGAAGATGCTTTAACCTTTTCACTTCCTGTGACATATTTCATATAAATGATTCAACACTCATTTATTAAAGAGCAAGTTATTAAAGTATAATTTAGCAGATGGAAAGTAAAAGAAATCCTTTCATTTCAGCCAGTGACCATCAGCTTGCACGAATCTGTAGAGCCAACAGCATTTGTCATGAAAAAGCAGAGCTTCTGACCCAGGTGGAGGAGTAATCTTCTCCCATCTTTTTAAATGGTTATAGGACATGTTTCCCACTCCTACAAAGCTAGTAACTCTCTAGCATTAATGATGTCAAGGTGGAAACTGGATCTTTCATGTCCCAGGACATGTTGTGTTGTACTGAAGGCACCATCCATTTGGATTGAGGAGACAAGTCAACAATAAGGAGCCCATCCATCATCTCTTATGAAAAATGTCCCCTTCTTTTAGAAATGTATGTCCCGGAACCAACCAATATACCCATTGAGAAGACAAATCATCGTGGAGAGATTGACCTGGAGGTTCCCCTGTGGCCCACACCTAGTGAAAATGACATTATCCATATCCCCAGAGGTAAGTGCCAAAGTCAGTTGAGATCTGTCTAGTCTTGTGTATGGTTTACTTTTTTTTTTTTTTAATTTTCAAAACTTCTTTTGGGTAACCTTTTAAAATACGTGCCCAAGTAAGTTCAAATAACCACTCCAAGAAAGACCTGCTTGGCTGTAACATATTTAACAACCCAGGATGATGAAATAAGTCTGCAGGTAAGTGGGTAAAATGCCTCTTTTCTGGTCCCACATGCTCAGAGGCTTAATGATGATGGAAAGAAATATGTCCCTGGTCATAAGAGCTTCTTGGTATCTGGAATTTCTAAGCCATCTCTCAAAGGTATGTGTGTGAATAAACTTTGTAAGCAGAGTAATAATAAATTACTCACTTGTCCCTGTGGATTCTGTACTAAGCATTTATGCCATTAGGTTACCCTCTACTTCCAGGTAGTTTTCACTCCATGAGGAGTTCAGTTTATTACTAATGTGTTGATTTTTCCACTCATCAGGCTTAGTCCATGTGGTTTTTTTTTTCCCCTTGCTCTGTCCTTTTAGTCGTGTGTAATAGAGATGTTATTCTGCCTCTCAGCAGCTAAGTGGTAAAGCAAGGCCAAGTTCCTGTCAATCTTGCCTTCTCTCTAAAAGTAGTCCTCTTGATCAAAAGAGTATAAGCTTGCTCTTAGTCATGACTCAGTACTGCCTCCTGTCTACTCCAAGGACATTTTCAAAATCACTGTTAGACTGTTTTTATATTTCTTTTGGAAGAAGCAGTATTCATTGCTTGAGAGATTAATGGTCTGTTACACTAGATACTGTGTTATGCTTGGATCAAGCCAGATGACCAGAGCACCAGATTCCTGGACCCATGTTTTGGCTCCTTATATAATTGCTGACTGAATGGTGCTTCAGCATTATGTTTACAGTCATTCAGTCAACAAATATTAGTGCCTACTCTGTGCCACACACTGATCTGGATGCTGAGCTTTAGTCATAAGAATAGCCATATTTATTATGTTACATTGAGGACTCTGTATTACATAATATTTCTGTTATAAAGACCCTGAGGAGAAATTTCTTCATATATCAGTAGCAAGAAAATTTATGATTCTCCTAAGCAACTGATTTGTTTTAATCTTAAAGACATTGTGAATCTTATTAATGTTGCTTATTTCCATTTTTGCTTTGGCTGCTAGGAAGCTTAAAGCTAATCTTATGGTCTGCTTTTTGCATCAAAACAGAATTTAAGGACTAAATTTTGTAACAGACCTCAACTGAAGCTTCATTTTCCTTTCCCCAAGATTTTCCTTAATTTACTTTTTAATCTTCTTATATGACATATATTCCTAAAAACACTTCCAATATCATTTGGAATGTGGGAAGGTGAAAATTCATTCTTTATTCATTGTGTTTTTGAAACCTGAATTCATCAATAAAATGTTACTTTTACCTTTGGCAATTAGAAACTACTCTTTTTTTTGGCCGCACCGCACGGCTTCCGGGATCTTAGTTCCCTGGCCAGGGATGAAACCCGCGCCCTCAGCAGTGAAAGTGCGGACGGGGTCCTACCTACTGGACCACCAGGGAACTCCCCCCTTTGGCATTTTTCTTGATGCTGATAAATATGTTCCCTTTTTCTCCCCCCTTCCTATAAAGTATTACCATCTAAACTGTCTAAAATAACTAGGAAGGGTCTCTTCTTCCCGTCCCCCCAAATACACACAGAAGGATATTAATTAAAATCTGAGTTTTAAACTATAGACAGTATTAACATCACAAAGCTGTGCCACTTCATGAGCTGAGTTTCCAAAACAATTTAAAAGCAAGTCCTTTTGATTGCATGTGTTCTGCATCTTTCGCTAACCTGGTCTTTGATGCATTTAAAGACATCCTGACTACAGTGGTTTATTTGAAACAAAATAAAAGAAAAATAAGGAAATCTTCAGAGAGTGCTCCTGATTGGTATCTATTTAAATCTGTTATCTCTGTCTGCAGTGTTCATTGCAAGAATGATGATTTAAAGGAAAAGACCATCATTTATAAGAGCAAAATTAAACGTCCCTTGTACAATAACTAAGGCAGGAAAATGATCCAATAGGTCCAGTGAGTTTTCAAGTTTATGAAAAGTACAGCATTTTTGCTTAGAGCTCAGTAAACCAGAATATTAACCAAAAGACCAAGCTTTTGATTCTGGCTTGGTTTTTACGAGTACACTACTAATTAGTCTTATCTATTACACTACTAAGTAGAAGCATATACTTTGTCCTAGTCTCCTATTTGTTAGTAAACAGGGAGCTAAGCTGATGTTTCTGCTTCAAAATCTTAGAAGATCATAAAGGTTAACATTAATCAAAATATTTTCAGTAGTCTAATTTTAGTCACTTTTTAAAAAAATGTTTTTTAATTTTTTTATTTACTTATTATTTTTGGTTGCATTGGGCCTTTGTTGCTGCGCACGGGCTTTCTCTAGTTGCGGCGAGCGGGGGCTACTCTTCGTTGCAGTGCACGGGCTTCTCATTGTGGTGGCTTCTCTTGTTGTGGAGCACGGGCTCTAGGTGCGCGGGCTTCAGTAGTTGTGGCACACGGGCTCTGGAGCACAGGCTCAGTAGTTGTGGCGCATGGCCCTAGTTGCTCCATGGCATGTGGGATCTTCCTGGACCAGGGCTTGAACCCGTGTCCCCTGCATTGGCAGGCGGGTTCTTAACCACTGCGCCACCAGGGAAGCCCTAGTCACTTTTTTTTTTAAAGTTTACGTAAGAACTTTCTTATTTTCTTTACTAGCTAGAATCAGCATCATCCTGCCCAATTACTAAACCTTCTCATCCTAATATTTTCTTTTTTACATCCATCCCTAAGAGCTCTGCTCTCTCATAAGAGCTCTTTGGATCCACATTAGACTTTAATCATGTTTTAGCCTTAAAGTACTAGGAAGCAATAAAACCACGTTGCTGATCTCTATTTGCAATGTAATTAAAATAATCCTTAAAAATTCTGGTTTAGGTAATAAATGCTTGTAATTTTTTTTTCTTCTAGACGTGGGTCCCCTCCAGGTAGATTACAGAGATAATAACAGGCTGCACTCAGGAGAAGATTCTTCGCTGGACTCCATTGCCTCAGTTGTGGTTCCCATAATAATAGGCCTCTCTATTATTATAGCATTCCTGTTCATCAATCAGAAGAAACAGTGGATACCACTGCTTTGCTGGTATCGAACACCAACTAAGGTACTGTACTGACAAAGTTTCAGCCTCTTAAACGATCAAACTAGGAAAGTTTGTATGTTTAGATTTCCTTAGTTGCTTGATATCTTCTCTATTAGCCAGTGAAATGTTTACTTTGCTCTTCATAGCTTCAAATGCACATCAAGCTGTGGTGATCAAGATATATAGTATTTGCCCTGGGCTAGATGGCTGGATCAAGTCTCCATCAGTTAATGAATCCTGACCTTTCACAGATCCAATTTCCTGGATTTACTTTAAAGTTTTCAAATAAGCAGATACCCCTGGATTGATTCCTAAGTGATTGTTGTTTATATTAGAAATTAAACCTTGGTCACTTGGTATTTCTCAATCATCTATCAACATAGAATTGGGAGAGGAAGAAAAAAAATCACAAGGTTAGGGAGATAACACACGGAAGAGGGCAAGAGGAGAGCTAAAAGATCATGACAATGTACAAAAGTCCAAAGGACAGGCAGATGTGTCAAAGGCAGGCAGAAAGGGGAAAGGTAGCAAACGATGAAGAGATTGTGTGAAATAATACCAGACAAGGTGGACAGAGTCAGATTTCATATTGCAGGGGAAAGAATATGTGTTTGTTGTCAATACAAATGCAAAGGGCCTCAATCTGCCTATTTTAAAAAGCAGGAAATAATTCATTTTCATGAAGGGAAATAAATCATAATTCCTTTGAACACTAACTCTACCTTTTGCAGTTTGGTTTTTACTAAAGAAAAAAGATATACAACCTCAAGAATTGAAAACAGCCAATTTATCATCCAGATAATACTTTCACGTAAAATTTCCGTCAGATGGTTATCCTACCTCTGATTTTCTTACAACAAATATGTAAATTGCCTCTGTGCTGGGCACATGCTGGGTCAGGATACAGGGCTGCGCAAGACACAGTCTCTACCTGCAAAGCTGGGGAGAGAGCCGCTCATAGTGTGTATGGCTGGATATAGACAGACTGGCCCAACCTGGGATGCTGATTTTACAGCCTGATAAGAAATGGTCCGTTTATCTTAAAATCTGCCTATCTGGTACCTTCCACTCATCTTTGAACCCTCTTAAGCACTAGTCTGTACTTCAAGGATTTGAAAATAATCATGTCACTTCCATATTTTCTCAGTCCCTTCATCCCCTCCGTTTGACGTAAGTTATTGACATTTCACCCTTAAACACAGTTTGTCAGTATCCCTCATAAGAGTACAGTTGGCAGCACTTCCCTGGCGGTCCAGTGGTTAAGGCTCCACACTTCCACTGCAGGGGGCACAGGCTGGATCCCTGGTTGGGGAGCTAAGATACCACGTGCCATGCGGCGCAGCCACAAAAAAAAAAAAAGTATAGTTGGCACCAGACCAGGATGTGAACCCACGTAGTCTGCCCATCCGTGTGCTGTGATGCTGTTTTCTCACTTGAATGAGGTACTAAATATCTGTTGATCTGAGATAGATATGTAAAGCAGCTAATTCTTTGTGGTTCTTTTTCCTCCTCCCATTAAATAGCCTTCTTCTTTAAATAATCAGCTGGTATCTGTGGACTGCAAGAAAGGAACCCGAGTCCAGGTGGACGGTTCCCAGAGAATGCTGAGAATCGCAGAACCAGACGCCAGATTCAGTGGCTTCTACAGCATGCAAAAACAGAACCACCTACAGGCAGACAATTTCTACCAAACGGTGTGAAGAGAGGCAGTGTGGATGAGGTTTTGAAAGACAGAAAAACAACTCAATCTGCTCTTAAACTAGAATTCGTGCACTTGCTTAGTGGATTGTTTTGGATTGTGACTTGATGTACAGCGCTGAGGACTTCCTGGGCTGGGCTCTGTCGACAGCAGTGTGCAGAACAAGCATTCCCACTCTTCCTCAAGATAACTGACCAAGTGTTGTCTTAGAACCAAAGGTTTTAAAGTTGCTGAGATACATTTGCTTGTAATATAGCTGTAGAGATACTTGGGGACGGGGACAGTGAGTTCGGTCGGGGCGAATGGGTGGGAGGGTGGTGATGGGAAGACAAATTGGTCAGCTTGGCTTGCAGAGAAATCCAGTCCAGTGGCCCAGAGGATATTTTTTTTCCTGTTGCTCGGAAGACTTGCACTGGTTGCTGCAAAGCTCAGGCCTGAGTGAGCAGGAAAACAAAAAGGCCTTGCGATCCAGCTGCCATAACCACCTTAGACTACCAGACGAGCACATCAGACCCTTTTGATAGCCAACCCAGGCCTAAAGCCACATGCTTCTTTTATATACAGTCACAGCTGCAGTAGGTGGTGAGGAAGCAAGAGAAATGGGGTAGCGACGTTTCTCTAAAGCGGGTGATTAAGGATATATACAGTTATACTTTTTGCTGCTTTCTTTTTCTTCCAAGCCAATCAGCCAGTTCCTAGCAGAGTCAGCAAATGAATAAAACCTGAGTCGTTTCTTGATGTGAGCACTGGAGCTTTTCTGACAGCAGCGTGGCAGGAAGGAGAAGAGGGTGAAGGACACCAGGCATTTCCAGGGGCTATATACTTCCTTGTTTGTTGTTGCTTTCTTCTGTTCCGTTGGTTGTTCATAGTTTTCGTTGAAGCTCTAGCTTAAGAAGAAACTTTTTTTAAAAAAAAAGACTTTGTTTGGGGATCTTTTTTTCCTTATTATATACTGATTCTACAAAATAGAAACTACTTCATTTTAATTGTATATTATTCAAGCACCTTTGTTGAAGCTCAAAAAAAAAAATTATGCCTCTTTAAACTTTAGCAATTATAGGAATATTTATGTAACTATCTTATGCTTCAGAAAAACAAAAGTATTTGTGTGCGTGTGTATATAATATATATGCATATATATTTATACACATACAATTTATGTTTTCCTGTTGAATGTATTTTTATGAGATTTTAACCAGAACAAAAACAAACAGGCATTCCATATCAGTGCTTTTGATCACTTAAATTTTTGATTAACACAAAGTCTCAATCTACTTGCAGTTTAATTGGGAAGAGAAACGTGTGAGTGTTGGGTGTATGTGTGTTTGTGTGTGTATGCACACGCCTTGAGCAGTCAGCATCGTACCTGCTATGGAGAAGGTATTCCTTTATTAAAATCTTCCTCATTTGGATTTGCTTTTGGTTTTCAATTTGCTCACTAGCCAGAGACCTTGATGGCAGTTTATCTGCATCACTAATCAGCTCCTGGATTTTTTTTTTTTTTTTTCTTTCAAACAACTGTTTGAAACAACTACTGGAATATTGTCCGTAATAAGCTGGAAGTTTGTTGTAGTTTGCCTCAGATATAACTGACTGTATACTATAATGTTAACTTTTCAAACAGCTCTTAGCACTTTTATACTAATTACCCATTTGTTGCATTGATTTTTCTTTTTAAAATGCTTGTTGTGAAAGACACAGATACCCAGTATGCTTAATGTGAAAAGAAAATGTGTTCTGTTTTGTAAAGGAACTTTCAAGTATTGTTGTAAATACTTGGACAGAGGTTGCTGAACTTTAAAAAAAATTAATTTATTATTATAATGACCTAATTTATTAATCTGAAGATTAACCATTTCTTTTGTCTTAGAATATCAAAAAAAAAAAAAGGAAAAGAAAAAGGTGTTCTAGCTGTTTGCATCAAAGAAAAAAAGATTTATTATCAAGGGGCAATATTTTTATCTCCAAAATAAATTTGTTAATGATATGTTACCAAAATAGACTTACATCAGCCTGATTAGTATAAATTTTTGTTGACGATTAATCCATTCCTGGCATAAAAAGTCTATCAAAAAATTGTAAATGCTTGCTTTTTGTTTTTTCAATCATGGCCATATTATGAAAATACTAACAGGATATATAGGACAAGGTGTAAATTTTTTTTATTATTTTAAAGATTTGATTTATTCTGAGTGCTATATCTATTACTCTTTTACTTTGGTTCCTGTTGTGCTCTGTAAAAGAAAAATATAATTTCCTGAAGAATAAAATAGATATATGGCACTTGGAGTGCACTATAGTTCTACAGTTTGTTTTGTTTTCTTCAAAAAACAAGGCTGTAAGAGGATTACCTGCAACTTGATTCTTGGCAGCAAATAAACACTTTGACTCTAAATCACACAGTGTCACTTTCAAAAAGATTCTGTGTCTGAGATGAGAAAGATGACTCGTCCTTTTACTTTAAGGCTGTCAGTTCCGGCATCACAAGCAGCCCCAGTGCTTCTCTCAGAAGGCAGGCCTTTCCCAAGGAATCCTTGTTAAAAAAAAAAAAAAAGGTGTCGTCCCCCCCCCCAGCCCCCCGGCCCAGCAATCAAGTGTACAGCACAGGGATGCTGCTGAGAGAGAAACTTAAAACCTACCTGTTGTCAGTCACAGATCAGAAACACGCCCATCTCGTCATTAGAGTCAAACTCATTCACCATGTGTAAGAGAAAGGTTTTATAGTGGGAAACCCTAGGGTTTTACTGATGCTGAAGAAAGAGGTTACCAAGCAAAACAGGGGAAACCTCATTAGGAGGGGACTTTGACAGGAAAAAATAGCATATTTTTCATACATTTCAGAGGCATCAATTTAAGAATGAACTGTAAACAGACCACTGTTGAGTCGCTTCAAAAAAAAAATCTCTTTTGACCCTTTAGGATGCCCTCCAAAGTGATATTTTTTCAGTATAAGACAATTTTTACAAATTCAGATTAAATTATTATTATTATTATATTAGTATGCCTCTTCATCAGTTCAAGGGCAAGGGACAAATTGGTTCCACATATCCGCTTTCAAATAAGACATTAATAAAACAAGGAACCATCTCAAGTTCCACATACTCCTAGAGAACGGCTTAAGTGCCACGCTGGCATCAACTCCAAACTGAGCCACTGCCGTTGCAGTCCTGGTGTCCCAGTTACGGAGCAGAGTCAGGAATACGGGTAGCTCTGTATGCTCACAGATGTTTAAGTGGAATTTTAAAAGCCCGACAGCAGGTCCTATACAGACTCTACTTACACTCACGTTGTCAATGGGAAGAAGCTGCCGTGGCTGTTAGGAATGCCTCACGGACCCAGAAAAAGAACAGGACTTCCATCATTCCACAGCAGCTTAGCACGATCTGAAAAAAGTCCCTCTCTCCCCTCCTTAGCATCATGAGGCTAATCAAGATTTCACCAGCTCACACGCTGTAATGATGGACAATGTGTGAACAGTGAGGGGAGGGATCCAGCACTGTTAAGGGAAGAAAAAAATCAAAAAACCAAAAACTCAAAAATAAAGCTCTCGAGTGTATATTACCTTTTTTTTTTCCCAATATTTATTAAATGACATTGACTTGATTGGAACTGGCAAACGTTTTTCATGACTAGTGATGGATCCATGAGTAGCTGTTTCTAGAATTAGTACTTTAGGAAAACACATAGGCATGAATAAAATATAACAGTAACAGGAAACGGGCAATGCTGCAGCATACAGCTTCTTAAGCACCTCAAAGGATACAAACTCCTTTTAAAGGACACTTCTTCACAGACAAGTGAAATGAAGCATTGAAACCTCTAAAGTTAAACAATACAAGATTCTGAAAGTAAATGGCATCTTAATGGTTAAAATATGAACAATGGTGAAACGCAGCAACCTCTGAAATCAGTCATCTCCAGCTGTTTTGATATTGACTAAGTATTAAGCCAAGACAACGCATATTCTGGTTTCCCTTCTTCCAAGAACACCTCAATTTTTAAGTCTTAGTCTCTCTGGACAATACTGGTAGGTAATAGTTACACTGACAATTCTCTTAACAAAAAAATCAGTGTTGGTTCTTGCCAGCACTGAAAAATAACGAGTATAAATCTCTCAATGCTTTGATCTAGTTCTTGAGTGAGTGCAGTTTAGATCTAGAAAGCCTTAAAAACTCAAACAGGCATGAAAAATATAACTGCACGTGCACAATTATCACTCCCCCATACTCTATAAAGCTGGAAAAGAGAAGAGTTCATAATTGTTAGTATTTAACAAAAAACCATCTATAGAATTCAAAATAGTGCCATAGTTCCCTCGGTTCGTAATATAAAGCATTAGAGAAGGCATGATCTAGTAATACTGAATCACAAACCCAAGTTCAGGTGTCCTGAGTTTCCAATAGCAGGAAGGTAATGGTAGCCAGCTTTCAGAATAATGCTATAAGCAATTTAGTTTGCTGTCCACGGAAGATAAAGCTGTTCCTGAAGTTATGCTGCCCTATGTAGGACACAGAACTAGAGGAAGAAAAACAAAACAAAACAAAACAAGACAAAAACTTTTAAATAGAAATGAATATTTTGTATATATTTACACAAGATGTATATATATTTATACACATTTTTATGTATATACATTTTATATGTATATAAAAAACACCATTAGAACTAAACATTAATGCAAGGATCTATAGTAGCAATTTTTTTCTAAGGTATAAAAGGCTACACCCAACAATGAAACGTTTTCTCAAGACACATTGATGAGAATTGCCCAGAAATGAGATACCAAAAGGCCATGTCTCTTATGGTACCACTTAGAGATATAAACCCATAACGTTAGCCCTGTACAAGGCTTATAACACAGCAAACGGCTCCCCAGTGAAGTCAAAGAAGGATCCAAGTGTCTGCACACAATTTTCTTCCCATCTGGGGTCAGCACAGTGGCAGCCAGAGCTACACTACTAGCCTTTGGTACAGCTGTTGAGGGCCGGGGTGGGAGCAGGCTGCGGGGGCGTAATTACACAGCAGTGAGAAAGAAAAGCTTAAGTAGCCCATACGGCATCCGTCCCATCTTTTCCAGGCCAAATGAGGCCACTTTTCTACCTTCTTTCACGTCTCACCTTCGCACTGAAATTAAGGTGGTATATGTAGGCAGCTAAGCCATAGTCGCTGGCATTAAAAACAACAAGGAGAAAGTCCCACCAGGAAAGGGGAAGGAGAGTTCTCCCTTGAGCAATACCCTCTTCCTGGGCAAAATGTTCTACTGGTCCCCAAGGAAGAGAAATCACTAACTGGCTATGGATTTCCAGAATGGGTGGAAAAGAGCGTTTTAAACAGCCCTCCATCCTCACCTTCCCACGCATGTGAACTCCTCTGAGTGTTACACGCCCCTCTTCATTTTCTCAGAGCACAGAGTCGCCCTTTAGTCTGAACCCCAGCTTCTTTTCCACCCAGTCCTCACAATACAAAGCCAAGACCAAAACCGCAACACATGCACACAAGCAGCTCGTCAGCCGCAGGTACAGTCTAGCTAGACCTGCGCTCGCAGACCAGAGCCAGCGGCCCGAGCAAGGGGAGCAGAGCTGGAGGCACGCCGCCTCCCTAGGGCAGGCGGCGCAGGGTCGCGGTTACAGTCCCAGGTTTTCAGGGAAGAAAGGAAAAATCACACCCCCACCATACGACCCAGCAATCCCACTCCTGGGCATATACCCTGAGAAAACCATAATTCAAAAAGAGACATGGGGGCTTCCCTGGTGGCGCAGTGGTTGAGAATCTGCCTGCTAATGCAGGGGACACGGGTTCGAGCCCTGGTCTGGGAAGATCCCACATGCCGCGGAGCAACTAGGCCATGAGCCACAACTACTGAGCCTGCGCGTCTGGAGCCTGTGCTCCGCAACAAGAGAGGCCGCGATAGTGAGAGGCCCGCGCACCACAATGAAGAGTGGACCCCGCTTGCCGCAACTAGAGAAAGCCCTAGCACAGAAACGAAGACCCAACATAGCAATCAATCAATCAACCAATAAATCTTCAAAAAAAAAAAAAAAAAAAAGACATGTACCACAATGTTCATTGCAGCTCTATTTACAATAGCCAGGACACGGAAACAACCTAAGTGTCCATCGACAGGTGAATGGATAAAGAAGATGTGGCCCATATATACAATGGAATATTACTCAGCCATAAAAAGAAACAAAATTGAGTTATTTGTAGTAAGGTGGATGGACCTAGAGTCTGTCATACAGAGTGAAGTAAGTCAGAAAGAGAAAAACAAATACCATATGCTAACACATATATATGGAATCTAAAAAAAAAAAAAAAGGTTCTGAAGAACCTAGTTGCAGGACAGGAATAAAGACACAGACGTAGAGAATGGACTTGAGGACACGGGGAGGGGGAAGGGTAAGCTGGGACGAAGTGAGAGAGTGGCATGGACATATATACGCTACCAAATGTAAAATAGAGAGCTAGTGGGAAGCAGCCACATAGCACAGGGAGATCAGCTCGGTGCTTTGTGACCACCTAGAGGGGTGGGATAGGGAGGGTGGGAGGGAGACGCAAGAGGGAGGAGATATGGGGATATATGTATACGTATAGCTGATTCACTTTGTTATACAGCAGGAACTAACACACCATTGTAAAGCAATTATACTCCAATAAAGATGTTAAAAAACAAATCACACGCCCACATCCCCCTGGAACACTGCTCTCTGGGTCATGAACTTCTCCCATGCAGTCTGATGATAAAATAGCTAGAGAATGCTTCAGAAGCTCATTCTATCTCTGGCCCTCATGGCAGTGCCCTAGGGACCCACTATAATTGAAAATTAAGACATGTTCTTTATGTGCATCTCATTCCTGATTCACATCTATGAAGAACAAACCTCAGAACAATCCAGCTTTCATACCAATGCTAGCACAACACAAAAGCAAACAAAGATGTCAGATTTTTTTGTTTTGTTTTGTTTTTAATTCAGAACGTAATAGGAAGAGAAAACCCTCCTCCATCAGAAAGAAAAGAAAAAAGCTTATTTAAAAAACGATCATGTCAACTTAGTCTTTTCTACCCTCCTGTTAACCTACTAATGGCTGCCTTGGTGTCAGGTCTTACAGGTGATACTCACGTAATACTCACTTTGTGCTCATGACTATACCAAGGGTTCCCCCTTTATGAAGCTATGATTGAAGAAAAGTCCCATCTGAGTTATCTAATGTCTCACAAATCCCAACCTTTGGTTCAGCTAGCTACTACTCTTGATGGAGAAGAGAGAGAACCCAAAGAAGAGAAGTGTGACCAGAGGAGGACTGCTCTCAAAATTGGATCAAACACTACAGGATGCATTTTACGATGCTCTGAAAATGTTACCTAAAAAACTGCTACTTTTTAAGAAATAATTTCACTGAAAAGTATTATTTTTGCCTATAATTAAATAAGTTCTTCAGTCCCTCTATCATCCAAATTTTCTTCCTTCCTCAGCAAAGTAGGTGAGCTCGTTAAAGTCTCAAACGATCTTCCTTTGCCTCATCACTATTCCCATCCCGTGAGATCCTGACCTTGCTCGTAAGATTTATGGCTCGTTCTTCACTGCCCTGGCTTTATGAAAGTCCATTCTTTTTCTCTTTCTCCCTCCGCTCCCTGTCCCTTACCCCATCCCCGTTCATATTCCCTTTGGGACTGTTAACTGATCTAACTGTTCCCTCCTTCATCCGTCCTTCTTCTAGTGTCCCCAAGATGACAGAGGCCACCTTTCTCAAATCCTCAGTGTCAACACCTGAGACTCACATAATTATGGCAATATCTCCATAATATTTCCTCCAATGCCTTCTTTTTTTTTTTGGCTGCTCCACGCAGCCATGTGGGATCTTATTTCCCGACCAGGAATGATCAAACCCGTGCCCCCTGCAGGGGAAGCTCAGAGTCTTAACCACTGGACCTACAGGGAAGTCCCTCCATTGCCTTCCTTGATGTTTATAATTTAGCTGTGGAAATTATTTCTAGCCCAGGACTTCAAATAAAAATTAAATTTTATATAACCGTACTTTATAACGTTGGAAGCATAAATAAGTCATCATGTATCTATTCTCACCCTGCAAAATATAAGTTGCGCATTTGGAAGTTACTTTTTAATCTATTAGCAAGACAATGCATTTATTGACCAATCAAAACTTCCCAACCACTGCACATACACTATTCTAAAACTCACCTTTCAGTATATAATCAGTTAACAAACTCGGAACTTTTTCACTATCCTCTTTCATGGCACGAAGAACTGCAAAATAAAGGAGAAAGAAAATACAACAATTTCAAATTCAGATAACCTCAATCATGGTAGCCTTAGTCTTAATTACATGATATAACCAATTCATGCAAATTGACTATTTTCTGGATGAGAGAATGCAACTGCAAATGTTCAAGAATTTGTTATAGTTGAATAAGTCCTCGTTCAGGTAAGAATACTGCAGCTACCTGAGAGCTATTTCCCTGATTTAAAATTTCTGAACAGTGGAGGCAGGAAACAGAAGCTGGAAACAGTGGAGGCAGGAAACACAGAGCCCCAGTTTTGTCACCATAAATACTGGCAAGTGAGTTACCATAATGTACACTTCTATGAGCTGTGGAGAGGAGAACCTTGGTGCTGCAGGTCTCATGAGCTGGAGGAACTCTTAGGGAAATGAAGAGTTAGCCGTACTCTCCAAGGAGCACATCAGTCAGGCTTCTTGGAAACTTTTAAAGAAAAAAACAAAATGAAGAACAGACTTCCATGAAGCAAGCACCCAGCCAGGCTGCTTACTTCTTGATACTCCAGAGGCACCTGGGTGATTTCGCCTCATCCTAAAGAGAATCTTTGACAATTTGATCTCTAAGCAAAGACAAAATAGAAAACACAGCTGCTATTACAGTGGTTAAAAAACATCTAGACCACCTATACTGCCCTTTCACAGTGACTGCCAACTCAAACTCTCCAGAGCATCCTGGGGAAAGGCCTCACTATTCTCCCCCAGACGTCATGACAAGACAACCTAGTGTAACCGTCAAGTCAGTCTTCCTGGGTTTAAACCCCGGCTCTGCCACTTCCTAGCGGTGGGACTGTGAGCAAGTTACTTAATCACCCAGTTCCTCATCCGTAAAATGGGAATAATCATTAGACTTGTCTCAAAGGGTTGTTGTGAGTATTAAGTTACTAATTCAGGTGTAAAGGACTTAAACTAGTACCTGGAACATAATATACGCTATGTAAGCATTACCATCATTATTAGCACAACTAATATTATTCTAATTCTTATCACTACTATTATTGCACCTCCAACAGCTTCTATGAAGAAGGATACATATCTAAACACTGCCTGTCTCTACGGGGCTTCCCCTGCAGTAACATCTATAGGTGGGGACGGCAGAGGCTCAGATTCTCCCCAGAATTTTCAGGAGATAACTCACTTTTCTTAAACTTTCAGAGTAAAGGCCATCCTTCCATCTACTGTCTTCATGTAGTATATTAACTTGGACACTCATTCACACACACTACATACATTCACTCACCCCAAATTCCAAGTTGTGTCAGTCTATAAAGACATCATCTAAGGATCGGCCTAGGACATTCTGATGTGGGAATTATGACAACTTTGGTTTGGCCAAGTATGTGTTTGTCCTTGATCTGAGAAGCTGAGATCCCTCAGTAATTCTTGGCTTCTAGGCAATATTTGTGCTCTCTTCTTAGAGAAATACTTAATGTTCAGTATTTCTGCTTCCAATCGTATTTTAGATTTGTTTTCAGTTCTACATAAAATCACGTACCAAAAACCAGCACTATTAAAATCCAGCATTATTAAAAAGTGCGGCGGACTGGAAATTACGAGACGCAGCCCTGTAATGAACCATTCTCCTGTGTGATCCTGGATACTCATTCTTCCTGAAAAATAGAGGGCTAGCCACCCAGTTAATCTCTTAATTCTTTATTTTATACAGGCTGGCATCACATAAGTATGAAATGTTCTGGAAAAGTATTGTTCAAAGGAAAGAATAAAAGCTTCAGGTTAGCAAGCAGGCTGCTTGCAAATAAGACATTTCTTTCCTCGTGCTCCCCCCACCCATGCCTCGATCACCTCAATTTCCAAAATCAATATCATCATTAATATCCACTCATGTGATGCTCTCTCGTTCGGCTCCCTCTTTAATTCACAGTTATCACAAATATTTATAAATAGAGAGAACCAAACAGATCAGCAAATTCAATCCCTTCAAGAAAAACAAGGCCAAGTGATTGACTTATCCCAAATCACACATACATTAATTTATTTAATATGAGGTAAAGAGAGCAAATATTTTAATCCTCATTTTTCACTGTGACTGAGAGAGTGTAAATGACTTCCAAGGATATCCCTATAAGTAACGGATAGAACCAGAATTCAGGGCTCATTTATGGCTATCATAAATATACATTATATTGAATGTCTCTGAAGTCTAACAAATTATTTTAAAATGCAAGCCCATTGAAGGTGGAGTATTTTTGTCTGCTTTGTTAACTGAAGTATCCCAAGTGCTCAGAACATGGCCTGGTACAGAGTAGGCCTTCATTAAATATTTGCTGAGTGAATAAATATTCTTAAAATATTACTATCAATTTCTTGTCTACCTGTAACTACCTACCTTGGTTTCTACATTCCTAAGAAAGGAGAGTGTTTTAGGCTGCATTTCTAAATCTTTCCTACTGAGTTTCTGACAGTCATACTAATATAAGATCCATGAAGCACCTTATTAATTGATAAATGGATATATTCTTAAATATACGAGAAGTGATGGGAAATTGTTACATTTTTCCTCCAAAAGTTCAGCTTGTAAATGTTTCAAAAGATAAGAAAAGCAGGAAAAATACAAATCAACTCTAGATTGAGTGCTGTGTTTGTCACAACCATTTATGGTTTCATTCTCAAAAGAATAAATGATGACATCCATCATTTACTATCCTAAATTGACAAAATAAAACAATAACAGAAACAAAACTAGCCAACTAAAATCAGTGTTTAGAATCAGCAAAAGTAAATAAGGTAACAGTTTAATTTTGTCTTTGCTTACTTTTTGTTAATATTTGAAGATCTTCAATAGATGGTGGTCCATTTTTCTTCTCATAAGGAATGACTGTTGTCAAGTACTGCCAAGTTAAAAAAAAAAAAAGTGTCACTTAAATCTGAATTACCTTCTCTGCGAAAATTTGATAGAGCTACTAGAAGGTTCGTTTTATAACATGAGAAACATGAGCCACTTTAGTGATGAACACAGGTATCTTACTATCTCAGCTGGAACTCATTTTTTTGCCCACCTGTTTACATAAATATCTACTTTTTCGCCTTTCAATTGTTGAAAATTTCACAGGAGTCAGTCTGAGAGTGATGTGTCCAATTTGTTCATTTTTAAAGTGAAGTCTTATCTAACATTCTCCTTGCATACGTCAACACATTTTTGAAATGGTAATTTAAACTAAAAACATAACCATTCTGCATAACAAAATAGTTCCCAACAGTCAAATGATTCTGTTTTAGACCGTTTTTTTCTGGTTGAACAAAACCAGTCACATGGATAACTTGACAACTTTAAAAATGAATACCAGCTTTCTCCAGAAGCTAAAAAAGAAACACTTACCCAAATAATTTTAAAGATGTATTACTATTATTTTAAATTATTGTGTAGTTATCAATGCTTAAAGGTATTAAAGGAAAAGAGAAAAGTGAAAGGAGATAATGGCCTAATGAATAATGAAAATTCATGTCTGATATTGAGACAAACTGCCTAGTTCACTACTGTAAAGGCTCACAAGTATCAGTTATGTCCTATAACTATGTCCCTTGAAAGCATAATCTAAAAATTATTGTCCAGATTCTCCTATTCTGGCCACACCACCAAAAAATGTATATAGTTCAATGTAGTTTGCATGTGCTTATCTAGAGATCTACTAGTTTTTTTTTACTTGGAATCTCTCCAGACCCACCCATTATTTAGCCCCAGTCCTGAATCTCAGCTCTATTCCTAATCCTCTTTGAGCAATTTTATCCCACTCATAATCAAAAAACAAAATAGAATTGCTTAACAATAACTGATTACAATGAATTGTTTCAATCTCTAAGAAACTTAGTTTCCACCATCTTTATGGTGTAGGCCTCTCCAAGATGATGCCCAGTTGTATAACCAAACATGTTTCTTTGTAAAGAATACACAAGAAGCCAAAACACGCCCTCCTGGGGCCTCGCTAATAGCATGCATGTCGGGCAACTTGTAGAAGCACCAGGAAGCCGCACCTTGGCATGCATGCTGTCTAGCCACACTTTCAGGCCTTCCTGCCCCACTCCCACATGTTGGGTCAGTTTGGAAGTTATTCTGCCATCTTGTGGGTTTGAGAGAGGTGAGAGGCACCAGAACAAAAAATAAAAAAAAAAAATTCAACCATCCCTTAATGGAGTCCACTTATGAGCTGCAAATGTCAGCGTGAAGGATTATTTAATGTCAATTATTTCCCTTCTTGAGTAATACAGAACTATCTGCAGTAAAAACCTAGGCTCAAATGCCTTATTCTGATAAACTGCCTACAAGCTACACTCTGCACACTTTCTCACTCTTCACTTAAGAACTAAATTGAAGAGTTTTCTTTTTAAAGTGAAGGTTTCAATTGTGAAAACTCTAAGCACATTCAGTGTAGATGTGTTTCCCATGCTCTTGACATTCCTTAAGTCATTATATCAAAAAATGCTAATAAAAAGCAAACTGCTACACATTTGACTGTATATTTATATCCATGTATAATTTGGTATAAATAATGTCTCATGCCTCATTCAGCAGACAACTGAGTTGACTGACCACATGATACACCTTAAAAGCACATGAATTATCATTTAAAAGTAGGTAAGGATGCTCTATAAACATTTTGACCTAGAACTGTAGTCTAAAAGATACCAACATCTGGCTTTCTTTCCCCCAAAATGAGATCTTGTTTCTTAAACTTTTAGAATTACAGTAGCATATTCTAGTTTAGTTATTTTCACAGCTATATATTCTACACATGCAATTCATTAAGTCAATATGTTAACAGCTATTCGTTTAAAGGTAAAAGTGAAAAATAGAGTTCTAAAACATGTATTAAGAATACACTGAATCTACTGTCTAATCTGAAAAATGCTTTTTCCTAAAAGGAAATTCTATGCATTATCAAGGCTATAAATATAATGAACTTTCATTTCTTTAAGCAATAGTCTTAGTAGATTAGTAAGACTGCCAGCTTTCAGGACCTTCACTTACACAGAGAATGAAAAAACAGAGAATGAAGAAAATAAGAATAACCAAGCACCTGTTTCTCTCCACCTGAATTTCCAAAGGTGTGGCGGAGGCCATTCTGAATGACATTTGAGATCCCTTCCATGCTGAAGCGCTAAAGGCAGCGATATACGGCCCAGAAGAAAAGGACAGAGAAAGAAGTTCAAAGACTATTAGTAAGAATGTACCATGATGACTTATGTACCCAAGAGGCAAGCAGTTAGAAAATGCCACTAACTCATTCAGATAAAGCAGACAAAATCATGCTGTTTTAAAATGCTTTTGCTTCCATTTCTTTGCAAGTCAAATGCAAAAGCAACTACTTTCATGCAACTATATATGAAGATTTTTCCTGACGTAGCTGATAAATGTGCTCCAATATAAACACTGTAAATTGTACACATATTTGTTTTATGCAAAATTTACCACATAACTTTAAAGATACCTTTTGATATTGTTTACCTACATTTTTTCAGAAGTCTGAAAACTTAACACTGACAGTATGCATATTTTCAGTCTAAGTTTGCACATTTCTACCATAAGTTTGGAGAACATTAACATAACATTTGGCAAATGAAAATGCTGTTACTCGGAGAGCTGATTATTGCCTCCCACTCACTCTTCAGGACACCTGCCATCGCCTTGGGGCAGAAAATTCGAACTAGAAGAGCACATATGCTTCCTGGAGAGCAGAGTGGATCCCATGTGCCAGCGAGGTCCCCTAAGACTTTTGCAGACTTTTCCATTCTGTTTCTAGGAAACAATTCTAGCTTTTTTCTCCCAGCAACCTCCAAGACTTCCTGGAATTCATTGTACTGAAAAGGGAATATTGTTTTCCTACACTACTCATCTTGATTTGTAACCAGTCTACAATGTCATCAGACAGTGAAAAAGAGTCCAGTGGCACCTCTGTGGCTGCTCAGTCAAAGGACTTCGATGGATCCTCTTACCGCATGACTAATTAAGGGGAAAGGCATTCTGAAAAGGAAGTTCAGTCCTGATTCACCGGATGCTTCCTCCCCCTGTAATTTTATAGGGGTGAGTTGAATCAGTAAATACATTTGAGGAGTCAACATAAAGAGTATTTTACCAGGCCCTAATGAACAGAAAAAAGGAAACTAAGGCAATGGTTTCTGCCCTCAAGAAAGGCATAGTGTAGCCCAGTGATTCTCAAAGTGTGGTCCAGGTCAAGACAGCTCCACTAAACATGCTGTACTTTGCTAGCAGCGTAACTCTTCTTTTGATGAAGTAGGCTAGTTTTAAAAGAAAACCTACAGATAACCATGTCTGCAGATTTTTCACATGCTATCATATAACTTGTTCACATTTTTTAAAGAGATTATCAAAAGAAAGGACCTCTTAGCCTCCAGCGTCTGCAATAAAACTTACGGGAAAGTCTTTTCAAATAAACAAGTCAGCTCTTTTTTTAAAAAAATTATGTCTATCAAACGTAGTTCCTTTCAAAAGCAACAAAGAGAAAAATACTGAATTTTCTATATTACTTCACTCCATTATCTACAGGCATGTTAAAGGCAGATACAAATTCAGAAAATCTCAAGCAAGATGAAGCATTTTAGAATCCATGTATCAGAAAACTAAGGTATACTTCATATTTGAACAGTGTATTCTAAAAACACCATCTTTACCTTTCCCAGTTGGAAACCTAATTCCTGTCTCTTGCGGGTGGGGGTGGAAGCAGTTTATGCAAATTTTTAAATTCTTAAGCTGTAATTTAAATTTCTTTATTAAATGTCCAGTTGTGGACATTACTGAGCCATTTCAACTGCCAATAGCCTGAGTATTTGTGAAAGATGGCTTTCATGCAACCAGGCTTAGTGGAAATAAATGAAAATGAAATCATGTGAAGCCACAGTAACTTAGGAACATAAAAAACGAAAGAAGTTAAGTAAAGGAACTCCCAGTAGAACCTTTGCCCTTGCGGCTGATGACAGCTGAGTCAGTAGTTGTGGCCAGTCAGGCCCCACTGTATCCTGACCAGGCAAGCAACACGGCAGCCAACTAGGTTCAACTGGGAAAATGACAGAACAAGAAAAATCAGAACACTCAGGGGAAGCACAAAGAAACCAACTATGAGATACCGCTGAGAACGTTCCACCCCCAATGCTCCAGCTGCCATCAACTCCCACCTCCCCAGAAACCACTCAGTAACAATTTTCTCCCTTTACTGCATGTTCAAACTCTTCCCCTCTGCTAGCTCTTTCCCACATTGCCAACTTTAAATTCTGAAACCCTCAACCTCTCTTTCCCCAGGGTTTCCAGAAACAGCTCTGCCCAGCATCATTTCTTTGATGCCAAGGTCTGTGGACACCTTTCAGATCCCTCGCAGACATCCAGTAAGCTCTCCTCCCTGCCTGCCTGGGTTCCTAGACACCACACTCTCCCAGAGTCCCCCCCTGCCTCTAGGCTGCTTCTTCTGAGAAGTGCCTCTTTCTTTGCTCACCTCTTATATACTGGTGTTTCCCAGGGATTGTGTCCCTATTTTTTTTCTCATGCACATTCTGACTTTTCCCACTTCAACTTCTGCCTCTGTAGATCTACAGCTCCACTTTACTAAGAGCAATAAAGTGCTTGGAACAGAGCCTGGCACAAAGGAAGGGCTCAAGAAACACTAGCTACCTTTATTTTAATTTCCCTCCTGAGCTTCGGACTTGTATGTTTAGTGGTCTGTTGGACACTTGTACTTAAACATTCCAAAAACACATCATATCCAAGACTGAATTCATCTTCCTCTCCCCCAGAAATTTTTTTTTTTATTAAAAGCCTGTTTCTCCTTCAGCATTCTATACCTCTCTCCTTCATTTATTCATTCTTTCAAAAAATATACTGGGGGCTTCCCTGGTGGCGCAGTGGTTGAGAATCTGCCTGCCAATGCAGGGGGCACGGGTTCGAGCCCTGGTCTGGGAAGATCCCACATGCCGCGGAGCGGCTGGGCCCGTGAGCCACAAGTACTGAGCCTGCGCGTCTGGAGCCTGTGCTCCGCAACTAGAGAGGCCGCGATAGTGAGAGGCCCGCACACCGCGATGAAGAGTGGCCCCTGCTTGCCACAACTAGAGAAAGCCCTCGCACAGAAACGAAGACCCAACACAGCCAAAATTAAAAATAAAATAAAAATAAATAAATTTATTAAAAAATATATATATATATACTGAGTCACATATTATTCCAGGTATTGAGGATTCAAAGCGAACACATCAGCCAAGGCCCCTCCCACCCTCATGACTTGACATTCCAGCCTAAGAGGAGCAGAAAAAATAAAACAAGTAAAGGAACTAGATAACTGCAGATAATGCACGCCCTGCCAATAGCTACAACAATTAAAACCTGGATGCCTACTTTATTACTGGGAGGTCAGAGAAAAGTTCTCCTAGGAGGTGACATTTGAGCTGAAACATGAATTATACACCCTCCCAGATGAGCTACAAAGGACAATGGACAAGAGGTCCTCTCAGAACAAAACCAAAAGCAGCCAAACTGGCCAACCAAGGAGTTCACCCTGCGGCCAATGAGCAGGGGTCCTGTTATTCTTCTGCAGCAGGATGTGAAACAGTAGCTACTGAGTATTTCCATTCTCCCCTCCTTCCAATAAGAAGGTTTTATTACAGCGGCCCTGTTCTCTCTCCATCCTCATGTGCTGGATGTGCTGGAATGGGAGGCTTACTCTTTGTACCATAAGGAGCTACATCATCCAGAGCTGATGGGAAGGACAGACATCCCCCGAAGATACTGTGCTAGATGCAGTTACTGTTGAAGAGATTTGCATATCTCACTTTGGGGAAGGGGTACACATGTTCTATCTATGCCACCCCAAGGCAGAAATCAATGACCCAATCCCGGCCCCTCCCTTCTCCAGAGCCCCAACCGATAGATTCAACCGCCTTAATATCTCTGAAATTCAACTATTTTCCCATTGCTGTCACTTCCTTGGCTCAATTCTTTCCTGATGACAGCAACAGCCTCCAAATCAATTCCTTATCTCTAGTTGTCTCCTTCCGATTACTTTCTCCTTGAAACTCTGAAGTTACCCTTCCAAGAGACAAATTTGAATATGTAACAAGCCACTCAAAACCTCTCCTTGGTTTCCTACAGCCTTTAAATAAGGACCAAATGCCATAGCGAGGCATACAGTACAAAGCCCTCCATTTTCTGGCTTCTACTTTGTTACTCCACACCCTCTTCTTCTTGACTCACTTCCTCCCTCGACTTCTAGCCATAATGAACAAGCTGCGGTTCCCCAGGCGCCCTGTCACCTCCAGGTGGTTGCCCACACCACCCCCTCTGCTCGGTATGCCTGTCCCCTCCTTCCTCTGCTTGTCCTCAGGATTCAATTCAGACCCCTCAACCAAACTCGGGGTGACAGTAATGAACACACACCGCTACCACAGGACGGTACCAGGCACAGAAAGCACTAAAAACGTGGTAGCTGTTTTGAATATAGCAATAATTACCCTATCCCTGGGTTTCTCAACCTTGACACTACTGACACTGAATTACAGATATGTAATTCTTTGACGTGGGAGCAGTCCTGTGAATTGTAGGATGTTGAATGGCATCTCTGGCCTCTACTCAGCCGGAAGCCAGTGACACACACCCCCCGCCAAGTAGTGACAGTGACAAACGTTTCCGGACATTGCCTAATGTCTTCTGGGGGACAGAATTGGCCTGGTTGAGAATCACTGCATGTGCATTGGATGGTGTGTCATCAGATCCCCTGCCCACAGGTAGCATGTCCCTGGAGGCTGCGATTTACTCTGCATCCTTAACACCCATGCCTGGCACATAATTACATATCAATATATGTTTGTCTAATAGTACTACATGAAAAGATAAAAGTTTAATTTGCCACACAGATGGACCTTGAAGGCATTACGCTAAGTGAAGTGAGTCAGACAGAGAAAGACAAATAGTGTATGATCTCACTTATATGTGGAATCTTAAAAAAATAAAAACCTAAACTCATAGAAAAAGCGATCACACTTGTGGTTACCACAGGTGGAGGGTGTGGGGAGAGGGGACTGGAGGAAGGTGGTCAACCAGTATAAACTTCCAGTTATGAGATAAATAAGCACTAGTGATATAATGTACAACATGATGACTTTACTTAACACTGACAATACGATGTATAAGAGTAAAGCCTAGGAGTTCTCGTCACAAGGAAAACCTTTTTTCTCCTTTCTTCTTTCTTTTTATTGTATCTATATGAGAAGATGGATGTTAGCTAATCCTACTGTGGTAATCATTTCACCATATTTATAAATCAAACCTTCATGCTATATACCTTAAACTTACACAGCAATGTATGGCATTTATTTCTCAATAAAACTGGAAAAAAGAAAGAGTTTTTTTGTTTTAAAGTGGGGATGAAGCACAAGATCTAAAAAACAGAGCAGAAAGAAAAAAGAAAGTTTTGGTTAGGTTAACTTTTCATAAGCTCAACCTTATCTCAAAATCTTTAAGGAGAGAAATGATGTCAGATACCCCTTTTGTATGCCCACAAAGCACAAGCCCATCCTCAGCATGCAGGAGGCACTTGATTGATCGTCATTGGCTTCAACTGCAAAATTTTTCAGCAATTACTTCCCCTAACGGTGAAATACTTCCAGATTTTTTTTTTTTTTTAATGAAACCAGGAATCACACCTTAGTCAAAAGTATTTGGAATCAGAAAATTTTTCAACAGTCTTCTTGGATAGAAAAATGTTGGACTAGAAATCAGAAATCTGGGCTCTCTCCCAGCTTTGCCACTAACTGTGTGACATGACAGCAGTCCCTAAGCTTGCAGAGGCCCATTTCCTCATCTGTGAAATGGATGATTAAATGATGTCATTTTTAAAGGTCTTCTTATTTGTAACTTCTGTGAATCTACAAGTTAACTCCACCTAGAAGATACATGATTTCTTAGGAAGGCAAATCCAAACCATACATATGTACGCACACGCATGCACACAGAACAGTACATGACTAAAAGGTCACATAAGCTATGATATTAGTGCTCTAGAATGACAGAATTGCCCAGCGAGATGATACATTCAGAGCTGTCTACTCCCGTGGCTTCCTTTTTCTTCTGTGACATGAGTACACTTTGAAGAGAAGAGACTAGGTCTTAGTCTCTCCATCCCAGTGACCTGCACAGTGCCTGTGCCACAGCAGGCATTTATAAACGTCTGCTAAGCTGAAGTTGTAACACACCTAAGACCAGTCTTAGAGCCTGTGATAACCATATCGGGAGGCCTCTTGACTTCTTGCAGGAGAGAAACATTTTTAAAAGAGCTAAAAGGCAAAAATAATCTGAGGGTGAACAGAAGAAGGATGACGTGATGAGATATAAAGTTTTTTGTCAAAGGTGTGAACAGCGGAGTTCTGGAAAAGCCCACTGAAGAACCTAGTCTGAGAAGTCAACATGAGATTAATAAAGATAAAATCATCCTGTTGACATGGTTTGTAAAACAGTGTAGTGACTAAGAAATATAAAACCCCTGGGATAATAAAAGCGTAGCAAGTAGAAGAAGGTCAATGAACTAGAAGGATCACAGAATGAAAAGCCTACCAGCGAGACAAGGAAGGAAAAGGAAAAGAGCTCCGCAAAACACACAACAGAGTCTGCTTTACAACTGCCCTATAAATTCCAAAAACAATACACCCTCTTGGAAGGCAAAATGAGTTTAAAAAAGATAAAACCTCAGAGGCAGACTAAATTTACTTTTAGTAAACATCACCTCATTTAGGAACACTGCATTTACATGCTTGAGGGCAGATACAGTGTTATTAGGTGCTTATGGTACTTAACTGGGCCAGACGGAAGACTCTCTCTATGCTTACATTTTGTAAGTTGGGGGGGTGCGGGGGGGGGGGTGGAGGGATGGAGGGAAGAAGAGAGGCATTTCTTTGTTGAACATTTCTGAAGGTGACAGTGCCAGAGCCATGTCAAAGCATTGACAGAAGTTAAGTCTCAAGGTTATGAATGCTCGATGAAACAAAGGACATTCAATAAAGGGTTGTTACAGTTTAATTAAAATAACAGCAGTACTAAGTATGTCAGAAAGCCCAATCATGCCTCCAGGTAATCCACCACTTCTAGGTTTGAAGTAAAGGATCCAAATGTTCAAATTCAAAGCGAAGCGCCTGTGAAGGTTCTGTGAGTCTAAAATTATTTTGTAATCTATCCACCGCATCTTTATGAAGGAGTTAATAGCTCTGTAAAATGCCCTTCGCAGAATGCAATTTTTGATGGGAGCCCTTTTATAGCAGGAAAATGATTAAGCATTACAGTATTCACTTTATTGTTCCCCTCACCGCTGACAAAGTGCCAAAGTAACGTGGCAAGGACAGGGGAAGGGTTTTACTGAGTTCAGGGCCTCAGTCACATGGTTCATACTGAGAATACTCACGACTGCCTCACGACCATTTGCTTCCCTGGCGTGAGTATGTATTAAAGTCTCAAAATCAGTCATTCTCTGGAAACTTTTCTCAGACGAAACCAGGAACAACAAAGTGTAAACAAGATATAGAAGAAAAAAAAAATCTATAAAAATCTGAAAGACAAAGAAATGAGCCAAGACCTCCATGCCCATCCACAATATGCCTGCACAGAACTTCCAGAGCCATGGGTTCCCTGCACCCACCTCTGTACAACTCTGTACATCCTCACACCAATGTACACTGGTTCTGTGAGCTAAGGCCTGTTGAGCTTTTGTTTACCCATTTATGAAATGGCAGCAACAATAATACCTGCTCTATAAGGTTGTTGTGAGGATTAAATGAAATAATCCACGAGAAGCACTTAGCAGGGTGTTCAACAAATATAAATGTTCAGAAAAAGTCTGGGCTGTATTCCCTTCAAAAGGCTAGACCAACATTTGGGACATAACTCCCAAACAGAAATAACCATACCTTTCTGCTTTTCTCCCAAACAGTAAACAACAGTATTTCAAGTTCTCCTCATATAAATAAAATGGCAACTGAGAAATAACCACCCTGATTATAGTCTCTAGCTTAAAAGGTCTGAAGACAACACAAGGAAAAGATACTACTGTCTGAGACTGAATCAGCCAGAAAGCTTGAACAGAAAACAAGTAACACTTTTAGGTAATTCAAGGTCTTTCTGAATAATAAAAAGAAAAGAGCTAGAAAATACCACCTAAACTGAAAAGCAACACGGAATCAGATAGAGAGTTGTGGTTTGTTCATTCTTTTCCAGAGTCTTAACCATACCAACTCATTCTCTGCACAGTGTATTCACCAGCTCAACTCATTTCACAGAAAGCAGGATCCAAGACAGGGAAAAGCCAAACTAACCCAGAGGTCAGGAAATTCAGACTATTCCTGCTATCAAACTTTTCTTAGCTTTTCTCTTAAGCTGAGGCCTCACCTGATCCCAGTGGCACAGATCTCTAACTAGCCAGGAAAGCTTTTAAAAATCTCAATATCAAAGCTCAATAACAGAAAAAAAGGTTGGGAAAAGCAATTAGGAAATGCTTTTTCATCTATTTCTGACTCTAATCTATGCTCTCACTCCATTAATATTCTTTATACTCGAGGTTCAAAAGAAAGTAAAATTCAAACATAATTATTTTTCTTTATACATCACATCATTTTTAGTAGTTTGAGTGACATGATTTCAAATATTAATTTATGGAATAGTAGTTAATGTTTTAGTTAAAATTCTTAAAATAATCAAAATACAAAACATGAGAACAGCATAGAATTGAAAGCAATAGTTAAATGTAAAAAAAAAAAAGTAAAAACATTCAAATAATTAGTAAGCTATTACCTAAGATGTAAAAATTGATCTTGCTTGTTTTGACACTTCTTCAAATCAAATAATTTTAATGTGAATGATAAATCAGTTATAAATGCAAATTCTACCAAAAAAATACTTTTTTGAAAAAGATCCAAGTAAGTGAGAAAATATGAGTTACACCAAAGCAGATAAATATTTGAACATGTCTTAAATATTGAACTACTAATTTATAAGTTCAATCTCAAAGCAGAAAGATGTGAATGAAGATTTTCAAAGTTAGGAGTTAAATGGACTAGCATCAATTTAAGTTTTTGTATCTGAAGATCTTTTAAGATTTTTATGTAATTTAATCTTAATATGGTAATTAAGTATCAGCAAACATTTTCAAAGCTACTAAAACTAGAGTAAAATAATTAACCCTGGCAGTTTTATAAACTCTTTTCTGATACTTACAGATACTCTAAATATATAATAAGATCACAATTTCCTGGCATATTATGGCTTTTACGTGAATTTGTATCATACTAACAAATAATTAACAAACCTCTCCAAGACATAAAGGAGTCAAGAATAGACTCCTGGGCTTCCTTGGTGGCGCAGTGGTTAAGAATCCGCCTGCCAATGCAGGGGACACGAGTTCGAGCCCTGGTCCGGGAAGATCCCACATGCCACGGAGCAACTAAGCCCGTGAGCCACAACTACTGAGCCTGCGCTCTAGAGCCCGCGAGCCACAACTACTGAGCCCACGTGCCACAACTACTGAAGCCCACGTGCCTAGAGCCGGTGCTCCACAACAAGAGAAGCCACCGCAGTGAGACGCCCACGCACCACAACGAAGAGTAGCCCCCGCTCGCCACAACTAGAGAAAGCCCGCGCCCAGCAACAAAGACCCAGTGCAGCCAAAAATAAATAAATAAAATAAATAAATTTATGAATAAATAATAAATTTAAAAAAAAAAGAATAGACTCCTGATTTTTATTACAGTAACTGCTGAGTCATAAAAGCTCACTATTACCAGTCTAACACCAAAAAACCATTGCAGAAAACGAATAGTGGATAATGGTAAGATTTCAAAAACTGCTGATAACATATTTCTCTAGGCAATACTACCCTTCAAAAAACAAATTTGTGGGCTTCCCTGGTGGTGCAGTGGTTGAGAATCCGCCTGCCAAAGCAGGGGACACGGGTTCGAGCCCTGGTCCAGGAAGATCCCACATGCTGCGGAGCAACTAGGCCCGTGAGCCACAACTACTGAGCCTGCGCGTCTGGAGCTTGTGCTCCGCAACAGGAGAGGCCGCGACAGTGAGAGGCCCGCGCACTGCGATGAAGAGGGGCCCCCACTCGCCACAACTAGAGGAAGCCCTCGCACAGAAACGAAGACCCAACACAGCCAAAAATAAATAAATTTAAAAAAAAATTTGTTTCACATCTAAAATAATTCGTAATTCATAGGTATGAATTATTAAAACAATAAACATGACACAACTAAGTTTCTCTCCACCCTACAATGACTTTCCATTTTATGCCTAACACTAATTTTTAGGAATATTCTTTGAAATAAATAAATGCAGAGAAATACTATCAAAGATCACCAACAAATTACTGTTGAACATGTGTTAGTATTTACACTCAAGTATGTATACAGGGCAGACTTTATCCTCTCAACTACCACTACTTAGAAAAGGGGAGGACACAGCCCTTTTCCTCCTTCTCCTCTGCCTTCTTTAAACTACCTTTTATCACTGTGTATAAATACTATGTGCCCGGAGCACTGCCAACATTTTAATTTTTTTCATTTGCCCCCAATCTGGGGACAACTGGGCTACCTGCTGACTCTCTTCACCCAGCGTACTGGGCATCTGACACACACAGCACAAAGGGCTGTTGCCAGGTGGGGTGCCTGCGGCACGTGACTTGGAGATGGCTGGTCACCATCTGCGGGCACAACTCAGGCTGCTGGAGGGGCCCTAAGCAAAGGAGTAACTCAACACACTCTTAGGATAAAACAAGGCTACATTTTATAATAAATTTTAGTCACAATATAGTGATCTCTTTATCTTCACAAACTCGCTTAAATGGAGTTTACATCTTTTCTAGTTTTTAATTTTATCAAATTTTAGTCTAAATCAGGGGCTGGCAAACTTTTCTATAAAGGGCTAGATAGTAGATGTTTTAGATTTGCAGCCCACACAGTCTCTGTCACAACTATTCAACTCTGTCCTTGTAACACCAAAGCTGTCATAGACTACATGTAAATGAAATGACATAGCTGTGTTCCAATAAAACTTTATTTATAAAACAGGCAGAGGGTTGATTTGGCCCTCGGGCAGTAGTTTGCTTTGCCAATCCCTGGGCTAAATCATCTTTAAAATTCCAAATTGAAAAGAAGGCACAACAACAACAAAAAGCCAGGTCCTCATTATTTTAAAAAGCACCAAATTCAAATAGTTGTGCCAGAACAATTCCTTCCAGGCTTATTGCTAGCATAAATTAGAACAACTTCAGAACAATCTAATAGTAGCTGTCTAAACAAAAATAAATTTCTCTTACCTTAAAGTCAGCTTTGGTCAAGATTAAATGAAAAAATATTACTGGGGCATTTTTGCATGTAAAAGAGAAACAAAATAGACTATTAGTCAGAATATGAGCTAAGTGAGTCATAAAGACAGATGGAGCAATGCATCTGTGAAAGAAAAATATATACAAGAAAGAGCATCTATCATCCAAGCCCTAGCTCCTCCTCATTCTTAAGCAGTTAGCTCGCCAACCCCCAAAAGCAATAAATTAGGATAATATGATTCTTTTTACAATGGGGTCACTGACTGCTAATACCCCAGAAGTTTTCAGAATAAACTTCTTCAGGTTAGATTGAAGGAATTATACATTTTTGCTGGTGGTGAGAGCAACACACTAGAACTCTCTCTTGAAGTTCAATGTGATATGGACAACAGAGAAGATACTATACATTCCCATCTTTTCAATCCTAGACTTCGAATAAGAAGCCTTACACATGACTTTAATTTACAAACACTGGATTCTAAAGGAGGAAGTACATCTGTTTTCATCCTTATAAGCTTACTAAGTAAGGTATGATGTTAGGCAGGTAAATACTAATGTCTTTACAACTTCAGATAACTCCAGATGACAACCACTACTAAATTACTTTAATTTTTTAAATTATTAATTTAAAGATAACTGATGTACTTCAACTTGTTCTTCTACTCATGTGAACTGCCACTGAAATTCAATGACCTGTGAATCTATTTGATATAAACAGAAGACTAGCCAAAAAAAAAAATCTCTGATAGAACAATAATAATTCAAATACCACAAATCCTCTGGGATTCCATCTCCTTTATAGTGAAGTTTCAATTTAACAAACATGCATTAAGTGAAAAATTAGGTGAGGTGCTGGGGAAACAATGTGAATGAGCCTTTGGGAAGACTGCACTCTCTTCTAAGGAGAGATTTAAGCGAATGATTACAATAGAATATAGTACTAGGACATTAGAAGTATGTGCACCCTCATAAATAAATAGGAAAAACAACTCAAATGTGATATAACAGGCAACGCACAGAAGAATACAGTCAATAGATCAAAACCTTATTTGCCTATCAGATCAGTATATATGAGAAGGTTAATAATATCCATCATAAGTTGGAGGTTTGGAGAAATGGCCAGTTACTTATGCTGTTACTGGGTAACGTTTATGTAGGACAATTTGAAAAGACTGTTGTTTAAAACTGCATATTCTTTGACCTAAAGATTCCACTGGTTTTAATTTTTTGTCTGAGCAGAGGGTCAGCGCCCCTAACCCCTGATTAGTTCAAGGGTCAACTGTATTGCAGAAAAGGATATCCTTGAGTGTTGTAATTCACTTTTTCTTTCTGAATAAAGACAATATAAGTAGTTTGTTCCTATTAAAAAATAAGTAAACATTTAAAAATAAAAAATAAAAACATATCCACCTATTCCTCTAAACAAAAAATAAAATAAAATAAACTTAAAAAAAAATTCCACTGGTTTTGGTGAATGAGTAGACTAGTTTCACTGACAAAAGAAATATATAAGGAATAAGTTCACCTTCAGGAAAATGGTAACATTAGTCTGATAAGATAAATTTCGATGCCCGCAAGATATTCAGGGAGAAATGTCTAGTAAACAGTTGGACATATAATAACTAGCATTTACTCAGGATATATGCTAGTCTTACATACATTATTTCATTTAATCCCTCCAAAATTCAAAGGAGTATGTACCCAGTGGCAGGATCATGATTCAAACACAGCTCTTAACCCAAAGTTCTTAATCAATATGCAATTCAGCCTCAATACATTTGGCACCTGGCAGAAAGATCCAAGGTAGAAATACAAATTTGCAAAAAAAAAAAAAAAAAAAAAAATCTTTTCTTAACTATTTATTCATCAGGAATTTATTGAGTACCTAATGTGGGACCTGGGTATACCATGAAAATAAAGTTACATTTTCTATCCTTAGGGACCCTAACAGAGACAGACATGAAAACAAAAAATTACAATATGATATGACAGTACTAACAGAAATAGTTAAGAGGAATAATACTAACCCCAGAAGGAGAGAGTTGTCAATTCTGCACTGGAGGAAGAGTCATCTAGAAAAGTTCTAAGAAAGGAAGACACTGCTTGACCATGATTTTGAAGAATGAGTTTAAAAAAAAAAAAAAAAAAAAAAAAAAACCTCCCAAGTAGACAGTGGAAGCAGGAAAGGAGAAGGAGGGCTGCTCTAGGAAAAGGCAGTAGCATAAATAGAAGCATCACGGCCCAAAACAGCATAGTCAGTTCAAAGAAGTGCATGTGGGTCATCAAACCCATTAACAGACAGTGCCCTTCAGCCATTCCAGTCTCTACTCCCCACCCCTGTTTCTCTAGATTTTGAACAGGATAAAGGAGACAGAAAAGTTTTTGAATCTGTTGAGTCTCATTTGCCAAGGAGAAGATCTACTCTTCCAACCTCCCCTCCAAACAGAGAACTGGAGAGGGACAGAACAGCCTGCCCTGCCAATCAGAAGGGGCAGTGACACAGTGACCACCCCTTCAAAAACAGCTCCCCACAGCACTGCTAATAACCTTACCAAGCCTTTCGTTTTCTCTGTGGCATTTATTACTACCTGAAGTTACGCTGTCTATTCATTCTTTTCTTTGTTTAGCGCCTGTCTCCCTCATTAGAATGTAAGCTCCAAGAGGCCCGGGGCCTTGCCTATTTTATTCACCATTGTATCTTCAGTGTCTGGCACAAGAAAGACACTCTGCAAGTATTTACTGAATGAAGAGCTTTATCTTATCCAACATATAACAGATTACTTTAAAAATTAAAACAAATCAACATTTTACTTTTATAATACTCAGTATTTTATTTAATATTTATAAATAGCATCCCTAAGCCCCCTAAATTTTTTTCTCACTGCAGCAAATGTTTCAAACAAAGTATGTCTCCAAAATGAACACCTAAAGAGTTTAACTCAGTTCTATTCACACGCAGGTATTTCATTACAGTATCTCTGGACCTAAGAGAACAAGCTAGCAATGATGGATAAAGTGTGATACCAACTACAAATTGATGTTTTGTTTCAAAGAAATATGCTAAGGAAAAATGGCAGGAAGCTATTCCATGCTTAAGGAAAAAGTACAAGTCCTGCTAATAAAACATATCTAAGGTAGAAAGAAAAAAGTGACCAATGTTATTAGAAAACAGGTAAGGCACGATATCACCAATTCTTAGAAATTAGTATCACTGACGATAGCTAACTCATAGAGATCAGGCCTTGCCAAAACTGTATATTATACAAAAGGTCTGGAAAGGAAGTTATCTTGGAATCTGTTTAGCCAACTGGCCAGTTCACTTCAAGGTTCTTTTGAGCCACCAACCACTATTTTCAGAATCATAGGTTTCAGGCTCCTTGTGTCACAAATGGAATGGTCTTTTGCCATCATTTCAGGCGTCAGAAAGAAGGAGGGAACTAGTACTACAAGTTTAGCCATGCCATTACTAGCCTGATTAAAGGTTTTGACACAAATAGCAGATCAGAACTCAAGAAGCAACTTCACAAGTCCAAATATTGTGAAAAAAAAATTTACTGTTCCTATGAATCTATTTCAAGACTAATAAAGGTTCAAATAAGACCTAAATGTTGCCTTGTCAAATCCATTTCTCAATATAAATGCCATGTAAAATTACACAATGAATCCACTCTAACCTTTTTTATATGGGAGTTAGAAAAAGAAGCCCTTAAATGTCTCTAGGGATACATTTATTTTCCTCAGCCAAGTGTTAACAGGAATAAATGGAGGATTTACATGTAATCCCTAAAAGCAGATAGGCAGACATTACCAACCATGCTATGACTTTTTAACTAAGCATTTTATTTAATCACACTTGCATTATAGGGCGATTTAAAGGGTACAATTTTTTAAAAATCTGAGATACAAAATATTGTCCCTAATATTTTAAAGCAAACTTTCCAGGACTGCATATTCAAACAAATGTTTTGGTTTTTGCATGTTTTGGTGGGTTTTTTTTAGTTTGGTGGGTGCTGTCTGTTTTTTTCATTGTAGTCACTAGAAGTGACTAAACACTTTTCAACCAATACTACCATTTCTAAAAAGTATTTTGTTCCACATATCTGGCAACTTTTGCAAAGTCAGTTTATAAACTGTCTTTTCTATGTACAAACGACATTACACTAAGAAAATGTGCATTTACTCATAGGCCAAAAACAGCATAATGAATGGGCTAAATTGTAAGATTCTTTTTGTTTGTGTTAACTCTCATTGGTGGCTCAGCACCCCAGAACTGCACTGTCTGTCCTCAATTCCATCAGAGTCTGATTAATGAGATCTATTTCTCTGATAAGTATTCTTTAGAAAAAAGTGAATCAAGACTTAGTCAAAGACAGAACTTTTATAATTGCAAACCATATAACAGCCAGTCTGTGATGATCTGCATTACCATGTTATCAATATTATGAATTTAAAAAGTACACTCCCTTTAGAAAAATGAATCCCTTTGCCCATCCAGAGCTCTCCCGGGTCTATCTGGGGTCTGCTAACAGACTGGGGTCGACAACTGCACTACAACCTTCAGAAAGGCCTTTGGATTGGAACTGAGTCCCAGGATGTGCCCTGGGAGGAGTTGTTCAGCAGGTTTCAAAGCCTCTGTCAGGCCCCTCCACCTCTGAAAGATAAAGGCCCTGAAGTCCTGTAAGGCTCAAGATGGAGATTTCGAAGTCCCTGGTCTTAGCATTTGGACAGACCTGTTGTTAGCTCTTGGTAGTAGTGCGTGATATTGCATTTGGGCAGAGGCAAGTTCTCAGCCCAGGCCCCAATTCTCTATGGGCAACATTCTGTTATTGAGCACTCGAATATGTGGTTTACAAAATTAAAATCCCAGTGTTCTTACCGAAAAAAAAAAAAAAAAAAAAGGGTTTCTCTCCTTTTATTTTACTCTAAAAATAAAACCAACACTTCTTCACATACAAACAAGATAAAGGTGACAAGGTACAAGGTCTCAACTGATCAAAGAATAATGAAATGGCCATAAGACCAATAAGGAAATGCATCTCAAATACTTAACAAAGGTACAAGGTCTCAACTGATCAAAGAATAATGAAATGGCCATAAGACCAATAAGGAAATGCATCTCAAATACTTAACAGTTAATGTTTATAATGAAATTTAATCAAGTGAAGTTAACAGGACACCTTAAGAAAAATGAAAAGCAGAAAACAAAAAACTTCATACCAAGAGTCAAAGATTCAAATATCCTAAAGTTGTTTTCACCAGTCAGTAATATTCTAGTCTGCCAAATGCTAGGCCAAATGGCCGATGTCATGTAACTGCCTCTAACATCCTCACATTCCAACTTCACTCATAAATCAGGAGGAAATGGTTTACAAGTCAACCTATGCTTTTAGGCTCAGCACAGTTCAGCTACCTCTAAAAGCACCCCTTTTTTTCCTACTATACAACTCACAAGAGATAAGCAAAAACAAGAAAGCAATACCATTCATTTGCCCACCAGCCGAACATAAATCACCCCTATTAACATTATGATGTATTGAAATGGTCACCTGCTAAAGCTTCTTTTTCTTTCAAACATTCTCCTTTATTCCCCCTCTTCCTTCCACTTACCTCCCTCCTAAATATTTCAGCATTGAATTATCCAGATAACCATTATACACTCACCAAGAAAACACCTTTCTGAAGGAGCAGAGCACAGTGGCATTCTTGAACAGAATCCCTTTAGCTCTCTGGTGAGAAGCACCCCTAACTCCTGTATGCATGGGCCCTGCCCGCCTCTGCTGGTCCGAAGCACTGGAATGACCACCGAAGCCGTTTCCAGTGTGCGATGTTACCTGCAAAACATCACTTACTGTGCCGGGCAGGTGACTTCTCTCGTTCTTCCCGTTCTGAGAGCTGCTGTTCTTGAGTTTCTTTTTCTTTTTGGCTGTTTCTTTGTGCTCTTTCTGTTTGTTCTGCACTTCAATGAGAACTGAAATGAAGCTGTTCTTCACTTCCTTTTCAAACTCCAGTTCATCTCGCAGGGCCAGCTGCTGTACCAGCTCTTCAGAGTACTCCTTGATGGCCGTCTCGATTTCTTCCAGCAGTTCATTTAATTCAGATACAGACAGCCTTTTCACTCCTATGACCAAAAAGCAAAGCACAGCAGACACTAAGACCAAAATGTTTCAAGGCAGCACAACAAGGTGTTTAATGCCAAAGAGCAAAAAATCATATTCTAAGTAATTAAATTGTTCATGATCTTCTCAGACTCCTCAAACTTCTGGTGGGCAGGTCTGAGTAGAGGTAGGTGGGCAAAGTTACTTCTCAAATGGCTGAGAAGAAAAGTATAACAAAATTTTTTTACTTGTCTAAAAATCAGTAAAGCAATTATACTCCAATAAAGATGTTAAAAAAAAAAATCATTCCATGAATAGTAGTTCAGTCAAGACTTAATAAGCTTGTAAAAGAAAAAGAACAAACACAAAAGCAGAGGAAGGGTACAGAAAATACCTGCTGACAAGAAATCACAAGCAACTTAGCAGGGCTCTGGGACACCACTGAAGAGAGGAGAAGGCAATTTGAAAGAATTAAGCTAAATACATATTTTTTATTAATTTTCATTGGAGTATAGTTGCACTTTTTTTTTTTTTTTTTTTGTCGTAACGCGCAGCATATGGGATCTTAGTTCCCTGACCAGGGATCAAATTCGCACCCCCTGCGTTGGAAGGTGGAGTCTTAACCACTGGACCACCAGGGAAGTCCTGGAGTAGAGTTGCTTTACAGTGTTGTGTTAAGCTAAATACATATTTAAACACATATGCCCCAATGTGTGAGTTTTATTGAGAATTGGGAAGATGAAGGGAAGAATATTCCCTGAAACCCCCTTTCAGTTTTTTCTCAGCACTTCCCTTTATGTGAGAGGACATCACTGACGTTCTAACCCTCAGTACCTCAGAATATGACTGTATTTGGAGATGGGGTCTTCAAAGAGATAATTAAGTTAAAATGAAACCATTAGGGTGGGCCCTAATCCAATGTGACTGATGCCCTTAAAAATGAGACGATTAGGACACAGATACACACAGGAAAGTCCATGTGAGGACAGAAGGAAGAGGCCTCAGAAGAAATGAGACCTGCTAACACCTTGATCTCGGACTTCTAGGCTCCAGAACTGTAAGAAACAAATTTCTGTGGTTTAAGTCGCCCAGCCTGTGATACTTTGTTAGAGCAGCCCAAGCAGACAAATACAGTATTCAAAGGTGAGTATGACACAGTCCCTGAGCAATGATGAATATATGCCCCGAGTAGGCAGGGGCATATATTATATATACCCTTCCCCTGGAAGGCAGGGGAAGGGTATATAGCACAGCCTGTGAGAGCCAAAGACTTCTGGAGATGGTCCCACTACATGGCTGAGGTATACAAAAGCACAAAGAGTACTGATTTAAGTCAGGCTTCTTACTCTCTTCATAACTGCTTGTACTAGACCTCTTAAGAGTTTGAATTTCCTGGGAAAGCATTGAAAGCCGATCTGACTGGGTGGGTGTTTCATCATCTTCTGGGTCTGGTGACTCCTGCATCATTTCTTCGATTTCTTCAATCACCTTCCAAAATACACAAACCACTGTTAATTAAATACACATAGGAAAAATGACCCAGCTGTAACATGGCACTCATCTGACGCAACCACAGTAGAAGTACACTAAATTCTCCATTAACCAACAGTGTGTAGCAGTCGGTGTTCTCAAAAACAAAAATTGACTGTAAGAGTACACAAGGTTTACCAAAAAAAAAAAAAAGTTACAATATGCTAAACAGAAAAATAAACAAAATATGATTTAATATGTCCATCAGGATTCAGTAGGCCCTATCAGATCTCGTAATGTCTGAGAAATGGTGCTACAAACACACATATCTACTTCAGACATGCCAGAACCAGATCATAGTCATAGTTAAAAGAAAGCAAGTGACAGAAGATTTACCATATACCACATCCAAGTGCTCAATCTAAAGCTATTTAATAAAATTGACATAAAATTTAGAAAATACAACAGCGTAAAAAAATTTATATGTAAAGCAAGAAATTACCTCTATGGTAGCAAAATTTTCCTTTAACAGCAGAAAAAGAATTTCATATATTAATTCACTGGAAGATAAAGGTATATTTAAAAATTACTTTAAATGTAGAAGTTTAAAGAGGAAAAAAAAGCTGCACAAAAGCAGGAAAATTTCAGAAATATATCTGCTTTTGAAACAATGATCCACTGTCATATACTGTGTTGCTCAAATCTTACAGCAGTTTCTTGTCCTGTTCCAAATTCCAGAAGTTGAGAAGGATACAGAACTCAGTGAAAATTGGCTATTTACAATAGCCAAAACATGGAAGCAACCTAAGTGTCCATCAACAGATAAATGGGTAAAGAAGATGTGGTACATATATACAATGGAATACTACTCAGCCATAAAAAAAGAATGAAATAATGCCATTTGCAGTAACATGGATGGACCTAGAGATTATCACATTAAGTGAAGTAAGTCTGAGAAAGACAAATATTATATGATATCACTCATATGTGGAATCTAAAAAATAGTACAAATGAACTTATTTACAAAACAAACAGACTCACAGACACAGAATACAAACTTATGGTTACCAAAGGGGAAGGGGAGGGGGAGGGATAAATTAGGAGCATGGGATTAACAGATGCACACTACCATATATATAAACTAGATAAACAAGGATTTACTGTATAGCACAGGGAACTATATTCAATATATAGTAATAAATTATAGTGGAAAAGAATCTAAAGATACAGATATATACATACATATATAAACAAATCATTTTGCTGTATACCTGAAACTAACACAATATTGTAAATCAACTATACTTCAATAAAAATAAAAATAATTTTTTTAAAAAAATGGACCTAAGAGTTTAAAAAAACTATTTAAAAAAATACAACATGAATCATCAAGCCTAACGTGTAACACTTAGTACTAAGGAAAAACAGGTAAACCTGAGCGAGTGGGGATTATGCTAATTAGTAAGAAGACTTTCCAAAACAGGCATTTTAAACAGGAAAATGAGACACTGAAAGAGGCTACAGAATCTGTTTCTCTCCGTCCTTTTTTTTTTTTTTTTTAAATTTATTTACTTATTTATGGCTGCGTTGGGGTCTTCGTTGCTGCGCACAGGCTTTCTCTAGTTGTGGCGAGTGGGGGCTACTCTTCGTTGCGGTGCGCGGGCTTCTCGTTGCGTTGGCTTCTCTTGTTGTGGAGCATGGGCTCTAGGCACGCGGGCTTCAGTAGTTATGGCTCATGGGCTCAGTAGTTGTGGCTCGCAGGCTTAGTTGCTCTGTGGCATGTGGGATCTTCCCGGACCAGGGCTCGAACCCGTGTCCCCTACATTGGCAGGCGGATTCTTAATCACTGCGCCACCAGGGAAGTCCTCTCTCAGTATTAAAAGCAGAGATAGCTTATGGTTTTCAGGCAGAGTACGGAGGAGACAATGAACTTTCCCTGGAATATCAGGCTGTACCGCACTCAGCCCTCTAACTTACTATCTTGTTTTTTAAGCGCTATGCTCTTTCCAAGCTTCGGACAATCCAACCACAAATATGACTAAGAGGAGCATCAAAATGACACATTTTTAACGTACTCCTCCCAGTCTTGCCACAATATCTCTCTTTACCGGCCTTGTCTTTCCAGCCTAAAAACACAGTGCGGTAGAACTCACAGTCCCAGTAGCCGTGGAACACTTGACTTCAGGAAGAAGCTCTTGCACCACAGTTTGACAATACAGCAGAAGTGGGAAGAGTATTTAGAAAATGAGAAAGCTGATTCAACTGGTTTTAAATGAATACAGGGTTGACATTACTAGAGCATTCCACAGGACTAATGCTCACTTCTTTCCTGAGTACACAGTAAAGACTTCTAATAAGTGCTAATGATTTCTACATAGGTTTTAGAGAAACTAGATAATTTCTGCACAGATATAGTTTGCCCATGTCTGGTTAAATGTAAAGAAAGAAGAAAATTCACAGGATTTTTTCTGATTCCAGTGTAAGTAATAACCCTCTTTTAAAGTAACCCACTGTACTGCTTTAACAATGCTTATCTTGGAGAATTGCATATATTGAAAAATCTTCCCAACTAACATAATCCAGCTGCTTCAGATTACATCATATACTTTCTTCTTTCCTCAGGAGAAAACTGTTAAGCCTGTATTACCAGAAAATACAATAGAAATAAGTAAATTCCAACACCCCATCACTTATGGCCACAATAAGAAATCGTTTTTCCGGCGAGGATCCCTTCCCTTGATGGATGGGATTCTCCTTTGTACCTGGTCTGCCGTGAAGAGGGGCTCGTCGTTAACGCAGGAGACGATGATTGAATGCATATCCAGCTGTTCTCTCAGCTCCTCATCGTCTGAGGTATCAAAGAGCAAGCTGTCACTCGTCTAAAAACAAAAACTACCCACTGTTAAGAGGAGGACATTCTGATCACAACAAAGTCGAAGCATCTGGGTAAAGGAGGCTGCAGAGGGAAGCATCTGCTGAGAGCTTCAAAAGGCAGATATTATTACAGCTGCTCTGTACCAGGCAGTGTGTGAGGTGCTTTGCATAGTCATCTCAAACAGAAATGAGAGGAATGTAGAATAAATATGAAATTAAGGTGCTGCATATATCCCCTCCTGCCCAAACGGACACACACTTAGCTATTTATTCCAAGGGGAAGAGTGTCTAGGAAGTACAAAAATATATGGTGTTCGATAGCAATTTGTAGGGAATTGTAGCAAATGGGGCAGGAGGGGCGGGAGACAGGGGTAAATGTTATTTAATTAATGATCTAATAGGAAGATTAGTATATGTAAAAATTCCACAGAAAACATAAAAGTTAGTTTGCGAGTAACTAACTTTAACAGAGTAAAAGATAAGTAATCAACTCCCTGGCAGATGGCAACTGTCCACGAGGATCATACTGAGCCCTTCCAGTTGAATATCTATCTCTTCTTCCAAAAAAGAGTATTTCTAGGTTCCAAAAATATCTTTAAACCAAACTATTGGAGATTTTCTCTTTGCCTCACTACCGTTTTTCTCCCCAATCCGCGCCCCCAGAGGCTGACCTTTATGAGCTACATCAAAGGATGCCCTTGACTTCTGGCTTCCAGGTGGGTTAACACACTGGTAGACACTAACAGGAGACTGGAAGGCAGGAGGGGAAGGGCTGGGCATTTATTCTGCTGTCTCCCTCCCTACCAGATTCCAAAGGCTGCAGCTCCTGTCCAGCTGACCTCTCCCCCATAGCTACTCTCCCCAGGTTCTGGTAACTTCTCCCTCTCCTTACCTCTCTTCATGCCTAAGGGTGCTAAAGGGCTGCTTGCTGTTGCCACCACCAGGGTATTGCACCATGTCTACCTCGTATGGTGTCTCTTAACCTGCCCACATGAATATCAACAGCCCCTATAATAATGACCTCAACTTTACTAACTATAAAGGCCTGACCTGGAAAACCCAGCAGATTAAAATGGACAAGTGATCATCTATCCATCATGACATGACCATTCAGACGATGAATAGAACAAAACTAGAACTCTATTCATCAGAAGGAGTGGCACACTGAGTTCCCAAAGAACAAATGGGCAACTAGGAACTACGTAAGAAGCAACCGTGTAGTTCTAGCAGACAGTACATAATTTTAAAAATATATATTTTACCTGGGAAAATTATTTACCAGTACAGAGGATATATATAAAAACTGAAGATACAATTGGATGGATGTAGGTCCCTACTGCCTCCCGAGCTCCTACAGGTCTGAAGTTTAATGGTGAATACACCCCACAGAATAAGAAACCTGCAGGTGAGAAGTGCAAAGAAAAACACTGACGTGCTGCCTTTCATAACATTAGGCTGGGGGAGGAGCCACATCAGCACTCCAGCTCTATCTGCTACCACATACTGCAATGCCATGCTGCATCACGGTGATGACATACCTCCACATTCGATTTCTCACTGCACCATCAGGCTAGGAAAGGCCTGGACATGGCCTTCAACATATGAAATTTCAAAAAGCTGTCTGGGGGAAGAAAAAAGAACCCTAAAAGCTTCCAGAGAGAAAAAACCATCACATTAAAAGGATCAGAAATCAACATGTCATTTGAATTCTCAACAGCAACAAAAGAGACTTAAAAAATCAATGCAATTTCCATGTTTCAATAAATTCCACCCTAGAATCCTATATCCAGCTAAACTAACAATTAGGTAGGGGGTTAGAATAAAGAGATTTTCAGACGTTCAATTTCTCAAAGAATTTACCTCTCAGGTACCCTTTCTCAGAAAGCCATGCAGAGTATGTTCCATTAAAACCAGGAGGAAAACCAAAAAGGAAGCAGACATAGGATCTAACACAAGAAAGAGGTGAAGGGAATTCTTATAATAACAGTGAAGTAAAGATCCCAGAATGATGACTGTGGAGCTAAACTAGAGAGTAACCAGTTCAGATTAGAATTGTTACTGCAGAAGGAGTCAAGAAGAGCGTGAAAGAAAAAGAGAAAGAAAGCCTGACAGACTACCTAGTGTGTTTCACTTACTAAAATGACTTTTATGGCTTTGTTGAGGTTGAATTAGTGAGCTAATGATAACCTAAATCAACCACAAAAAGGCAATTATTACTACCTTAAGAAAAAACAAAAAAGCAAAAAAAAGAGGACACGCAATCATAAAATGTACTTAAATGTGAACATTTATATAGTCAATATAGGGCTTCCCTGGTGGCTCAGTGGTTAAGAATCCACCTGCCAATGCAGGGGACACGGGTTCAAGCCCTGGTCCGGGAAGATCCCACATGCTGCGGAGCAACTAAGCCCGTGAGCCACAACTACTGAGCCCTCGTGCCACAACTACTGAAGCCCATGTGCCTAGAGCCCATGCTCCGCAATAAAGAGAAGCCACCGCAATGAGAAGCCCGCACGCTGCAATGAAGAGTAGCCCCCACTCGCCACAACTAGAGAAAGCCCGCGTGCAGCAACAAAGACCCAACACAGCCAAAAATAAATTAATTAATTAATTTTTAAAAGAAAGGTCAATATGAATTATGAAGGTTAATATAACCGAAAATTTTGACATAATTATATTGGGAAGATGAGGGAAGCAAAAGTTTTTCTGAGGGTTGTGGTTGGAGGGCTGGAGGGAAGACTTTGAGAGTACTAAATCCTCATCCTCTGGGTAGAAAGTAAATGAATAAAGTCTAAGTTGAATAAAATCAAGTAAAATGATAGGAGAATGTTATCTGCTGGACGAAACAGTTGAAGTAGTTGAAAGTGGTTGCCTCTGGTAAATGAAATCAAGGATGATGAGGTAAGTAGGGCAGAGGCTGCTTTTTCATGTTAAGTCCTATAGCTTTAGTTCACTTTTTTAAACTAGACAGTTATCCTGTTAATAAGAAAGGAGAAAGGTCAAGAGATTTGGCTCTTGATGAGAGAGGATGTTTGATTTCAAGATAGTAGAAGTGGAGATGAAAAGTGCCACAGGAGGGTGTACGATGATGTAGAGTACCTAACAATTACATTCACTGATCCTAAAACTTCAACACCCTCCCCCAAAATCACAACTCTATGTTGTGACTTGAGGACCATAGTTTTGTCTTATTTTTCCCCTTATAGACAAGTGAAAGTTTTAGTTTTAAAATTACTCCTAAGGAAGCCATTATTATCTTCTGTTTCTACTCTTTTTTTTTTTTTAATTAATTTATTTATTTATTTACTCATGGCTGTGTTGGGTCTTCGTTTCTGCGCGAGGGCTCTCTCCAGTTGTGGCAAGCGGGGGCCACTCCTCATCGCGGTGCGTGGGCCTCTCACTATCGCGGCCTCTCTTGTTGCGGAGCACAGGCTCCAGACGCACAGGCTCAGCAATTGTGGCTCAGGGGCCCAGCCGCTCCGCGGCATGTGGGATCCTCCCAGACCAGGGCTAGAACCCGTGTCCCCTGCATCAGCAGGCAGACTCTCAACCACTGCGCCACCAGGGAAGCCCTCTGTTTCTACTCTTGAAGATAAAAAGGTGCATTAAACAAAGTCCCTGTCCCTGAAGAAATCCTCATGATAGAAGGAAAAACACGGCACAGGAGATGTTCCTAAGGCAAAATGATTTAGAAGCATTTTATCACATACGCATGATCAAGAATGGCACTGGATTTAGAACAGGTTTACAGCTATTGCCAAAACACGAGTGATACCAATAAGCCATTAGAATAAATTTCCATGACAACAGAAATAATGATCCCAGACCATCTTTCCAGAGAGGGAGCCAAGCCCATTCCCCACAGAGATAGCATATGCTAAGGGCTGGAATCCCTTTCGGGCTTTGAAAATTAACCTTGACTGTCATGGGTATCATCATTCATGCTCCCACTCGGCATCAATGTGCCTCTTTGCCAAACATTCCCATCACTCCTTCCTATGCCAGGTTTAGATACAGAGCCATGGTTCTGTTTCCCTCTATAAAACTGAAGCTGCCTCAAATGGAAAAAATGTGCCCATGTAAGAACTTGGAATGTACCAGTTGCCTTACTCTAGAAAAGACCCATCAAATTTAGAAGTGTGCCATCTTAAACATCAATGAAAAAAAAATTAAAAACAAATCTAGGGAACTATGGTTTCCTGTTTTTCTCATCCTAACCAAAAAGAAACCTCTTCCCCTTTTGTCAAAAATTTCATATAGGGGACTTCCCTGGTGGCACAGTGGTTAAGAACCCACCTGCCAACACAGGGGACACAGGTTCGAGCCCTGGTCCAGGAAGATCCCACATGCCGCAGAGCAACTAAACCCGTGAGCCACAACTACTGAGCCTGTGCTCTAGAGCCCACGAGCCACAACTACTGAGCCCATGCGCTACAACTACTGAAGCCCGTGCTCCGCAATGAGAGAAGCCACCGCAATGAGAAGCCTGCGCATCACAACAAGGAGTAGCCCCCACTCGCCGCAACTAGAGAAAGCCTGCGCACAGCAACGAAAACCCAACACTGCCAAAAATAAATAATAACATAAATAAATTTAAAAAATAAAAATTTCATACAGATACTGTTATACAACTGGAATAATCTAAAGAATGCTTCTGAAAGGTAAATTGTGCATAGTTCAGTTATGAAAAGAATAGAGCACACAGTTGGCAACTTCCCAGGTTAAAAAAATTAATTATATGCTACCTAATAACATGGTTGCTTCTTATATCGTACCTTGTTGTGCATTTGTTCTTCAGGAACTTAATGTGTGCTACTCGTTCCTGAGGACTAGACTTCTCATCTCAGTTGTATTCAACACCTGGGTAGTCATGTCAAGACAGACAGATGTTAGATGATCACTTGTCCATTTTAACTTGCTGAGTTTTCCAGGTAAGGCTTTCACAACCAGTACTAGTACTAAACTCCTCATCATTACTAATCACTACCCTTGGCTATGCCATTGCTCTAGCATTGAAAACAGTCAAAAGGCAGATAAAGGGAGTGACGCCCCCAGAGGTAACCAAATAACAATATTCAATGAAACTGGATTAGAGTGTTCCATTCATGCTACTAATGTACTTCCCTTTGAAACTATGAAAAGATCTCTTCTCTACTATTTTTTAATATGTCAAACAAAAAAGTACTCATTGACTGGCTATTGTGGATTCAATACTATGTTAAATAATATAGAAAACATTCAAAAAAAACTTTCCACCATGGTCTCTGACCTTATATAGCCTCACTGATGAGATTATTCATTTGTTCACTCAACAAACACTTATCTTAGTAATCAGTATGTGCCAGGCACAGTGGTGGTTACTGAAAGACAAATACAAAGATACCTACCAGGAGTTTACAATCTAATGACAGACCCAGATACATAATAAGAGAACACAATAATGATTTGAGACACGGACAAAGTACTGTGAAGACCAGCACGCAGGAGACTAGGGGGCTAAATTCTGTGGGACAGATAAGTCCTTTACGATTTTCACACCCCAACAAGCGTAACCGGTTCCCACAGAGAGGAGTGCATTTTCCTTCCGTGCCAGGATTGAGGCCATGGCAAAATGACCGTCTGTCAGAGATGCTGTAGATGGGGATTCCCCCCAAATGAGAGACTGGATTAAGTGTCCTTTAAAGTCCCTTCCAACTCTAAAATTATATAATTCCATGAGATCAGCAAAGGCTAAAACAGTAATAGGAAGCTTCAGAGAGGAAGGGAAACTTGAACTAAGCCCAGAATGATAGCTAAGATGCAAATAAACAGAAGACAGATCATAAGATATTTTGTTTTATTCCTTTCCCTAAATGTATGCCAGGTCAGCCTGCAAAACAGCTTAAGGGGATTAATAATTGGTACAAATAATAAATCCTATATCTACTAGAATACAAAGAAATATAGTCAGAATTATATATTTTACAAGAAAATAGTAGGGAGCAAGCTTTTCTGAATCACATTTTTAAGAAAATCATTTCAGAAAATGATTTAAAATACTCACAGCCCTACTGCATTATACTCCCAGTAATTACACAAATACACTTAATGAAATACGGAGCATGCCAGAAGACCTGGCATGAGCTGACATTGCTATTTGATGAAGAATTTAAAGAGTCAGGCCCTGAAACTTCCATTTGGCCTCGTTTCTCATCAGCTTTAAACCACACTGTGATTTTCCACTTAAAGCAATTCTCTTCGTTTTTCTGTCCGCCTTGTTGTCCTATCACCTGTGCTCACACTTCTTACTCAAGGTGTCTTCACTTTACAGTTCCAAGACATATATAGCAGCCTCCAACAGGTAGCCAAGAACACATTAAAAAGCCAAGAACTGAAATCTTTTAAAGGTTCCCCAATATTCACAGAAAAACACAATCTTCAGACGATATGTCACATCTAGCAAGTCATTAAATTCATCAGAAAGTTAACTAACTCTCTGTAGATATTCCAGTACCCTCTATATATTAAATCAAAGGCTAGGGTTCTTACTGAGTGTTCTCAGCACATCAAAATTATGTTATTTAAGCTGGAAAAAAATGCTGATCATTGCTGTTCATACACAGGTGATGAAAATTTACCTAAACATAAAAAAGTTGAGTGTGTGCTGGGGAAGAATTGGAGGGAAGTGCTAGCAAGCTGACAGTAGCAGAACCGAGATGGCAAAAGAGGGCCACTCCAATTGCGATAAGCTTGGAAATAAGAAGCAACTCAACCAACTGTGGTTAAACAGAAATGCTACTTTTTAGTTCCATTATCAGAATCAGTTGTTCAGAAACTACTGGTGCAATTCCTAACTTACCCTTTTTTCTGAGAGGTTCAGAGTAAGCAAATGCAAGGTCCTAGTATGGGATGACTTCCAGTCTACAGGCATTACATTTCCGTAATTATCTGTCAGGGCATTCCAAATCCTTAAAAAGAAGAAAACTACAATCAATGAAAGTTAACATTCTGTATGTCATTATTAAACAGATACCTAGTACTACAGTGAAAGAGAGAACAAAGAGTATCAAAGCAGAAAAACAGGAGGCTATTGTTTCTCAGAAAAGCATCAACAAAGTAGAGGCTCCAGAACAAGACAAAAGGAAAATCCTATCATTGGGCCTGACAAGAAGTCCTGAGGGAAGGTGACAGGACATAGAAAACTCTCACAAAGTCGAGAGCTGACATTTCCACTGTATCGTGTGCCAGGCTCTAAGTAAGCAATTTACATATATTCTAAGCAATTTACATACATTAACTCATTTAATCCTCAAAAACAGTATCATGAAGAACTGTTATTATCCCCATTTGACAGATAGAAACTAAAGCACAGGAAGGTTAAACAATGTTTCTCAAGCCAAAACATGTAGTAAATACACTGTGCTTTATACTTATTTTTCTTCTGTAACTTCCGAACATATAGACTATTTCATAGAATGAATAATCTCTCTCTAACCAAAGAGAAAGAATTTTCTGGAGGAAGAATTCAGTCTCAATGTGAGACTAGGGTTTAATATCTAATTTATAATAGACTAAGACTAAGATAAGATGAAAAGGGAAAGAAAGGGAGTTCACAATAAAATGCAGATTATACCCAGTGCAGTTACCCTTCCTTATTATCAAACAGCATTTTGGGGAGGCAACAGGGTAAAATGAAAAGGGCACTTGACTAAATTCAGAAAACAGACTTGTCTACATTCATCCTCAATGAGTCTTTGACCATGTCCCTTAACCTCTGTAGGTGTTAGCTGGACTTTTTCAAACGAGAAGCTTGGACAAGAATAGCAGACATTCCTTCCAGCTCTATTACTCTAAGCATTAATTCAAATGAGTTGTATTAAGAAAAGTCCCAAACCACACCGGAATAAGGACTGCAAACTCCAATTTCATGACCAAAATTCATTTCAGTCCCAAAGTATTAACCAGCATTCTTCTTTTAAATGACATTATATGAAAAACATGAGTTCAGAAATATAAATGAGATGAAATTTAATTAGGGTAAGTAAAGTTAAACACTACACATATAAGCTACTTGATGGCCAGAGATACACACACACAAGTCATAAAGAAAAAACCAAAAAAACCAAAAACACCCTAACATTTATAACAAGTATCCAATTGTGAATAAGCCACTAAAAAATTGGGTGGGTTTTATTTCCAAGCATGTAAGATACTAGGATACAAAAACAAGACCACCAGGGACATAAAAATAAGAATGCAAGCTTTAAAATAGAGAAACAACATACTGATTTAATGAATTGGGATTTGGTGCTAAAGAGAAGAAGCAATGTGACCACAACTGCCAAAAATTCCAAAATGATGTCTGGCTTTGGAATGCACATTAGCCTCAATGAAAATGTGAACCCAAAAAGCTCTAGAAAACTGGCTCATTTGCCCAGAAAATCTCCCATATGCATGGTTCATTCCTATCCTCCTCTCTGCAGGAATCATCTCCTCTAATGCCAATGTGCTCAAATTGGAAACAACACTTCTGGATGCTAAACTTGCTGGGTTTCTGGCCCACATCTTCCTGGGTAAAAGATTTGCAAATACTGAATAACTGACCATGTATCTAACCCTGGGTAGGAACTACTAGCATATTCTAGTAGGTGAAGACAGTCCAGAGTTTTTGAGGTTTGTTTTGTCTGCTTGTTTGCTCCTTCTTAAATGAGGCTATCATAAAAGGACAAGTGGAGTGGAAGATTTCATGTAGAACTGACTGTGGGTGAATTTGATCTACCAAGAAAATGAAGCACAATTCACAGTCCTCTATCTTCACCAGGGCCAGAACGTTTGTGGTTGGAAAGACATAGGGCCGAGTTAACTGAAAGATTTGTAGAATTCTCCAGTCAAGACATGAACTGCCTTCGTCCTTATCATAAAGTATTACAGCCAGTCATAAACAACTAGCAGGGCAGCTCTTTTCCAAAGGTCAAAGTCCTGCTGACATTGAATCCCACACCAGACCCTTCTAAAGTAAAACTTTAGCAGATAAGCACAATCTGTATTTAACCAAAACTAAAACCAGGACTCAGAAGTGAAATAAAGTGCCCTAAGGCAAGGCACTCACTATCTGGGTGAAAGAATTTTCAGCCCTCTCTAGTGAAAGAAACAGAAATGGACTCTATCAAGCAATGGAGAGCAGATTTATGCAATAGAACAGGGACAATGAGAGTGGTGAGCAACCCCAGCTCAGAAAAGAGAGACAGATTTCTTATGCATTCCCAAATCAAGGGACATGCTGTACCACCAACATAACATATGCTATCTACTAAACCATTATCAAGAGTAACAAAACTTTTAAGTTTTATATCAACCAAAGATTTAAGCAAAGGCTAAAATACACTACTTCTCAGACAGTACAGGTGATGCAAAAATAGGGAACCTTATCTGTGTACAAACCACTAATCTGTTTTGAGAAGTTATTCTTGATAAACCCAAATGTATAATAAATATAATTTTAAAATCCAGAGAATGTCCTGAGTCTAGTGATTCCGAGTATATAGATCTATGTATAACACTACCTTCTCTTTGGGAATAGACTGTTTAAAATGTCATCTTTTGCCACTGATTGCATGCATATCTGTGTGTATAATATCCAATCAAAAACTTTTCCTTCTATGCCTGGGCAGAACAGTGTACAGAGGTAGCAATGAAAAGATATAGTCTCCAAGCATAGCTGGGCCTGAACCACTGCTAAGCTATGTTTACAGGCCCCCATTCCCAACCCCCTCTTCCTGATAAACCTTCTGATTCACAGAGGAAACTGACAAGCCCCTTTCTATGCCCATGAATCCTTCTCTCAAGAATTCTTCCCTAACCTCTCCATCCCTTCAATGCTCTGAAAACCCACCCCTACCCACAACCTCAGTGTTTACTCCATAATTTCACCCTCAGCCTCTCCAGGGCTCCTCTCCCCCTACATTACAATATTGTCAAATTCCCTCACTTTCATCATTCCTTTCTGTATCTTCTGGAGTAAAACTATGGTACATAATTACAACCCTTATCTAACCAAATTATAACTGGGTTTCTGGGCAGTTAAATAACCTCTGTCCCTCCATTCCCCTAGCTCTCATAAAGCCCTGCGAATTTCCTATCATTGCACTTAGATGATTCTGTAATAATTACCTGTTTATGCATTGGTCTCCCTACCAGACTAGGAGATCCTTGCTATTAATAACCAGAGCTTTTCCTTTATGCCTCTGTGGGAACTCACACTCAACCTGGGCTCTCAGATGGAGCCAATAAATTCCTGTGGCAAAAACGCTGCTTCAACGTCAGTACCTTTGCATGCGCTGTATCCCTGAGCTAGAATGCTAGACCGTTTTTCACCTGCCAGGCAAACTCCCACTCACCCATCAGGGTCCAGTTCTCACAATTCTTTCCCTATGAAGTCCTTCCTGACTCTCTCTCACACACACACACACACACACACACACACACACACACACACTGAATCTCCTATATTTTGTACATATATCCATTAGAGCGTTTGTCACACCCATACAAATGTTTGTTTACAAATCTAGCTCCCACCCTAGGTTGCCCTCTGCTTGAGAGGGGTAATGTCCAGTCATCTTGGTATTCCCAGTGCGAAGCAGCCTCTGGCACGTAGCCGGCGCTTAAAAAATGCTAGTTGAATGAATGAATGTCTACACATGTGCCCGAGGAGATACTATCTCTAAACTACGGGGCTCTGTGCAAGACTCCCCTCTAAACCAAACAGGAGTTGGTTTCTAGGAAGGAGGAGGACGTTTAAGGGTTCGTTGGGGGCCAGGGGAGCAGGGGATTTAAATAGCCAGGGGCGCAGAGGCCGAAAGCCCCAAGGAAGGCGGTGGGAGAACACGGAGGGGCGGGACCCCGGAGTTGATGGAGGCGGAAGGAGGGTGCGGGGAGGAGCCTGCGGCCAGAGTCCCGCCGAGGCTGTTGACTGAGGGCCGGCGGGCAGGGCGAGGGGCTGGACGAGGGGCAGAGGAGGCTCCCGCCCGCTCCCGGCCGGGACCCGCACTCACTCGTCCCCCTGCAGGAGGCTGCACTCGGTGATGGGCCGCACGGCCGCCCTGGGGGGCTCGGCACCCGGACCCAAGGGACGGAAACACAGGCTCAGCTTTTCCTCCAAGCTGCAGGTCAGCGCTGGGAAGCCGTCGCCTCCCCCGCCCGGACCTGCTTCGGCCTCGGGGCTCGCGTTACAGTTCTCCTGGTCCTGGAGGCTCAGGGCCGGCTCCTGGAACTCATAGAAATCCTGCCAGTCCCCGTCCGCCGCCATCGCCGCCTGGTGCAGTCGCGCGCCCCGCCGCGCCCCGCCACGCCACGCCCCGGCGCCGGCCCCGGCCCCGGCCCCGGCCCCGGCGTCTGGCCCCGCCCCCGAAGTACCGCCCCGCCCGAGGCCCCACCCCCTACCTCCCGCGGAGGCTTGGACCTCTCCCGGGCCTTGCAGCCCCGGGGTCTTCCCTTCTCCTGAGTCTTCTTTGAGTTGAGCGCTGGTCCCGGTAGAAAGGAAAACTTTAACTGCGTTGAGTCACTTCTATTAGTCTATCATTCAGGAATAGCTTTACTCTAAGATTTCCTTAGTGGGAACCTGGCCTAAATGTGGCTAAAATAAAGGACTTCTTTAAACTTGCACCCAGTGTCAGATTACTCCCCAAATCATTTCCCCAAAGTAATCTGGCTCCTTTGGTAACTTTTCAACCAGAAGAACAGCAATAGTCACTTGGAAATGCTTAAATGGTACCAAAATTCATTCCACAAATATTTTATGTCTCCCACGTGTAAAGCACGTGCTAGACCCTCTGCAACATACAAAGATGAACAATTAACTCAGCGAGTTAATATTTGCAAAGCACTTGGAACAGTGCCTGACAGTAAGTACCAAATGTGTATGTTTTATAACTAATACATGACTGCTCCCTACAACGGGCTTACAATGCAGTTAGAGTGATAAAACTGGAAAGCATTTATACCAAAACGTATAATTGGGAGTAGAGAGTTACTGTTTAATGTGTATTGAATTTGTTTTGCAAGATGAAGAGCATTGGAGATGGTTACTCAAGAATATAAATGGGCTTCCCTGGTGGCGCAGTGGTTGAGAATCTGCCTGCTAATGCAGGGGACACGGGTTCGAGCCCTGGTCTGGGAAGATCCCACATGCCGCGGAGCAACTGAGCCCGTGAGCCACAACTACTGAGCCTGCGCGTCTGGAGCCTGTGCTCCGCAACAAGAGAGGCCACGATAGTGAGAGGCCCGCGCACCGCGATGAAGAGTGGCCCCCGCTTGCCGCAACTACAGAAAGCCCTCGCGCAGAAACGAAGACCCAACACAGCCAAAATTAAATAAAAATAAATAAATTTTAAAAATAACTACACAGGGGACTTCCCTGGCAGTCCAGTGGTTAGGACTCCATGCTTCCACTGCAGGGAGCATCGGTTCCATCCCTGGTCGGGGAACTAAGATCCCACATTAAAAAAAAAAAAAAAAGAATATAAATGTACTTAATACCACTAAACTGTACACTTGAATATGGTTAAGATGGTAATTTTATGTTATGTGTATTTTACCATCAAAAAAAAAAAATTAGGGGAAAAGATATAATTCTAAGGGAGTGTGAATATGTAGAGGCAACAAATACCTAGGAGCTGATAGAAGCAGTATCTTTGGACTGCAGTAATCAAATACTTCATTTAGGAATCGGAACATAGTTGGGTCATAAAAGATGAATTCCTATTCTGAAAAATAAATACGAAGTTAATAATAGAAAATAAGATTTTCCCAGACATGCTCTGTCCATGTCTTGACAACGTGGGAACCTATCCTCAAGAATACATGTTAGGGGGCTTCCCTGGTGGCGCAGTGGTTGAGAATCTGCCTGCCAATGCAGGGGACACGGGTTCGGGCCCTGGTCTGGGAAGATCCCACATGCCGCGGAGCAACTAAGCCCGTGAGCCACAACTACTGAGCCTGCGCGTCTGGAGCTTGTGCTCCGCAACAAGAGAGGCCGCGACAGTCAGAGGCCCGTGCACCGCGATGAAGAGTGGCCCCCGCTCGCCGCAACTAGAGAAAGCCCTCGCACAGAAACGAAGACCAACTAAGCCCGTGAGCCACAACTACTGAGCCTGCGCGTCTGGAGCTTGTGCTCCGCAACAAGAGAGGCCGCGACAGTCAGAGGCCCGTGCACCGCGATGAAGAGTGGCCCCCGCTCGCCGCAACTAGAGAAAGCCCTCGCACAGAAACGAAGACCCAACACAGCCAAAAATAAATAAATAAATAAATTAAAAAAAAAAAAAAAGAATACATGTTAATACCAAAATTTCCTATTTACCATTCTGATGAATGTTGTCTCGTATTTCAATGATTTGTCCCATATTTAACAAGATACTTCTATAAATCAAGCCTAAGGAACTGCTGATAATTACTTTAAAGGCAATATCATTACCTTCCCATTTCCTTTGAAACCATGAAGGGAGCAGATGTTGAGCTCTACCTAGCCAAGAGCTAGAACTAATTACTCAATGGTTAATAGCTTTGGGGTTGATGAGAAAACATTAGCTCAGCTGACATTCACCTATTTGAATATTACTCAAAAATGATACTCTAAATGTATCAAAGATCTGTTTTTCTCTAGGTATTGGGCTAGAGTCATGAGAAACTATGGAATTGACTCAGACTCTTCTAATTATGTACATAGCTAAGGAAAAAAATAATTTTTTTTCTTGACCTGTATTTCCATTTACCTGTGTGGCATATGTATGTTTGTTAGTGGAAATCAAAATTACTTACTCTTCCCACCTAAATGTAACAACTGTCAAATTTTTCATATGCCTGCAAATAAATTGCTATTCGGTTAGCTTTAGTGGTCTCAGAATTTTATTTTAGTCAAATTTTCCACATAGGAGGCTTTTTACTTTTAATTAAATGCAAATTACCTGGTATCACCCCAGACACTTTGAATACCCCATTGCAAAAACAAGATTTGAATCACTTTTCTTAATTAATTTATATTAGCACACCTATAGTAATCTTGGCACTCAACACAATCTATAAAAGTGCTCCCCAAAAATGTGCCTAGGAGAAAACCGTGCTACTTTATGGGGAAAGAGCAATGAGACTAGAAAGAAACTATAGTATGGAATAAAATGTTAATTGGTGCTCCTGTAGATTTTAAATAATGACTGTAAACATGAAAGAGTAACAACAGAAAAGTTTAAATGGTAAAACGTTCATAGCCAGGTAAAATTATAAAGTAGCAGTACTTCAAAGCCTTCCACACACCTCTCTCCCCATGGGGTTACCCGGGGGCTGCACAGAGCTCCACAGCTTCAAGGACATCCAGCAGGAGTCTGTATTCCACCCGGTGGTGGCCTCATTTCTTTATGCCTGCTCTTTCCTTTAGTCCTTTCGGTCCTCCACTCAAACTGCTTTTTTTTTTTTTTTTTTTTAGAAAATCCAGCTCCCAGTTACATTTGTTACAGAACCAGGTTCATTTTGCCCGACGGGCAGCAAGCAAAAGCACTGAAATGCCAGGAAACAGAGGGTTTACTCACAAGGCAGTCAAAGTAGAGACAGAACCACTCTCAAACCCACCTCAGGAAGACAAGGGGCTTGGGGTATTTAGGAGATAAAGACTAAAGGAGTAGGGCAGTCTGAGGCGTGGGGGGCCTGAGGAGCCTGATTGAAAAAAGGTGTGGTTAATCCGCACAGGTGGAACTAAGCTACAGACCTCTGCAGGTTCAGAAGTGGAGGCGCTTAGCACAATCTGAGGGTGGAGTTTTTAGCCCTCTAACATCAAAAGGTCACCCAGCAGGCATGCCTAGTTGGAGGGTGGGTGGTCCTACCCAGTCTTAAACACCTTATCTGGAACTAGACACACCTGACACCAATTCCTGGATAATGACTTGGGCAAAGATCTTACTGTTTAGGCTACATGCAGTTTACAGGACCTGCAAGTCTTTTTAACAACAATTAAAATGACCTTGATTAGTGAAGGCAAGTTACAGGTGAAATGGATTTAACTAATGATTACCTACAGTTTCACTACTCCCTAAACCTCCTCACTTAATAATTTCCTGACAGCAACCTTAGCCCACTTTCCAGCAACTCTTCTTCCCATCAGCTAAATTCTAGCTTCCTAACGTTGCCACAGATCTGGCCAAACCATACACTTCCTGCCAGTCTCACCTGTTTAGTTCACTCCATCAACACCCAAAGGCTTCTGATTAAGAAGAGGTCCCCTGACTTCACTGTATCTCACATGACCTAATTCTACTAATTCTAGTAGAAAATTTTAGGACAAATTCTAATTTGTCCACCTAAATCTATTTCAGGCTTTTATTTCCTAGAGAGCAGATAAATATGAACACGTGTAAACATGTTTGCTCACTCCATGTATTAAGAAAAGTTAGCCTATAGAATGAATTTTCAGCACTTGATTCAAAATTAGAAAGATAATATAGAGTAAGTTTTAAAGAGAGCTTCATGGCACTTGGGTATTATGCTCAGATTAATCATTCAAGATGGAAAAAGTTACTTCTCTTGTTTGACAACGTTATTTAAATTTTGCACATATATAGTATATCACAGTGAAAATTTAAGTAACAAAAAATAGAAAAGTAGATTATTCAACATATAGACCACCTAAACATTTAATTAATCAGAAAATATAAGAACTGCAAAAGAAAGAAACAAACCATTGAACACAGGACCAGAAAATATCTGGCTCTTAAAGTATCACACAAGCAAATGCTGAAGGCATTATAAAGCAAGAGTAAGACAATGAGAATGTATATAAATGAAAATTTCTTGAGAAAAGCTAAGCTAATGGCTAAGTTTATTCAATAACAAGGTAAAAAATAAATAAAAACAGAGCTGACAAAACAAAAGTAAGAAGAATTGAGAAATCCATATGTTGAACCAAGAATTTAAGGAAAGGTTGCTGGTTTCCCAAAAAAGGAAAGGGTGGGCTCTTTCCATTTTGTCTCTATTAAAAAAAAAAAAAATCAAGAAACTTTTGAGTAATCAAAATATCACAATGTAGGCTTTATTATTAAAGAATATTTAATTCTAATTGTCCAAGTTTGTTAGTGATGAATCTTTAATTTTAATGATCAGATCAGAGTCTTGATCAGGCAGAACTTGATCAAGGGTCTGTGGAAGCAGAGCTACACCACCAAGAGAAGGAACCAAGGTGACTGGCCATGGCCACAGCCTTACAAGGTATCAAAATAACTGAGTAGGAAAGACAGTGCCAAGTATATACCTGGTTGTGTTCTGGGTAGTCAAATGCTGGTCTCAGAAAAATTAATGGAAACAACTATTAGCAGCGGTTATTTATCTAACATTATGACAGCTCTAACAATTTAACCTTCAAGGATCCTGTTATGGAAAGCACCCAGTGCACACTCTAAACTGCCTAAATTCTCTGCTTTGGAATATTCTTAATTTTCTCATCTGAAATTAAGATCATGCAGAGTTGAATATGCCAAATTCTATCTTTTTTTTTTTTTTTTTTTTTTAAGACTTGCAGTATTCTGTGCACGGAGGCATCTTGGGATGGTGAAGCCCTCTCTGTTCCCTCTTCTCTATGATTGTCAGTACTGTATGCCCTCACTATTCATCTTATCATAGAACAAAGAACGAGGAGTGGAAACTCTTCCTCCCACAAACAAGAGCAAGAGGCTACACGTGGCTCTTAAAATTTGTAGAAGAATATTCTTGCCTACTTTAGGACTATGAGTAAGACAAAATATGAACAAAAGAACTATAACAATGGGAATGTAATATATTCTCTATTATTTCTTCTCTTCAGAAGATTGTGATCTTGGTTTTTCCACATCAACATTCATCTCTAACTTTCCCACAGGAAAGTTGGTCCTAACCTTAATCAGTCAAGCTGACATTTTTGTGCACAAGTAACCTGAGTTCAGTACCTCTGTCACTGGGGTCCTTGTATGTATTTCAGCATCTTTGTCTCCCCGAGCCTATCTTGCCCATATTTAATGAACCCTTTATTCTGAATTATTTGTCTCATTACCAACCAAGATCATTCAGGTCTAAAAAATTCTCAAAATTAATCCACTGTGGCAGAAAGCAGATGGTTGGTGCCCGGGGCATGGGATGGTTTGGGGTAGGAGAATTAACTGCAAAAGGACACACGGAAAACTTCTGGAGTAATGGAAAAACTCTATGACTTGATGATAATGGTGACTATGTAGGTGTACACATTTATCAAACAGTAAGCTTAAAATAAGTACATTTTATTGCATGTAAATCTAACTCTATAAAATTTTTTTAAGGTGTGGCTTTATAGCCAAAAAAATGGAAACAACTCAAATGTACACAGACAAATGAATGCATAAGCAAAATAGGGTGTGTGTATATATATATGTATATATGCAATGGAATATTATTCAGCCTTAAAAAGGTAAGTAATTCTGACACATGCTACAACATGGATGAACCTTGAAGACATTATGCTAAGTGAAGCCAGACACAAAAGGATAAATACCATATGCACTTATACAAAGTACCTAGAGTAGTCAAAATCATGGAGTCAGAAAGTAGAATGGTGGTTGCTAGGGGCTGAGAGGAGGGGGAAATGGGGAGTTAGTGTTTCATGGATACAGAGTTTCCATTTGGGATGATGAAAAAATTCTGGAGATGGATAGTGGTGACGACTGCACATATTGTGAATGAACTTAACTCACAGAACACCTAAAAATGTTAAAATGATCATTTTTATGGTATGTATATTTAACCACGATTTTTTCTAAACAGAGTGGCTTTATTGAATCAGTTGTTAGAATTGCCCTGTACAGATATGCCCTGCTTATTCAACATCTGATCTCTTTAAAGTGGATTCAAATCAGACATTTAAAATTAGTTCATACACTGTATGGAGTAATTGTTGATGGACTGTTAACTTGTTAATTATCTCTTCTATTTTACTTTTTGATTCAAACTGTATTTTATGCTGCAATTATATACACTGACTTCACTAGAAAGTAATGCAAGATTGATCAAATCGACTGTTGTCATTTGAAGACTTGAGTTTGAGGGGCTAACTCTGAGGAGAAGAAATTCAGTAGAGATGGAAATCTCTCTGCCCCAACACAGGAAAAAAAATAAAGAAAAGAGGAAAAGGTGCCTTCCAGAAAACAGACCAAGTCCACCTCCTATTGAATTGGCGGGGTGGGGGACTAAAAAATAAAAATAAGCTCTACTGAGCACAACAACAGACTGTCAGAAGGTGACACTGGGGAAGACTGACAGCACATTCATTCAGGGGACCAGGTGGCATTAATAGAGGCTCCTCCAGATATATAGTAAGACATAGATGCAGACAGTTCATAGGACTTTGCAACTGAAGAGAAACCAGGAGGCTTGGATCACATTTGGATGAGCTAAATGGATTCTGTAAATGATGATACTTTTTGTCTGATCCAGGTCGCACATTTTATGTTCATCATGTGCATTATGTTCTATTTTCTGGTATACGTATTAACATAAATTTCTTATAAGGGTATTTCCACAGTCTCAAGAGTGTTAGGACGGGGAACCACAGCATCCAGCAATACTCCATGAAATCAGCTGGAGGAGTCTTCCAAAATTTGACCGATGAGGGTATTACAAGAATAAGTATTAAAATTGGAGTGTCTTTGGACTTTTATTTTCTCGGGTCTTTGTCTTCGACTTGCTTTTTCCCTCCGAAATTTTGTTTCCAGAGATGTTGACATTTCTTTTGCTATCTTTAGAGAAGGAAAATTTCATTGTGAGTGGGGCTGGGATGGGCTGAGACTGGGGGGCGGATATCTGTTCTACATGTTACATTATAATTTTTTAAAGCTGTAAATTTAACAGGGTTTTTCTTTTCTTTTTTTTAAAAGAGTAGTCAAAATGTCTTGACATCTAAGGAGCTGCACCAATATTGCTGCATCCAAAGAGGCTCATCAAAATGTTATGGATCTAAATAAATAAACCACTTAAGTCAGATAGGGCTTGGATCTGCAAAAGCAAAGCAGAGTGGCCTATTAAGATAATTATTTACATAATTTAAGCAAACACACACATAATTGCTTAATTTTCTGCTGGATTTGACTAGGGTAGACTTGGTAGACTCGGAAGTGAGCTAACTGTTTCTAATCTTGTATCAGAGGGTTAAGATTAGGTATCTTGGGAATTCCATGTTGTTCTTTAAAGAAAGAAAGGTTACTTTTATTCCACATCATGAAGAGAGAGTAGCTTTGTAAATGTGAAGGGCTGATTCACTCTTTGGAAAACTGGATGCGTGTACACTCTGAATGATCCTGAGTCTCACCAGACTGGGCGTTCCAGTGGAACTAGCTCAGTCATTCCCGCTCTGTGACTCAAGGCTCCAAGCACTGCTGCTGCCTAAACTCAGCAGATGAGTGGTATTTGAGAGGACAGCCATGCTCAGGGCTTTACCCAGGGGGGCCAGCTAACCCCAGCCTCAGCCTTCTCCTCCTGTCATGGAATGAGTTGTGTTCCCCCCAAATTCATGTTGAAGTCTCAACCCCTAGTACATCAGACTATGACTGCACGGACTGTCCCCAGCTTGCCATGGTTCAGCTTAGGATCTTTAGACTTTATAAAGGTGCACAAGCAATACGCATTCAGTCAAAACCATACTTCAGATGTTGAATTTTGATCTTTTCCCGAGCTACTGATACGTGGTCTGACACTCATGATGCTGGGCAGCGGCAGTGAGCAGCAGCTCCCAGTCAACCACGTGATCACAAGTGTGAACAACCGATACACTTACAGCCATTCTGGACCCACACAATCATTCTGTTTTTCACTTTCAGTACAGTATTCAATGAATTACATGAGATATCCAACACTTTCTTATGAAATAGACTTTGTGTTAGATGATTTTGCCCAACTACTGGCTAATGTAAGTGTTCTGAGCATCTTTAAGGTTAAGGCTAAGAGATGATGTTTGGTGAGTTAGGTGAATTAAATGCATTTTCAACTTACAATGGGCTTATCAGAATATAACCCCATTGTAAGTCAAGGAAGAGCTGTATTTGGGGATAAGATCTTTAAAGAGGTGATTAAGTTCAAATGAGGTAGCTGGGGTAGGGTCCTAATCCAATATGACTGGTGTCCTCACGAGAAGAGGAAGAGACACCAGGGGTGCATAATGAAAAGACTATGTGAAGACACAGCGAGATGGTGGCCATCTGTAAGCCAAGGAGGGAGCCCTCAGAAGAAATCACCCTGGTGACACCGTGATCTTTGACTTCTAGCCTCCAGAACTGTGAAGAAATAAATTTCTGTTGTTTAAGCCACAAAATCTTTGGTATTTCGTTATGGCAGCCCTAGCAAACAAATACACCTCGCCAAGTCATACCAGTGGTTTCTGGGAGTCTCCTCTTGAGCTCAGGACAGATATGATTCCATTCCTTCTTCTGAGTATTGGTCTCTCCTAGAAATAACAGTAACAGAATGCTAAATGGGTGAATTACTAATAAAGAGCAGAGCCAGACCTTTCCCTGTATCCCATTACTCATCTATAGGAGAGAAGACTAGAAAGTATAAAGGATTAGAGTCATTGAGATGCAGAGCTGCCCCCCCATATGGTTGGGGTACTCCCCACTCAAGCCAAGTGAGAGAGCTTCCCAAGAACCAGAGAGTGGGCAGAGCTTGCACTAAGGGTAAGCAGTGTCCTTCTCTCCAGCCAGATGGTTACTGAGATGCAGGACCCAGATCCCAGTGCTCCCATGGGCCCAGAGTAGGACACCGAGAGTTCTTGGAACAGAACTTACAAACTAGAGATTCCTCTTGCCTGGAGAATTCTGTAGACAGGAGGCTGGAGGAGCTGCCCGTGATGACAGGTCCAAAGAGAGCAGGCAGCAGAGGAAGCAGCCACACATACACTGTTTGTTGGGCAAGTGTTATGATTTTCCCCTGTGGGCCAAGTGGACACCCCAGAAGGTAGCTAGACTCAAGTCACCTTACAAGGTCCCACCAAAAAATATTAGCAGGGTTAAGGAGACTCCAGCAGGAGACCTCAACCTAGGAGGAAGGGAGGATGCAGAGCAAAAAGGGATGCGATGCAGACAGAGTGAAAAGGCAAGCTAAACCCCTTCCCCTGCTGGTTCCCAGGTCAACCCTGAGCAGGGGAGGGGAGAAGTTTTGACATGAACATAAGATGGAAGTGGTTATTTACACTGAGTCAGATTTTTTCTACCTGAAAATGAGACTGTTTAGATTTATGAAAGTGACAGAAAAGCCATAGAATCTGACCAAGATGTCAGTCAGAGGTAGGGAGGAGAAATTGGACAGAGCATGTTAAAGGCTGAGATGGGAGAGGAGAGGGAGACTTTTCCTCATTGTATTCTACCAAATTCAACCTATACCACATTTCAGCACCATGACACTCAAAAACTTTAGCTCTAACCACCCTGGACAGACACCATAGACAACCTCTCTATTCTCATCTCTCTGAGCTGGTTCCCATTCCCTGCAGCCCATGCACAAAGCCCTCCCATTTTCTTTCAAAAACAGCAATGCCTGATAAATATCAACTCATACAAATACAAATGCTTAAGGAGTTTGCAAACCCAGTACAATCAAACTCAACCTCGACTGAGATCACCTGGCACCACTATAATGATAATTAATCTACATTTAAACCACCAAATAAAGACAATACCAAGTAGAAACAGAATGAAGTACAGATGAGGACCATCTAAATGAAAAGTCTTCCAAAATTCCAGGCTGCAGTCAGGATGCAGTGCAGTTGCTTAAATGGGTCACAGATCAGGGGAAAATCTACCAAATCTCTGGTCCCATCATAAAAGAATGATGGCTGGGAGGTATTAAGTACTGGAAGTCACAGAGGACCAAAGACACCAATTCTGAGTCTTTGGTTCTCTGTGACCAAAGAAAGTTTGCAAGAAAATGCAGTTCAGGTGAAAATGACAAGGTTACCTTTTGCTGTGAGATGTTAAATGATTTGGTTCAGCACATGCATCCATCATCCCTACCTCAAAGTGTAGGGCTTTGGTAGTTGACAAATACAGATCCTTTCTCCTTTGCTGAATACATGGTTTAATGCTAATATATCATCACTTTTATTTGTCAAAAAAATTTTATTATTCATTTCCTCTCCTTGGTTATTCGAGTTTGATTTGTCACAAGGCTCAAATTCCAGCCCTCCAAATACAGATGCCTGTGTACACGTTCATGGAAAAAGTTGATAGGAATGAAAAAATAATACATCAGAAGATTCTGAAGCCTTTCACTCCTCAGAAGATTTCACTAATTGAGTAAAGACAGCCAAAATTTAAGAAGCAGCAGAAACCATTTGCTTTGTCATTAGCACCTGAGAAATGTTTTAGGCAACAGAGAACTGAAAATATCTCTCCAATTCTCCCAATAAAACACAAAGAGTAACAGTTGCACATGGACAGATTCTTGTATTTGAACAAAGGAGAGACTATGATAAGCCACTATTATTACGGGCAGTGTCCTACCTAGGAATTTGTTTCTATGAATTGTTTTGAAGATCGATTTGTTTCTATGCTTGTTCTACATTTAAAATTGATATCAAATTAGTCTCCCAAAAGCAAAGGGCGACACAGCTAAAGACTTTGCTTTAATACTCCCTGAAGCAGGCATTGATTTTATATGAGTTTAATAATATTAAATGACCTAGGAAGCAGAGATCCATTTCCAGTGTCTAATAAAATAAACAATATTTAGTTCTCTGAAATAAAATTCTTTAATTGAAGATCAGCTATAAGGAAATATGGCACTTACACCTTCTAAAAATGTCAGAAGAGCAAAGAAGGATGACCAAATTACTAATTATTTACTAATAATAAGGAAAAATATATTGATAAATTATGTTAGAGAAAAGATTGAATTTTCTTTCTGTTGTCTGTGGAAAATGATGTTACAAAATTGCAGTCCAATGAAAGGTAAATCAAGAATAACAGCCAAAATGTAAGAGAAAAGTATTATAGAGATGTGTTAGAAAGGTAATTCTTTAGGGGAACCCTCCTACACTGTTGGTGGGAATGTAAATTGGTGCAGCCACTATGGAAAACAGTATGGAGGTTCCTCAAAAATCTAAAAATAGAGTTGCCATATGATCCAGCAATCCCACTCCTGGGCATATATCTGGACAATACTATAATTCAAAAAGATACATGCACCCCTATGTTTATAGCAGCACTATTTACAGTAGCCAGGACATGGAAACAATCTAAATGCCCACTGATAGATGAATGGATAAAGAAGACGTGGCATATCTATACAATGGAATATTACTAAGCCATAAAAAAAGAATGAAATAATGCCATCTGCAGCAACATGGACGGACCTAGAGATTAGCATACTAAGTGAAATAAGTCAGAAAGAGAAAGACAAATATCATATGATATCACTTATATGTGGAATCTAAAATAGGACACAAATGAACTTATCTACAAAACAGAAACAGACTCACAGATACAGAGGACAGACTTGTGGTTGCCAAGGGGGAAAGGGATGGCAGAGGGATGGATTGGGAGTTTAGGATTAGCAGATGCAAACTATTATATACAGAATGAATAAACAACAAGGTCCTACTGTATAGCACAGAGAACTATGTTCAATATCCTGGAATAAACCGTAGTGGAAAAGAATATGAAAAAGAATATATATATGTGTAACTGAATCACTTTGCTGTACAGCAGAAATTAACACAACACTGTAAATCAACTATACTCCAATAAAATAAATTTTTAAAAAAAGAAAGTTACTTCTTTTATAATATTATGTTGTTTTTCTGGATTTTATAATGTTTGTGATATTTGTCACCTTTTTAGAAAATGTTACTAGTTATAAATTTTTCTCATTCTAAATATTTAGTTTGATAGCTAATTTTGTATCTTTTTCTTAAGCAGATTCCACCAAATTATACAAGCTTCAGGATCCAAAAATCTGCACTGCCCCTAATCAAGTGGCCTCTACTAAGGAGGTGGGTGGAATCAGCCAGGTTTGGCCTCACATTTACCGCCATTTGCAAGCAGTTAAATATTCATGAACATACAATTTTTAAAGCTTTAGTTAAAACTGCAAAAGACTGGACTATGCTTCAGTATGTACAACATGTGTCTCGGGAGGAGATTTTATTAAAGCCAAACAGGGAGGATATCTGTGGTAGACACTGCTAGCCTATATCCTACCAGATTCCTCTTCTTCCTGGGCACACGTACGGACTACATTTCCCAGGCTCCCTTGCAGTTGGGTGTGGTAATGTGAATGCATTCTAGCCAATGGAATGTGGATGGAAGAGATGTGCGTCCCCCTTCCAGACCTAGCCCATGAAAACCTTCCACCCAAGAGCCTCTATTTCTTCCCCCTCCACTGGCTTAAGGCACGCAAGCACAGTGACCTGGCAAACCACAGTCAAAGGTAAAAGAGACATGAAGTGGAGGGAAGCTGGGTTTCTCTTATTCACTGCTGGGAAGAAAACCAAATTTGAACATCCATTTTGTTCTTCAAGTTAGCAAGAAATAAACTGTTTATTGTGTAGCCTCTGGGATTCAGGGGTTTATCTGTTATGGCAGCTAATAATATTTCAACTAATGCTGTTTTATTACTGGAAGAATAGCACTTTTAAAAAATCATGTTATACGTAAGTTTAATGAGATCCCTTTGTATATAAAAATATGTGTATTAACATATATATGTTTTATGTATATAAATATGTCTATAGTCACATTTTCTCTTATGGGTCACATTTTACATTACTAGTTAATAACAGACTACAGTATATGCTCAGCATTTCTGAGATTTGGATATTTTCTTACAGACATTAAAATTTCTAAAGACTTAAACCTATCCATCAATGTAATAGACCTTTAAGGATTGTGACTTCCCCTTAATTAACATTTAAGCTGAGAGGCTCTTCCAAGGATGCTAGAGAAAAGAATCCTGCATTGCGATGGAGGTTCCACTAAAGGACATCTATGTTCCTCGTCAACTTTGATTCTAGGTTCCATATATTCTACGTATAAAGCAAGGTTCCATTGCACTCTCTGGGTCAAACTACATTAAAGATAATAATCCATGTTTTATTGCACTTGCCCTTACTGACTTATGCTGGTCACACCATGTCTGCCCTCACCTTCAGCTAGGTCTTGCCTCACATGTGCTTAGAATCAAGTCTTTTCAGTTTCTGCTTCTTCTAGCTACCAAGGTTCCTTCTGAGGACTTCAGCTTCTGCCAGACATCAATCAGTACCACATCTGTAGGACACAAGTGCCATGGCTGGGTACCACAACAGGGGCTGAACATTGCACAGGCTTCTGGATTCCACAGGTGCTTCCCCTAGGGCCCCATCATACCTACTGTGTGCCACTGTGGCAGCTCTGAGCTGTTGCCCATTCCGATGTGCAGCACCACCTCTGCGAAGCCCTTGCCACTTCCATCGAGAACCATGCCTTCCTGCTGAGCATAGCCACTGATGCATGGCAGTCCACAAGATTCTAAAAGGACAAAATGGTCTGTGGGGAGGTGGGGAAGAAATGCCTTTCGGTCTTTTGCTCTATAATCTACTGCACTCTGGTGTCTTAGAAAACTGCTAATAGACAAGTTTTTGAGTTTTCATATCTTTGTTTTTGCCAATCCTTAGACATGAATCTACGGAGCTGGGTCAGGAATACTTTTGAATTACAGATATTTCATGGCTTTTGGAAACATGCCTTCCCTATCACTCTGGGATTTACTTTAGCAAGTTGGTCCTGGCTCCATCTGCCCTTAGGACAGATGCTCTTCAAGGAGACACCGTGGTGATCCAAGTTGGCCACACTTGCTGGAATTCCATTTTAGGCCCAGGTGTGGTGAGCTTGAACCAGGTGTCTAGTTGATAAAATTGCTCTAAATACACCTAATCCTCTAAGAGAATAGAACCTTCTGTACTTTTTGTTTCTCTGAACTTCTCTGATGACAAGTTGGGGCAAATCAAAGTCCTAACATAGTGGACATATGAAAATTGCGAAACGTGAAATATTCTCTGACATGAGAACAAGGTTAATATATATTTTACTCTATTACTACTATGGGCCACTTTTTAAAATTGGGTTTTAGAAGAAAAAAATAGGAAGAGAGGTGGGAAGGAAGAGAGCAAGTGTGGACTGAAGATGAAAAGGTCTATTCATTGATTTACTCTCTGACTTACCTAGGGGGAGGAAGGTCCTTAAAAGCATTGTGAAGATCAGAGATCAGAATTATTTTAAGGGGAGATTGATCTTCTTGATCTTTTATTTTTCTATTTGATCCACTCCTCACCCCCTGAAAATTATTGAGCAGCTATTATAACCTGTAACCTGTGATAATGAACAAACTGCTGTGGGCAGAAGCAATCAGTGACTTCTCAGGCAAGGCCTTTGACCTACCTTATAACTGCTCTCCACTTCACCTCCAAGACAAAATGGTACCACAGTTAAGCAGCCACAGAAACCATCCACAGACCTGAAAGACAGTGAACTTGACTCTCTATGAGGAAGAGGAACAGGGCATAGATGACACAGGTCAAAAACTGCCTCACCTAACAGCAATAACTAACATCCAAACTAAACAAACATTGAGAGTCAAATCAGTTGGCATTCCTAACTTACACAAAAGTAACGAAAATTGAAGGGTTCATTAATCATGTTTACCAGATTACCTCTTTCTGCAGCACTAGACTGGAGCAGAAGTCTACAACTGTTTACGGTTTTTATAAATAAAGCTTTATTGGAACACTCTCATTAGTGTACACATTGTCTATGACTGCTTCTCACTACAATGGCAGAACTGAGTAGTTTCAGCAGAGATTTTAAGGCCCTCAGAGCCTAAAAGATTTACTATCTGCCTTTTACAGAAAAAGTTTGCCAACCTCTAGACTAGGTGGATAGAGCTGTGAGGCTATTACTATGCTAAGGAAGTGGCAGTATTTGCTACTGGGAAGTGTAAAATAGTCACGCTGTCCAGGATCCCCTTTTCTTCCTGGGCCAACAGAACAGTCTCCAGGAGAGAAATGAAGTGAAACAGACTAGTGGAAAATTATGCTTTTCATAGTGAAAAACAAAAAAGGTTTCAGAAAAAGAACAGGAGACAAATATGTTATTTTTATGTATATCAGCTACTGCTGTTTGCTACAAGATTTTTCTACAGCCTAACCACTGTTCACTGCTCAGAGCAAAAGCTGCTATTTCCAAACTAACAGAAAAGATAGATCAATGGTTTCCTGATGTTGGAATGGAAAAGTAATTTCTAAGCATAAAAGTAAAGAAAGAAACCAATAGAGTAGAAAAATGACTTATTCTCCAGTGAAATATTAAGTATAAATTATTTATGTATAAAATTTTGTATAGATACATGTTCATCCAACACATAATTTCATGTTCTTAAATGACCTAAAAGAAGAGCAGAGAAGGACATTAGCTAAAAATGTGGAGCATAATTTGGAGTGGGAGGTAGTGCCCAGAGAAGAAGTCCCTGTGTACTAACGAAAAGCCAGTTTTCAAGACTGGGGCCCAAAATAAAGAGATGAAGGACCTGGCTGTACTGACACAGAGAAAGATCCGACAGCTGGCTCTGGAGGTCTGACCTTCTGGGCATTACTTCTCATGCCACAATGATACCTGCAGGAGAGCAGTTTCATGCACCGCGTTCCACTGGAACTGTGGGTGGGCTCATTGGCCAGTGAGAGTAGAGCTGCTGTGATTCTGTGGGGAGCATCTCACTTCACTGTGAACTGGCTCTGTACCGTCATCCTCTTGGCCCTTTGTACATCCTTTTGTCATCCAGATAAGAAAAGGTATAAAGAAGGAGAAATAATAAAACCATCTCAAGCCATGAACGTCTAATTGTGTTATCTGTTAGACCCTAACAGATAATTGGTTAAAACTATATTTTACAAAGAAAATTTTAAAAACCTTAATTAAGCCTTTAAAGCCCAATCCCAAAGCAGAAATCTTATAGTAAACTACCAGAACTGACTTAATTTTGTAAAAAATTAATTTCCTTATGTTATAAAATGCCATAAACAGAACCAAAAAGCAAATGACAACCTGGGATTATATTTGAAACATAGATAAGAGACAATGAAAGTCGTTAACAGATACAGATGTTTTCAAATCTGTGAAAAATAGAGATAGCCCTAAAATAGGTGAAGATCATGAATGATCAATTTGTGAAAGAACAATTGGCTAATACACAAGTTAAAAGTTCAGTGTTGATAGTAAACAAGGAAATACAAATTAAAGTGAGATGATTAGTGCCTATAAAATTAGAAGGTAATTTTTATTTTTTTATTATTTATTTTGGCTGTGCTGGGTCTTAGTTGCAGCATGTGGGATCTTTAGTTGTGGCATGCAGACTTCTTAGCTGCACCATGTGGGATCTAGTTCCCTGACCAGAGATCGAACCCAGGCACCCTGCATTGGGAGCATGGAGTCTTACCCACTGGATGACCAGGGAAGTCCCTAGAAGGTAATTTTTAAATGATAATATCAAATGTATTCTTTATGGTGAAGGTTTAAAGGGAAGAGGTACTTTCAAACACTTTGGGATGGAGTGTAAATTGGTATAAACTTTCTAGAGGGCAATTTGGCATATATATTAGAGCAGTTGTTGCCCAGTCAGGCATTTAAACACAGGAAATTTAATACAAGAGTTGATCAGATAATAGTTAGAAGGGCCAGAGAAACCAAAGGGGAAGATCATGCTACCTGGAGGTCATTAACTTCAGGACTAACTCTACCCCTTGGCCTGGAGAAGCAAAAGGAAAAAGGTGGTATTACACAGGGTCCACAAGCACCACCACAGGCCCTGGGCAGAAAGTCAACATTGGTGTTTCTAGACTTGCTGCTGGACCCTGTAATCACCTGCAGTTGGCTCCCAAGGCTGCTGATGGAGCCAAAAGCAGGAAAAAAATGGCTTCTACCCAACAGGCAAAGGAGTCTGGGAAATGTAGTTTGAAGGCTCCCAGTCACCTGAACAGAAGAGAGTATTAAAGGGCAAGTATGGGTCTGAGAGCCAAAATTTAAAACTCCAGTGCATGCATGAGCATAAAAATGTTTATATACTGCCAATTACAACAATTTTCCTATATAAATGTTTAAGGAAATAAGTAGCAAAACACAAAAAGATTTATGTACAAGGACTTTTGTAATGGTGTCACACTCAGTAAGATTTGCCATGTCTGGTTGTTTTTCCCTTCCTGTATTCCTTGTGGTTGCAACTAGACTTGACCCATGAGTTCAGAAGAGGCATGTGTCACTTCCAGGATGCATTTAATCGCCCCTGTGAATCTCTCCAGAGTTATATTTTCCCTCTGGCACAGTGGCCAACTACATCCGAGATGGCGCTGCTGTTAGACTAGGTCCCTACATGACTATGATGTGCAGAGGTCCCTTACTAACCCCATATGTGAGTGAAAAATAAATCTCTGTTATTTTAAGCAACTGAAAATTGAGGGTTGCTTGTTATAACAACAGAGACTAGACAAATTTGACTCGCACACATGGAATGCTTTATGAGAGCAGAGAATTACAACCAGTGTGTTCAATAATATGGGAAAGTGAAATAAATTACTATATATCCACATCATGGAATATATTGTTGCCAGTGAAACGTGCTTTTGGAGAATATTGAAAGAGATGAGAAAATCTTCACCATAGAAAATAAAGTGGAAAAAATAGAATATAAAACAATATATTAAAAAAACCAATGTATCTTAAATGAGACTCATACACGAGATTATATATAAAATGTTTTGTGCAGTGAGTGCTCAAATGGTATGTTATTACTGTATAATCAGAAACATGTAAATGACATAGTACTGGGCTCAATGGATGGGCCACCCCAGATTCAGACACATGCTTGACATTCTGGCTGAGGTGGCCCTAAGCAGTGTCTTGTATTGCTCCTGTGGTCATGGCGTCAGGCAATGCTGCAGTCTCTCATGACACTTGTGGGCATGACCAGCCAGCATCTTACCTGGACTTCCCTCTTGTTGCTGAGGCATGAGACGCTATGGGCTTTGGGCTAAATGATGGCATGGAACCCACTGGGCACACACCAAGCGGAGCCTGCGAGGTTGCATGTTGCAGGCAAGGATGTGGGAAGTGCCACTGACGCATGCCTACACTCTGGCTCACCCTGAGGACTGTGATTTATGCTACAGATGCAACAGTTGCCATCTTGGATCTAGCCTCCGCGACAGACAGCTGAGACAGACAGCTGATGGAGGGAGCAGGTGGTGCAACCTGGAAGTGTGGGGCAGTAACGCCCTGCAGAGCAAACTTTGATCACTGGAAACGGGAGCCAGAGGATAATTCTTCTCCCCACCACCGCCAGAAAGGAGCTGCAACAGCTTCATAACAGCTTTCTGAAGACATCCTGCAAGAATGAGCAATCAACAGCACTTGTCACCCAGCTGTGGCCAGCTTCGTAACCCGCTCTCCTTCTTCCTTTGCCTCCCTCTTGCTTCCTGGCATTGGGCTCCCCAGTGAAGTGTTTTTTTTTTTTTTTAAACGTTTAAATTTTATTTATTTATCTATTTATTTATTTATTTTTGGCTGAGTTGGGTCTTTTGTTGCTGCGCACTGGCTTTCTCTAGTTGCGGTGAGCGGGGGCTACTCTTCGTTGTGTTGCGCGGGCTTCTCATTGCGGTGGCTTCTCTTGTTGTGGAGCACGGGCTCTAGGCGCGTGGGCTTCAGTAGTTGTGGCACGTGGGCTCAGTAGTTGTGGCTCACGGGCTCTACAGCGCAGGCTCAGTAGTTGTGGCGCACGGGCTTAGTTGCTCCGCGGCATGTGGGATCTTCCCAGAGCAGGGCTCGAACCCGTGTCCCCTGCATTAGCAGGCAGATTCTTAACCACCGCGCCACCAGGGAAGCCCCAGTGAAGTGTTTTAAGGTTTAGCCTTAGGCACTGTTTTCTAGGGATCAGCCTCAGACAGTTACTTACACTTCCATACATGCTTCATGGTTCCAAGTATAAGAGCAATGTTTCTAAAATAGCTTACACGATGGGACTTACCTGGTGGCACAGTGGTTAAGAATCCACCTGCCAGTGCAGGGCACACGGGTTCGATCCCTGGTCCGGGAAGATCCCATATGCCGCGGAGCAACTAAGCCCGTGCCCACAACTACTGAGCCTGCGCTCTAGAGCCCGCGAGCCACAACTACTGAAGCCTGCGCGCCTAGAGCCCATGCTCCACAACAAGAGAAGCCACCGCCATGAGAAGCCCGTGCACCGCAACAAAGAGTAGCCCCCGCTCGCCACAACTAGAGAAAGCCCACGCGCAGCAACGAAGACCCAACGCAGCCAAAAAATAACTAAATTAAAAAATAAAATAACTTACACGATCCTGTCCCCATCTACCTGATAGCAGCACACAGCCATGTCTCCTGCCAACGTCACCTCCCAATCTCTTTGAGGAAGAAACAGAGGAGAGGATAAGACATAGAACATACGATGGAGGCTTTAGTGCCATAATTGCTTGAATCTCAGCAAAGCTGTATGAATTTTAGATATTTGATTATTTTAGAAATGCAAAGAAAAGAGCACAGCAACATTTCATTTCCCAAGGGATGATAGCAGATGCGAGGCTTGCTAATACAAGCATATATAGCTTTTCTAACGCTTTGCTATAGAAGGGTTCCATCACAGCGTGTTGCAGCTACCTCAGGAAGTTTATTTCTTCTTTTCCTCCTATATCTGACCTAACTTTCTGCAGCCTCATTCACCTACTTGTACCTGGAGGACCTAGACAAGCTCTTTTGTGATTGGTTTCTGACCCATGCCAGCCTGGAAGAGCTCAGAAACAGCTATTAGCCAGGTCTCTCCAGCATGGATGTGTGCTTTTGTCCCCCTGGGCCCCTGGCTGGCCACCTTGAACTTCACAACTTCAGAGCTTGCCTTGGCCTGAGCCTTTCTGTGCTTGAAGCCAGGCTCCTGGCTTCCTCTGGCTCCCGACATTTGGGTGTCCTGTTACCTGTGAGTCATCTTGCTCGTTGACTCTTGGCCTGCTTTCACTTCCTGACATCGGAGCTAGGGCTGGTAACTGCTCACCTTTCAGGCACTGACCCTTGGCATATGGCAGATGTTGCTGGCCCCAACTTTTGCCTTGACTGAATCCCTAGCCTCCCACATCTTGTAGCATAAAATGTGATCACTCATTTTTAAATACAACTGTCTCTTGTTCACGCTAAATAGTACTAAGTATTTACCAATGGTCTCATACTTGATGAAAGCAGAAGCCAAAAGGAGTTATTTAACTGTGATCATGAAAGCTAAGAGAGGAGTCTTTTATGAGAACAAATTCTCTTAATAGAAATATCAGTAATACTTCGCTGAGTACCTACTAGGTACCAGGTACTCATCTAGGACTTTTACAACTATTAGCTCATTAAATCATCACAACACCCCTATGAGGTAAGTACTCTTATTGCCGTTTTATAAAAAGGTGGAGAGTATCCCTTCCATTTCATTACCTCTCCGTGTTGTAAAATAGTTGATCAGTACCTTGAAATCTCTCACTAGTCTTATTGTCTCTCTCATAACAAAAATAATGACTTAATAATAGATATTAATTTTAATGTGGCCTCAGTATCTTAAATTTATATTATTCTCTTATTGGTCATCTTCCAAGCCAACCATAACAACCCCACAGTACAATTTAGCATTAGGTATCAAAACTAAAAATATCCATTCCTTTTCATCTCAAAATTTCACTTCTAAAAAAATATAAATTCTCCTAGTAGATAAATATATGTAAAAGAGTGTTTACCACAGTGCAGTTCATAGTATCAAAAAACTAGGAACAAATTGACTATGCATCAGCAAGAGATTCATTAACTCAATAAAGGCACATTCGGGCTTCCCTGGTGGTGCAGTGGTTGAGAATCTGCCTGCCAATGCAGGGGACACGGGTTCAAGCCCTGGTCTGGGAAGATCCCACATGCCGCAGAGCAGCTGGGCCCGTGAGCCACAATTACTGAGCCTGCGCATCTGGAGCCTGTGCTCTGCAACAAGAGAGGCCACGACAGTGAGAGGCCCGCGCACCGCGATGAAGAGTGGCCCCCACTTGCCGCAACTAGAGAAAGCCCTCGCACAGAAACGAAGACCCAACACAGCCATAAATAAATAAATAAATATTAAAAAAAAAAAAAGAATCTGCCTGCCAATGCAGTGGACACGGGTTCAATCCCTAAAAAAATAAATAAATAAAGGCACATTCATACAATGGCCTACTATATACTATCAATCCACTGAAAAGGAGAAGGTAGATCTATATGAACTAACATGGAAACATGTCCAAGATGTGGTGTTGAACGCAAAAAGATAAGACTACAGATTCTATTAATGCAAAAAATTGTATTTATAAATTATACAATTTAAAAATTTATAATACATATTTATATAATGTCTGAAACACTAAGTTATTAATATTAGTGATTTCTCTGTGGCATGAGATCAGTTATGGGGGTAGCAGTGGGGGCTTTCATTTTCTATTTTATATGCAATTATATTTTTTACATTTTTGAAGCATATATAATTTTTATAATAAGAAACATTAAATATATCAATTTCTATTTTGAAATTAAAATTTCCATGGAAGGCAAAGTTTCCATTTAGTTATTTTTCACTCCAGTGAACAGAGACTGACTGTCCTCATGAAAACTTTAGGTCTTGTCCTCATGTGAAAGGTGCAAAAATCCCCTACTCTTATTCTTTGCTCATCAGTTGCCAGTGTGGTATTAGATGAATTCAATCTTTCTTACACAAGTCAATATTTAAGAATTCCAGGGCTTCCCTGGTGGCGCAGTGGTTGAGAGTCTGCCTGCTAATGCAGGGGACACGGGTTCGAGCCCTGGTCTGGGAAGATCCCACATGCCACGGAGCAACTAGGCCCGTGAGCCACAGCTACTGAGCCTGCGCGTCTGGAGCTTGTGCTCCCCAACAAGAGAGGCCGCGACAGTGAGAGGCCCGCGCACCGCGATGAGGAGTGGCCCCCGCTCGCCGCAACTAGAGGAAGCCCTCGCACAGAAAACGAAGACCCAACACAGCCAAAAATAAATAAATAATTAATTAATTAAAAAAAAAAAAAAAAAGAATTCCAGCTTATTGTAAGTTACATATTTCTTTTTTTACTTCCTCCTTTTTTTTATATAATTTTATTTTTATACCAGGGTGACGTGTGTTTGGAAATCATTGTGATGCTCATATTACATAAACAGAGAAGCATATTGAATTCCATGGATTATCTCACATTAACCCAGTTAGATCAGATGTTAGTGTCTGTGCTTACAAGAGATTCTTAAAAATCTTTAATGTGTTTTGAGATAATGGATTCCTCATTCGTTATATGGACTTGCTAAATAAGGAAGCATCAAATGCAGAAAGATTTAAGTAGGGAAAAAATGCATACCCCATGAATTCAGCTGTGTTACCCAACTTGTAATTACTCAAAGGTTTCCTAAGAATCAGTAATTGAAATTTAATTCACATCTGGGTCCCAAGTTTATATAAGAAACTAAGTTATCTAAATTTTGGGTTATCAACTTAATAAATTAGTGTTTCTAGCCTTAGAATTCTACTCTTGTTTTAGGGAAACCCCCTCTGCCTTCTTAGATATAAACTTCTCACTATAAAAATAGTAGTGAGGGACTTCCCTGGCAGTCCAGTGGTTAAGAATCCATGCTTCCATTGCAGGGGGCACAGGTTTGATCCCTGGTAGGGGAACTAAGATCCTGCATGCCACCTGGTGTGGCCAAAAAAAACAGTAGTGAATAGTAGTAGTAGTAGTATTGCACATATTTTCTTAGTACCTTCGATTTATTATGTGCTTTCACAGCTACACACAACTTCAAAACTCACAGGAACCCAGTTTTACAAGGAAGTCCATCATGACTGTTAGTGCCAAAGGAACCCACAAGGCAGCCCTTTGCAGCCCTTTGCATGGACTTGAAGACAGGTTTTTTTTGTTTGTTTTTGGTTTGGGTTTTTTTTGGCTGTGTTGGGTCTTCATTGCTGTGCACGGGCTTCCTCTAGTTGCAGTGAGTGGGGGCTACTCTTCGTTGTGGTGCACGGGCTTCTCATTGTCATGGCTTCTCTTGTTGCAGAGCACGGGCTCTAGGCGCACAGGCTTCAGTAGTTGTGGCACATGGGCTCAGTAGTTGTGGCTTGCGGGCTCTAGAGCTCAGGCTCAGTAGTTGTGGCGCACGGGCTTAGTTGCTCCACGGCATGTGGGATCTTCCCGGACCAGGGCTCGATCCCATGTCCCTTGCATTGGCAGGCAGATTCTTAACCATTGTGCCACCAGAGAAGCCCTGAAGACAGTATTAAGGTGAAATGCTTATATGTACATCTTCAGAAAATAGTCTAAAATGAATGGATCTCTCTTCCAGTTTCTATATAAATGAAATCTCTTTGGAAAAATAATAAACAATAAGCATAACTAATATTTGAAACATTAATCAAAGCAAAATGTATGAACCAAAGATGTTTTATCAATCCCAAACATCCCTCAAGTATTGAGGTTGAAAATCAGAGACTATTGTACCCAGGCCCCCTTCACTAGGAACCTGCTAGCAGACAAGCTTCACCCAACCATGAGACAACTGGGAAATACTGGCAAAGGAACTGGTGGTGAGCATAAACACATTTAGAAATGGGACTAAAATAAATTCAGAAATGAGTAGAAAATAATATGCAAATATTATGTGCTCTGATATTGTGTAAAACTAACAATCTAACAAAATGTGGGAGGAAAAGGGGAGAAAATGATCATAGCCCAAAATGTAAAAGCTAAAACAATAAAGCATTTAGAAGAGAGCATAAGAAAATGCCTCAGTGACTTGGGGGTAGGCAAAAGCCTCTTAGGTCACTAGAAGCAATAACTATAAATTTTAAAAACAATCAATCAAATGTCAACAAACTAAAAATGTCTGCTTATCAAAAGATGCTGCTATGAAAATGAATAAGCAAGCCACAGACTAGAAGAAAATACTCTTAAAATGTATATCTGGCAAATAACTGGTATCCAATATATTAGAACAAATAAACAAATCTACAACTCAATATAGAGAGACAAACCACCTAATTTTAAAACGGGCAAAAAAATTTAATACACATTTTATAAAATAAAATATGCAAATGGCAATAAAGGAATGAAGAGTGCTCAACATTATTAGTCATCAGGGAAATGAAAATTAAAACCATTAAGATACTACTACACATCCACTAGAATGGATAACATTTTAAAAGACTGACAACACAAAAGTTGGTGAGGAATGTGGAGAAACCAGCACTCTTATACATTGTGAGTGTGGATATAAAATGGTACAACCAGTTGGGAAATGGTCTCAAAGTTTCTTATAAACCAAACATACACCTATGGCATACCCTATGATCCAGTAATTCTACTCCTAGGTATTAACCAAAGAGAAATTTTAAAAGCTCACAAAAACACTTGTACAAAAATGTTCATAGAAGCTTTACTCATAATAGCCCCAAACTGGAAACAAAGTGTGTGTTAATAAGAGAATATACAACAAACTGCCATATGTTCTTACAATGAAATACTACTGAGCAATAAATAGGACTAAATCACTGATACAAGCAACTGCATGGACGTGTCTCAAAGACATTATGAACGTCTTTGTGTCTGAATGAAATGAACGTCTGAGTGAAAGAACTCTTACCCAATGAGTACATACTGTGTGATTCTATTTCTGTGAAGTTTCTAAACCGGTGAAACTAATTTATGGTGGAAAAAAATCAGAAGTCTGCCTCTGGGAGGGGAGTGGGGATTGACTGGGAAGGAGCCCCAGGGAAATTTTGCAGGGGCAATGGTAACCTTTTATATCTTGTTAGGGGTTGGGTTTACACAGGTGCATGCAATTTTCAAAACTAGCAAAGGTATACTTAAGATTTGGGTGCTTTACAGCATACAAATTTTACACCAAAAGAAAAATACTTTAAATAAATATTGAACTCTAGTTAATGATATGTATGCTGAGGTATTTAAGAGTAAATGTATTAATATCTGCAGTTTAATTTGAAGTGCATCAAAAAATGAGATGGATTGACCAATAGCTAGATGGACACATATTGATAAAGCCAATATAGTAATATGTTAATTACAGCATCTGGGTAGTGGGCATATGGGTGTTCACTGTAAAAATCTTTCAACTTCACTCTAAGTTTGGAAATTTTCACAATAAAATTTTGGAGGAAAAAAGGGTGGAGAGAATAGGGTAAGTAGAATAACATTAATTGCATCATGAGCAGTAAGAGGGGGTCATAGGATATGATTTAATGCTAACAAACAGAACTGTAGACACCTAAAAGTACAGAGAAACACTAAGAAAGAGAATATTACTGACTAAAATTGGAAAGCAAACAAGAGATGAGAGAGTGTGCAAGCTAATTTTATTTTGCTCAGAGTGTGAAACCAAGGAGAGAGGGGACTGTTAGTATTTATAATATGTATTTTAAAATGAAAGAAATGAGATCAAACACAGATGTTATATAGATAAAGCTTAACTAACCTAAGATAAAAGCAGAGTTCAACTCTATGCTGTATACAAGAGACTTGCCTAAAACAAAAGTGATTTAGAAAGGTTAGAAATAAAAGGTTATGCAAAGTAGTGCTAGTCAAAAGCAAACCGAAAGAAAGCAGGGGTTAAGGCTTTGATATCAGACAAGGTAGAATTCAAGCCAAAAATGTATTAAGCAAGACAAAGAAGATACTATATAACCGTGCTGTCCATTTCAGTAGCCATGAGCAACACATGTAGCTATTTGAAACGCGGGTAATGTGACCGAGGAAATGAATCTTTAATTTTAGTTCATTAATTTATATAGTGCAGAAACCACTTCCATCATCACAGAAAGTTCTGTTGGATAGTGCTTCTTTATAATGTTAAAGATTCCAAGTTATAATGAAGATGCAACAGTTATAAATATCTACACACCAAATAACATAGCATCTACTTTCATAAAGCAGAAATGATGGAAAGATGCAAACCCACTATAAGAAAAGACTTTAAAATCAAATTTCTCCATTCAAGACAAAACAAGTGAAAATATCCAGAGCTTAAGTATTGAAATTGAAATATTCGTTGCCGGAAGACTTAATGAGCTGATCATTCTTTAAGTTCTCGGAGTATCTCTAAATACTCTCCTCTCCCAGCACAAAGTTTGCATTTGCAGTCCTTGAAAACGTTTGGTGATTACTTAATAAATTTTCAGGGTTCCTAATGAATATGTATGGCTATAAAAGGAATTATGGGAACACATTTAACTGCCCTAAAAACATATTTGCATGATAACTGTACTAGCCTTCAGAGTTGTGGTGAGAATACAATTAGTGGGAATTTTTGAAGTGTTCTGAATTTTTAGGAAGAAAGTCATTGCATAAGCATTTCTGTTTTGGCCTTTTAACTGAGTACATGGGTCCCCAAGGAAAAACCATCTTTGTCCTGCTTCAACTATTCACCCCAATTAAATCCTTCAACACCCGGGTACATTTGAGGAACAATGCCCCTGACTCAGCTGACATTTCCTCTGATAATAAGTTATTTGCAAAACATTTCTTGACTTCCTTTCCTAAGCCTACAGCCTGATGACCTGTGGAATAATCTGAACTTTTGGTACTGTCATGGAGGCCAGGCAGAAGAAGGGAGAGTCATATTGGTCTTGTCTTTAAAGACCCATCAGTGGCCCACCCACTTCAGCTTCCTAACAAACACAGGGCAGAATGGTTCACCAGGGAAACAGGTACAGAACTAGATGGAACCTCACCAAAGCCACAAAAATCCCCTCTGCTTCCTTCTCTGATAATGACCATGTCCCTCACAAAGGCCAACCCAACATTCCAAGGCCACAGAACAGTTTTCTTCAATCAATAGGTGTTATGGTAACACAGAACTGCCCACACCTATTTCAGTTGCCTTTAAGGCTGCACAGCGTCAAGGATTACTTATAGGAGAAGGAGGTCTCCCATCTTTACATCTTTTCTAGGGGTTATTAATTAAGATCTTTATTTTTAAAGGTTTGACGAGAAAGGGTTTTACCTGGTGTGCTATTTTTAAAGGTTTGACGAGAAAGGGTTTTACCTGGTCTGCCAATGTGGTATCACAGGTTACCTGCGTAGCAACAAGTAGAGTTTGGCCATCAGAAGACCTGGTCAAGTATGTGCATGGAGTAGCCTGTGTTGCAGATGCTGTTTGTTTCTTATTTCAATTACTTATCATAATCTTCCCTTCTAACCCCCGTGTCTTATTGTTGATCACATGACAGCATAAAGATAGGAACAACTAGGGCTGAAGCAGAGGTCACTGAAAACATTCCCATGGTCTGGAAGTGCTTGCCCATCTTGATGACTCATTGGATGGCTTGTCCATCCTTTTCCCCAAAAGAAGCGTGTTGCCATTAGTCAGCTGTGTGTGACCAATGCGGATTGTCCTTGCTTGCAGATGGTCACTTTGCAGATCTTGACCAGCCCAGTTCAGCTGTAGCTGACGATGATACGGTTGTTCTTGATGGATGAGAAATGAAAATGCAATATCCACTCTAGGGGCTTCATCGTGAACAACGATGGACCTTATAACTTGATCATCTTCCCATGGCATACATCAGAGGAGAAGGTCACACTCAGCCTATCTTTGGCATGACTCCTAAAGTGGTGTGAAACATCAGAAATGGTGGGTGTTAGGAGCCTGGGAGGGCAAACATACCATCTGGGAAGGTGACCGCATCAGTGAAGGCAGCAAACTTGCAGACCCCACTGAGGATTCTATAAAACCCTACAGACAACATCTGGGAGTCAGGAGATGTAGCAGTTCTGTATAAGGCAGGCTTTGTGGAATGTTTTCTGTTCACACATATAGGTTGCTGACTGGAGGCCTGCTTCACCAGGGAGACTGAAACTGTTTTGCTTAAAGAAATGAAGCAAAGAAAAACAAATGTATAACAAACATCATTCATTTGTGGAATATAGAAAAATGATATAGATGAACTTATTTGCAAAGCAGAAATAGAGACAAAGACGTAGAGAACAAACATATGGATACCAAGGGGGAAGGGAGGTTGGGATGAACTGGGAGATTGGGATTGACATATATACACTACTATGTATAAAATAGATAACTAATGAGAACCTGCTGTATAGTACAAGGAACTTTACTCAAGGCTCTGTGGTGACCTAAATGGGAAGGAAATCCAAAAAGAAGGGATATACGTATACGTATAGCTGATTCACTTTGCTGTACAGCAGAAATTAATGCAACATTGTAAAGCAACTATTCTCCAATAAAAATTAATTAAAAAAAAAAGAAATGAAGCAAAAGCCTAGAGATGTTTCACTGTCCAACTCTTTGTGACAGCAGGGATGAAGTAGTCTGTTTTTGCTGGTGAGGTAAGCTTCAAACGAACATCAAAGGCAGCTTCAGCCTAAAGAAAACCTCACACACCCAGTCTGAAGGGTGAGTTAGCCTTGATAATGGCAGGTCGGATGAGCACAGCGGAGCAAGGCCCTGTTTGGATTCACTGCATTTATGTATATGGGCGTTATGTCTATTCTTTCTCCCAGAGGGCCCACTTCACTGACTTCCCTAGTGAAACGTCAACAGAGTTCCCACAGTATACAGGGTTTGGAGGATTCCTTTTTATACTTCTGAAATACAGAAGTCCAATCTTCTAGAATCTTACCCTCTTTCTTATTAGTCTTGGGTGGAGCAAAGAATATGCTTAGCAGGTTGTGTCCTGGAATCCAGGCTGCAGTCCAAAGGCAGGCTCCTTTCACCCAAGACTGCAAAGCATGGAACTGGCCAACATACAGTAGAGGTCTCAAAATCAGAGCCTAGACACATGGCCCAAATGCATCTGCCAATCCAAGTAACCAGATGGAGAAGCCCAGAGAATCAATTTTTTTCTTCATTCATTTGAGAAATATTTACTGATAGTCAAATAAATGCCAGGCACTTGTTCAAGAAGGTAGGGATTTGTCTATGAACAACAACAAAATACATCTCCTTTGGGCATCTTACATTTAGTTGGGAGGAGACAGTGATGAAGGAATACGGAAGTGCGCAATGGAAGCAAGCCGGAAGGTGTCCCAGGATCAGGGGCAGGTGCCTGCAGCAGGTTCACACACCAGCCTGCATGGGCATGAGGGGTGCTTTTATGGAGCCTGAAGCTGGGCAACAAAGCCAGTCAACCGAGAACCTCTCTTGATTCCTATTTTTTCCAATTGTAAACCTGAGATAATGATATCTGTTTTCAGATGCTTTGAATTCCAGGGGTGAAAAATAATCCCTGCTGTGAATGCAAAGTTATTCTCACTAAAGCATGAAAGTTCTCTGGGCTTTTTGATCTTGTCACATTTTGAAAGCTGTGTGCTCCAGTAGAACGGCCCCCTGGGCTCCAATCAGGACACCCATGTTCCAGTCCAGCTCTGCCATCAGAAGATGTGTAACATTAGGCAAAGTGCTTAACCTCCTGGAAGCTTAGTCTATCCACCTGTAAAATGATTGTGTTGGGCCAGGTGATTCGTAAGCTCAAAATTTTTCTGATCTCCAATATACTTCAAAGAAATGTAATCTCCTGAACCCGTCTTACCAGTACAAATGCTGCTGATGACTAGGAAAATTCCCTTGTTGTGGCTTATGGCCTGAACTAACTTTTATTCATCTAATGCAACAGTCTTATTCTTGTTGTTTCAGAGACTAAAATTATATATTTTTCCTACTTTTTGCTTCTTTCCTGAGTATTTAATTAGCAAAGTTTCAAGATCTCTTCCAATAGGTTTGCCATCATATTTAGCTTTTTGGTTGCTCTTATGAGCTTTTTCCTTTTTTTCTTACTTAAAATCAACATTCTTGTTGTTACTTGTGCAGCATATTAATAATATACAGTAGCTAATATTTATCAAGTACTTACTATAGGCCAGGCACAAACCATCTCATGTGATCATCACAGCAACACTAAGAGATAGACTATTATCATCTTTATTTTATAACAGAAGAAAAGATGCATTGAGGGGGTAAGAGTTATCCCAGAGTTACATGGCTAGTGAGAGCCCAGCTGGGATTGTCTGACTCTAGAGTTCAAACTGGAGACCTCTACTCCAAACGGACTCAATTGGTGTCTAAAGAGAGGGGGGCAGAGAGAAGGGGGGTGTGGAGAGAGAGGAAGGAAGGGAGGAACGGAGGAAGGGAGGAACGGAGGAAGTGAGGAACGGAGGAAGGGAGGAAGGGGGGAGGAAGGAAAAGGGAGGGAGAAAAGGAAGGAGGGAAAGAGAGAGGGAGGGAGGAAAGAAGGAGAAGGAAAGAAGGAAAGGGAAAAAGAAAGAAAAGCAAAAAACATTAAACAGGGAAAATAATTTAAGCTGCTTACACTATTTTTTCATTCTAAATAAAAATAGTTTTATTTAGTTGCATGGAAAATGTATAATATTACAGTTTAGATTATCTGCTGTATTGAAAACTAGAGTACACATGAGAAAAATAAGACTTCTTATTTTAGCCATTACAATGTTGTTATCTGGGTCTATTTAGGAAGCAGCAAAATGGAAGCAGCATTCCAATCTTTGACTCTGAAATTAGATCCTGGGCCCTATGACAAGGGTAGGGCAGGCAGCATGTGGCCCAAGGTCAAAAACTGCCCAACACGAACCCAAAGGCTCATGCCCCGAGAGGTAAAAACGAATTCACAAATTCCATAACATTAAACAGTGACTCTTTCTGAGCATCTAAATAACCCGTTCTATTTTCAAATAAGGTCAACTCAGGAAGCTGAGGTTAGAACAACTAAGGGCCAATAATATTCTTGGCTGGAAAGCCTGCCCTTCATCAACAACTGAGTGCCTGCGATGCCCTCTGACTTACCTACATTCATGACCATTTGGGGAAAGGTATATCTCGCTAAAGCCTCAGATCTGCTCCTAAAGTTCTGGTGCCCACAGCGGAGAGGCAGGCAATGGTTCCCGCCCACAGAGGTAGCATTCTGTTCTGCGGGGTAGGGCCTCTAGCACCAGCACAGCTGTTGTCAAGAGGTCCTTAACGCTCCATCACATCTATTGACAACCTGCAACCAGCTAGGTCATGGACTTAATGCTTCACTACAGTTATCTATGAGTCACTGTAACTTCAGGGTTTTTGTTTCATGCAAAGATCAGAAATACAAAAACAGATTCACTTAGTCAGAGAGCTAGAGAATAAGAGTCTTGTACTTGTAAATTCTTAATCTCTATAGACCAGCAATCACTCCTCACTGCCTTTTAAAAATTATATAATTTTATTCAACTTCAAGGATCTTATATTCCCTCAAACCATTCATGTTGGTAACAAGGGAACAGAAAGCCTGCGTGAGCAAATACATTTATGTTCTACAAAGGCCTTATAAAACATGTAAATCTAATAGAGACCAGTCTGCATCTTTTTTCCTTAAGATATGTTTGCCTGAAACTGGAGAGGAGTATTTTTCAATCAAAGCCATAAAGTTTAAAAAAAAAAAATAATATCTATCTTTTTTTTGTTTACCATCTTAACCATTTTTAAATGTACAGTGCAGTAGTATTAACCATATGCACATTGTTTTGCAACATTTTCATACTGCAGAACTTAAACTCTATATCCATTGAACAACAATTTGCCTTCCCCCCGCCTCTCCTCAGCCTCTGGCAACTGCCATTCTACTTTCTATCTCTGTGATTTTGACTATTCTAAGTACCTTGTGCAAGGTGGAACCCTGCTTTATCTTTCTGTGACTGGCTTATTTCACTCAGCATAATGTCCTCCGGGTTCATCCATGCTGTAGCATTTGACAGTATTTCCCTCTTTTTTTAAGGCTGAATAATATTCTATTGTATGTACCTACCACATTTTCTTTTTTTCTTTTTTTATTTATGGCTGTGTTGGGTCATCGTTTCTGTGCAAGGGCTTTCTCTAGTTGCGGCAAGCGGGGGCCACTCCTCATCGCGGCGCGCGGGCCTCTCACTATCGCAGCCTCTCTAGTTGCGGAGCACAGGCTCCAGACGCGCTGGCTCAGCAGTTGTGGCTCACGGGCCTAGTTGCTCTGCGGCATGTGGGATCTTCCCAGACCAGGGCTCGAACCCGTGTCCCTTGCATTGGCAGGCAGATTCTCAACCACTGCGCCACCGGGAAAGCCCCACCACATTTTCTTGATTCATTTATCTGCCCATAAATATTTTGGTTGCTTCTACCTCTTGGCTGTTATGAATAATGCTGCAATGAAAATGAGTATGCAAATATCTCCTTGAAATCCTGTTTTCAATTTTTTAGGGTATACATCCAGAAATGGGATTGCAGGATCATATGGTAGTTCTATTTTTAATTTTTTGAGGAAATTCTACACTGTTTTCCATAGCAGTTACACCATTTTACATTGCCACCAACAGTACACAAAGGTTCCAATTTCTCCACATCCTTGCCAACACTTGCTACTTTCTGGGTTTTTTGATAGTGGCCATCCTAACGGGTGTGAGATGATATCTCATTGTGGTTCCTCACTGCCTTCTATAAAAAGAAAAATAATAACCAAGCAAACAATTCCAAGTAGTTCAATTAAATATTCTATTAAATTCTTTGCCTACAGTCCTCAAACACTGTTTTCTTTCTGGCACTATTTGTTCTTTGTCCAGTAATAAAAAGCACTCTTTGGTGCAAAAAGTAGTCAGCATACATAGACCCTCTGACTCAGCATTCCATCCCCCAGTACACAGTCAACATAAGTGAGTAAGCATGTCCACTATCAGACATGTATAAAAATGTTCATAGCAGCTTTATTCATAATAGCCCAAAGCTGGAGATAGCCAAAGGCCATCAACAGTACAATGGATAAATAAACTGTCGTATATTGACATAGTGGAATAATAAACAGCAGTGAAAAAAATAAACTTCTGCTACATGTGACAACTTGGATAAATTTCACATACCTAATATACAGTAAAAGGAAGCAGAGTCAAAAGAATACGTACTATATGATTTTATTTGTATGAAGTTCAAAAAAAGGCAAAACTATGGAGCTAGAGGGCAGAATATCATTTCCATTGGTGGAGTATTGACTAGCAGGGTACACAGGGGTTATTTGGGATTTTGTAAATATGTTATATCTTAATCTGGGTAACAGTTATATGAGTATATACATATATGAAAATTCATTAAGCTATATAGTTTATTTAAATCTGCATACTTTCCTTTTTTTTATAAAAGGTATTTATTTATTTATTTATTTTGGCTACGTTGGGTCTCAGTTGCTGCACACGGGCTTTCTCTAGTTGCAGAGATCTGGGGCTACTCTTCGTTGTGGTGCGCAGGCTTGCGTTGCGGTGGCTTCTCTTGTTGCAGAGAACAGGCTCTAGATGCATGGGCTTCAGTAGTTGTGGCTCGTGGGCTCTAGAGCGCAGGCTCAGTAGTTGTGGTGCACGGGCCTAGTTGCTCCACGGCATGTGGGATCTTCCAGGACCAGGGATTGAACCGGTGTCCCCTGCATTGACAGGCGGAATCTTAACCACTGTGCCACCAGGGAAATCCCTGTATACTTCCCTTTATATAAGCTATAACTATCAAAAAAATAACTAAGAAAGATTAATCTTAGCAAGAAGATGCATTTGCAGTGATAAGCTATCTCCCTTTGTGATTTTTTTTAAGAGAAGCTACTACCCAAAAATCAACTAGTTACTGGACTGAATGTCAATATTATGACATAATATGAGTGTGTTTCGTGTTTGGTAATTGCAATCATTGTTGCTTTTGTTGTGGTCATCCATTTACAATGCTTGGTGTCAGTTTATTTATCTCTTGTAAAAATAAAATACAGTGTGTGTGTGTGTGGAAAAAAAAAAAGAGGAAATAGTGGTAAGTGCCAGGAGCTCCTGGAAACTACATAAGAGATGAAGACCCCAGAATTGTTGAGCTTTCTAAGAGGCCCAATGACTCAAGTAAAAACAGAAGGCTTAAAACTGAAACCTGGGGATATATGTATACATATAGCTGATTCACTTTGTTATACAGCAGAAACTAACACAACACTGTAAAGCAATTATACTCCAATAAAGATGTAGAAAAGAAAAACAAACAAACAAACAAAATCAACTAGTAAATGAGTTGGGGTAATATTGTAAAGGGAAAAAAGAAATGCCAAACTTAGCATTGAAGTGAACTTCAAAAATTGGCAGAGAGATGGAAGGCAGAGACGAAATAATAAGCTTCATTCACTCTGAACCTAAGACACTCCATGGCAGTAAATTAGAAAAAATAAATTAACTTGGAGGGTATTCATAGTCCTCTAATTTACAATGGTGTCCTCAGCACTTGAATGTGTTAATTTTTAAACGCTAAAATCCATCACTTGGTTGTCATTCACCACAATCAACTGAGAATCCACTGTGAGCTTAGCTTTGTTTATATGCAGTTGTTGCCCTGCATTGTTAGGCATAGAGTTACATTTGTTTGTGTTCATTCCTTATTGCAACAAAGCAATCCAATGATGTAAATAGAGGGTTGAAAATCAAGCCATCGCTGAAAGATTAGTGTTCTACATAACTCAGCTCTAAATAGAGTTCCATCAACTCTTCAATATTAAAGGAAGCATTGCCTCATGAAGTCATCCTAATTTATAGCCAGGACTCTATATTAGTAATAATAACATGGCAATGTCTAGATTTTGAGATATAAAAGTAAACCATATAATAAATCCTAGTTTAATTAGTCTGTGTTTTCCATTGAAACAGGTCTTGGCTTGCAACACCTATTCTGGGACAATTAGGTGGTACGGGATTCCTCCAGGATTATAAATATATACAATTCAAGACAAACCTACTTCTTGTGTGCTGAGCCACATGAAAACAGGTACAGTTCCTACCACCACCCAGTGCAACCACTGTCGTCTCTGACCTGCACAATTACAAGAGCATCCTACACAGAGTCCCTGCTTCTACTCTGCCCTTAGTCTATTCTCTATACAGCAACTGGGGTGGTCCTTTAAAAACCTAAGTCAGATCAAAACCCTTCTTTGTTCAAGACCCTCCAAAGTCCTTACAATGAACGACAAGGTCTTACACTATCTGGCTTCTTTAGCCCTCTGACCGTCTTTATAACACCCTCCCCTTTCACTCTCTACTCTCCAGCCAGTTGGCCCCTTCCTAATCATGAAAGCTCCTGTCCAAAAGCCTTTGCATTTGTTTCCTAGATACCTGCAGAGCTTGCTCTCTGCTGCTTTCTTGACCTAGTTCAACTCTCACCTCATTTTAGAGATTCCTGACCACTCAATGATAGCTCCTTCAAACAATACCTATTTCTCCTTCCTCCCTGCTTTATTTTTCTTCATAGCACTTGTCAGCACCCTACGTGTTTTAAATGTACTTGCTTATTTACTTTCCATGTCTCTCCTCTAGAATGTGAGCTCCCCCTACTGGAGAGTAGGGACTTTGTTTGTTCACCGTTGCATTCCCAGAACCTAGTACAATGCCTGGTAATATGATAGGTGTTTAATAAATACCTGCTGATTAATCATGTAATGAATGATTTACTGCATATTCAGAGAGAATGCAATCTGTAGGTGTTTTTAAGTTAGGAATTAGAAAATCATTTCTAAGCTACACATTGTCTGAGTTATTAGGGTATCATCAGCATTCTTCTAAAAAACATATGTATAAATGGGTTGTTTATAACATTTAAAAAAGCATTGATATATATGACAAACTGCAACTTTCATCCTGGTGACATGATATAAATAGAGCATAAAGCTTCATGATACTGACTATATCATAATTTTTGGCCATCAGACTCAGTGTCTAGCAGCAAACGTATCTATGTCAGGGTTACAGAGAGCAAGAGGTTCCTTGTAGTTCCTTGATATACACCATCTGGTGCAGGAACACTGTAACTTCCACTCCCTCATTGTTCAAGAGAAATATACAGACATGCATTATCACTCATCGCTCTACAGCAGGAGTAAGCTAACTATGGCATGTGTACCAAATACAGACCAGCAGTCTGTTTTTGTACAGTCTGAAAGCTAGCAGTAATTTTTATATTTTATAGAGTTGTAAAATAAAAAAGTATGCAACAGAGACCCTATGTGGCCAAGAAAGCCTAAAATATTTGCTTTACAGGAAAAGTTTGCTGATCCCTGCTCTACAAAATCAGGTTAACGGACATGATTTTGGATCCTTAGGAAAAAGGGTCTTGAAAAAAATACCTGGAACATAGATGGTGCTAAAACATCTAGTTTGGCTTATTGAATCAGCGCATGTGACAAGGGCAATGCATTTTCTAACAGAAGATGCATTGAATTAATTTTTGCAAAGACTGAGGAAAGTGATACTGGCCAGAAAAGCATAAACTTCCCCGTGAACTTTGAATCTTGCGTTTCAGAAGGGGAAAAAACCCATATAAAAATCCATATAAATTTAAAAACTAATATAAGGCAAAACATGCGTGAGAAGAAAAACATAAGTTCAGGAGCATTGGAGCCAAGTTCCTCTTTGGACCCCAAGATGTGCATAAATAACCATTCTCCCATCTGTTAACAATGGAACTTCTAAATTTGAGCTTGGAAGAAGTCTGTCCAGCTAAAGGCTGTATTTCTCAGCCCCCCTTGCAGCTAGGCATGGCCATGTTCTGGAAAGTGGAATATGAACAGAAAATATGCATGTCATGTCCACAAGAGTAGCTTCTAGGTCTTCTGTAGAATGAGATAGCCTGTGTTTCCCTTTACCCCTCCTTCTTCCCATTGGCTGGGAGATGGAAGATGCAGGTTAAGGGTTGCAGAGTCACCCTACCAACCTTCAACTGCTTAGCTAGGTAACTTTTTTAAGAGCAAACTAAGCTCCTATCTTGTTTAAGCCTTTGCCTTTAGTAGTCTGTTACAGCAACTTACATTGAAAGATGAGAAACAGTGATGTTCCTAATAGCATGAGGTTTTTATATACATTAATGCAAAAAATATTGACATAACATAAAGTGACTTTAAAATTTTTTTTTAATTTATTATTTATTTATTTTTATTTATTTTTGGCTGCGTCGGGTCTAAGTTGCGGCACACAGGATATTCGTTGAGGCATGCAGGATCTTTCGTTGAGGCACAGGCTTTTCTCTAGTTGTGGTGTGCGGCTTTTCTTTCTCTAGTTGCAGCGCGCAGGCCCCAGGGAGCGTGAGCTCTGTAGTTTGCCGCATGCGGGCTCTCTAGTTGAGGCGCGTGAGCTCAGCAGTTGTGGAGCACGGGCATAGTTGCCCTGCGGCATGTGGGATCCCAGTTCCCTGACCAGGGATCGAACCTGCATCCCCTGCATTGTAAGGCAGATTCTTTACCACTGGACCACCAGGGAAGTCCCTGTGACTTTAAAATTTTAACGTAAGAGTAATTTTGCCTATATCTTATAGAATCGTATTCATGTATTAGCTTGCCAGATATATACACTCATGTTTTCTTTACAAAATATTATGGTTTTAAAATTTAAATTTAAAACTTTGATCAACCTTAGATTTCTTTTTTGCATAAGAAGATAAAGAGTTAATGCTATTTTTTGTTGTTGTTCTGAAGAGCTATCCTGTTGTCCAAACATTATTTCAAAATAACCCCAGTGATCTGAAAATCTACCTTTATTAATTATTTATGTATGGATTCCTTCTTTCACTCAACAAATGTCGACTGAATGCCTACTGTGCCTGGCACTGTGCTAGAATCTGAAAGGACAGTGATGAACAAAGCACAGTCCCTGCCATACAGTGCCATACAATGGGGCCTATGGTATGGTGGAAGGACAATAATAAGCAGGTAAACGATTATAATTTGCAAAGGGCTACGAAGGAAACAAATACAGTGCAGAGAGAGAACGATGGGGTGGAGATGCAGGGCAGCTTCCTCTTACAGACTGCTTGAAGGAAGTCCCATTGAATTTAAGTTGGAGCCCAAAGCATGAGATTGAGCCAGGCTCACACTGAGCCAGGGGACAAGCATGCCATGTGGAAGCAGCAGTGCATGCAAGGGCTCCAAGGGAAAAAGAATTTGGCTCTTTGGAGGAAAAAAAAAACCGGCCAGCGTGGCTGAGACATTCTGAGCATGGAGAGACATGCTGTGAGATTAGGTTAGCAGGACTAGTGTATCTGGGTACTCAGGGTAGGAATATGGATTTAATTTCAATTGCATGGAAATCCATCAAAAGCTTTTTTTTTTTTTTAACGTCTTTATTGGAGTATAATTGCTTTACAATGGTGTGTTAGTTTCTGCTTTATAACAAAGTGAATCAGTTATACATATACATATATCCCCATATCTCTTCCCTCTTGTGTCTCCCTCCCTCCCACCCTCCCTATCCCACCCCTCTAGGTGGTCACAAAGCACCAAGCTGATCTCCCTGTGCTATGTGGCTGCTTCCCACTAGCTATCTATTTTACATTTGGTAGTGTATATATGTCCATGCCACTCTCTCACTTTGTCCCAGCTTACCCTTCCCCCTCCCTGGGTCCTCAAGTCCATTCTCTACGTCTGCGTCTTTATTTCTCTCCTGCCCCCAGGTTCTTCAGAACCTTTTTTTTTTTTTTTTTTTTAGATTCCATATATATGTGTTAGCATATGGTATTTGTTTTTCTCCATCTGACTTACTTCACTCTGTATGACAGTCTCTAGGTCCATCCACCTCACTACAGATAACTCAATTTCGTTTCCTTTTAATGGCTGAGTAATATTCCATTGTATATATGTGCCACATCTTTTTTATCCATTCATCTGTCGATGGGCGCTTAGGTTGCTTCCATGTCCTGGCTATTGTAAACAGAGCTGCAATGAACATTGTGGTACATGACTCTTTTTGAATTATGGTGGAAAACCATCAAAAGCTTTTAAGCCAAAGGTTTATATAGGCAATAACTCTGGATGTTTTGAGGAGAAAGGCTAGAAGGAGGCTAATAGAAGAAGGAGGATTATAATAAAGAAAATTGGGAAATTATTGAAGTCAATTTGGGGAAAGAAAATTTCTGTGTACCTTGGAGTCTATTTCAGAGCTCAGTTCTGTTCCATTGATCAGATTATTTATTCCCACACCAGTAACACACTGCGAAAATCTTTATAGTTTCATAATACATTTTAAAATATAAATAGTTATATTATATAAATTTTAGCTTCATAATATATTTGTGGTAGAGCAAGTTTTCTCATCCCGTCCAACTCAGAATTCCCTAAATATCCCAGAATGTTTATTCTTCCATTTGATATTTGAGATCATATTATCAAATTTCACAAATAATCAAGATGAGATTTTATTAGGATTGCATGAACTTTACAAATTAATTTAGGGAGAATTAACATCTTTGTAATATTAAGTCTCCCTGTCATCCAATAGCAAGGCATGTCTATACATTTATTCCTTTTTGTCTGAGCCTCAGTAGTTATTTTTATAATAATTTTCTGTATGTTAGTCCTGTACATTTCTCTTTTTTTTTTTTAAAGAGAAGGTAGTCACTTTTATCTGCTAGTTTCTTTTTATTTATTTATTTATTTATTTTTGGCTGTGTTGGGTCTTCGTTTCTGTGCGAGGGCTTTCTCCAGTTGCGGCAAGCGGGGGCCACTCTTCATCGCGGTGCACGGGCCTCACACTATCGCGGCCTCTCTTGTTGCGGAGCACAGGCTCCAGACGCGCAGGCTCAGTAATTGTGGCTCACGGACCCAGTTGCTCCACGGCATGTGGGATCTTCTTCCCAGACCAGGGCTCGAACCGGTGTCCCCTGCATTGGTAGGCAGGCTCTCAACCACTGCGCCACCAGGGAAGCCCTGTACATTTCTTTTGAAGTTTATTTCTTGATAATTTTTGTTATTGTTGCTGTTGTCATTGGGATCTTTCTCTTGTTATATTTCCTAACACAATTTTTGTCATATGTCCTCATTATTTGTAGTGGAAAGGGGAAAAGATATTGAGGAGAGTTGAGGTGATCACCTATTTTTTCCCTGATCCCTCAGTCTCACACCTGGATTATAGTTCTTGAAATTAAAAACCAAGAACTTACAGCTTTTGTTATCTGGTTCCATCCTAACAGCCTCCCATGAAGCAAAGGAGTTCCTGTCTCCTGACTCATCTGGGGAAAGGTAACAGGAGTAAAAAGTATAAGGAGAAAATATTAATCAACTAATACTTCAAAATATCATCCTATTATAGTACATGTAGATTATACATATTTATATGAAAGCAGAATGTTACATGGGGCTTTTTATGTGGCCTCCTATTTTGCTACCCCCAAACACAAAGACAATGGTACATGCACTTAAGGAGAGGTTCCAGGCATATTCTTAGGACTTACATACATACATACATACATACATAATACATACACACACTCAAACACACACCCCAAAGTGCAAAATAGAATCCTCTGAGGGACATGAATACAAACTGGTGGGGTTTTTTTTTTTTGTCAGTACTCTTTTGTATTTTCCAAATTTTTGCCAATGAACCAATTTTACTTTTATGATCAGGAAAAAAGTTGTTTGCAACCTGAGAGAATTTCAAATAAATCAGAGAAAAGAGCGGGAAGATTCAATGCTTAGATATTCTCAGAGTATGTGGCTTGAAAGAAATGCATGCATCTAAAAACTGCAATCGGACCATAAGATCCTCTGTAATTCCAAAAGGACTGAAGGACAGACGTGAGGAAAGAAAGAGAAGCAGATGAGAGGGGGAGAGACAGAAGAACATGAAGTGTGACTCCACAGAGAACTCTTTGATGACTGGGAGAAGCGAGGTCTATCGAGCTATGTGTGATTGCTTGTTCTTCAGTAAGTGGATTCTTTTTCAAAATGGAAAACACGGCCCCAACAGGCAGAAGGAGGTAATGCTCCAAATGAAATAATTTCAGGCTCAAATAAATGACAGGAGTGCAGAAGAAATTCATGTCACAGCAAAGCCAAGTATTCAGCTAAGTGTTACAAGATCATAGACACTGGGAGGAATGTCTCAGGCCACAGACAGAGAGGCAGCCTGAACTTCAAAGAGGAGAACAAAAGGTTGCACAGAAGCAGCAGATGAGCTTGATAGTAATTCCAGAAAAAGTCTAGTTTGGATTATTAAAAATTGGCCTTAATCTTTTAAAAGTGCTAGCATTTAAGCTTTTAAATCCCAGAAAAAACACTGGCTCTCTTTCTCCCCATTAAATTAGCTCTGCTTGGTATATGCATGTGATGGTCTTTAAGGAACAGCTCCATCGTGCTCAGGTGAGAATAGTGACATAGCAATGATGGAGAGGCTGGAACCACAAGCCATTCCAGTCCCCGGAAATATTAATGCAGCAACCAACATTTCTTCAATGGCTACTATTTTCCAGGCATTGTGCCGGGGATGTGATAATGACTAAGGCACTGTCCTGTCTTCCAGGAGGTCACACTTTAGAGGAGAGATAGATGGTCAGTGCTATTGCAGCTGTGATGGCACTCAGAGATCAGCATATCTTGTCCCTTTTGAGGCCAAAGGGACGAGATCTTTGAGAATTTGCTGTTTGAAGTGGTTGCCTTGGCAGGCAAAGCATTGTCTTTCCCTGGGTGTAGGCAAGTAGGAGCCAAATGGCTTTCCTGCTAGGATACTTTCGATCCCCCAGATGCAGTTTAAACAAAGTGTCCTCTGAAACTCTCCATGTCTCTAAATACCATACTTCTGTAAGCTCAGTAAGGACTGGATAAAAACATGTTTTGCATTAACACATTCATTTTTCTCCTTTCTTTTCAAAACTGCTCTCTTACGCAAGAGCTATTTCATCCAAAAGGAAACAAAAACATCATTAGGAAAAACACATGCCTAAATATATTCATTAATAATGACAAAAGAATAACTTTAAAAGAAAATAGAACCAAAAATTAATCATCCAGTCTACATACACAGTGCCAAACAATCAGTTTGCTCTCTTCACCAAATTACCTGAACTCACAGGTTATTTATATATCATATTTCAACCGAAAATTGGCACACAACATTATATTTGAAAAGACTCAAAGTTGGTGGGATTTTAGGGCCTTTGGAATACTTAAAAATAATCTAACGACTGAAATAATTCACAAATGCAAAGCCTAGAAGAGAAATTTTCCTTCAGCACACCACTTGCATATTTTTAAATTTCCCTATGCTTGTTCACATCTCCAAAGAATTCTGGCCCAATTGATACCTTTTAACAGGAGACTGTGGCACTTCTGAAGCGAGGTTATACAAATATATACTCAGCTCTTTGATGAGGACTTGTTATCATCATTTAAGAAAAATACATAATACATAATTCTTTTATGAGAAACCAAAGCATTGCCTTTTAGGTGATCACTTATAGCAAGGTTCCCTTGCTACCCATTGAAAGGGCAACTTGTAAAACTCAATAGTGCCCCATTGTGGAACTTTGGGACAACTGACATCTAATCAGGGTTTTGCTATTTTCCTTTCTGCTTTGTTTTGTTTTGCTTTCTTGTAAGGGTTTCTCTTTACAAGAGAAACTTTCTCTAGTTTAGAGACTATAACCAAATTTTAGGAGTTGACAAAAGCAAAGAACCAATCATATTCATGTGCATTAATATATGTATTATAAATGAATTAATATTTCTTAGAAACAAAATACCCTTCATATTTTCTAATTTGTATACTTCAATGTCTAATCCAAAGAGTAAAGAGAAAATAAAAGCTACTTGTCCTAAGTGTTGTCTTATTCTTCCACACACGAAGCCCCAAAGGTAAGGACGTTTAAATAGTAAAAAGAACCTTAGAAACATCACAGAAAATCCTCTTCCCTTAAAGGAAAGAGACAAAAATGGGCATAAAATATAATGGTACCCTATTTCCATGGTTCATCTCATAATTAAACCCATTAAATTTTAAGACAACTGTCTATACAATTCACACACTTATTTTTTTCTTCCTACTATGGAATGTGTCTTGCTCAGGTCTAAAAGGGAGCAAAGTTTTGGTCTGGGCTTGAAGCCTGTGCATGATTCCTCAAACCCCACTGATAAAAAGCACCTCACCTGCAATGATATATCTGGTTGTTGCAATGACTCTAATTAACATTTTCTTCTGCATATTAAAGCTAGAACTTCCTTGACTATTCCCCCTCTCATTATCCTGATATTTGGGGACAGTCCTTCTGGCTTTCCTGGGTTCTCGGTTTTTCGGATGGATCACCTCTAGGACCTTAAACACTCTCTCACAAGACATCATTTCCCAGCTTCTCACTCCTCTCATTGCCATCTGGGGGACAACTGTTGTGGAGGACACCATCTCCAAACTTGAACTGCAACTCAAAAGTAAAATCATCTGAAAGAACAAAAACAAGACTATCCAGCCAGATGAGTTTCTAAAGCAATGAACAAGTCTTCCAAAAAATATTGAGTTTCTGTTAAAATATGTTACACTATCTTGAAGTAGTACAAGTTAGCAGAAACCTAGAGCAGACAATTCCAAAAGCAGTGGTAGTCTTGTCACAACAATAATAAAAATATATTTTTTACAAATCAGGAATGAAATGCACTAACTCCTTTAAAAAAATAAATAATGATGGTTAAAGCAGGATGTGCTATGATACCTGAAGAAGGTGCAACATTTTTAAATACTAAAGAGAAAAGGAAAGCATAGATGGAACCAGTAAAAAGTTGAGTGGAGCTACAAAGAATTGCAGATATACTGGTGGGTGTTTACAAACCCAAACTGCCAGGCAATTAATGAAATAAATGACAATGGTTCAAAGAAGCTGATAAAAAATAGGAGGACCTTACAACACAGGGAATATAGCCAGTATTTTATAATAACTATAAATGGAGTATAACCTTTAAAAATTGTGAATCACTATATGGTACACCTGTAACTTACATGATATCAACTATACTTCAATTTAAAAAATAAGAGAGGGACTTCCCTGGTGGCACAGTGGTTAAGAATCCACCTGCCAGTGCAGGGGACACAGGTTCAAACCCTGGTCCAGGAAGATCCCACATGCCGTGGAGCAACTAAGCCTGTGTGCCACAACTACTGAGCCTGCGCTCTAGAGCCCGCGAGCCACAACTACTGAGCCCGCGAGCCACAACTACTGAGCCTGCATGCCACAACTACTGAAGCCCACTCACCTAGAGCCTGTGCTCCACAACAAGAGAAGCCACCGTAATGAGAAGCCCGCTCACTGCAACGAAGAGTAGCCCCTGCTCGCCACAACTAGAGAAAGCCTGCACGCAGCAACGAAGACCCAACACAGCCAAAAATAAATAAATAAATTTATTTATTTATTTAAAAAAAGATAACATTCCTTCAAAAAAATAAAATAAAATAAAAAATAGGAGAACCTACAACTACAAATAATCGGATAATCATAAAATGCTTCTGAACCTGGTGACTCTGGCTAAGAGACTTTTTAAAAAAATTTCCTACCTTGGGCTCCTCTTGAACTCAGTACAGTTTGGACCCCAAACCCATATGAGTTACAGGTCCATGATTATAAATTTTCAAAATAAACTTATTTTTTCTACCCAGAGACTATCTGAAATGACAGAGTTCCATGTTACTTCTGCTGCTGAGTGGGATTTTGCCCTAATCCACGTCCTTCTTGAGATTTAGTCCTTCAGGGCGTCCGGCTTTACACTGGGCAGTACATTTAGTAGACCCTAGCTCTTATCTCCTGCCCATATGAATGTTAAAACCTAAATCCCTACATCACTAAACCTAACAATCCCTCCCCAACCCTTTCTCCCCAGTCCTGCTGTGGCACCAGCTCACCTGTTTACCACTCTGGTTTTCATTTTCCTTTTTTTGTTTTCTGGCCCCTGGAGATTTCTCATACTTTCTGCATGAATTATATACATATATTTCTCATAAATATACTTGTAAATCATTTAAAATAAATGCATAATTATTACATGGATGTAAGGCAATTTATTTACCTACCTATTAAAGTGTTTGATTTTTCACAATTAGAAATAACACCTGGGTAAATACCCATGTACCTAAACTTTTGTGGAAATATGTATTTATTTCCTTGGGATAGATTTCTAGTAGTGGATTGCTGAATCAAACAGTAAGCCCATTTTGAAGGCTTTCTCTTCTTCCATAGATAGCACTTTAGTACTTTACTTATGATATTTACTTAATTCTTCCTATTTTATACTTACTGATGGACTTAATTTGTGTTCTCCATCAGATGTCAAGCCTGATGGTCAGTAAGTCCATAATATTCCACTAGTTTGAACATAAATACCTTGAAAGTACTTACTAAAAGTCTGTTAGCTTGAATTAAACGAAAATTCGTAATTTTAATGGTTCAGAATCAATAGTAACGAACTTGTCCTTGGGTTTCCTTGAGAGACAGTTTCAGCATAGAAAACAGCCTCTCAACACAGGTCCTGCCTACCCAGGTTCTGTGCTACATCTTCAGAGAGAGGAGAGGATGGAAGATTGGGGGATAATGAATGAATGTGTGATGGCAAGAGAGACAGGAAAAATGGCTAAAAAGTACATGAAAAGATGCTCAGCTTCATTAGTCATTACAGAAATGCCAATCAAAATGACAATGAGGCATCACTTCATACCCACTAGGATGGCTACAATCAAAAGACAGACAGTAACAAGTGGTAAGGATGTGGAGAAATTGGAACTCTCATGCCTCACTGGTGGAAATGTAAAATAGTGGAATCACTTTGGAAAATAGTTTGGCAGTTCCTCAAAATGTTAAACAGAGTTACCACATGACCTAGCAATTTCATTCCTGGGTATCTATCCCAAAGAAATGAAAACATCTGTCCACACAAAAACTTGTACATGAATGTTCATAGCAGCATTATTCAAATGCATAATAGCCAAGAAGTGAAAACAGCCCAAACAGTATTCCATAATGGAATATTATTTAACCATAAAAGGAGTGAAGCACTGATACATGCCACAACATGAATGAACCCTGTAAATGTTAGGCCTAGTGAAAGAAGTCAGTCATATGTTATATACAAAAGACCATATGTTATATGATTCCATTTGTATGAAATGCCCAGAAGAGGCAAATCCATAGAGACCAAAAGTAGACAAATGGTTGCCAGGGGCTGGGGGGAGGACAGAATGGGAGTGACTACTAACTGGCACTGGGGTTTCTTTGGGGGATGATAAAAATGTTGTAAACTTAGATTATGGTGATGTTTGCACAACTCTGTAAAAACCATTGAATTGTACACTTTAAATGAACAGATTTTATGGTATGTAAATTATATCTCAATAAAGCTGTGTAAAAAAAAGGGAACGAAAGGAAAAGAGATCTAAACTCCAACTTACTTGCCTCACCCTTCTTGTAAGACTCCCGCGTTCCAGTAATTACCATTCTTAGGCATAGCCATTTCTCTCATGGGATCAATGATAATTTGACACCTTCCACCAGATGACCAGAGCTTATAGAGTTCAGTGCACCCTAACTTTTCTCCTCACCTCTTTCTTCTTCTTCTTCTCTTTTTTTTCACTGCTGTTGACTTCAGCATTGATTTACCCATTCTCTATCTTACTCATTACCCTATTTTCTGGTTGTGCACTATTTGCTCTGAGGAGGAATTTATTACATGTGCCCCTTAGACTTTCATTGTTTAACAACCTCTTTCTTTATGCCACCTGCCTCTTTGCAAAAGTCTTTGAGAGCAAGGAGAGGGAGGTTGTTAATTTTATATAATGTATTAATGTGCCTTTGCACAGAGCTCAAAGGTTATAACCTCACAGATCGTGGCTGTAAAATACAAAACCTGAGTGATAAACTGATGTGACCAGTTGCTTTGGAGACAACAAAACACGTATTGTACGATCTTCAGAAACACCCTCTCCTTCCTTTCTTCACCCCCAAACCCACCTCTGCAACTGGGAAATAGGCATAATGAAGACATTTTCCAGAATATGGCATAAAAACCAGGGTTTTAAAAAAAGGTACATCAGCCCCTTCTCCCCAAGATTAACTTCCACAATGCTATCCTTCCCTGCTTCTTCTTCCAGAACCTTCTAGCAACCTCACAGTGATTCATAATTATAGTTCTTCTAAACTTTGTAGTTTCTATGTATGGGCACTTCTGCAGGAATTTCCAGAGTATTATCTAGACATCAGGGCAGATGTGGTGGGGGGCAAGGAGAATCTCTCCTTTGCTCTGGAGGGTAGAATGGCAGTTGTACGTGGTGAATGAAGGGAGACTTCCCTAAAGAAATAAGTCCTCTAGACAAGAGGACTGAATTAGGGGTTAGGCCAATTGTGCAAAGACACAAAGAGTAAATAGCAACCTGAATTCTGCAGAGACTGGGAAGCTTGATGCAGAAAGCTCATTTTTTTAATTCTTACCAACCTACTCTTAGAGATGCTAAAAATTCATCTGGCATGAGAACTAAATAGACAAGTTTATTTTTTTTTTTCTCAGTAAGCTCTCACATAGCCCTCTCTTCTATTTTTATGATTTTATGCATGTGCTTTGATATTTTTCTACTTCTTTTCTCCATTTTTTCTCAATAGCCTACTCTGAACCACGAAATGTAATGATGGGAAACATACATTCATTCAAGATAGCATAAGAAGCGGTTTACATTTTTGCTTCATTTTGCCCAAAGGGTGGTTATTTTTCCTTTTAAGGTGTTTCCAACTACAAAATTAGGGAAGGAAGGAGGGCGGGCAGGCCACACACAGAGAATCTGCACTCTGGTTGACTTGAGCTCACTTTTAAATTTAGAGCCAGGAAGCTTGAAACTAAAACAAACTGCAGTGCATTTGGCTATGTGTGGTAGGAAATGAGCTTTCTCATGCTGAAATCATAAAATAATTTACCATAAGAAATGTTTTTTAATGATGTGTGCTAGTCTTTTCAGATCATAAATTTTATTTTTTTTTGTCTCAAGTCAGATCTTAATTTGCTAACCAGTCAGGATAGTCACTGTTGTGGTCAGGGGGAAGAGACCACACTGCAAATCTACCATCCTCTTTGACAGTGGCCTCAGAAATCTAGTGCCTGGGGTTAGAGACTCTCATGTGCAGAAGAAAGGTTATTGGAATATGGGTGAAGGGAGAAGCATGGGAATCAATCGATCACCTAGGAAGAGAGTAAAATAGAGAAAAGGGACCGGGACTGAGCCCTGGGGACACCAACAAATAGAGGCGAAGCAAAGGAGGAGATGCCAGCAAAGGAAATGGAGGAGTAGTCAGTGAGATGGGAGAAAACCAGAGAGGGTGCCGTCATGCTGTCTGGGTAGCCACAGAAAAGAAGGTTTCAAGAAAGAGAACGTGTCAAATGCACTGAAAGGTCAAGTAAGAGGTCAAGAGAAAAGTGGTCCTTGCACTTGACTTTGTGGAGGTAACGGGTGACCTTGGCAGGAGCAGTTTCAGGAGTAGTGAGGACCAAATCCCATTAGAAAAGGTGAGAGAGAGAATAAGAAAGTGGGGACTGTGAATATGAACAACTTTCAAGAAGTTTGCAGGTGAAGGGAAGCAAAAATTTGAGGCGGTAACTAGATGGAAATATGGAATCATGGGAGAAAGTTTTTTTGGTCTGTTTTTCAAGACGAAAGATTTTAGAGCATGTTAGAATGCTAATAAGAATGTTCCAGAAGAGAAGGAGAAATTGCTATTTGCAAGGCAAAGTAGGGATGGTACAGGGGCACAGAGAATTTCTGAAACAGAAAGGAAAGGTGAGGCTATACACGCAGATTATTTTGTAGACTTGGTTGTGTAAAGATGAGAGTATTCCTGTTGAATTGGTTCTTATCTTCTATGGAAAATGTGAGGCAAAATCAACAGGGGATAGTGGAGGCTGTGGCGGAGGGATTGACATGGACGGTGAGAAGACAGAGGGGCAAACGTGAGCAGTCTTTTGAAGAGTGAGAGAGCAAACACAAGAGGGCAGAATGAAGCAGTAGGTGGTGTTGACTGCCTGTGAGATTTATGGCCATGAATTTAATAGGACACAAGTCAGAATATTATGTGTTCTTCCCAGGCAGTCTTCAGCAGCTCAGGAGCAGGTGAGGATGACGTGGGTAGTTGAGGTTAGCCATGGCTGGAATTCAGCCAGATGATTATGATAGAGGAAGAGTCAAGGAGTTTCGGATGCATGACCATAGAACCCTAAGGACAGAAAAGCAGACATGAGGGTGGTGGGAAATGAACAAAAGGTAGGGTATTGAGATTGAAAATCTCAGTAATTCTTTAAAAGTTGTTGGAGCAGAGGTACTAAAGCAGGTAAGATGGAAGGATAGGAAAAGTAATGAAACTGAATGAAATTGAAGTTGATGTTTTGGAAATCACACAGAGAATGGTGAGATTAAGTTCAAGAATGACCTTGGAAATGGATTTCTGAGGGTTTTGTGATTTCACCCTAAATTTTTCCTTTCCCTGTCTTGCCTTAGGGCCATCGTACCTGGTTCCTTCTGGTCATTCAGATCTCAGCTCAAATGACTAAATTAGCCCCTGCAAACCCTATGGCCCCTGCCACTGTCCACCACATCATCTTTGTATTTTCATTCCTCCTCTCAAGATACACGTTACAGTATTTGTTTGTTTCTTGTCTAAACCTCTGATGAAAATATAAACTCAACAAGGAGAGAAACGGTGCCTTTTTAGTTTGCCACGGTATTCTCAGCATCTAGGACAGTGTCTGGTACAAAGCAGATACTCAATAAATACTTGTGTGAATGAATAAAAGGTCAAGTGAGAATTCAGCAGAAAATGTGCTGTATCTCCAACACCAAATCCTGCAAATCATGCTTAAAACGTTATCCCTTCAGATTAGAGCTTCTGTCTCTGTTAAAATGCAACTGCCATGTGATACCCCAAAAGTGACCCAACATCATCTACTCATGCAGTACTTCAGCTGAGAATGAATAACCTGAATCTAATCAGGCAGATGAAAAATCAGGCAGATATAAAATGAGAAATTTTCTATTAAAATAAAAATGAAGACGGGGGAGTTCCCTGGTGGTCCAGTGGGTGGGACTCCATGCTACCAAGGCGGGGGGCATGTGTTTGATCCCTGGTTGGGGAGCTGGATCCCACATGCATGCCACAGCTGGGAGGTCCGCATGCTGCAACTAAGAGCCTGCATGCTGCAACTAAGAGCCCACATGCCACATCGGGGATCCTGCATGCCACAACTGAGACCCAGAGCAGCCAAAATAAATAAATAAATTAATTAATTAAAAAATATTTTAAAAAATAAATATATCAAGTCAAATCAAATAAAAATGAAGAGGGACTGTATTCTTCAAAAATGTTAATGTCATAAATGACAAAGAAAGACTGTGAAAATGTTCCAAATTAAAGAAGGCTAAAGAGACATGATGATCAAATGCAGTACCTGACCCTACACTGAAACCTGCATTGAAGGGGAGTAAAATGCTTTAAAGGCCATTATATATATATGGAGAGTAAATTAGATTAAAATATTGCGTCAATGTAAACTTATCAAGTTGATAACTGTAATGTGGTTATGGAAGAAAATATCCCTACTCCTAGGAAATACACACTAAAGTGCTTAGGGATAAAGGACCATGATGTGTATATAACTTACCCTCAAATAGTACAGAAAAAATTCCATGTAAACAGATATGGTTACAGCTATATAGATACAGATGGCACAAATGACAAAGCAAATAGGATAAATGTTAACAATAGGTAAATTTAGATAAAAGGGGGTATATGGATGTTTGTACTACATTTATTTCTGCAACTTTTTGTAAGTTTGATATTATTTCAAATAAAAAAGTTAATTAAAAATTAGAACATTGGGCTTCCCTGGTGGCGCAGTGGTTGAGAATCTGCCTGCCAATGCAGGGGACACGGGTTCAAGCCCTGGTCTGGGAGGATCCCACATGCCGCAGAGCAACTAGGCCCGTGAGCCACAATTGCTGAGCCTGTGCGTCTGGAGCCTGTGCTCCACAACAAGAGAGGCTGCGATAGTGAGAGGCCCGCGCACCACGATGAAGAGTGGCCCCTGCTTGCTGCAACTAGAGAAAGCCCTCACACAGAAACGAAGACCCAACACAGTCATAAATAAAATAAATAAATAAAAATAAAAAAATAAATACAAATAAAAATAAAAAAATAAACAGAAGCTGTTGTTTAAAAAAAAAAAAATTAGAACATTGGACTTCCCTGGTGGCACAGTGGTTAAGAATCCACCTGCCAATGCCGGTGACACAGGTTCTAGCCCTGGTCTGGGAAAATACCACATGCCATGGAGCAACTAAGCCCATGCACCACAACTACTGAGCATGCGCTCTAGAGCCCGCGAGCCATAACTACTGAGCCCATGTGCCACAACTATTGAAGCCCGCACACTTAAAGCCCATGCTCCACAGCAAGGGAAGCCACTGCAATGAGAAGCCCGTGCACCTCAACGAATAGTAGCCCCCACTTGCCACAACTGGAGAGAGCCCAAGTGCAGCAACAAAGACCCAAGGCAGCCAAAAATTAATTAATTAATTAATAAAAAAAATTTAGAACATCTGGGAATGGCTTAATAGCATAATTATAGTATTTGAAAACAGAAGGGTCTTTAGAGATCAAATAATCTGAATCTTCCCTTTTACAGATAAGAACAAGGCCAGAAGAGTGTCATGCGTTTTTAGCAGGAACAGAAACAGAGTAGAGATCAATTTAAGTTTGTAACGTTAGACATACACCTACCCTACAATCTAGCAATTCCACTCCTGTATATTTACTAGCCCAAATTAAAAATCTATGTCCACAAAACACTTGTGTAACAGTGTTCATAGCAGCTTTAAATCCTTGTATATTCATATAACAGAATGATAAAGATTGAAGTATAAATATACATCACAACATAGATGAATCTCCAAAACACTGGGGAGTGATCCCTCTTTCTCTATTTGTAAGAGTTTGTGTAATACTGGTATTATTTCTTTCTTAATTATTTCTTATTATTTCTTTCTTTACAGAATTCACCAGTGAAAACATCTGTGCCTGGAGTTTACTTTGTGGAAAGTTTTTTTTCTGTTTGTTTTTTGTTTGTTTGTTTTCTTTTTTTTTTTATTGTAGTCCAAACACTGTAGATGATACATTTTAAAAACTCTGGATTCTGTTATCTTCCTCTAAAAGCATTACCTTTTAAAAGGATAGATACAAACTGACTCACTTTGCCATATACCTGAAACTAACACTACATTGTTAATCAACTATACTCCAATATAAAATAAAATGTTTAAAAAAATAAAAATGAAAGCATTGAGATTGGTTCAAGATGGCAGAGTAGAAGGACGTGCTCTCACTCCCTCTTGCAAGAACACCAGAATCACAATTAACTGCTGAACAATCATCGACAGGAAGACACAAAAACTCACCAAAAAAGATACCCCACATCCAAAGACAAAGGGGAAGCCACAATGAGACGGTAGGAGGGGCACAATCACAACAAAATCAAATCCCATAACTGCTGGGTGGGTGACTCACAAACTGTAGAACACTTATACCACAGAAGTCCACCCACTGGAGTGAAGGTTCTGAGCCCCACGTCAGGCTCCCCAGTCTGGGGGTCCGGCAACAGGAGGAGGAATTCCTAGAGAATCAGACTTTGAAGGCTAGCAGGATTTAATTGCAGGACTTTGACAGGACTGGGGGAAACAGAGACTGCATTCTTGGAGGGCACACACAAAGTAGTGTGCTCAATGGGACCCAGGGCAAGGAGCAGTGACCCAATAGGAGACTGAGCCAGACCTACCTGCTAGTGTTGGAGGGTCTCCTTCAGAGGCGGGGGGTGGCTGTGTGTCACCGTGAGGACAAGGACACTGGCAGTATAAGTTCTGGGAAGTACTCCTTGGTGTGAGCCCTCCCAGAGTCTGCCATTAGCCCCACCAAAGAGCCCGGGTAGGCTCCAGTGTTGGGTCGCCTCAGGCCAAACAACCAACAGGGAGGAAACCCAGCCCCACCCATCAGCAGACAAGTGGATTAAAGTTTTACTGAGCTCAGCCCACCAAAGCAACAGCCAGCTCTACCCACCAGCAGTCCCTCCCATCAGGAAACGTACACAAGCCTCTGAGACAGCCTCATCCACCAGAGGGCAGACAGCAGAAGCAAGAAGAACTACAGTACTGTAGCCTGTGGAACAAAAACCACATTCACAGAAAGACAGACAAGATGAAAAGGCAGAGGGCTATGTACCAGATGAAGGAAGAACATAAAACCCCAGAAAAACAACTAAATGAAGTGGACATAGGCAACCTTCCAGAAAAAGAATTCAGAATAATGACAGTGAAGATGATCCAGGACCTCGGAAAAAGAATGGAGGCACAGATCGAGAAGATGCAAGAAATGTTTAACAAAGATCTAGAAGAATTAAAGAACAAACAGAGATGAACAACACAATAACTGAAATGAAAACTACACTAGAAGGAATCAATAGTAGAATAACTGAGGCAGAAGAACGGATAAGTGACCTGGAGGACAGAATGGTGGAATTCACTGCTGCGGAACAGAATGAAGAAAAAAGAATGAAAAGAAATGAAGACAGCCTAAGAGACCTCTGGAACAACATTAAATGCAACAATATTCACATTATAGGGGTCCCAGAAGGAGAAGAGAGACAGAAAGGACCCAAGAAAATATCTGAAGAGATTATAGTCGAAAACTTCCCTAACATGGGAAAGGAAATAGCCACCCAAGTCCAGGAAGCGCAGAGAGTCCCATACAGGATAAACCCAAGGAGAAACATGCCGAGACACATGGTAATCAAACTGGCAAAAATTAAAGACAAAGAAAAATTATTGAAAGCAGCTAGGGAAAAATGACAAATAACATACAAGGGAACTCCCATAAGGTTAACAGCTGATTTCTCAGCAGAAACTCTACAAGCCAGAAGGGAGTGGCACGATATACTTAAAGTGATGAAAGGGAAGAAACTACAACCAAGATTACTCTACCCAGCAAGGATCTCATTCAGATTCGATGGAGAAATCAAAAGCTTTACAGAAAAGCAAAAGCTAAGAGGATTCAGCACCACCAAACCAGCTCTACAACAAATGCTAAAGGACCTGCTCTAAGTGGGAAACAAAAGAGAAGAAAAGGACCTACCAAAACAAACCCAAAACAATTAAGAAAATGGTAATAGGAACATACATATCAATAATTACCTTAAACGTGAATGGATTAAATGCTCCAACCAAAAGACACAGGCTTGCTGAATGGATACAGAAATAAGACCCATCAATATGCTGTCTACAAGAGGTCCACTTCAGACCTAGGGACACATTCAGACTGAAAGTGAGGGGATGGAGAAAGATATTCCACGCAAATGGAAATCAAAAGAAAGCTGGAGTAGGAATACTCATTATCAGATAAAATAGACTTTAAAATAAAGAATGTTACAAGAGACAAGGAAGGACACTACATAATGATCAAGGGATCAATCCAAGAAGAAGATATAATAATTATAAATATATATGCACCCAACATAGGAGCACCTCAATACATAAGGCAACTGCTAACAGCTATAAAAGAGGAAATCGACAGTAACACAATAATGGTGGGGGACCTTAACACCTCACTTACACCAAAGGACAAATCATCCAAACAGAAAATTAACAAGGAAACACAAGCTTTAAATGACACAATAGACCAGACAGATTTAATTGATATTTATAGGACATTCCATCCCAAAACAGCAGATTACACTTTCTTCTCAAGTGCACATGGAACATTCTCCAGAATAGATCACATCTTGGGTCACAAATCAAGCCTTGGTAAATTTAAGAAAATTGAAATCATATCAAGCATCGTTTCCGACCACAATGCTATGAGATTAGAAATCAATTACCGGGAAAAATATGTAAAAAACACAAACACATTGGAGGCTAAACAATACGTTACTAAGTAACCAAGAGATCACTGAAGAAATCAAAGAAGAAATAAAAAAATACCTAGAGACAAATGACAATGAAAACATGACGATCCAAAACCTATGGGATGCAGCAAAAGCAGCTCTAAGAGGGAACTTTATAGCTATACAAGCCTACCTCAAGAAACAAGGAAAATCGCAAATAAACAATCTAACCTTACACCTAAAGGAACTAGAGAAAGAAGAACAAACAAAACCCAAAGTTAGCAAAAGGAAAGAAATCATAAAGATCAGAGTAGAAATAAGTGAAATAGAAACAAAGAAAACAATAGCAAAGATCAATAAAACTAAAAGCTGGTTCTTTGAGAACATAAACAAAATTGATAAACCATTAGCCAGACTCATCAAGAAAAAGAGGGAGAGGACTCAAATCAATAAAATTAGAAATGGAAAAGGAGAAGTTACAACAGACACCGCAGAAATACAAAGCATCCTAAGAGACTACTACAAGCAACTCTATGCCAATAAAATGGACAACCTGGAAGAAATGGACAAATTCTTAGAAAGGTATAACCTTCCAAGACTGAACCAGGAAGAAATAGAAAATATGACCAGACCAATCACAAGTAATGAAATTGAAACTGTGACTAAAAATCTTCCAACAAACAAAAGTCCAGGACCAGATGGCTTCACAGGTGAATTCTATCAGACATTTAGAGAAGAGCTAACACCTATCCTTCTCAAACTCTTCCAAAAATTTGCAGAGGAAGGAACACTCCCAAACTCATTCTATGAGGCCACCATCACCCTGATACCAAAACCAGACAAAGATACTACAAAAAAAGAAAATTACAGACCAATACCACTGATGAATGTAGATGCAAAAATCCTCAACAAAATACTAGCAAACAGAATCCAACAACACATTAAAAGGATCATACACCATGATCAAGTGGGATTTATCCTAGGGATGCAAGGATTCTTCAATATGTGCAAAGCAATCAATGTGACACACCATATTAACAAACTGAAGAAGAAAAACCATATGATCATCTCAATAGATGCAGAAAAAGCTTTTGAAAAAATTCAACACCCATTTATGATAAAAACTCTCCAGAAAGTGGGCATAGAGGGAACCTACCTCAACATAATAAAGGCCATCTACGACAAACCCACAGCAAACATCATTCTCAATGGTGAAAATCTGAAAGCATTTCCTCTAAGATCAGGAACAAGACAAGGACGTCCACTCTCACCACTATTATTCAACATAGTTTTGGAAGTCCTAGCCATGGCAATCAGAGACGAAAAAGAAATAAAAGGAATACAAATTGGAAAAGAAGAAGTAAATCTGTCACTGTTTGCAGATGACATGATACTATACATAGAGAATCCTAAAGATGCTACCAGAAAACTACTAGAGCTAAGCAATGAATTGGGTAAAGTAGCAGGATACAAAATTAATGCACAGAAATCTCTTGCATTCTTATACACTAATGATGAAAAATCTGAAAGAGAAATTAAGGAAACACTCCCATTTACCACTGCAACAAAAAGAATAAAATACCTAGGAATAAACCTACCTAAGGAGACAAAAGACCTGTATGCAGAAAACTATAAGACACTGTTGAAAGAAATTAAAGATGATACAAACAGATGGAGAGATAGACCATGTTCTTGGATTGGAAGAATCAATATTGTGAAAATGACTATACTACCCAAAGCAATCTACAGATTCAGTGCAATCCCTATCACATTACCAATGGCATTTTTTACAGAACTAGAACAAAAAGTCTTAAAATTTGTATGGAGACACGAAAGACCCCGAATAGCCAAAGCAGTCTTGAGGGAAAAAAACGTAGCTGGAGGAATCAGACTCCCTGACTTCAGACTATACTACAAAGCTACAGTAATGAAGACAATATGGTACTGGCACAAAAACAGAAATGTAGATCAATGGAACAGGATAGAAAGCCCAGAGACAAACCCACGCACCTATGGTCAACTAATCTATGACAAAGGAGGCAAGGATATACAATGGAGAAAAGACAGTCTCTTCAATAAGTGGTGCTGGGCAAACTGGACAGCTACATGTAAAAGAATGAAATTAGAACACTCCCTAACACCATACACAAAAATAAACTCAAAATGGATTCAAGACCTAAATGTAAGACCGGACACTATAAAACTCTTAGAGGAAAACATAGGAAGAACACTCTTTGACATAAATCACAGCAAAATCTTTTTGATCCACCTCCTAGAGTAATGGAAATAAAAACAAAAATAAACAAGTGGGACCTAATGAAACTTCAAAGCTTTTGCAAAGCAAAGGAAACTACAAACAAGACAAAAAGACAACCCTCAGAATGGGAAAAAATATTTGCAAATGAATCAACGGACAAAGGATTAATCTCTAAAATATATAAACAGCTCATGCAGCTCAATATTAAAAAAACAAACAACCCAATCCAAAAATGGGCAGAAGACCTAAATAGACATTTCTCCAAAGAGGACATACAAATGGCCAAGAAGCACATGAAAAGCTGCTTAACATCACTAATTATTAGAGAAATGCAGATCAAAACTACAATGAGGTATCACGTCATACCAGTTAGAATGGGCATCATCAGAAAATCTACAAACAACAAATGCTGGAGAGGGTGTGGAGAAAAGGGAACCCTCTGGCACTGTTGGTGGGAATGTAAATTGATGCAGCCACTATGGAGAGCAGTATGGAGGTTCCTTAAAAAACTAAAAATAGAATTACCATATGACCCAGCAATCCCACTACTGGGCGTATACCCAGAGAAAACCATAATTCAAAAAGACACATGCACCCCAATGTTCATTGCTGCGCTATTTACAATAGCCAGGTCATGGAAGCAACCTAAATGCCCATCGACAGACGAATGGATAAAGAAGATGTGGTACATATATACAATGGAATATTACTCAGCCATGAAAAAGAACAAAATTGGGTCATTTGTAGAAACGTGGATGGACCTAGAGACTGTCATACAGAGTGAAGTAAGTCAGAAAGAGAGAAACAAATATCATGTATTAACGCATATATGTGGAACCTAGAAAAACAGTACAGATGAACCGGTTTGCAGAGCAGAAATTGAGACACAGATGTAGAGAACAAACGTAAGGACACCAAGGGGGGAAAGCAGCGGGGGGTGGGGGTAGTGGTGGGATGAACTGGGAGATTGGGATTGACATGTATACACTGATATGTATAAAAATGAATGACTAATAAGAACCTGCTGTATAAAAAAATAAATAAAATAAAATTCAAAACAAACAAACCAACAAAAATAAAATAAAATAAAAGCATTACTTTTCTTCTAGCAGTTAAATTATGAATGGATCACCTATCTGTTGAAGGCCTGGTTTAGGCTTTGTTTGGGTCATCTATACAGGTTTTTGGGGTTTTTTGGGGTTTTTAAAAATTAATTTATTTATTTTATTTATTTATTTTTGGCTGCATTGGGTCTTCCTTACTGTGAGCAGGCTTTCTCTAGTTGCAGTGAGCAGGGGCTACTCTTCGTTGTGGTGCACAGGCTTCTCGTTGTGGTGCGCGGGCTTCTCACTGCGGTGGCTTCTCTTGTTGTGAAGCACGGGCCCTAGGCGCGCGGGCTTCAGTAGTTGTGGCATGCGGGCTCTAGAGCGCAGGCTCAGTAGTTGTGGCGCACGGGCTTAGTTGCTCCGCAGCATGTGGGATCTTCCTGGACCAGGGCTCGAACCCATGTCCCCTGCATTGGCAGGTGGATTCCCAACCACTGCGCCACCAGGGAAGCCTATCTATACAGGTTTTGCCATTAATCTTAGGGTGGGTTTCTTAATCCTCGGATGTGGCCTTTACTCCTAAGGCTTAGCCCTGCCATGAATTCAATGGGAAGCCTGAGGTATTTACCAATCCCATCTAACTTAGCAGGACATGAACTCCAAATTCCTGCTTCCCTGGCAGTGGGCATCTGCAGAAGTCTCTGGTCAACTTTTTCAGCCTTTCAGATGATGTTTTTCTTTGGGGTGTCTTGGAAGTCTCATCAAGCATGCACAGTTCCATACCTGCCAATAATTTGAGGGGAGTTTTCATGTACAATAGATTTCGGGTTCCCCAACCTATGACTCTCTTTTATACTACTTCTCTTTTCAATATCCAGCTGCTCCGGCATTCCCAGACTCCACCTTTGACTTCTCAGCTCCATAAGACAGCCACCTCCAGCCTGAGTTCTGTCCCCCAGGGGTTGCACAGACTGGGGAATACTCTCAGGACAAAAGCCAGATAAATGTGGCTCTCATGCAGTGTGGTTTTCTTTCAAAGGACATATCCCTCCACTGTCTCCCATCTCTGGGTCACTCGCCAGTGCCTCCAAAGAGTAAATTAAAAAAAAAAAAACAGACTTTAAAATTTAGAACAGTTTTAGGTTAACAATAAAATGGAGCAGAAAGTACAGAATGTTCCCATATACTTCCTACCCTCTCTACTCACACAGCCTCTCTCACTATCAACATCCTGCACCAGAGTGGTACAATTACTACAACTGATGACTCTATGTGGACACATTGTTATCACCATAGTTTATATTAGCAGTTCACTCTTGGTGTTGAATAGTCTATGGGTTTTAACAAATATACAATGACATGTATCCACCACCATAGTATCATACAGAGTAGTTTCACGGCCCTAGAATTCTTCTGTGCTCTGCCTATTAATTCCCTTCTCCTCCAACTCCTAGCAACCAATGATCTTTTTACTGTCTTCACAGTTTTGCCTTTTCCAGAATGTCATATGGTTGCATTCCTATAGTATGTAGCCTTTGCTGATTAGTTTCTTTCACTTATTAATACGCATTTAAGTTTCCTCCATGTCTTTTCATGGCTTGATAGCTCACTTATTTTTAGTGCTGGGTAATATTCCATTGTCTGGATGTACCACATTTTATTCATCCATTCACCTACTGTAGGACATCCTGGTTGCTTCCAAGTTTTGGAATTATGAATCAAGCTTCTATAAAGATGTGTGTGCATATTTTTGTATGGATATAAGCTGTCAACTAGCTTGGGTAAATAGTAGAGTGTGATTGCTGGATCGTATGGTAAGAGTATGTTTAATTTTGTAAGAAAGCTGCCAAACTGTCTTCTAAGGTGGCTGTACCATTTTTCATTCCCACCAGCAATGTATGCGAGTTCCTGTTGTTCTACATCCTCCCCAGCATTTGTTGTCAGTGTTTCGGATTTTAGACATTCTAACAGGTGTGTAGAAGTAGCCCATTGTTGCTTTATTGTGCAATTCCCTTATGACATATGATGTGGAACATCTTTTCATATGTTTATTTCACATCTGTATATCTTGCTTGGTAAAGTTTCTGTTCAGGTCTTTTGCTCATTTTTTAATTAGGTTGTTCATTTCCTTATTGCTAAGGTTTAAGTGTTCTTTGTATATCTTGCACAATGGTGCTTTACCAAGTATTTCTTCTGCAAATATTTTCTCCCAGTCTGTACCTTGTCTTCTCATTTTCCTGACAGTGTCTTTTGAGAGCAGGAGTTTCTAATTTTAATGAAGTTCAGTGCATCAATTATTTTTTCATGAGTTGTGCCTTGGTGTTGTAATTTAAAAGTCATTGCAATTCCCAAAATCATCTAGAATTCTCCTATGTTATCTTCCAGGAGTTTATTAGTTTTGCATTTTACATTTAGATCGATGGTCCTTTTCACGTTAGTTTTTGTGAAGGTTGTATAGTCTGTCTAGATTCATTTTTTTTGCATGTGGATGTCCAATTTTTCCCGCACCGTTTGTTGAAAAGCCTATGTTTTCTCCACTGTATTTCCTTTGCTCCTTTGTCAAAGATCAGTTGACTGTCTTTATGTGGGTCTGATTATGGTTTCTCTATTCTATTCCATTGATATATTTGTCTATTATTTTGCCAATACCACATTGTCTTTTTTTTTTAACTTTTTATTTTATATTGGAGTATAGCCAATTAACAATGTTGTGGTAGTTTCAGGCGCACAGCAAAGTGACTCAGCCATACATAGACACGTATCCATTCTCCCCCAGACTCCCCTCCCATCCAGGCTGCCACATAACACTGAGCAGAGTTCCTTGTGCTATACAGTAAGTCCTTGTTGGTTACTCTTTTTACATATAGCAATAGATACCACACGGTCTTGATTACTGTAGCTTAATAATCTTGAAGTCAGGTAGTGTCAGTCCTCTGACTTTGTTCTTCTCCTTCCATACTGTGTGGGCTATTCTGGATCTTTTGCCTCCCCAGATAAACTTTAGTATCAGTTTGTTAATATCTACAAAATAATTTGCTGGGATTTTGACTGGGACAGAGTAATTTGTGAGAGTTTATCATTGTAATCAGTAGGAATGCTAGTCCAAAACAAGTATCAAAGTCTTGCCCAGCACTAAGTGATTTTGCTAGAAAAGTCTAAATGTCCGGACCGTGTTTTCAGTATTCTTAAAATCCAGTTGGAAAGAAATGGTTAACACAGGAAACAACTAGAGAACAAAAAGGGCAATGTATGACTTAATATTACTGGGGTAATAAAACCAATCAATGCATTAAGAGTTCAGAGAAGAAAAGAATTCAATCAAATATATTTTCATATATGAACATCCAGGTTCTGTGCGTCACCCAAACGTTCCTTGAGAATTCTGTTTGGCATAGCGTATGTGCAAGGCCATGTTTTTGAGTGTGACTGCTATTTCTCAGGTACCAGAGGTCTAGGATTCTGAGATGGCCTAATGGTACCTTGTCAGGCAATAAGGATCTTGATAATGTATATGAAGGCTTGCCCTTGGCCAGGACACTGGAAACAAAGTTCTTAATAGAAATTCATTATTCTTCTTTCTGCTTACGAGCATTCAACTTCCACAGATCCACCCTGGATTGCCCTGGGGAGTGAGGTTGACAGATATCTGTAGTGCTTTACTAATCAGAATTTGAATTCTAAGAGTCCAACTAGCTAATTCAAGTAATATTCCAACAAGAGAAGGAGAAAGGCGGAGAGGGAAAGAGAAAAAATATTTGGGTAGCTTAGCCATCTTGACTTTCACTAACCTTTGATGTTTGAGAACACGGCTTCACTTAGATCTCTTATGTGCTGCAGCACATAAAGGCTGTGATCTGCCTTTGAACATTACATACCTTGTGAACCTGTCTGCCAAGTCAATTAACTTTTACAATTCCATCTCCAATTGAGAATTGCAAAAGGACATTCTCATCCTGTTGCTATGAATTAAAGAGAGCAAGAACTCCTCAAAACTGAAATCTTTTTAAAATCCTCAAAACTATCAAACACAAACCATGGGAGGAACTGCAATAATCAGAACAACATATAGACTGCTGATCAATTCAGTGAGAGCCAACCACGCATTTTCTAAAAAGAAGGACTTCTATTTGGCTTCTTGGATTTAGTGTGTGGCAACAGAGCCCTCTGATACCTCCATGTACTGATCATGACTTCAGTTACTACAAGAATTTCACCATCAAAATTCATTGCGTACAGGTGAAAGACACTTTGCACAATGAAATTCAAAAGCAGATTCTTTCTACAAACCAGCTATTTACTGAGATCCTTGAGCTACTGGGGTCAGAATGAAACAGAGTGGTCAGCAATTGCCTAGTGAATGTTTGATAAATAAATTAAGCTATTCCCAGGAAATAAAATTTCTATTCTTTTTAATAGCATCTTTGCTTCTTTTTTTCCTAGAATAGTCTGATATTTAGTAACCCTGTTATTACCCATGTGCTCAGACAAAAATATTCACATTGTTTATGAGTTTATAAGCTACTAATAGGAATATTTAAAAGATTATGCTTCTTTCTATCTCCAAGCATTTATTTATTTAACAAACATTTATCAATTTCTGCCTGTCTTCCAGGCTCTGTATCAGGCCCTGAGGATAGAGTGGGAAGCAAAACTTAGCTCCTGGATTTAAGTTCACAGATATTCACAAATAATTATAGCAAGTGATACATACCCTAACAGAGCTGCCTTCAAGGTCCTATGGAAACTCAAGGAGGAGATGACATATAAATAGAGAAGGATGAGCAGGCGTGTGCTGGGCAGAGTCTACAAGGAAGGACATTCCTGGCAGAGAAGCTGTACCTGCAAAGACAGGAAGGGGTCACTCCACACAGAACAAACAGAGTAGGTGGTCTCCTCTGGCTGCGCCCATGGTACAGAAGGAGAGGGCTGGGACAGAAGCTGGGTAGTCAGTGGAAGCACCCTAGAACTGGTACACCATGCTCGGGAGTTTAGACCTCCTCCTGCAAGGAGCGGGGAGCCACTGAAAGACGTTAAGCAGGACATAATCAGATTTGTGCTTACATATTCCTCTGGAAACAGCATAGAGAATGGACTGGAGGGGATAAGACTGGAAGCATAGGAACAAGTTAGGAATTTATACAATTGTCCATTCAAGAAAGATGAGCACAATGTAATATTATTTAGCCATTGAAAAGAATTAAAGTACTGTACATGCTACAACAGGGATAAACCTCAAAACACTATGCTAAGTGACAGGAGCCAATCACAAAAGGCCACATATTGTATAATTCCACTCATATGAAGTATCCAGAATTGGCAAAACTATAGAGATATAAAGTAGCTTCGTGGTTGCCAAAGGCTAGGAGGAGGAGGGATTAGGAGAATGGTTAAGGGGTACTCTTTGTGGGGTGATGAAAATGTTCTAGAATTGATTGTGGTCATAGATGCACAACTCTGTGACTATACTAAAAGCCACTAAATTGTACACTTTAAAAGGGTGAGTTTTATGATATGTGAATTACATCTCAATAAAAATATTTTTTCTAGAAAAACAATGAAGTGGGAATGAGAGTAGTGACAATTCTCTGATTCTTACTGGCTGAGCTGGGTGGATAGGGCCACCACAAATCAGGACAGGGAATTCAGAAGGATGACAAGCTCCTTTGTGGACATTTTGGTTTGTAATGCCTGTGAAGTGTCAAGATGGTAATGAATAATGGCCAGGGGAACTTATAAGAGTCCAGGCGGAAAGATGTGAAATATTCAGCACATACTTTGTACTAGTGTCTATGGAGGGCATGTGGGGTGAAAAGAGGCCAGGGCTAGACCACTAAGGAATGTCATGTTTGAGGAACAGACAGAAGAGGTGCTTTCAAAGGAGAGTGAGAAGAAGCTACCAGAGTGCAAAGAGGTAAATAAATAGGCTAACACCTGCTGAGCCCAGTCACGTCACTAACTCAGTGTTTCAAAATACTTGGGAGCATCTCCAAACATGATTTTGTTTAATCAGGCAATCTGGTGGTCAACTGCGCCCATTCTGGAATCTGTAAGACTGCCATTGCCCTGTGACTCAGCCCACTAGCTGGACACCGACCACCGGCTTCTGCACTGTCCTGAAAGCTAGCCTACCTGCCTTTGCTCACCTGTCACAGGACTGGGAACATGCCGTTTTCATTTTCCCTGTTCTGCTAATGAAGTGATTATGTTCAGCTTTCATCATAATTAGCATTCATTTAGTTCAAGTGCTTTGTAATTAATCCTTCATGCTAATTAATCTTGTTATACATTAATACATCACAAAACATGCGAAAGCAAAACACTTTTCTTACTTGCAAATTAAATTAAGCTTCTTCACCCTAAAAGCAGAGTGGAAGGAAACGTAACTAGACAAATCGGACCACAGAAAACCTCCATTTGCTGAAAAACTGCTCTGGTCTGCATTAAATTTTGCATTCAGAAAATTGGAAAAATAAGCTCAGCCAAACCATACCTTGTCCCATTTTTCTCAGTTAGCAGGACATCCCTTCTCAACTAGCTTATGATTTAAAAAAATAAAGAGATTTTTCAAGACTCATTTTTATTCTTTATTCGAATTTTAAATGAGGAGTTATCAGCAAATGCTGCAAAGGTAGGTGTTGCAGATTATGTTCTTTATTATTACCTCCCAAGCAATAAACAGGCCTTACTTCTGTAAATCCTGCTTTATGATTTTATACACTCTCTTTCATGTATTTTTTCTGTTTTGATCCTCACAGCAACCTGGGGTGGAGACAGCACGGTCAGAAGAGAGGCTGTTTGGGTTTAAACTCTGATTCTGTTTCCCTAGCTATGTGGCCCTGGGCATGTCACTGTCTTGTTTTCTCATTTCTAAAATGATTGCTACTCATTGGGGTTGCTTGAAGATTAAATGAATTCATAGATGCAAAATGCTTAGAACTGTGCCTGGTATAGAGTAAATGCTCAATAAATTTTACCGTTGACATTTGAGCAACGTGGGGAAGGGGGATGGGTTAGGGACAATGACTACCCTCCCACCCCTGTAGTCAAAAATCTGCAAATAACTTTCTTTTTTTAAAGATTTATTTTATTGATTAATTGATTGATTGATTGATTGCTATGTTGGGTCTTCGTTTCTGTGCTAGGGCTTTCTCTAGTTGTGGCAAGCGGGGGCCACTCTTCATCGCGGTGCGCGGGCCTCTCACTATCGCGGCCTCTCTTGTTGCGGAGCACAGGCTCCAGACGCGCAGGCTCAGTAGTTGTGGCTCACGGGCCCAGCTGCTCCGTGGCATGTGGGATCTTCCCAGACCAGGGCTCGAACCCGTGTCCCCTGCATTAGCAGGCAGATTGTCAACCACTGCGCCACCAGGGAAGCCCCTGCAAATAACTTTTGACTTCAAAAAACTCTTAACTGCTAATAGTCTTTTGCTGACCAGAAGCCTTCTGAAAACATAAACAGTCGATTAACACATATTTTGTATGTTATATGTATATCTACATATATTTTATGCATTCATGACATACCTTTTTCTTAGTTTTTCCATACTTCTAGGCTATAAGGTTCGTCTGCAAGTTTTTTCAAATTGCCACAAATCCCAAAAAAGTTTTTTCTATATATTTATTGAAAAAAAATCCGCATATAAGTGGACTCACGCAATTCACACCTGTGTTGTTCAAGAGTCTGCTGTATTAATATTGTAGTCACCATTCTTATCAATGTTTCCTGAGACCAGAGGCATAGAAAGATAAAGCTATTCAAATAACACATAGCGGGACTCCTGTCCCTACCTATCAGGATTTCAGATGCTTTTCCCTTGGCCCCTGGGCCAGTAACAACTGGGGCTTTGGGGCACAACACAGTACCTTAGTGAATACCCCCAGAGGACTCTGGGTGGTGCTGAACCAAGGGGGCCTCCAGGATCAGAGTGCTGGAAAGGCCCCAACCACACGCCTACCCCGTGAGAGCCAGGCTCTTGACTGGCTAACCTCCAGCTCAGGGATGCAGCATAAACCTTGCTAATTATTTGTCCATCCAGATGAGAGTCACCTAACACACATTTCCAAATGGTAATCTGCCATCTTTTTCTACATTAAGACCCAAACATTATGACAAGCATGTTGGTCTGTTGTGACCAGGGTTTGTTCAGGCATTCTTGGTGTCCCTTGCATAAGGGACCCAGGCTCTTTGTCTGTATCTCTTAAATGGCACTCTGAGCCCTTCCTTTATGCATTTGGCAGGAATCTGGTTTATCCCCAGGTGCATCACCTTGCCTTGCTTCCCATCAAGGCCTGGCTTCCATTTGTTTCCATTCATATGGATTTAGGAGTCAGCACAGTAGGATGCCATAGGAAAGCTCTAAAATCTATTCTGTACTTCTCCGCAGCAGTTATAAATATTAAGAAAAGGATCTGATTCCTGAATCCTCTGATCTTAACCAAAACAAGCCATATGATAATTATCATTAATAATAACAATTTGTATAGCAATTTACAGATTACAGGGGTTTTTTTTTTTTTAATCAACTTTACCTCATTTGATACTCAAAATGGTCAGGGAAATTATAGTCCTCATTTTACAAATAAAGAATCTGAATGTTCAAGTGCCTAGTTTGAGGCTAAAGAGCCAAAAGACATGAATAAGGTTTCCTGATACAAATCTGATGTTATTTCTACAAAAACTTGTTACCTCTTTCTAAGTATGAAAGATATTCTGGGTATGAATTTTCCATTTGTTATGTCATCTTTTTTCCTTTTTAAAGATTTATTTTTTAAAATGAAATAATTTCAGATTTATAAAAATGTTGTAAAAATAGTACAATGAATTATGCATACAGTCAGTCTTCTCTATCCATGGGTTCCTCATCCACAGATTCAACCAACTGCAGATGGAAAATATTTGGGGAAAAAATTGCAGAAAGTTCCAAAAAGCAAAACTTGAAATTGTTGAGCACCAGCAACTATTTACATATTAGGCATTAAAAGTAATCTAGAGATGCTTTAGTATACGGAGGATGTGCATAGGTTATATGCAAATACTACACCATTGTATATAAGGGACCTTGAGCATTCACAGATTTGGGCATCTGCAGGGATTCCTAGAATCAATCCCCCATGGATACGGAGGGATGACAGTACTCTTCAGCCAGCTTCCCCAAATACTAACATTTCACATAACTACAATACAATCATCAAAATCAGAAAATTAGCATTGATACAACATCATTATCTAATATTTAGACTTCATTTAAATTTCACCAATTTTCCTATTAACATATCTAAGATGAAATCTAAAATCACATGTTGCATCAATTGTTGTATCTCCTTAGTCTTCTTTAATCAATAACAGTTCTTCAGTCTTTGTCTTTGATGATCTTGGCACTTTGGAAAAGTACTGGGTGGGCCAAAAAGTGCCTTCAGTTTTTAAGTAAAAATAAAAGACACATTTTTCATTTTCATCAAGAACTTTATTCAACAACGTATTCACCGTTTTGTTCCACTACCTTCTGCCATTTTTCAGGCAGCTTCGTAATTCCATCTTCCCAAAGCTTTTTATTTTTTTGAGCAAAGAATTGTTCCAGGTGCCTTTTACAGTCTTCCAGGGAATTGAAAGTTTTTTCCATTGAGAGAATTTTGTAAAGACCAAAATAAATGGAAATCCGAAGGTGCAATGAATATGGCGGATGAATCAGAACTTCCAAGCCAAGCTGTAAGAGTTTCTGCCTGGTCATCAAAGAAACATGGGGTCTTGCGTTATCCTCATGGAATATTATGTGTTTTCTGTTGACTAATTCTGGATGCTTTTCGTCAAGTGCCGCTTTCAGTTGGTCTAGTTGGGAGCAGTACTTGTTGGAATTAATCGCTTGGTTTTCCAGAGGAGCTCATGATAGAAGACTCCCTTCCAATCCCACCATATACACAACATCACCTTCTTTGGATGAAGACCAGCCTTTGGTGTGGTTGGTGGTGGTTCATTTTGCTTGCCCCACAATCTCTTCCATTCCACAGTGTTGTACGGTATCCACTTTTCATCGTCCATCACAATTTGTTTTAAAAATGGAATGTTTTCATTACATTTTTCAGTAGAGAATCGCATGCAGAAATATGGTCAAGAAGGTTTTTTTCATTTAACTTATGTGGAACCCAAACACAAAGTGATTCACATAACCAAGCTGGTGCAAATGATTTTCATGGCTTGATGTGGTTATTTTGAGTATGTTGGCTATCTCCCACATGGTATAGCATTGATTGTTCTCAATTACTGTTTTGATTTGATCTCTATCAACTTCAACTGGTCTACTCGACCGTGGAGCATCGTCTAGAGGAAAATCTCCAGCACGAAACTTCACAAACCACTTTTGACACATTCGATCAGTCACAGCGCCTTCTCCATACACTGCACAAATCTTTTTATGCATTTCAGTTGCATTTTTACCTTTCTTGAAATAATAAAGCATAATATGCCGAAAATGTTGTTTTTCTTCCATCTTCAATATTAAATGGCTACACAAAAATTCACCAATTTTGATGAGTCTTGTTTTAAATGCACACTGATATGACAGCTGTCACATAACAGTCTAACAAAACTGTTTCGAATGAAGTTAAAGACAACTAAGTGCTACTAGAGCCATCTTACAGAAAAAACCAAACGAACTTCTGGCCAACCCAACACTAGCCAGTTCATTTGTAGACTGTTCCTCTATTTGGGTTTGTGTGATGAGTCCTCATAAAGTCAGCTATGCACTTTTGGAAAGAATGCCACCGAAGTGATGTTGTGTTCTTCCCAGTACATCACATTAGGAGGCACAAGATGTCAATTAGTCTAATTACTGATAATGTAAACTGTGATCACAAGGTTAAGTGGTATCTTCCAGGTTTCTCCACTGTAAAGATATTTTCCCCTATTTAATTAATAAATATCTTCTGCAGAGATACTTTGAGACTACATAAGTATTCTGTTTCTCATCTTCTTTTCACCCACTACTTATTTGCTGAACAGTAATTTTCTATTTCCATCATTCTTTCTTCATTCATTAGTTGGAATTCTTTTCTAAAGAAAAACGGTTCCTCTCCCCCATTTATTTATTTGTGTACAAACCCAAATATGATTCCCTTATTATATGTGTTTTAATTCATTAATATCATTACTTGATTTGTTGTTCAAATTGCCCAGATTTGGCCATTGAGAGCTTCTTCAAGTTGGCTCCTGTATTCTTTTGACATATTACCATCGTTTTTCTCACTAGCTCCAAAATGGGCCAGGTACATCTTGTATTTTCCCATCCCCAGCCCTAAAATCACGTGCTTTCTGAGTGTATCTGATTTTGTTTATTGAAGAATGATATTTAGAAACAAAGCTTTTGTTCTATATGTGCTCATCTGTCATGGGGCTTCATTGCCTCTAGGCATTCTCAGCAAGCAAAGCTAAGACACACACACACACACCCCTATATAAATTTCTATGTTGGTAAATAGAGATAGTGTTACTCTTTATTTACTAATTCTTTTACTTTTAATAGATTTCTCTTGTTGAACTGCATTGGCTAACATCTCTAGTACAATACTGAATAGTAGTAGAGATAGTAGGTATCCTTGCTGAGTTTCTGATCTTAGTGGAAATGCCTCTAGAGTTTCCCCTTTAAGTAAGACGATGGATTTTAGGACTAAGGTATATATATCATGTTAAAGTATCCATCAGTTCTTACTTTCTTGACCATTTTTATCAGCAAGAAGAAATCCGAATCCAGGCAGAAGGTATGGGAAGAAAGACACAATGGCAAACATGGACGCTGATAAAATATGCCAGTGTATTAACTATATAAAAATCTTCACACCTCTCTTCATCCACCCTTGCCATAGCCTTTCTATTGTCAGAGTCTCATTCCCTGCCCCTGGACTCTGGGGTTAGTCACTGTTTTGGCCAATTAAATGGCTAAAAAGAAATGACAGTGTGCCAGTTCTAAGACTAGATCTTAACAGCCCTCACATATTTTCTATTGCCCACTTATGACTTTGCCATTGCCATGAGAAGAAACTCTTCCCCTGTACAGCTGTTGCCCTGCAGCATGGGCACCCAAATAAATACATAGTCAAACACAGGCCTATAATGAGAAGCAGATCTGTACAGCACAGCACAACACAGCTTAGATCAGCAGAGCCCCAGCTGACGAGTGTTCAGTGAACCAATCCTTTATTTTAGATTCCATTTGCTTACTTGGCATAAAAGGGAGATATAACGCCTATAATCTCTTGCCAACCATTTTGAGCCCTTGTTTTGAATAAGGTACTTTTGTATTTTGCTAATCTGCCAGACCAGCAGCCTTTTTTAATGCTAGGATCTACGTTATGGCCTCCAGTTCCCAATACTATTCTTTAGGTCTTTGAATCTCTTTTATGCTATTGCAATCACAGTGATTTATCTGCATTTATTTTTTGTCAGTTTGGCCTAGAATATTGTGGGTGTTGTCCAATATTTGATACAGTGGTTCCAGCTCATTTCTTTCAGGGAGGCATTTGGGAGTAGTAATCTTCCTAACATCGTTTTTTTTAAATAGCCTGAGGAAGAATATGAATTCTATTGGTTCACTATCTCCTGTGCACCATTAAGTTTACCTTTTGAATCATAATCAATAACTCCTATCTAATCTCTAATCAATTTTCCCTCTGATTTATTCTTAAGAACTCTTCTTTCTAGTTTTGGAGGCTTTTACATTCTTTGGCAAAATCTCTTTTGACTTCCTATAGTCTACCATTTGTAGGTTATTCATGCTCCCAGTTTGGTTCCTTCAATTTTTTGAAAAACATGTTTTCCCTGTAATAACCTCTTTGCTTCTGGCAGATAGGGATCACAGAAATGTAACAAGAGTTAATTATGTTAGCAAATTTTCCATTCACACCTACACTACTCAAAACATGTGTACTAAGCAGCGATATTCAACGGTGTCCAGGAAACTGAAATAACATCTGGTTGCAATAAGCTTCTACCAAAGTGCAGGGAGATAAAGTCCCCAAACTGCTGTAAATGAGTTCAAGGCAAATCATATTTCTATGAAAAATTGACGTAGCATCAAACATGATATAGCCTTAGACATTTCAGTGAGCTTGTGTTATGAAAAGTGTAACTCTTGTGTTTTATACCTGCATGCAGTAAAAGTATCAGAAGTGTCTGAAAAGGCTATCTCATTACTTAGACTCTTAAATTGCCATCCTGCATTTTTAAAAGTCACATAAAATAATGGATCTGTGATATGAAGAATGCATTGATATCTCTGAGTTTTATCTCTGGAGTGGAAAAAAAAAATGAGGCAATATTTTAAAGAGTCACCAAGTTCAGTGTTTATGACAATAATAAAAACTTTCAATAGAGAATGTTCTAAAAGAGATTTGAGTTTTTATACTGGACACAGTACAAGACTGAGACACTAAGTTTATGTAGTGACAAATAGTCATTGAGGAAAGAACTGATGCTTTCAAGCAACCATAAGTGATTTACAAGCAAACCGAATCTCAAGTAGTAATGCAGGAAACACTGAACATCACAGTTTCTGTTCTCAACTGGAAATAATCTAGAAGTTCAGTTAATGCCAAGCAGCAAGCTCAAGGACACTTACCAGGAAGCTGTGATCTTGTTTTAGTTAAAGAAGCTCAAAGATTTCACGGAAGCTACCAACTTGACTATTTTGTAAGTATGGTTCTGCTGCCAGGCTTGGGAGCGGAGGGTTGAGTCAGTTCTCAGCATCGTCATCACTGGTCCACACAAGGCTCCAGGACTTTTGCTTTTATGTTTTTTTATTCCATTTTATCCCAATTCTCCACTCCCATTCCCTTTCCCCACAGGCAAGCATTCTAATGTATTTGTAATCATTCATTTAGTTAATACTTATTGTATGTATGCCTATTATGTGTCACTTCAAAGGGATAGGAATACATCAGTGACCAAAACAGAATTAAAAAAAGAAAAAAATTAACTGCCTTCTGGGAACCTACCTTCCAGTGAGGGATGCACAATGAAAAATTAAGTAGTAAATATTATTAAAGGATAAAAAATACTATGGGGAAAATAAAACAAAGAAGAGGAAGTAGAAATGCTGGGAAGTAGGGCTATTTTAAACAGGTTGGCCAAGCAAGGCCTTACTCAGGAGGTGACATTTGAATAAAGATGTGAAGAAGGTGAGCATGTGAGCCATGCAGATATGCAAGAGAAGCCCTTGGGAACAGCCAGTACAAGTCTCTGAAGTACCAAGGGTCTGATGAGTATATATTCACTTATATATATACTCACATGCTCCTGCAAAATGTATATTGTTGTTTTAGGTGTATATATGTTAATTTTCATAATTCCATTTGTAATAGTCTGGGTTCTCCAGAGAAATAGAACCAATAGGAGGTATACACAGAGAGAGAAATAAAGATATAGATATAGATATATAGATAGAGATAGAGATATACAATAAGAGATTAGCTAAGGTGATTTTTGAAGGCTGAGAAGTCCAAGATCCGCAGTCAGCAAACTCAAGACCCTGGAGAGCTGATGATATAGTTCAGTCCAAGTCCAAGTCCAAGTCCAAAGGTAGGAGAAGACCAATGTCCCAACTTGAAGACAGAGGCTGAGAGAAAGAATTCTTTCTTACTCAGCCTTTTATTCTAGTCAGGCCTTCAATGAATTGAATGAGGCCCACCCACACTGGGGAGGGCACTCTACTTTACTCAGTCTTCTGATTCAAATGCTAATCTCATCCAGAAGCACCCTCACAGACACACCCAGAAATAATGTTTAACCTAATATCTGGGCACCCAGTCAAGTTGACACATACAATTAACCATCCCAGTATTGTATTGGTTTTCTCATCCTGTTTCTTACTTTTACTCAGAATAACGTTTTTAAGATCAATAGTTGTGGTAGGCAGAATGCTAAGATGGCCCCCACGATCTTTGCCCCTGGTGCATGATGATGTTATGTTACATGGCAAAGCAATATTGTGGATATAATTATAGTTACTAATCAGTTGACATTAAGATAAGAAGATTATCCCAGTGGGCCTAACCTAATCACATGAGCCCTTTAAAAGCAGCTGTCTCTGGCTTCTTGCAAAAGAGGAAGTCAGAGAAAAAACCCAAGCATGAAAACGATTCAACACACCATGACTGGTTTAAGGATGAAAGCAGCCATGTGATGAGGAGTGGGGTGACCTCTAGGGGTTAAGAGCAGCCCCTGGCTGACAGCCAGCAAGAAAATAGCAACCTCAGTCCTACAACTGCAAGAAACTGAGTTCTGCCAACAACCTGATTTGGTGGATTCTCTCCCAGAGCTTCTAGATAAGAACCCAGTCCCACCGACACTTTGATTTCAGCCTTGTGAGACCCTGAGCAGAGAACTCAGTCACACCATGCCTGAATTTCTAACCTACAAAACTACAAGATAATAAATGGGTGCTGTTTTAAGAAACTAAATTTGTGGTAATTTATTACATAGCAATAGAAAATGAATACAGTAGTGTTGCTGTACATTTTATTTATTTAAAAAACACATGCAGGGTTTCCCTGGTGGCGCAGTGGTTGAGAATCTGCCTGCCAATGCAGGGGACACGGGTTCGAGCCCCGGTCTGGGAAGATCCCACATGCCGCGGAGCAACTAGGCCCGTGAGCCACAATTACTGAGCCTGCGCGTCTGGAGCCTGTGCTCCGCAACAAGAGAGGCCACGATAGTGAGAGGCCCGCGCACCGCGATGAAGAGTGGCCCCCACTTGCCGCAACTAGAGAAAGCCCTAGCACAGAAACGAAGACCCAACACAGCCATAAATAAATAAATAAATAATTTAAAAAAAAAAAACAAAAAACACATGCAGTAGTGTTTTTGTTTCACATGAGGCAAGATTCCAAGAACTTTACAAGTATTAATTTCTTTAATTGTCATAACTCAGTGATACCAGTTTTATTATTTTTTCCCATTTTACAGAAGAAGAAACTAAGAAACAGAGAAGTTAGGTTACTTGCCAAATGGCAGGTGCCAAAACTAACAGTCAAACCTAGGTGATCTGGTGTGGGATCATTGTTCAAACCCTGCATCTGGTTCTTTGCTTCTAGCTGCTGCATAATATTTCATACTGTGCATCTCCCACACTTAACTCTTAATTTTCTAGGGATGGATTTCTCATGGCCCTGCCCAAGAAGCTCACCAAAGGCTATCCCACAAGGAGTTTCATAGGTCCTAGGGTACACATGTAATGTGACTAAGTAACTTCTGCATGGTTCTCTAGAATAACCCCATTTGTCCACACCACCAGCAGCCCATCAGGGCCACCATATGTCTGCCATGGGCATTTTCCAGGTTTGCAATTCCAGCCAATCTGATGAAAAGTGATATTTCAAATGGGTGGAAGATCTAAATAGACATTTCTCCAAAGAAGACATACAGATGGCCAAAAAGCACATGAAAAGATGCTCAACATCACTAATTATCAGAGAAATGCAAATCAAAACTACAATGAGGTATCACCTCACACCGGTCATAATGGCCATCATCAAAAAATCTACAAACAATAAATGCTGGAGAGGGTGTGGAGAAAAGGGAACCCTTGTTTACTGTTGGTGGGAATGTAAATTGAAACAACCACTATGGAGAACAGTATGGAGCTTCCTTAAATAACTAAAAATAGAACTACCATATGACCCAGCAATCCCACTTCTGAGCCTATATCTGCAGAAAACCATAATTCAAAATGATACATGCACCCCAATGTTCATTGCAGCACTATTTACAATAGCCAGGAAATGGAAGCAACCTAAATGTCCACTGACAGAGGAATGGATAAAGAAGATATGGTAGATATATACAGTGGAATATTACTCAGCCATAAAAAAGAATGAAATAATGCCATTTGCAGCAACATGGATGGACCTAGAGATTGTCATACTGAGTTAAGGTAAGTCAGACAGAGAAAGACAAATATTATATGATATAGCTTATATATGGAATCTAAGAAAATGGTACAGGGACTTCCCTGGTGGCGCAGTGGCTAGGACTCCATGCTCCCAATGCAGGGGGCCCGGGTTTGATCCCTGGCCAGGGAACTAGATCCTACATGCATACTGCAACTAAGAGTTCGCATGTCACAACTAATGAACCCACACATAGCAACTAAGACCCGGCACGACCAAGTAAATAAATAAATATTTAAAAAATAATAAGAAGAACAATTTTTTAATCAAAAAATGGTACAGATGAACTTATTCACAAAACAGAAATAGAGTCACAGACGTAGAAAACAAACTTATGGTCACCAGAGGGGAAGGGGAGGGGAGGGATAAATTGGGAGATTGGGATTGACATATACACACTACTATGTACAGATAACTAATAAGGGCCTACCGTACAGCACAGGGAACTCTACTCACTACTCTATAATGGCCTATATGGGAAAAGAATCTAAGAAAGAGTGGATATATGTATATATATAACTGATTCACTTTGCTGTACATCTGAACACATTGTAAATCAACTATACTCCAATAAAAATTATTTTTTAAAATATAAATAATTAAAAATAAATTAAAAATTGAAATTAAAAAAAGTGAGAGAACTGAATTTCAAGGAAATTAAAAGAATTTCCTGAGCTCTTAGAGATATTTTAAAATTAATTAATTAAAATTATTTAATCAATGTAAAAAAAGTGATATTTCATTCCTCATTTTAAAGGAGAATTTCTCTCTCTCTCTCTCTCAATATTATTTTTTATTGTGGTAAATATGTATGACAAAAATTTTGCCATTTTAACCATTTTTCAGTTAATTAATTCATTAGCATTAGTTACATCCATAGTGGTGTGCAAGCATAATTATGTATTTCGAAAACTTTTCATCACCGCAAACATTATTGCTTTTCGATTTGCATTTCGCTTTGAGCATCTCTTCATACGCTTTCAGTACGTTTATATTTGATTCTGCCTTATTCACCATAAGAAAACAAATTAAACTAACGAAAGAAAAGACGCTCTAAACCCTAACATAGCACATTGCCTCAGAGTCAGACAGCCTTGAATTTGAACACCAGTTCTTGCCTTTCCAGCTGGCTGACCCTGGGAAAGTCGCTTAACCTCTTTGAGCCTCAGTTCTCTTATCTGTAGTACGGAAGTAATAGTACTGACCCCTCTGGGTTCTTCTAAGTATTAAATGAGTTGATATATGTAGAAGGCTTACCACCATTCCCAGCATAAGTATTTCATAAATGGCAATTAGCATTATTATTATTAACATTAATAATAATATTATTAATTATGTTTGGGCTGCCATTTCATCCAAACCTTCCCAGACTCAAAGGGTGGGACAGGCCATCCTCCATGTGACAGTATCATCCTTACCACCAATGGACCTAGGCTCAGGATTTTGTGGAGGAAGAAACAGGATAGAGAAATTATTTACATGCAGAACCAAGTGGAGGGAAAAAGCTTCAAACCATAATCTTAAATAAGGAGCAATCCCCAGGCTACTATGCCAGTAAGGAAGATTTTCCTCCTCGGGCTGGGCTGTGTGAGTGCACAGTCCCCAGCAGGCAGTGGACCGACTCTGTGCTCCCTCCCACCCTGCTGAAGAGAAGGAGCTGTCATACTGATAAACATTTGAATCTCAAGGAGTGCCAGATGTACTTTTTTATGGTCTGTTTTTAAGATGCTGTGATAGGCTAATGTATGTTTTGGGTCTGAATCCCTTCAATTTAATTGATGACACTAATATGTAAGTAAATAAAATCCGGTAGGTTTCACTTATTATGTGAGCTATCCATCATTTGTGTTTTTGAAACATGAGTCAGGTTTTACTTCCCACTGTCATTATCTTGTGTCCTGTTCCCAGCAGCATAGACTACAGTCATTTCATTAAACTTGCCAAAATGTAGAAAGGACCGAAGCAAATTAAACCAAAAAATAGCTTTAACATGTAGGAAAATTATTTTTACTCCAAAAATGAGAGTCCAGTAGAATCAGCTCAGTAATGTTTGCACAGTTTTCTTTCTTTATGCAGTTTAATCCAGCTGTTCGCTAACATTTGAAAAAGAAAATTTAATTGCCCTGCTTAAGTCAATTTTAAAGTATACTTAAAATTTTCCGTTTTATCTAGGTGCTTCTCTGCTACTTTTTAGAATTTCTAATTGTAGAATTTGCTGGCTGAAAAGGTGTGCTTTGGGCTAGAAAAGAATATTTAGACATCCTTAACCGCCCCCACACCAAAAAAAAAAAAAAGTGGGCGTGGAAATTTTAAAGAGTACCGCCTAATTCAGCACTAAAACCAGTGTGAGAAGCAGTGTGTGTGTGTGTATGAGTGTGTGTGTGTGTGTGTGTGTGGTGTAAAATGTGCTTTTCAAAGTGCTGAGAGGTTGATGGGAATGTTTAATTAGCTCCTCTCAGAAGAGAAAAGGTGCTTGGACCTCTTCTTATTTCTTCTTTAGAATAATTTGGATGGGATCTGTGATGCAGAAAAGCTTAAGGAAAAAAGGATATCCATTCTCTGTGGTGGAAAAATTTTGAAAAAAAATTGCTTTCTTCAAACAAGGTATGTCTGATGAATTGCTAAGCTAAGTAGATAGTTTGATTTCCATTCCTTGTTATGAAAACACGAAAAGGTATTTATCAATAAGAAACTAGAATACATCCCTTGACCAAGTAATCAGTCTGTACAAATTTCAGTTTCAGGAGAAGTGAGATGGGAGTGGGTGGTAGTTGACATCCTTGAAAACAACTAATATACATATATCAACTATAAATAAATTGTGCTAAGATAAGATTAGAATAAGACTTTCACTGTATCTTTTAAACCAACTTAATTATGGTTAAAATAAGTTGAAAAGTATAATGTTTGTGCAGAGCTTTAAAGGACGTTTAAGTCTTGCCCTTTTTTATACTTTACTTCCTACGTGGAATACAGTAGCAACAGAATGAATTGCTTATCACAATGTAGGAGAAAAGGATATGGGCATGTTAATGCTAAATTAAAAGAGAAATTATTTAATGTAGATCTATACTTCTCTCTATTCAGACAGATCTCGGAGGAATGTGGCTAGATGTGCAATTCTGTATCTTGTTTACACTGGAAGTGTTTTCTTAGGTTGAATGCTTCTTAAACTGATAAGCCCAAGAAAGGGCTGGCATTGTTAAGTCACTACTGTAGCCCAACTTTGCACAGGGAAACAGGATACGAAATCTCTTTTAAGAATGATTTGTGTTAAACCAGTATAAACGTGAAATAAATGCCTCAAGCTCAGGTTAAACAGAGAGGATAAGACTGAATAATTAGACTCGATGGTTTGCTCTGAACAACCTACCGCATCTTTGCCATCGCCAAATTGAGAGGGGAATTCAAGATTTTCTTTGGGTTTATTGTAAATATAAAACCAGGCATTCTTGGCCATGGTGGTTATTCAAAAATGTGAGCACTAAGAAAATAGCATTTTGCCATTACGTTGTGTTGCAATAAATTTGGAAATTTTGGTGGTAACGTTCTGAGGTTGTTTTTCCGTTGGTCTCTTGAAAGATGAAAATAGCCTGCAGCAAGGCAAGATCAAATACTATTTGTTTGTGTATTTTCTCTGCTGTGTGTGTGAACTGCAAGCTACGCTGCCCACAGGAGAGCTGGAAGTGCTTCTCTTTTTTTTTTTTTTCCTGTCTTTTATTTATTGAATTAAAATACCCTCTTTTGTAAAAGGCTTTAGACAAAGAATTGCAAGACTACAAGGGCTGCATTTTTAATTGCAATATGCTGGTTTCCCAGACTAAGCTTCATTTAAATATATCTTACACCGCACCACTGAAAGGAAATACGTTAGGAACTTTGGAAACGCTTAATATCTATTCTGACATAGCGTTTACTTTATGAATAGCATTCAGAAGATCTAATTATCTTTTTTGCCAAGTTGCTGATCACATGAAGAATAGTTTCTTTCAGAGAAAATACACTGGGTTTGAGAATGGTTTATGAATAGCATCAGGAGAACAAAAATGCTTGTGCTGTTCCCATCTGTAATTCCTGTAAGACATACTGTATACAGGAAAGCAGTGCAGTTCAGTGCCATGTCCCAAGCCAGGAACCCTAAATTTCAGTCACAGCTCTGCCACTACCTAGTTGCGTTACCTTGGAAAAGTTGTGTAACAGTTTTTGACTTTTGTTTTCCCATCTGAAAAATAGAAATAGCAATGCCTGCATACACCCCCCTCCCAGGATGGTCATGAGGTACAATATCGATTCTCAGTTTTAAAAGGGTTTTGAAATGTGAAAAGTTCTAAAAAAAATTGAATCATTTTTCCCACATATTCAAAAAAAAAAGACCGCATGGGAAGGAATCATTGGTTGTAAAATAAATGTTTCATGGCCTCCAGGATGTTCCCATGACACATGCCCACGTGTGCGACTTGTCCTCTCCTTGCTAGTTTGGAGGCATGAGCCAGGTATCAAGAGCAGCGGGTGCAGAGCACACGGCTCTGTCACTGGGAGGGCGTTCTAGCTGTGTGACCTTGGGGAGGTTACTCAATGTTCTCTGTGTCTCCATTTCCTCACAAATGAAATGAAGAAGTTGGACAAAGTAGTCTCTAAGTTTCCCTCCTAATCCTACGGTTCTATGCACTGAAACATCTTCAGTGTTAAGACACGGCCAGGCCAATTTCACTGTTGAGACTCTCCGTATACTACAAAATCAAAACAGGGTTATGGAACCTATGGTATATTTAAAATGTTTATGTCTACCTAACTAAAGACTTAGTAACATAATTTTATGTTAATGAAATATAATTATGTGCGTACACATATATATGTGTGCATGTACATTTACATATATCTATCCATAGTGTACTGAGGACAGTTTGGTTCAAGCTGTATGACAGACTTCTTTTAGTTCTCTGGTGTATTTCTAGGACAGTATAACCTCATGTCAAATATCTAAATTTAAGGCAAGGCCAAGTGGCCCTCCTATGCTTATGGATCCTATGGGGGCTTGTCAGGCAGGAGGCTCTGCCACTTCTTAGATGTGTTAACTTCGGCAAATTTTGTAAACCCTCTGGGCCTCAGTTTTCTCATCTGTAAAAAGGGTCTATTATTAGTGGTTACCTTATAGAGTTGTGGCAAAAAGCTTCAACTTGTACCTGGTACAACTGTCAGTACCAAACGTTAGCAAGTAATTTTTTAACGTATGGGATTGGAATGAAGAACTCAGATCAGCTGTGAAACAAATCATTTGCAATCTTCTTCAAACTTTTAAACATTAACTCTTTGGATGTAGTAAACAAATAGATATTTGGAACTATGTGATATTAATATAATTATTAGAAATTTGTTGCCATCTCTTCATCCAGAGGATCTGAACTAATCAATATTTCAGCAAATATTAAAGCCAAGAGAGGCATCTTCTGTAATGTCTGTATTTTGAGAAACCCTAAAGGTCCCCCTCTGGTTGCCTGAACATGCATCTCCCTGTGGTTTGCAGAAGGTGGTGAAATTCCTTGCACCCTGAACACACATACAGTGAGAGAGAGAAGTGCAAAGGGAGTTTGCTAGTTTTCACAGACATGAAAGTTCCCTGTGCAAGCGGCAGTGAGCAGCTTCTGCTCGTGCAGAGAACAGGGCGAGAAAGAAGCGACAGACCAGGGCCAATCTAGGCTGCCACAGAAATGGCTTTCTGGTAGTGCCAGTTCTTAAATTTTCATTAAGGCCCAGGAGTGCACACAGATAGTCAGGGCCTGACTCCTACACTGGCCTGCACCACTGGGCTCCCCCGCAACTAGCCTCTCCAGCTGCACACCTGCACCCCAACTCCCCTCGCCAGACTCCACTGCTGTGCACAGCCCAAGATGAGACCCTGCAGTGACAGGAGTGCCCGCTGACAGCCAGGGGCCCCGCAGCTGCTAATGTGCCCTAAGGTGGCCCCAGCCCTTGCTGCTGACCCTGGCCCTCGCCCCTACATGTGTGTCTGCAACTGGCCCTGCCACTGGACACGCACCTGCAGTTGGTCCCGCAGCCCAGTGCATGCACATCCCCAGCTCCAGCCACCAGTACTGCCTGCCCTGGTCCCTAGCCACTGGAGGTGCCACTGAGGACCCCAACAGCCCTTGCAGCCACTATGGATCCCCCGCTGCACTCTCCAGGGAGCACAGTGCTGCTGACGCTGTGGCCTGAGCTGTCAAGCTATCACATCCCCTTGGACCTGGAGGCAACACAAGCCCCATACGTGGGGCCCTGGCCCACTCGACCCAGGTCACAGTACGCTCCAGTGTGCCCCCTCCCACAGGCAAAGGCCTTTCCTTACAGAAGTCAGTCCATGAAGTCTGAAAGAGGTGACTGCTTCTTCAAATGCACTGACATCCACACAAGGCTACGGGCATCATGAAGAATCAGAGAAACACGCTGCCACCAAAGAAACACAGTAAACCTCCAGTAACTGACCCCAAAGAAATGCAGATACATGAACTGCCTGACAAAGAATTCAAAATAATTCTCCTAAAGATGCTCAGAGAGCTGTAAGAAAATACAGATAAATAATTTAACCAAATCAGGAAAACAAAAGGAGAAGTTCAACAAAGAGATAGAAAACATTAATAAAGAACCAAACGGAGGGCTTCCCTGGTGGCGCAGTGGTTGAGAATCTGCCTGCCAGTGCAGGGAACACAGGTTTGATCCCTGGTCCGGGAAGATCCCACATGCTGTGGAGCAACTAAGCCCGTGTGCCACAACTACTGAGCCTGTGCTCTAGAGCCCGTGAGCCACAACTACTGAGCCCACATGCTGCAGCTACTGAAGCCCACGCGCCTAGAGTCCGTGCTCTGCAGCAAGAGAAGCCACCACAATGAGAAGCCCGCGCACTGCAATGAAGAGTAGCCCCCGCTTGCCACAACTAGAGAAAGCCCACGTGCAGCAAGTAAGACCCAACACAGCCAAAATAAATAAATAAATTTAAAAATGTGGTCATAATGTAGTTTAAAAAAAAAAAAGAACCAAATGGAAATTTTAATTAAAAAAAAATACACACACAATTTTTTTTTTATAAATTTATTTATGTATTTATTTATTTTTGGCTGTGTTGGGTCTTCACTGCTGTGCGCGGGCTTTCTCTAGTTGCAGCGAGCAGGGGCTCCTCTTTGTTGCAGTGAGCGAGCTTCTCATTACAGTGGCTTGTCTTTGTTGCGGAGCACGGGCTCTAGGCGCCCAGGCTTCATTAGTTGTAGCACGCGGGCTCAGTAGTTGTGGCTCACAGGCTCTAGAGCGCAGGCTCAGTAGTTGTGGTGCATGGGCTTAGTTGCTCCGCGGCATGTGGGATCTTCCCGGACCAGGGCTCAAACCCGTGTCCCCTGCATTGGCAGGCGGATTCTTAACCACTGCGCCACCAGGGAAGCCCACACAAACAAACTTAAGTCAGTCTGAGATCATCTAGGTGAATTCCTGTTTACAGACCAGGAGGTGAAGGGCCAAAATCGCATTCACAATAGAGCAAAGACTATTTCAGTTTTGTTGATTGCATTTTCCTATGGTTACCACGAAACAAACAGCTGTGGATACTGGATTCAGAGTTTGTTTTTAACCAACTAGAAAACTTTTCCACTCCAACAGACTGCAAACCTTAAAGAAATCCTGAGAGACCGCCTATCGGAAATGCTCGGGGCTGCCTGGGAAGTGCAAGGAGCAGGCACCAGCCGATGCTCTGAGTTGAGACTCATAAAATCGGCACATCGTGTGGCAACCTGCAAAAGGCAAATCTCTCGCACGGCAGATGTGACTGGAATCCGCTGCCGCATTCCTCTAGTGCTTATACCCTGAGGGAGAAAGGTGAACTAAGATGACAGATGCCAGAATCCTTCCTGAGTCAAATTCACAGGCCAGGGTCTTGAAACAAAGAAAAACAAAAATTCATTTGTTTAGATTCAGCTTAGAGAATATTTTGTCATTTGTGTTTGATTCTGGTCTTATAATTAAAAACAAATATTTAGGGCCATTTCTGCTTCATTATCACTTTGCAAGATGCTTTTTTCAATTCTTTTTAAGAATGCTAGACATCATTCCTTAGCCATCCGATTGAGTCAAGTGTCCCACAATCATCTAGAAGATTTCCATGAGAATGGGCCAAAGATCCCTAAAAATCTCTGAGCAGAGAAGGCAGGAACAAAACTACAGAACTGCTTCCTTTCTGGGGCCTTAGGAGAATTTAGCCCAGTGACAGTCATAAAGCCATGTGGTTCCTTCACCAAGATTCCTAAAATCAAGCCACGGCTAATCCTGGCAGAACCTTACTGAAAGAGATTCGACTGGTGGCTTTACCTCCGCCAAGTCCTAAAGTCTAAATGGGCCATGTTTTGCAAGAGGATGGTTATGAGAACAATGATGATGATAGTAATCATGACCCCAAAAGCAACAATAATAAATACTGCCAACACTTACAGAGTTAGTCTTATGTGCTAGGCACTATTCTAAGCTCTTTTTCACATATTAACTCATTTAATCCTAACAGCTACCATAGGAGATGGGTGGTTATTGGTGATTCCCATTATACAGATGAGAAAACTGAGACACTGAGAAGTAAGTTGTCCAAGGTCACACAGCCAGTAAGTGATGGAGCTCAACTTCAAACCCAAGCAGTCTAGCTTCAGAGCTCATATTCTTAACCTGCCAGGCAACAATTACACATGGTCCTGGTTTTTCTATCACTGCATCAAATGAATCTTCGCCATCCCTAATATTACTGTTTTCAAGCCAAGTCAAATTTCTAAGAAATTCATTCCTCCTTGTAAGTATAGACTCCCCGGGAATACTGATGGAAGCGCGTGGAGGCATGGAAGCCACAGAAGGCTGTTAGGAAGAGAGGGTTTTTATTTCTGTCATTCTTGAGTAACTTCCTGACTTCAGTGTCACTTTGCAGATGTGTTGGGAAGACCTGACTCTCAGGGGGAAGGCCAAGGAGCAGACTTCATTGTCAAGTTCTTTGAGTAGCCAGTCCCCAAAAGGTATCTTTTATCTTCATTCTAGGGTTAAATTGGCAACAAGTCACAGAAAGAATTCTACTTCCTTATGACTCAGACTACTTCAGAAAATCACTTTCCCTGATAAAGCCCTCTGCATTGACAAGACTCTAGTAAAAATTGCTCAAATTCTTTCCCTCAGTGAGAGAAAGGCTAAAGTTTGTGCGGACATGTGGTAAAGATTCATAAAAATCACCCTTCGGGCTCTAGTGAGAAGGAATTATGTCTGCATTTTTTCTTCTCAGAAACAAAAAGAAAAAGAAAATCTATTCCTTTGGGGGAACCCAATGTATAGTTTCCAAGAGATCAGTTCACTGACATCTCAATGAGAAGTGAATTCCCTCCTCTGGGCTCCTTTGTATCCCAGACAGAGAAAACATGCTTTTGATATAAAGGTACACGTCAACTTGCCCGGACTGGATTCACTTTTATAACATAGTGAGTAGATCTGTACTCTGAACAGTAAAAGGGGTCTGGGGAAGCAGAGATAGACAATGATAGCAAAACAAATATTCATTGGGGCAAAGCCATGTGCCATCCACAATTCCATGTGCTTCGGAAGAACAGTGAACAAGATAGTCTCCATTCTCCTAGAGCTGCCAATCTGGGACCACATAATAAACAAATACATATAAGAGGTCTAGGTCTGGTGGTGATATGGGCTATGAAAAACTTAAGTAGGATAAGGGGGCTGGACAGAGGGGTGATGATTTGCATTGTGTGGTTAGATAAATGTCTGATAAAGGGACATTTAAACCTAGAGAAAGGTGAAGGAAGCCAGGGAGCAACCTATGTGGATAATAGGGGAAAAGCAAATGCAAAGGCCCTGAGGTTGGACCATGCTTGGGAGCAGGCTGAGTGAGGAAGACAGGAGGTGAGATCCAGGGTGTCCTTTGGAAAGCAGACACAGAGGGCGCCATCCTAACGCTCCCGGATTTTCCCCAAATGCCCCCAGTGCCCACTCACACACTACCTGTGGGCAGTTCCTGCTTCTGCCCTGGATGAAATCTGAGTAGGTCCCTTAATATTGCAGATCACGCTTGGACTTTTTTAAAAGAGCGTGCTCACATTACAGCCCCAAACAATCTCAGTTCAGTCATTAATGTGGAGGTAACACTTAGGTAATACTTAAAATCTTGAAAATGGCATTCACAGTTTCATCCCCCACCCCCAGGCTTGCTTTCTGCAACGGAAGGGGCATGACTTCATTCTCTTTCTCTGCTTTTGCACCTTTATCACCCTTCCGCTTGGCTGCTAATGGTAGTTTCTTCATGTCCAGAGTTGAAGAGTGTGCAGAGAGGAAAGACAAAGGTGACAGAGGTCCTTACTGGTTGGTACTGTTCTGAGCTGGCATCCAGGTTCCCTGGGCTTGGCAGGCATGTACAGCTGTTTCTTGTCCCCATGGAAGCACTTCCATGGGCTCTTCAGAGATGCCCCCGACTTTGCTGGGGACCCCTCAACTGCAGGTCCCAGATGTCATTACATATGAATCTGCTCTGGCTGGGGGCTTACGGTTCCATCCTCAGCCCCTGAGCAGCTGGCAATCGACCTCCAGTGGCTTTCTGCTGCCATCTCCTGAGCTCTCCTTGCACCCGGCTTGGGCAGGACCTAACGCAACCTCAGGCTGACTCTCACACAGCTAGTCTTGTTTGTCACGAGCTATTCCCTCTCCTGTCCTAATCAGGAGTCAGACACCAGTGCACAATGCCCTCAAGCCCAAGGGATGCAACTACTCAGTCTTTTCAACTGGGGTCATCAGGCATCCAAGTTGGACTTCCAAAGGAAGTAACCAAGAACCAGGATCCCCAGCCATCTGCATTCTTCCAGACAACATAAGTGGTTGTAGAAGCCGAGAGGGTAGTTGGAGATCAGAAGGCAGAGTTTCTTTAGGAAAAGTTGTTGGCATTTTCCCTCCTCCTCTCCCTCCCCAGACGCAGAAGGGGGGCCGGTGGTCTCCCCACTCCCACCCACTTCAGGCAATGGTGAGAGGAGCCTCAAGGAGACCACTTCAGAACATGGAAGTAGTTAGCTCTTAGTCTCAGCTGAAACTAAGACAAAGGATCACCCCATTTTAACATCCCATTACAAAGCCAATTACAATACTCTCAAATGTTTATTTAGATGGGTGTGTTATGTCTGGTTAAACTTAAAAATATGGCTGGTGCATCACTTTACCCTAAATAACATTTGTGAGAGAGAGAATGCCATGTGTGAGTTCAGGCCCAAATATGACTCTTAAACAAAAAAATCTCTTAATCTTTATAGTTAAGAAAATTTTATCACACAAAGTATGTATTTCACGGTGTACATCCAAACTATCGTCAACAGAGTATTTCAAAAAGCCTAGGATAGATGCATCAAGACAAAAACAAAGGTGAAACCATCTTTAGAGTAGTAAAATGGGGTAGTGAGTGGGGTTAAATGTTTGAGGCCTGGAATGGCATTCTGGTTCTGCTACATGTTCATGCCATAACTTACTTACAGCTTACTGAAGTTGGACAGCTTCCTAAAGTTCTCTGAGCCTCCATTTCGTACCCTGAAAAATGGGCACAATAGTACTTACCTGATAGGATCACCATGATAAATAAGATCACAACATGTGCAGTGTGTAGCATATGGTGAGCATTCAACAAACAATATTATTATAGGACTCTAAACTTCTAAAACTTTCCATGAAGAGGAACAAAGGACCAATCCCATCTCGTGTAACAGGCCACTAGACAGCTCTGCCACGACTGTCAGGAGGGCTCAAAGGCTCCGGAAGAGCCGGAAAGGTCCGAGAGGGCCTCTGGAGCATGAGGCTACACGGCTCCCTTTGGAAAGCTGGGTCTCCTGCTTCTAAATGCCTCTCTTTCTGCTGGTCCCCTCTAATTTCTGGGACTTAATCCTCCACAGCCCTCAACAGCTCAGCGGCGGTCACTGCCCTCCTCAACCCCCTCCGCTCTCCCCAAGCCTCTGGTTGCTGGGATTCAGGAATGCACTCTGACCCGCAGCCCCACGCCTGCCTCACAGCAGCACGAGGAGACCTAAAACCCTGTCATCTGAGACGAACCCACTCTTTACCCAGAGGCAGACAGGAAGATACTATGGATCCTGCAGACACACCCTCATCTTCCTTCCTACCTCAGCTGGAAGGCTGTGCCAGACTCGAAAATGTTTTTCTGGGCCTCAAAATTGAAGACAGACCAAAAAGCACACAGTGTTCGGGACAGTCAAGGCTCTGGGGACCGCAGTTGGACTGAACCAAATAGCCAGCTCCAGATCACAGTGGACGGCCCCTTGGCAACCACAAACCTCAAAGCCCAAGGGAGAAAACTCACTGGGAGGAGGGAGGGCTAATCCACAGTGTCAAACACGTTAGGTAAAGAAGCTTTTGAGAGAAATGTATCTTCCAAAGCTTCCAGGAGAATCTTTGAAACCGAGAACAGTGTCCAGAGTAACGAAGAGGAGCAGCCATCGTCCACCTCGTCTTTTCCTGAGATCCTCTGCCCTTCCCCCAGATCTACTGCCCTTCGTGCCCCGCTTCCATTACAGAGGATAAATAACTCTTGGAAGGAGTTCTTTAGAGCTCATCTGGGGGCATGTCTGCAAACTAGTGTTTTTTCCCACTGGCAATATAAGATCTAAACTACCACTTCAGAAACGTAATTACTGTTTGCAGTCTCACTAGAGATCACTATTGGTTGAAGCCTTTGTGGATGTGGGGTAAGCATTACCATATGTCAGACTCTTAACGAGGTACAAAATGATGGTCTGAAACACATGCACCAGAAAAGGCTTTCTCTTTTTGGTTTTGTGACATGTAGAAACATGCCACTTGGATCAATGAATCTAATGGCATGGGCATGTATCAGTCATCGAACACGCGCATAAGCTCTTTTTAATCCACCCAACTGCCCAGGAGTGAGTATCTTTGCTTTAGGATTTGCCCTGAGTGATGCAGTGATCAAAAATGAGCCTGGAGATAGAGAACCTTAGTAGTACACACTTTAGTCATCGAAAGCAAGTACTTATAATATTTATGGTAAATTCCTAGATTGGAACATCAATAAGCATAAGATTCTGATACATACACCGAAAAACAAACACCCTCCTAAACCAGAGTTTCTCAACCCTGGCACTATTGGCACGTCGGGCTGGATAATTCTTCATTGTGGGGGGCCGTCCTGTGTGCTGTGGGATGTTTAGCAGCATCCCTGGCTCTACCCACTAGATGCCAACAGCATCCCCTGCTCCAAGTTGTAACAACCAAAAATGTCTTCAAATATTGACGAACCTTTCCTGAGGGGTTAAAATCAGCCCTGGTTGTGAAGCATGGTCATAACTATATCGTGAAGTCCACAGGGACTTTCTGACGGCGTGATTCCAAGGTCTCCCTCTCTCATTTTTCCTCCCAGAGCATCCCAGGCATGCAGGCTGTGTTCCTCTTTCTCAGTGGCTACCACAGTTCTTGGGATTCTTTGAAACGCTTCTACCTAGAGCCTGGCTCCAGAGTTGGATAAGGCCTCTCTGGAGACCCCTGCTTCGAGGCTACCAAAAGACAAGCACACATGGCCTTTTCATTTTACGTGCCTTCATTCCCCTCACAATCATTTCAGGGAAATAGGACGTAATTAAACAACAAACATGAAAAGCGTTTTGATCAAAGCCTCAAGGAACAGCAACCAATTCAAACTGGCTGGAGTAACAGGGCCCGAAAAACCTTTTACTCTGTTATGCACCAGAGACTGAGTCCAGCTGGGCCTCCTTCAGACTGGAAGTGGGACCTGGGATGTGGCCAGGAAATAAGCATCTCCTCTCCCTGATTCTCCCAGGGCCACTTGCTTTCTCTTCTCCATCTCTCCCTACCTTCAGCTTGGCTCCCAGTTTTCAAGGTCCTAATTGCAAAATCCCAAGAAAGATCTTGATTGGCCTAGGTTTTTTTGTTTTTTGTTTTTTTTTTTCCAGATCATAGGCTTTTGACCAGCTGAGTCTCTTAATTTCAGCAATTGTTATTTCTGCATCTGACTATAATATCTGAACCGCTTACTTCAGGGGTCTTGTGAGATTAAAGCACAGATGTAACCAGTCTTTTAAAAGTGAAAGACACTATACAAATGAGTGGAATTTTAATCTTATAATAATATTATATAATAAATTGTGGTATAGCTCAGAATTTACAGTAACAGTCACGTGAGGAACTTGATATAGTAAAAAGAGCACAAGATTAAAATAGAGAAGATCTGAGCCATGAGACCTTAGGCAAGTCACTTCACTGCTCTGAGTTACAGGAATAATAATGTCTATCTACTGCCTCAAGAGGATCTTAGGTGGTCTGGATGAGAGAACTGTTGAGAAAACACTCTGCAGATTCTGATATAAACTTATATCATTACAGTCTTCCCTAGTTGAATTCACTGTATGGACAGGCACGGTGAGTTAGACAGCAGTCAGGAATAATCTTTCAGCGGCAAGCCCAAATGACAGGGAAATTTTATCTCACAGAATAGGTGGTCCAGAGGTAGCCCCAGCCTCTAGGCACAAGACAATCAGAGCTCCAGCTCCATTTCTCTGATTCATCTGGCTGCCTTCCTCCTTTACGTGCTGGCTTTTTCCTCAGCCTAACTTGCCCCATGGTCACAACATGGCTGCCAGCATACCTGGAACAACCTGCTCCCTTGTTCACTGCCAACAAGAGAGGCGACCTCACCCTGAAAAACATACGATTAAAGTTTTTCCTTCTTGTCTGTCTGATACATCGTGGGACACAGCCCACCCTTGAATAGTCACGATCAACTGGAGAGAGCCCTCTGATGATGGGCTCAAGCCTGCGGCCCTGAAGCAATCAGCAGCAACGGGGACTATATATACTATGTGTGTGTATATATATGTATATAAATAAAACCATCCTTGGCATAGACTTGGAACTGGGATCCTCCCCAGGAGCTGGGGATGGACCAGCTTCCTTTGAGCCCTCTGGCTACATTTATTCCATTTACCAAGTTGAGTTGTGTTATAAAGAAGGAAGCAGGGAAGCAGGTGCTCTGCTTAGGCAACCAAGAGTGTTCGGTCCAGATGCCTTGACTCAGGGAACATCTTCAAGGAGCCTGGTGCATCCTTAGGAGCCAACATATTGAGAAAAGGCAAAGATTTCCCCTGCCTTTCTTGCCTGTTTGGCTTGCACTTTTCTTTTGGCGTTTCTTTGAGATAAAAGAAGGAAAGAAGTGGAAAAAGAAGGGAAATAAGAAAGAAAAACTACTGTCCTCTCTGGCTCACTCTCTCTCTCTCCTTCACAGAATCCTGGGGATTGTAATAGTGACCACTGATGTCATGGCAACAGGAAATGCAGTGTTATGGGCTGAGCCCAGAGGAATATGATCTGTATAAAGTTTTTTTTTTTTTTTTCAGTGACTATGAACTTCTTTTTAAAAAAATTTTTTTAACATCTTTATTGGAGTATAATTACTTTACAATGGTGTGTTAGTTTCTGCTGTATAACAAAGTGAATCAGCTATATGTATACATATATCCCCATATCCACTCCCTCTTCCATCTCTCTCCCACCCTCCCTATCCCACCCCTCTAGGTGGTCACAAAGCACCGAGCTGATTTCCCTGTGCTATGTGGCTGCTTCCCGTTGGCTATCTATTTTACATTTGGTAGTGTATATATGTCCATGCCACTCTCTCACTTCATCCCAGCTTACCCTTCCCCCTCCCCGTGCCCTCAAGTCCATTCTCTACATCTGCGTCTTTACTCCTGTCCTGCAATTAGGTTCTTCAGAACCCTTTTTTTTTTTTTTTGATGCCATATATATGTGTTAGCATACGGCATTTGTTTTTCTCTTTCTGACTTGCTTCACCCTTTATGACAGACTCTAGGTCCATCCAGCTCACTACAAATAATTCAATTTCATTTCTTTTTATGGCTGAGTAATATTCCATTGTATATATATGCCACATCTTCTTTATCCATTCATCTGTCGATGGACACTTAGGCTGCTTCCATGTCCTGGTTATTGTAAATAGAGCTGCAGTGAACACTGTGGTACACGACTCTTTTTGAACTATGGTTTTCTCCGGGTATATGCCCAGTAGTGGGATTGCTAGGTGATATGGTAGTTCTATTTTTAGTTTTTTAAGGAACCTCTATACTGTTCTCCATTCTGGCTGTATCAATTTACATTCCCACCAACAGTGCAAGAGGGTTTCCTTTTCTCCACACCCTCTCCAGCATTTATTGTTTGTAGACTTTTTGATGATGGCCATTCTGACTGGTGTGAGGTGATACCTCATTGTAGTTTTGATTTGCATTTCTCTAACGATTAGTGATGTTGAGCATCCTTTCATGTGTTTCTTGGAAATCTGTATATCTTCTTTGGAGAAATATCTATTTACGTCTTCTGCCCATTTTTGGATTGGGTGGTTTGTTTTTTTGATATTGAGCTGCATGAGCTGCGTGTATATTTTGGACATTAATCCTTTGTCAGTTGCTTCGTTTGCAAATATTTTCTCCCATTTGAGGGTTGTCTTTTTGTCTTGTTTATGGTTTCCTTTGCTGTGCAAAAGCTTTTTAAGTTTCATTAGGTCCCATTTGTTTATTTTTGTTTTTATTTCCATTTCTCTAGGAGGTGGGTCAAAAAGGATCTTGCTGTGATTTATGTCATAAAGTGTTCTGCCTATGTTTTCCTCTAAGAGTTTGATAGTGTCTGGCCTTACATTTAGGTCTTTAATCCATTTTGAGTTTATTTTTGTGTATGGTGTTAGGGAGTGTTCTAATTTCATTCTTTTACATGTAGCTCTCCAGTTTGCCCAGCACCACTTATTGAAGAGGCTGTCTTTTCTCCATTGTATATCCTTGCCTCCTTTGTCATAGATTAGTTGACCATAGGTGCGTGGGTTTATCTCTGGGCTTTCTATCCTGTTCCATTGATCTATATTTCTGTTTTTGTGCCAGTACCATACTGTCTTGATTACTGTAGCTTTGTAGTAGAGTCTGAAGTCCAGGAGCCTGATTCCTCCAGCTCCATTTTTCTTTCTCAAGATTGCTTTGGCTATTCGGGGTCTTTTGTGTTTCCATACAAATTGTGAAATTTTTTGTTCTAGTTCTGTGAAAAATGCCAGTGGTAGTTTGATAGGGATTGCATTGAATCTGTAGATTGCTTTGGGTAGTATAGGCATTTTCACAGTGTTGATTCTTCCAATCCAAGAACATGGTCTATCTCTCCATCTGTTTGTATCATCTTTAGTTCCTTTCATCAGTGTCTTATAGTTTTCTGCATACAGGTCTTTTGTCTCCTTAGGTAGGTTTATTCCTAGGTATTTTATTCTTTTTGTTGCAATGGTAAATGGGAGTGTTTCCTTAATTTCTCTTTCAGATTTTTCATCATTAGTGTACAGGAATGCAAGTGATTTCCGTACATTAATTTTGTATCCTGCTACTTTACCAAATTCATTGATTAGCTCTAGTAGTTTTCTGGTAGCATCTTTAGGATTCTCTGTGTATAGCATCACGCCATCTGCAAACAGTGACAGTTTTACTTCTTCTTTTCCGATTTGGATTCCTTTTTTTTCTTTTTCTTCTCTGACTGCTGTGGCTAAAACTTCCAAAACTATGTTGAATAATAGTGGTGAGAGTGGGCAACCTTGTCTTGTTCCTGATCTTAGTGGAAATGGTTTCAGTTTTTCACCATTGAGGACGATGTTGGTTATGGGTTTGTCATATATGGCCTTTATTATGTTGAGGTAGGTTCCCTCTATGCCTATTTTCTGGAGGGTGTTTATCATAAATGGGTGTTGAATTTTGTCGAAAGCTTTTTCTCACCTATTGAGATGATCATATGGTTTTTCTCCTTCACTTTGTTAATATGGTTTATCACACTGATTGATTTGCGTATATTGAAGAATCCTTGCATTCCTGGGATAAACCCCACTTGATCATGGTGTATGATCCTTTTAATGTGCTGTTGGATTCTGTTTGCTAGTATTTTGTTGAGGCTTTTGCATCTATGTTCATCAGTGATATGGGCCTGTAGTTTTCTTTTTTTGTGACATCTTTGTCTGGTTTTGGTATCAGGGTGATGGTGGCTTCGTAGAATGAGTTTGGGAGTGTTCCTCCCTCTGCTATATTTTGGAAGAGTTTGAGAAGGATAGGTGTTACCTCTTTTCTAAATGTTTGATAGAACTCGCCTGTGAAGCCGTCTGTTCCTGGGCTTTTGTTTGTTGCAAGATTTTTAATCACAGTTTCAATTTCAGTGCTTTGATTGGTCTGTTCACATTTTCTATTTCTTCCTGGTTCAGTCTCGGAAGGTTGTGCCTTTCTAAGAATTTGTCCATTTCTTCCAGGTTGTCCATTTTATTGGCATATAGCTGCTTGTAGTAATCTCTCATGATCCTTTATACTTCTGCAGTTCCAGTTGTTACTTCTCCTTTTTCATTTCTAATTCTATTGATTTGAGTCTTTTCCATTTTTTTCCTTTATGAGTCTGGCTAATGGTTTATCAATTTTGTTTATCTTCTCAAAGAACCAGCTTTTAGTTTTATTGATCTTTGCTATCATTTTCTTCATTTCTTTTTCATTTATTTCTGATCTGATGTTTATGATTTCTTTCCTTCTGCTAACTTTGGGGTTTTTTTGTTCTTCTTTCTCTAATTGCTTTAGGTGTAAGCTTAGGTTGTTTATTTGAGATGTTCTTGTTTCTTGAGGTAGGATTGTATTGCTATAAACTTCCCTCTTAGAACTGCTTTTGCTGCAACCCATAGGTTTTGGGTCATCGTGTTTTCATTGCCATTTGTTTCTAGGTATTTTTTGATTTCCTCTTTGATTTCTTCAGTGATCTCTTGGTTATTAAGTAGTGTATTGTTTAGCCTCCACGTGTTTGTATTTTTTACAGTTTTTTTTCCTGTAATTGATATCTAGTCTCATAGCATTGTGGTTGGAAAAGATAGTTGATACGATTTCAATTTTCTAAAATTTACCAAGGCTTGATTTGTGACCCAAGATATGATCTATCCTGGAGAATGTTCCATGAGCACTTGAGAAGAAAGTGTATTCTGTTGTTTTTGGATGGAATGTCCTATAAGTATCAATTAAGTCCATCTTGTTTAATGTGTCATTTAAAGCTTGTGTTTCCTTATTTATTTTTGTTTTGGATGATCTGTCCATTGGTGAAAGTGGGGTGTTAAAGTCCCCTACTATTATTGTGTTACTGTTGATTTCCCCTTGTATGGCTGTTAGCATTTGCCTTATGTATTGAGGTGCTCCTATGCTGGGTACGTAAAGATTTACAATTGTTTTATCTTCTTCTTGGATTGATCCCTTGATCATTATGTAGTGTCCTTCTTTGTCTCTTGTAATAGTCTTTATTTTAAAGTCCATTTTGTCTGATATGAGAATTGCTACTCCAGCTTCCTTTTGATTTCCATTTGCATGGAATATCTTTTTCCATCCCCTCACTTTCAGTCTTTATGTGTCCCTAGGTCTGAAGTGGGTCTCTTGTAGACAGCATATATACGGGTCTTGTTTTTGTATCCATTCAGCCAGTCTATGTCTGTTGGTTGGAAAATTTAATCCATTTACATTTAAGGTAATTATCAATATGTATGCTCCTATTACCATTTTCTTAATTGTTTGGGTTTGTTTTTGTAGGTCTTTTCCTTCTCTTGTGTTTCCTGCCTAGAGAAGTTCCTTCGGCATTTGTTGTAAAGCTGGTTTGGTGGTGCTGAATTCTCTTAGCTTTTGCTTATCTGTAAAGGTTTTAATTTCTCCATCAAATCTGAAGGAGATCCTTGCTGGGTAGAGTAATCTTGGTTGTAGGTTCTTCCCTTTCATCACTTTAAATATGTCCTGCCACACCCTTCTGGACTGCAGAGTTTCTGCTGAAAGATCAGCTGTTAACTGTATGGGGATTCCCTTGTATGTTATTTGTTGCTTTTCCCTTGCTGCTTTTAATATTTTTTCTTTGTATTTAATTTTTAATAGTTTGATTAATATGTGTCTTGGTGTGTTTCTCCTTGGATTTATCCTGTATGGGACTCTGTGCTTCCTGGACTTGACTATTTCCTTTCCCATATTAGGGAAGGTTTCAACTCTAATCTCTTCAAATATTTTCTCCGTCCCTTTCTTTTTCTCTTCTTCTTCTGAGACCCCTATAATTCGAATGTTGGTGCGTTTAATGTTGTCCCAGAGGTCTCTAAGACTGTCCTCAATTCTTTTCATTCTATTTTCTTTATTCTGCTATGTGGTAGTTATTTCCACTATTTTACCTTCCAGGTCACTTATCCGTTCTTTGCCTCAGTTATTCTGCTATTGATTCCTTCTAGAGAATTTTTAATTTCATTTATTTTGTTGTTCATCACTGTTTGTTTGCTCTTTAGTTCTTCTAGGTCCTTTTTAAACGTTTCTTGTAATTTCTCGATTCTATTTCCAAGATTCTGGATCATCTTTACTATCACTACTCTGAACTTTTTTTCAGGTAGACTGCCTATTTCCTCTTCATTTGTTTGGTCTGGTGGGTGTTTACTTTGCTTCTTCATCTGCTGCGTGTTTCTCTGTCTTCTCATTTTGCTTAACTTACTGTGTTTAGGGTCTTATCCTCACATGCTGCAGGTTCATAGTTCCCGTTGTTTTTGTGTCTGCCCCCAGTGGGTGAGGTTGGTTCAGTGGGTTGTGTAGGCTTCCTGGTGGAGGGGACTGGTGCCTGTGTTCTGGTGCATGAGGCTGGATCTTGTCTTTCTGGTGGGCAGGGCTGCGTCTGGTGGTGTGTTTTGGCATGTCTGTGAATTTATTACGATTTTAGGCAAGGCTGGGCATGTTATAATTTAACTTTCTAGAAACCTTGTTTCCCCATCTTTATCTGTTTCTCCATACCTCCTTTTTTATTCTCTGTGGCTTCCTTAGGCTTCTAAAAATGCGTCAAGCATCCACTGCATAGAAGTCTGATTTTCTCCTATTGTAATCCACTTTCCAGTCCTTGCAGATTGGCTCTATTAGGTCACTCTTCTGACGTTCAGCAAGGCTGCTCACCACTCCAGTTGGCAGCTCCTGATCTGCATAAAGTTTTATATGCGGACTGAGACCACCACCACATTGTAAAGGCCCCTCTTAGTGCCAGCCTTCCTTTTTCCATCCTCACCAGATCAACCCACATCCACTGACAAGCGGCTGAGGCTTTATATCTGGCAGAGATGGAGAAAGCAAGGCTGCAGATATGGCCTCTCCCCATTCAGAGATGTCTGTCCTGACGGGATTTTTGGCATTTTGGAAATATAGCACAAGCCTGTCATAACTATTACATGCTTCCAAATGAACACTGGCTCTTTCTGCCTTGTGGACAAAGGGTACTGTTAGGTGCTCCCCCATGTAGCACCATAGGTCAGACAAACACCAGTGTTACATAAATCCCACACATCCACTAGGGCAGATTTTCTCCAAGTGAGTGGCTCATGTAAGCCTCTAGGAGGCTTATTAAAAATGATGAATGCAAAAATAATTTTTAAGCCTTCCATGTCTCCCTATTGTCTAAAGAATTAATTCCACATTCTTTAGGCACGGCACTGAAGGCTGACATGGCCCCTTCTTTCCTCTCTAACAGTCTGATTCCTCTCCCAGCCTGGCCCAGCAGCTCCCAGTTCCTGAAGCTCCTCCATCTTTTATGTCCTGTCCTTCCCTCACCACTCACTGTTTTCCAATCTCCAGTTAAACTAATTCAAGCCTCTTCCAATCCTCATGCCCCAGGCCTATTTAATCATCTACCCTTTTTGCTATCACCATATCCTCAATAGCAGAGGTTCTCAATTCTGGCTGCACAGTGGAGTCACCTGGGGCACTTTAAAACAATAGTGATTTCAACTCAGACCAATTAAATCAGAATGTAGACGAGGGAAGTACACTTGTTTATTATGAAACATCTATGGCAAGTAGTGAAATGAAATACCAGATCTCTGCACTCATAATGCCTGGTTTGAATTCCAGCTCCTCTTCTTTCCAGGTTTGCAAACCTTGGGCAAAGTATTTAACCTCTGTGTGCTTCCAATTCCTTACTTTTCAAATTAAGGCAAAAAATAGCCCCCACTTCATCAGGTTATTGTGAAGATTGAGTTAATACAATACTGACACTTAGTATGTGCTCCATTAATGCTAGTTATGATAAGTGCACATCAGTTTCTTTCCAGAAGACTTAAAGCAACTTGATGATAGGACCTGCACCTTCTTCCTCTCTGCCAAGCATAGTGTGCACACACAAAATTTTTTTGAATGATTAAAGGCATGCATGAATGAAGATGAATTTTGACTTTAGAAGATCAGGGAGATTTAAATAGAAGTGGCCCATGAGCAAACCTTGAAAGATGGATATGCTTGTGAGAGGCAGATGAGGGGCGGTAACATATTCCAAATAGAACAGTAATAAGAACATGAGCCAAAACCCTGATGTGCAGGGTGTAGACAAAGGACCAAAATCCCAGGGTATGCTAGGGTCAAAGCAGAGGATTACAGAAGAGAATTGCAGCAAGATGGTTTGAAAAGTAAGTTGGGACATTTCATGAAAAGTTCATTAAGGAATTTGGGCTTTATTCTACAGAGAATGAATGGACTATGAAGAAGAATTCTGAGGGGGTGAATGCATAGTCAGACCTGTGCTTTAGGAAGCTGATCCTTTCCAACTGAAGGGAAGGATGACCTGGAGCAAGAAAAGCAAGGAGCAAGGAGAGAGTTAGGAGATTACTGTAGCTTCTCATTTGATATCAACACTGTCTGTATATGTTAAGTCTTCCCAAGAGATCATTTTATTAATTTCTGATTTATTAACATAGGTGCAAAGGGTAAAGATTTAAACAGAACAAAACTGTAAAACTCACTCTTATCCCTGATCACCACTTACCCAGTTCTCTTTCCTTGAAGCAACCACTGTTGTTGAAATAAAAAAGATTATAAGAGAGTACTATGAATAACTGTACACCAACAAATTGGATAATCTAGCTGAAATGGACAAATTCCTAAAAACACAAAACCTACCAAGACTAAATTATGAAGGAATAGAAAATCTGAATAGATCTATAACTAGTAAGGAGAATGAATCAATAATCAAAAATCTTACAACAAAGAAAAGCCCTGGACCTGATGACTTCACTGGTGAGTTCTACCAAACGTTTAAAGAAGAACTAACACCAATCCTTCTCAAACATTTCCTAAAAAGTGAAAATGAGGGGACACTTTTTAAGTTATCTTATGAGGCCAGCACTACCTGGATACCAAACCAAAGACACTACAAGAAAGGAAAACTACAGTTTCCCATATCAATACAATATCCCTATAAACACTGATGCAAAACATCCTCGACAAAATATTAGCAAACTAAATTCACCAGAATATTAAAATAATTATACACCATGACCAAATGGGATTTGTTCCTGTAATGCAAGGATGGTTAAACACACAAAAATCAATTAATGTAATACACCATGTTAATAGAATGAAAGTGGAAAATAACACACGATTACCTCAATTGATGCAGAAAAAGCATCTGACAAAATTCAACACCATTTCATGATAAAAACGCTCAACAGACTAGGAATAGAAGAAAACAACCTCAATATAATAAAAGACACTTATGAAAAACCCACAGAAAATGTCATACTCAATGGTGAAAACCTGAAAGCTTTCTCTTTAAGATCAGGAGCAAGGCAAGGATGCCTGCTTTCACTACTTCTATTCAACATAGTACTGGAAGTTCTAGCCAAAGCAATTAGACAAGAAAAAGAAATAAAAGTCATCCAAACTGGAAAGGAAGAAATAAAAGTATCTCTGTTTGCAGATAATATAATCTTGTATGCACAAAATCCTAAAGATTCCACAACAAAATTGTTAGAATTAATAAATGAATTCAAAGTAGTTGGATACAAAATCAACACACAAAAGTCAGTTGCACACAAAAATCACTGCTGCACTAACAATGAACAATCTGAAAAAAAAGTTAAGAAAAACATTCCATTTGCAATAGTAACAAAAAGAATAAAATACTTAGGAATTAACTTAACCAAGGAGGTAAAAGACTTGTACAATGAAAACTATAGAACATTACTGAAAGAAACTAAAGAAGGCATAAATAGGTAGAAACATATCCCATGTTCATGGATTGGAAGACTTAGTATTGCTAAGATATCAATACTACCCAAAGCAATCTACAGATTTAATGCAATATCAAAATCCCAATGACATTTTTTGCAGAAATAGAAAAAAAATACAAAAATTTATATGGAATCTCAAAGGACCTCAAACAGCTAAAACAATCTTGCAAAAGAAGAGAAGAGCTGGAGGATTCATAGTTTCTGATCTAAAAATCTTATTACAAAGCTATAATAATCAAAACAGTGTGGTACTCGCATAGACACAGACATATACACCAATGGAACAGAATAGAGAGCCCCAAAATTAGCCCTCACATATACGGTCAAATGATTTTTTTGCCAAGACCATTCAATGGGGAAAAGTCAGTCTCTTCAACAAACGGTGCCAGGAAAAGGGGATATCTACATGGAGAAAGAAAGAAGTTGGACCCTTACCTAATACCATATACAAAATTAACTCAAGTGGATCAAAGATCTAAATGTGAGACCTAAGACTGTAAAACTCTTAAAAGAAAACATAGGACAAAAGCTTCATAACATTGGATTTGGCAATGATGTCTTGACTATGACACCCAAAGGCATAAACAACAAAAGAAAAAACAAACAAATTGTACTTCATGAAAATTTTATAATTTTGTGTACCAAAGGATACTATCAACAGAGTAAAAAGGCAACCCAGAGAATGGGAAGAAATATTTGTAAATCATATATCTGATAAGGGATTAATATCCAGAATATATAGAAAACTTCTAAAATTCAACAACAATCAAAAAACAATCTGATTAAAAACTGGGCAAAGGACATGAATAGACATTTCTCCAAAGAAGATATAAAGATGGCCAACAAGTACATGAAAAGATGCTCAACATCACTAATCATTAGGGAAATGCAAATCAAAACTACAATAATATGCCACCTCATACCCATTACTACTATCAAATGAAACAGAAAATAACAAGTGTTGGGGAGGATATAGAAACATTGGAACTTTTGTGCACTGTTAGTGGGAATGTAAAGTTGTACAGCTACTCTGGAAAACAGTATGGAGGTTCCACAAAAAATTAAAAATACAATTACCATATGATCTAGTAATTCCACTTCTTGATATATACACAAAAGAATTGAAAGCAGGGTCTCAAAGAAATATTTTTATAGCCATGAACATTGCAGTATTATTCACAATAACTAAAACACAAAAGCAACCCATGTGCCCATCAGCAGATAAATGGATGAGGAAAATGTGGTATATACATACAATGGAATATTATTCAGCCTGAAAAAGGAAAGAAATTCTGACATACGATAAAACATGGATGAACCTTAAGAACATTATGCTATTTGAAATAGGCCAGTCACAAAAAGAAAATACTGTATGATTCCATTTGTATGACATACTTAGAGAAGTCAAAATCATAGAGACAGAAAGTGGAATGGTGGTTGCCAGGGGCTGGGGAAAGGGGAGAATGGGGAGTTACTGTTTAATGGGCATAGAGTTTCAATTTTACAAAACAAAAAGAGTTCTTAATGGATGGCTAATGGTGATGATGGCACATTATGGATGTATTTAATACTGCTGAATTGTATACTTCAAAATAGTTAAGATAGCAAATTTTATGCTTTTGTATTTTACCATAATTTTAAACATCGGAGAAAAAACACTGTGAAGAACCATAAAAATATAAAGCAGCATTATCATGTATTACCGATAAATAATCGGCTCTTTTCTAATTCCAGGCAACAAGAGATCTAATTAAATTGGCTGGCTACTCTAGTTACATTATGTATATTTTTATTTCACAATCAGCCTTCATTTGCCTCACCAGAACTTCATATTCAGGACTGTTTATATTACATCTCACAGCACAATTCATACATTTATGAATCAGTAACATGTTCTTTTGGAAACCCTTATTGTTCTGTTTTTGTTAGAACCCTGGTGAGCACATGAGATGTTAAGGTTCCAACATTACTGTGCACCTACAGCTCCTTGACATTGAACTGCCTGCAGAAACTGCTTAACAGTGCTGGTGGTCATTCTTATCCCCAGTTTCTGGAATGGCTGAGAGAGGGTTTGAATTTTTTTCACACATTTCAAAAAGCACATTTACATTTTACACGTGTAAGTAAATGAACCAAGCAAGGAGAGAAATTCAAGTGGTAAGAAAGAAGCCTCAAACATTCTGATTCCAAGAGACCAGAGTGATTCTGGTCGAGTTCCATTACTGATGAGTCAGCACTTGGGGGATATCTCCTCTGGGGTTAGCATGCTTCCTGGAATCCTGCTGTTTTTTTATCCATTCATCCCTTTGTGTAAAGGTCGGGTCTATGGTGTCTTCTAAAGTTGTAAGACAGATCTGAGAGCCCTTCTCTCCGAAATTCTATCTTCCCTTTTGGTTTGTATGTTGACTAACAATAATGCTTATTGAAGGGGCTTCCCTGGTGGCGCAGTGGTTGGGAATCTGCCTGCCAATGCAGGGGACACGGGTTCGAGCCCTGGTCTGGGAGGATCCCACGTGTCGCGGAGCGGCCGGGCCTGTGAGCCACAATTACTGAGCCTGCGCGTCTGGAGCCTGTGCTCCGCTACATGAGAGGCCGCGATAGTGAAAGGCCCGCGCACCGCGATTAAGAGTGGCCCCCACTTGCTGCAACTAGAGAAAGGCCTTGCACAGAAACGAAGACCCAACACAGCCATAAATAAATAAATAAATACTTTTAAAAAATAATAGGGCTTCCCTGGTGGCGCAGTGGTTGAGAGTCTGCCTGCCAGTGCAGGGGACACGGGTTTGAGCCCTGGTCTGGGAGGATCCCACATGCCGCGGAGCGGCTGGGCCTGTGAGCCGCAACTACTGAGCCTGCGCGTCTGGAGCCTGTGCTCCGCAGCAGGAGGGGCCGCGATGGTGAGAGGCCCGTGCACCGCAGTGAAGAGTGGCCCCCGCTTGCCACAGCTGGAGAGAGCCCTCGCACAGAGATGAAGACCCAGCACAGCCAAAAATAAATAAAATAATAATAATAATAATAATAATAATAATAATGCTTATTGAAATATTATCCACATACCATAAAATACACCTTTGAAAGTATACAATTCAGTAGATTTAGAGTATTCACAGATTGTCTTCCCTTTGTTTTTGTTTCCTTTTTTTATTTCCTAGGGAAAGGAAAGAGCCCTAACTACTCACTCATGGATTAAGTATATTTTTTGAGCACATAAAAAATCAAATAAAAACCCCTGCCTTCATGGAGCTTGCGTTCCAGTAGAGAACACAAACAATAAACAAATACAATTAGCAAAGTATAGAGTATGTCAGAGGTGATAAGTGGCGGGAAGAAAAGATAGTGGGGAAAGGATAGGGTGTACAATTGATGGTGGGTGGGAGAGGGCTTACAATTTTAAATTGGGTGATTAGGGAAAATCTTAAAGAGAAGATAACGTTTAGAAAAGACTTGAAAAAAATGAGGGAGTAAATCATGTTTGATCTGGGGGAAGGGCATCCAGGTAGAGTTAACAGTAACTGCAGAGACCCTCAGGGGAGAGGTGTGCCTGGAGCTTAATAAGTGAGAAGGCGAATGGAGGGAAGAGAGGTCAGAGGGGCCAATGGTGGCCAAATCTATTGGGTTCCTGAGCCACTTGCCAAGATTTTGGCTTTTATTCTGAGTAAGTAGAGAACCACAGAAGTTTTGATCTGAGGAATGCCATGAACTGACTTACTTTGAGCAGGATCACGCTGGCTGGCTGTGTGGACTTTGGATTGTAGGAGAAGGAGGAAACAACCTAGTTAGGAGACTAATTGCTTTAATCCAGGTGAAAGAGGGTATGGCCTGGACCAGGTGGCAATGGTAAAGATGATGCGAAGTGGTCAGATTCTGGATATATCATGAATGTAGAGCCAACAGGCTTCGCTGATGGAAAAGATGTGGGGTACGAGAGAAAGAGAAATCTATGATGACTCACAGACAAAATGTCCAATGCTATATGGTAACAGCCAACTAGCGGAGCTAGTAAGGTGGGTCGGGTAGGGTAGCTTGATATACTGCATTTATCCCAACAGGAGAATTAAATTTTTAGGCCTGAAAACATGTGAGTTGATCTGCAGCTCCTCTAATTAATATAAGACAAAAAAATGATGTGTCATCACACTATTTCCAAAATATGACCCAGCTAATTAAGTATCAAATTGCCAATCATATATGTGACTATTCCTATTTTGAAGATAAAGATGGTTATTTGCCTTTTACTTAGCTAGTGGTCAACTACCTTAATTGGGAAACTTAACACATTGCAACTGTTGCTGGAAATTAACAAAGTGATCGGTTCTGTCTGGGGTTACTCTTGCTGCCTAATTTAATTGTTTGTAATAAAGCCTTTCATCTACCAGTTTTATTTAAGTTGACTGCATCAAGTGCTTGTATTACTACCTCAACCATAATCTAATCATTGCTTTTTGTTAATAAACTCTGCACAGCACTGTATCTACATATTAAATATAAGCTTGCTCTAGACCTAGCTAGTACCAGATTGTTTATCTCTTTCCAAATCTCCATGCAGTGAGTCACTTTGGCGACTTCAACTTCAGCCACGGTGGGAGGATTTATGCCACAGAAATTGACAAATGGGCTAAATCGGGGCTTTTTTTCAGACAGCAGTTTTCCTAGCACACCCGTGGACAGAGCAGAGGGTAGGGTTATGAATGCCAGCTAAAGCCTAAAAGCCACACAGCTGTGGCACGGGTGGAGCAGATGTAGTGGGAGTCATCTGCCCCAGAGAGGAAGAGTGCTTTATCACTGACATTGTTTAGAATTGCTAGTTTATAAGGATAATAAAGAGCAGACCAACTTTAAGTACTTAAATTCTCTACAGACAATGTTACTCCTTATCGCCTAAGCCCAGGGCAGGTCCTTCCCACCTACTCCCACCTCCATTCTAATCCTACTCACTGCCTGGTCACCGTGGGTATGACATTTTACCTTTCTAAGCCTTAGTTTCCTTGTCTTTTCAACGGGGATCATATGTTCAATTAATGATGGTATGAATAAACCTCCTAGGGTTTCCCCGTAGCCTTAAGAGGGAACCCCTTACGGATCAACAGCATCATATATATATATCTTTATTGGAGTATAATTGCTTTACAATGTTGTGTTCGTTTCTGTTGTACAACAAAGTGAATCACCTATAAGTACACATATATCCCCATATCCCCTCCCTCTTGAGCCTCCCTCCCATCCTCCCTATCCCACCCCTCTAGGTGATCACAAAGCACCGAGCTGATCTCCCTGTGCTATGCAGCTGCTTCCCACTAGCCATCCATTTTACACTTGATAGTGTATATATGTCAATGCTACTCTCCCACTTCGTCCCAGTTTCCTCTTCTCCCCCACATCCTCAAGTCCGTACTCTACGTCTGCGTCTTTATTCCTGCCCTGCCACTAGGCTCATCAGTACCGTTTTTTTTTAGATTCCATATATGTGCGTTTGCATACGGTATTTTTCTCTTTCTGATTTACTTCACTGTGTATGATAGATTCTAGGTCCATGCATCTCATTACAAATAACTCAATTTCGTTCCTTTTTATGGCTGAGTAATATTCCATTGTATATATGTGCCACATCTTCTTTATCCATTCATCTGTCGATGGACATTTAGATTGCTTCCATGTCCTGGCAATTGTAAATAGTGCTGCAATGAACATTGTGGTACATGTATCTTTTTGAATTATGGTTTTCTCTGGGTATATGCCCAGGAGTGGGATTGCTGGGTCATATGGTAGTTCTAGTTTTAGTTTTTTAAGGAACCTCCATACTGTTCTCTATAGTGGCTGTGTCAATTTACATTCCCACCAACAGTGCAAGAGGGTTTCCTTTTCTCCACACCCTCTCCAGCATTTGTTTGTAGATATTTTGATGGCCATTCTGACAGGTGTGAGGTGATACCTCATTGTGGTTTTGATTTGCATTTCTCTGATGATTAGTGATGTGGAGCATCTTTTCTTGTACTCCTTGGCCACCTGTATGTCTTCTTTGGAGAAATGTCTATTTGCGTCTTCTGCCCACTTTTGGATTGGGTTGTTTGTTTTTTTGATACTGAGCTGCATGAGCTGCTTGTATATTTTGGAGATTAATCCTCTGTCAGTTGCTTCATTTGCAAATATTTTCTCCCATTCTGAGGGCTGTCTTTTGGTCTTGTTTATGGTTTCCTTTGCTGCGCAAAAGCTTTTAAGTTTCATTAGGTCCCATTTGTTTATTTTTGGTTTTATTTCCATCTCTCTAGGAGGTGGGTCAAAAAAATCTTGCTTCAATAGCATCCTTGTATCCACTCTGCTTTCCAACCTCTGAGCCTCTGTCGATGCTGTTCCCCCCGACTTGGAGCCACTTCATCTCCTATTTTCATCTTTCAGACTTAACCCAATTGCTGCCACCTCCAAGAGGCTTCCTCTTATTCCCACAGCTGACATAATCTCTCCCTCCTCTAAATTCCCTAACCTCTTGGGGACTCTCTGACACTATCCCAGACCTATTGGATTAGAATCTACATTTTAACAAGATCCCCAGGTGATTCATATGCACATTAAGATTTGGAAGCCTTGCTTTAAACCACTGGTTCTTAAACTTGGCTGCAGATTGGAATTACCTGTGGAGTTTCGAAAACGCTTGATGCCTAGACCCCACCTACAAGAGATTCTGATTCAATTGGTCTGAGATGCATCCTGGGCATCAGGGCCTTTTAAAACTCCCAGATGATTCTAATATGCAGCAAAGTTTGAGAACCACTGGTCCATAAACTCCCCTTAATCTCCCTTTGGGGGCCTGCACACTCTCTAATGTTATGGTTATTTCTGTCCAGGTATGTTTTCTCACTTCTATTGAACTATAAGTCTTTTAAGAGCAAGAACTATCTTTTAATTCAATTTTAATCACCTCATCCCTAGACATACAATAAGAGTTTAATAAATATTTATTAAGTGAACTGTTTTTGTAATCTAAAACAATTTGTAGGACTTCCCTGGTGGCGCAGTGGTTAAGAATCCGCCTGTCAATGCAGGCGACACGGGTTCGAGCCCTGGTCCAGGAAGATCCCACATGCCACGGAGCAACTAAGCCCGTGTGCCACAACTACTGAGCCCACTCACCATAACTACTGAAGCCCACGCGCCTAGAGCCTGTGCTCCGCAGCAAGAGAAGCCACCGCAATGAGAAGCCCGCACACCACAACGAAGAGTAGCCCCCGCTCGCCGCAACTAGAGGAAGCCCGTGCACAGCAACAAAGACCCAATGCAGCCAAAAATAAAATAAATTGAAAACAAACAAACAAACAAACAAAAAACCCCACAATGTGTAATCTAAAAATGTTCTCTAAATACCGTAAGTGTGGCTTTTGTCCTAATTTGAAGACTGGTGAACATATTCTGGAAATTGTGGAATTATTTCCTCTTTAGTCTAAGACCAAATTTCTGAAGAAGAGGAGGCTGGTGGCTAGAACAGGTTTTCTGAGAAGAGCCTCTCTGGGTACCAGTGCGGCTGGCCACTGCCATCTCCATGAGTTGTTTACAGAAAGCCGCAGCTTGAAATCCTAAGACTCCAGAGGGCAATGCAAAATGAGGCAGCCCCTCCCTACACTCTGTGCATCCAATTCAGAACTCTTGGCTGAAATATAATGATGTTATTGTTTCTTCCTCTCTAGGGTGCCATTTTGATATTTATGGGGATAGTTGTCCTCACCATGAAGGCATCTGTTATTGAAATGTTCCTTGGTAAGTACTTTTATATGTGTATCTGGATACGCTTTTAACATCCTCCTAATGTCCAAAGAATCTTGCCAACAAAAGATTTAAACCAAGACAGAGCATATAAACAGTTCAGTGTATCTTTTTATGATAAACATTTTGGAGAAATGTTTAACTGAGAATGTTAAATGTAGATCAAATTCAGAATGTATGTCTATATATTTTTTATATAAAGCAAACATATGTATACATATGTATGTCTACATATCATATATTAAGCACACATATATACACACATATTTGTGTGTGTGTATTATTCAGCAACCAGCAAATATTTCAGATAAAGCATATTTACAGATTCTGAATTTAGAGAACTTATTTCGTAATTTCTCAAAAAAAAAAAAAATTCTTATCACTGACATGGCCTTACTTGTACCATTGGCAACTCATACTTTTAGAGATGAAACCCTTTAAACTTATATTATCAACAGAGAACACAATTCGGGGTAGGCCCTTAAGGAGCAGCAGGTCAGCCAGACGAAAGAAAAGTGCTGATGGGTTTAGCACTAAGCCCAAGGGTAATCTTTGGTTAATCTTGACCCCACTGTGCTGTGGCCACTCTGTGTCAGGCAGAGTGATCCTGTGGGTCACTGTGAAACTATTGCCACGGAAGGGTACAAAGGCCTTTTAGATAGTCAATATTAGTTTGCTAGAGCTGCCATAACAAAATACCACAAACTGGGTGGGTTAGAACAACAGAATTTTATTCTGTCACAAATCTAGAGGCTACAAGTCCAAAATCAAGGTGTCAGCAGGGCTGGTTCCTTCAAAGGGCTGTGAGAGTGCACTCTGTTCCATGCCTCTCTCCTAGCTTCTGGTGGTTTGCTAGCAATCTATGGCAATCCTTGGCATCACCCCAATCTATGCCTTCACCTTCACATGGCGTTCTCCCTCTGTGTTTGTCTGTGTCTATATCCAAACTGCCCCTTTTTTATAACACCAGTCATATTGGATTAGGGGCCCAACCTACTCCAGCAGGATGACCTCATCCTAACTAATTAAGTTAGTTAAATTTAAGTAATTACATCTACAACCACTCTATTTCCAATTAAGGTCACCTTCAGAGGTATTGGGGGCTAGGACTTCAACACGAAGTCCAACAGAAGTCCTATGAATTTAGGGAGGGGGGCACACAATTTAACCCATAATATAGTCAGAATGTGCAAGGTCTGTGCAGAGGGAATCTACAGTGGCAGAACTGAGGACTGGAAGAGAAAGAGGTGACACAGCTGGGAAGACAAGGGGCTCTCAGCATGGTGGAAGGAGACTGGGCTGGGAGTCAGAGGGAAGATAAGGCTCTGGTCCTGACTCCACCACCAACTTGCTAAGGAATATTCTCGTTGAGAGCACAGGGTCCTTCATTTCCACCTTGCCCTTCTGAGAGGCTATCTCCCCGCAACCCCATACTAACCTATAGGTTAGTAGGGGTGAACACAGGGTGGGATGACAGTGGGGCAGGGGTTAGGAATAGGAAGGATTTAGCTACTGTAAAACAAACAAAACAAAACACAGAAACCCTGAGGCTGGTTCACACTCTGCCATGTCCCCCACATCATGGAACCAAGAAGAACTTGACTGTCCTTGCTTGTCTTGCCCCCTCTCAGCATGCCCTTCTGCAAAACCGTTTTCCCCTCAGGGTTGCTCATTCACAAAGCAAGAAATCAAAGTAGAAAAGGGAGACTCCTATCGCAGATTCTCTTATGTCCTTATATGCCCCTCCCTGGAATCTCTCTTATTCATCTGCTTGTCTCCATCCCAGGGTCATTTCCCTTAAGTCCCCTGAAACCCTCTTCAGTACGGTGACAGCCCCCTTGCCCCAAATCCTTACCCCTCTAACTCATTCTCTACCACACCCCAATTAATCTCCCTAAAGCCCATATCTGATCCCACTCTCCTGACTTAACACTCAGTGTTTTCCCTTTGTCTTTATGACAGAGCCCACATCTCTCAAAGCGCCTTGCTTGCTGGCAAGGCCTCTCTCATATGGCTCTTGCCATCCTCTCCTGCTCTCCTCCCTACCACAGAGCCCAGCCTGGCTTCCAGGGACGTGGGAAGTGCTGACCTTCTCATTCCCCTGAAGGTGGAGTCATTTCTCCCTTCCAGGTCTTTGACTATGCTGTTCCCTGTCCTGGAATGTTCTTCCTCTCACCCCCACACCCCCTACTGGCCCTCCAGGAAGCTTCCTCTGCCCTCCATTTGATCAGACCCTCTTCCTATGGGCTTCCCTGGTGCCCTGTATTGATTCTAGTCACGACTGCATGGCATTCACCTCGTCATGAGGCTGCCTCCCCTGCCACTGTACGATACTGACAGCAGGAGCTGTGTCTTGCTCACTGTTGCATTTTCAGTTCTCAGCACATCTCACAGGCACTCAAGAAATATTGGTAAATAAATTATTCTTGTCAGGGATGTTGGATTTTTCAGGTTTCAGAGTCTGATTCTGCACCCAATTCCTATGTGTGAATTTTTTCCCCACACCAAGTGATTCCTCAACACCAGCTGGGTTTCCTACAACTCAGCTCAATTCTGACACCATTCTACCCGGAGATAGCATCAGATCCTGCAGGTAAGGGCTCACACAAGACTGCCCCCCGCCCCGCTACACACACACACTTCAGATGCCGATTGCAAGTCAGGTTGTCACCTGTGCTTCTGACTGACTGGCTATAAAGCAGAGGTTTCCATGACCCCCTCCTTGCATTTGATTAACTTTCTCAAGCAGCTCACAGAACCCAGGAAACCAGTTTACTCACTAGATTACCAGTTTATTACAAAGGATATTAAAGGATACAAATCAACAGCCAGATAAAGAGATACATAGGGCGAGGTCCTGAACAAAGGAGTTTCTGTCCCCGTGGAATTTGGGCCCAGCACGGTGGCACATGGACGAGCTCTCATTCCTCAACCTGGAAGCTCTCTGAACCCTCTCCTTTTGGATTTTTATGGAGGCTTCATTACATAGGCATGATTGATTAACTCACTGGCCATTGGTGATTGATTCAACCTCCAGCCCCTCTCTCCTCTTGGGAAATCAGGAGATGGGACTGAAAATTCCAACTTTCTATTCACAGTTGGTTTCCCTGGCAACCAGCTCCCTCATCTTTAGGGGATTTTCAAAAGCCACCTCATTAACATAAACTCAGTTGTGATTGAAGGGGGCTTATTATGAAAAACAAGACACCCATTTCACCTTTATGGCTCTGATTTCAGGAACTGAGGACAAGAAATCAAATATGATAACAGACATGTGGACACAGGGGGCGAAGGGGAGGGTGGGACGAATTGGGAGATTAGGTTTGACATAAATACACTACCATGTGTAAAATAGAGAGCTAGTGGGAACCTGCTGTATAGCACAGGGAGCTCAGCTCGGTGCTCTGTGATGACCTAGAAGGGTGGGATGGGCGGGGGGAGGTCCAAGAGGGAGGGGATATAGTTATACATAGAGCTGATTCACTTCATTGTACAGAAGAAAGTAACGCAACATTGTAAAGCAATTTTACTCCAGTAAAAAATATATATATTATAACAAAAGATGCTCCCATTGCTCTCATCACTCAGGACATTCCAAGGGTTTTGGGAGCTGTTAGGCAGGAACTGTGGCCGGAACACCAAAATATATATTTATCATACATCATAATATCACAGAGAACCATCCAAAGATCCCCCAAAAGCCCTCTAAATTAATGTTAATTAAGTGTTTAATCGGTATATATCAGAGCTAGCATGGTCACTCTAAATATGTTTAAATTTATGATGTAGCAGAGCTGTATGCTGCCCACTGTCATCGGAGCACCACATGTAATCAATGACTGCGCTATGGGGAGAAAGTAGCATAAAAAGCCTAAGGCTGCACCAGCAAACCTGCATTCTGCTTCCAACTTCTGCCCCCTCCCCCTACAAAGCCGCTTTAGCTGAGATGTCAACCTTGACCTTGGTTTCTTTTCTACAAAATAAAAAGATGACCTCCAAAGCTCCTCCCAGCTTCAGTATTCTATGATCTGAAGCAGAATTTTGTGATTTATGTGATTATAGAGAATAAGTTATCCTGTCTCTGCAATGAAGCTCTGATATATTTCATGCTAGATGTTTCACTAAGTAAGTAAGTTGAAAGCAAAGCATAGGGGAAATTTGAGCTGATTTTAAATCATCTGCTTTATAAATCAGTTTTCAGGAAGGCATTGTGGACACTGTTAAAGAGAACCAGAGCTGGACAGTATTTAAAGCAGTAAAAACAGATTTTAATCAGGAACCATTGCAATAGGGGAAAGGAGACCTCAGTATTGTACTGGGCTCAATTCCGAATATAACAAGGAAAAGTGGGGATTTATAGCCAAGGAGCAGCTTGCAGGGGTCAGGGGATGGAAATTACTAAGAGGAGATTTCACGGGAATCAGGGGATTCTTGCTAAACCGACCAGACAGGACTCTTGCTAAAGGCAGATCAGGGTGATCAGGTATCAAGGATGGAGGAGTCTCTCTAAACAAGATTCCTGCTAAAACTAAGTGATGCAGGCACAACAAGGACAGACACAGAAGCCCAAGGTCAAAGCCTAGTTGAGAAGAGGGCTTAGAGGAGCCTGACTAAAGTCTGGTGAAGGAGAGTCCCTGTCAACACCACCTGCGTTAGTATCTTGAGTGGCACTAAGGGATCACACAAGAAATTTATGGGCTAGAATGAAGCATTCATATAAAAGTTCTAGACACGTAATAAGTATTCAGTAAGTACTTACTGATTTGATAATTGGTTAAATGTTCTGGCACTTCATGTCTTTTCTTGAAAATAAATGGATTCTGATTATGACTTAATACTGACAGGAAAAGTGAAACACAAATGCCTATTAACCATGCCAATGATTTTAGAAAGCACTTTTCATTATTATAAGTCTATCTGATTTCAATATGACCAAATCAAATAACAATTGTCTTTTTCTAATTCGAAAAGAAACATTCTACATAAAACATAGAACATTTATGTGTAAGAACTTTACTATGAAATGGGAAAAATACAGAAAATATAAAATAGGAATTATAATTCTACCATTATTAAAAGTTTGGTATATTTGTTCCAGGTATTTCTCTCTGCGTATATTCTAATTTTGTCAGCATCATGCTTACGGTTAGAGCTGAGAACTTCCCAGGTCATTTAATCTTCTGCTAAAATAATTTGTAATAAATGCTTAGTATTCCCCTACTGTTGGGATTATTTCCGATTGCTATTAGGAATAATGCTGTAATGAACACCTTTTATTATACATAAATCCTTGTCTATGTCTCTGATTATAACTTGGGATATATTACTAGGTATATATTTTCTAGGACAAAGAATATAGATGTTTCTTAAGGCTACTGAAATGTATTACCAAATGGCTTTCCAGAATGACTCCACCTGCTTAGAATTTACCAACAATGTACTGGACTGCCCTAATCCCAAATCCATGCCAGGATTAAGTATAATCTTGTGTTCAACATTCAGTACACACTATGAGAAAATATCCTGTCATTTTGCTTTAGCCTGCATTTTTTATCATTAATGAGACTGAACATTGTTTCAAGCTAACTCATTTGTATTTTCTCTATAAATTATGTGGATGATAATTTACTTAAATTGAATTTTAAAACAATTGCACCTCACCTATCTTAATCATACTGATGGCCACATTAGAGAGAAAGAGAGCAGAGGAAAATTTTTATTTGAAAAAATAAATTCAGTATTTAATTTGTTTTGAAATTTCAAACACGACTAGCGAAAGGTGAGAACTTTTCATGTTACTCAAAACTGGAACATTGAATTTTTTTTTTTTTTTAATTTTTATTTATTTATTTATTTATTTATGGCTGTGTTGGGTCTTCGCTTCTGTGCGAGGGCTTTCTCTAGTTGCGGCGAGCGGGGGCCACTCTTCATCGCGGTGCGCGGGCCTCTCACTATCACGGCCTCTCTTCTTGCGGAGCACAGGCTCCAGACGCGCAGGCTCAGTAGTTGTGGCTCACGGGCCCAGTTGCTCCGTGGCATGTGGGATCTTCCCAGACCAGGGCTCGAACCCGTGTCCCCTGCATTGGCAGGCAGATTCTCAACCACTGCGCCACCAGGGAAGCCCAAGGAACATTGAATTTTTAAAAATTGAGAAGTATTGCTGCAGAGTTGGTAAATCATGGTTGCCTTGGAACTTCAGACTCTAGCCTTGATTTCCTCAAGGACTCTAGACTCTAATGGCCTCAGCTGTGGCCAGATAACTAACTACTCCCATGGAAGGGCTTTCAGACCTGTGTTCTGCTTTGTCCTTTGAAGTGAGCATCTGTCATCCATCTCGGTGCTCTGCCAGGCTTCATAAGAACAGGAACACAAGACTGATATTTCTCTCACCCAAATTCCACACGCAAGTCACCATTTCCAAGGTAGCAAGAGAGGTCTTGCAGATGAGCAATGACTTGCTTCAGGGCACAAGCACATTTGCAGCCTTACTGACCAGCCCTCCCCTTGAGGAGTGGCTTCTGGGGAGCTTTAATTAACAAGCATCTAAGCTGAGGGGAGGGCCTCTGTGTACCACTGAAAATAATGACTTTATTAACCACTGCTTAAAACTGAACCCAGCTCTGCATGTTTTCAGCCTGGAGGGTCTTGGGCGAGAAAATGCGAGTGATGGGGTGGTCTTAACTGAAATATTTATAGTCCTAATGATACCAGGACTCATAAACCACGTGCCATGGGTACACAGCCCCAGAAAGACAGTATTTGGTTTTCCACCAAGAACTGATACCCAAATTTACTACTATTTCACTTACTCCCTCTGCTTTACGCGCATAATTTTTTCTATATATTTATTTCGTACTTGTTTTTTAAAAAATATTCTAGTTATTTATTTTTGTGTATAAAATGAAGATGCGGTCTTTAGACAGAGTTAAATGACACAGAGCCTACTATAAAAATCAGACCTCCAGGACATTCACCACCCTACGCAAACCCCAGAAGTAAATAACACCTAAAAAATGTCTGCCTTCATTCTATTTGGCTAGACGTTTGGTTTTCACTCAGTTCTCTTTCATGGCTCTGTTCTTGCAGGACACGGTATCCAGGCTGTCCAGGCCTCAGCTAGTGCTAATAGTCAAAACGGGATAATTCAGGAGCTACATCATTGGCACAGCTCAGCTAATCATAAGATAAATAAAAAATTTTCTTAACAAACACTTGGTGACATTGCCACTTTTTCCTTCAAAGACAGTTGCCCATTCAAGAATGCCTAAGTCCTGATTTATGCTTTAATCAAGCATCTGTGTTCTGTTAAAAAAAAAAAAAACCACATAAAGTAGGAAGTAAAATACCTATTTTAATTATTCTACTGCCTCATGTTCACCTCCAGAATTCCAACTCCATCCAGAAAGTGGGTTTCTCAAAAAAGTAGCTAAAATGGAGGCAAGTTAGAGCAGTATCATCTTTGGGTGGGTAAGGCAGAAGAAGGCCTGGAAAGGAAGGAAGAAGAATAGAGACTGACTAGCCTTTTGAAAGGAAAAACATGCTTTTCTGTTTATAGGTAGAATTAGTCTAGGTACAGAGAAGTGAGCATTTTCAGACATTATTAAAAAATTGCTATGAGAAATGTTCACAATATATATCAAAAATTTAAGTGGGCATATCTTTCAGACAAGAAACCCTATTTGGAATTTTATTTTAAGGCAATAATAAGGAATCCATGCAAAGATAAAGCTATTTATATTAAATCAGGAGTTGGCTAAATTATGGTATGTCCATGAATTGCAATATTTTGTAGGCAGTTAAAATTATGAGAGGAACATTAAATGACAAGAAAAAATGTTTCTATATATCCTTAAGTAGAAATAAGTTTATGACACATTGTAAACAGTATAAGCATCATCAAATGTTTGTTTCAAAGTACAATACATACATATATAGAGAAAAAGCCTGAAAATATTATACTTTTTGCTTTCATCCGTTATTTTCTGTAGTATTGTTTTTGTGTGTTTTTTTTACTGTCCTACAAGGAACATGTATTATTTTGGTAATAAGAAAAATTCGGTCAATGTTATATTTTAAAAACACAAGGCTTGGGCTTCCCTGGTGGTGCAGTGGTTGAGAATCTGCCCGCCAATGCGCGGGACACGGGTTCGAGCCCTGGTCTGGGAAGATCCCACATGCCGCGGAGCAACTAGGCCCGCCAGCCACAATTACTGAGCCTGCGCGTCCGGAGCCTGTGCTCCGCAACAAGAGAGGCCGCGGTGGTGAGAGGCCCGCGTACCGCGATGAAGACTGGCACCCGGTCTCTGCAACTGGAGAAGGCCCTCGCACAGAAACGAAGACCCCACACAGCCATAAATAAATAAATAAATAATTTTTTTAAAAAAAACAAAAAACACAAGGCTCACACTAGCAACGCGACTTTAAACTTAAAGGGATAAACAGTTCCCCTTTCTTCCCCTATTGTTTTGCTTCCTGAAAAGCAGTATCCAGGTTCTGCTCGTTTCTGAGAAGGAAGCTCACCTACCTGCAGTTGGCTTCTGGGGGGCGCAGCACCAATTGGGGCTGGAAGGACCACCAAGGACAGTCAGGTCGCACCATACCTGCGAGAGAGAGGAGTCTCTCTCGTCTCCCCAGTCCCCCTCCTCCTTGACTTCCTTTCCAAAGAGTCCTCCTCTGAGGCTTTGTACGGACGCCGTTCATCAGGCCCTCCCTGTCTCTCCCGCACGCACATGCGCGCACTTCAAGTGCACACGCGCGCATGCGTATGCGGTTCTCTGGGCATTTGGAAACTCAGTGTGGAACGGAGCAGAGAGAACAGGAAGGGCCTGGGTGTTCATCCTACCTCTATAATTTATTCCTGGGACCAAGCAAATCAGTGGACTTCGCCAGACCCACGTTCCTGCCTTTGGAAAGTGGAGATGGTGGAGCTGGTGTGGTGAAATTTAAAGACAGCAAAACACAGGACAGGGGCTTCCCTGGTGGCGCAGTGGTTAAGAATCCGCCTGCCAATATAGGGGACACGGGTTCGAGCCCTGGTCCGGGAAGATCCCATATGCCACGGAGCAGCTAAGCCCGTGTGCCACAACTACTGAGCCCGCGCTCTAGAGCCGGCGAGCCACAACTACTGAAGCCCACGCGCCTAGAGCCCGTGCTCCGCAACAAGAGAAGCCACCACAATGAGAAGCCTGCACACCGCCACGAAGAGTAGCCCCCTCTTGCCGCAACTAGAGAAGGCCCGCGCAACAGTGAGGATACAATGCACACAAAAATGAATAAATAACTTAAAAAACAACAAAAACAAAAACACAGGACAGATATCCAAGAGGTATTTTTAAAAGGCCCTTTCAGCAGAGGCTAAGAAAAGCACAAAGTATACATCTTATTTCCCCAACCATAAAATAAGGGAAAATTAGTTCTACTAACGAGAATACTTCAACATATGCTTGAAGCAAACATAAAGGTCAAAAGAGAGAAAGCATTTAGGTGAAATAATATTGATTAGATTTTTTGCATTTTCTTCATGTAGTTTTGCTGGTGACCGGAATACACTCAAATAAAGAAATGACAAAGAAGATTAAAAGGCCCAAATTCAGTAAGTAAAGTTGCAGTTCCTCACTGGTACAAGACTTGTGTCTCCCATGTGGAGGACTGTTACACTTGTTTCAGATAATTTGGAAAGTTTGGGGTTTTTCTGTTTTGGGGTTTTTTTTGTGTGTCTTATCTCAATATTTTGCACTCAGACTAATTAGTAATGATTCTTATTTGTCATCTACTTCATTCCAAAAAGCATTTGAAATAAGAGTTCTTATTTTAGGGTAGATACGTGGTTCTACTATATTAGAAAAATTCAAAATGCACATACAAAGACCAGGTGACACTATGTCTCTATGCCTAAGCTGGAGTAGGTATTTTTCTGCCATTCTGTCTCAATTCCCCATACCAGAAAATTCAGTCTGGCTAATGCAAAAGTCCAGCAGACCTGCCCACCTTCCAGCGTGCCCTGGAATCAATGGGTAATCTCACAGAAAAGTTTCACACCCAATCAGTGGAAAGAGGAATAATTAATTTCATTTTTGGGTGATAGTTAAGGTTAGATGACAGAAAAGCCAAAATAACAGTTGCTTAGATAAGACTGAAGTTTCTTTCTCTCTCCTGTAAACATAGTCTGGGCTTTTATGGGAGCTTCACAATCTTCAGGGACACAGACTCCTTCTATCTTGTCATTCTGCTTTTCTCAACGTGGCTCTCAACTCATTGTCCAGAATGGCTACCCTAGCTCCATCCATCATGTCCACATTCCAGTCAGTAGGAAGGGATGAAGAAAGGCACATACTTACTCCCTTTAAAGACAAGTCCAGGAAGTCAAATACACCACTTCTACTTAAATACCATTGACCAGAATTCAGGGAGAATAGGAAATGTCTTGATTTCAAGCATCTGCATGCCTAGCTAAAAGTAAGGAGTACTATTATTAGGAAAGAAGAGAGAATGGATATTGGGAAAGAACTAGCAGGACAGGACATAAATGGAAAATCTCACACTCAAATCTTGGTGAGCACACTGAGCTATCTGTATGTAAATTTGTAGACTTGATGGACGCTTGAATTAAGGTATATTTATGAAGGACCATAAGAAAAAGACTTTAGGTATATTCAGTGCTCTGTGCTGTCTACAAAAGAAACTTCTGAACAGGCATTAGATTTATGTGCCTTAAATCAGCAACATTAAAATTTTGAAATAAAAGAAGAGATTTGTTTCACGCAGCATTTTTTTTCTTCTGTTCCTTTAAGCCCTTTGTGCAGGACTTCATGTTGAAATGAGACCAAAAGGGCAGCCATCCACAGCCTCCTAGTCTGAAATACTAAAAAGGAATCAGTTGTTTATTTATTCCTGTCAGGAAGGAGAGCCAAGAGAATCAGGCCAGGGGCAGATGTGTGTTCAAAACAGTGATTGGGTTAATATGGAGACAAATGCACACCCAAGTATGAATTCCTTTGGGCTGTTTCCAGTATCTTCATTAACTCGTCTACAAAAATCATAAAAGGTTCCATGATTACCATGACAACAGTTTTCAGTGACTATGAAAGTCTGTGCTAAACGACCCAAGGGCAAACCTCTTTGAGAGATCTCAAATGGATTCAACTTCTGATATGCTAAATTCTAACCTTATTCTCAAAATCTCCCTAGTGATACAGCACTTTTGAATCAATGTATGCATGAGGCCTTTTCTCTAATTAGAAACTCTGTCATGGTCATTAAATAAGAGGGAAAAATATAAAATGAAAGTAATAGGATATTCCCAAACTATGGCGTTACCTGATTCTTTACCTCAGGAGTATTTCCAAATGGTAATCTATACCTTGAGGCCAAAGTAATTTTCATTTTTTCTGTTCAACCTTGTCAATCTGCCACTGGGGCAGGTGACTGATAGCAAGGGAGGCACATCGTTCATTCACTTGGCAAGTATTTATTGGGTGCTGGCCAAGTACCAGGTACGGTTAGACACCCAGATACAACAGCAATTGAGACTCAGACTGTGCCCTCACAGAGCTCAAAATCTAGAGAGGAAGAAAGACAAGTCACCAGGCAATTATGGTGTCTTATGTAAGTGCTAGGACTCGGGAGCTAAAGGTACTCCAAGAATATGGAGAAAAAAGCTATGTATCTGGGAGGGCTTCCTGGAGGAAGTGACACACCTACACTGATATCTGAAGGCCTAATAGGGATTGACCAGGCAAAGATGAGGGGAAAAGAGTGTTACAAGCAGAAAGAAAAAGCATGCCTAAGCCCTGAAGAAGAGAAAGAGCTAAAAAGTAGTTCCATATGACTGAGGTATAGAGTGGGAGGCGCATGTGTTGAGATAAGAGATGGAGGGGTAAGCAGGCACCAGATCGTGAAGAGCTTTGTTACTGTGTCTAGGAATCTGCAGTTCATCAATGAGGGCAATGGGGAATATCTGAGTGCTGATTATTTAGGTGCAGTTAGCAGAAATCCAAGGCCAATTTGCTTAAGCAGAAAAGATTTTGGCAGTACATGAGGTAGCTCACATGACATGAGGTGTCTCGCAGAACCCAAGGTGGGGAGGGCAGCTCGCACTCACTGGGACTGTACCCCAGGTGGAAAGATCTCAAGAATTGGTGCCTCTGCTTCTCTCTGCATGTCTGCCTCACTATCCACCCCCCAACCCCCTGGTTCATGCAGACCATGTCTCTCAGCCCTGATCCCAAGTTCCTGGGAGAGAAACTCTAACTGCATCAGCCTAGGCTGGGAGGGTGGTTTTCAGAGAAGAGTAGGATGGTTAGGGCTGTGTTAGGGAAGTAAAACAATCCTGACAACAAAACCCAACAAAAATCCCTTTGTCCCAGCATATGAAGAGAGAAGAGAGAGTACACAATATATTAGTGAGTAAGCATTACAGATAGACATTCATATACAGGTAGGATGAAAGTATCTACCAAGTCTGGACAGAATTTCACACAAACTTATACAGTGAAGTAGAAGACAGAACAATTACAACTTCTCTTAACTCCTGGAAAAATAAATACATGGACCTCCTGAGTGTCTTTTGTATACCTGGAGACCCCTAAACTCCTTCTGGAGGTGAGTATCAATATTTGTGGATCCAAGGATCAGAATTCTGGAGACCTTGCACTCTGCAGGTGATTCCGACGCCTGGTAAAATTTGAGAACCGCTGGACTAGACGTACCCAAGATCAGGGATGTTTACAGATGTGAATGTGAAATCATGGGTTCTCTTCAGTGCCCTCTGCCTCTTTCCTAGCCAGCCCTCAGTTTTCACCAGTGTTTACTCAGGACTAAAAGTCTTCACCACCCAGAGGACTGAAGGTAAAATAACAAGGAGGAGGTCGTTTGAGAGTTTTGCCCAGAGGACAGTTTACTGACACCTACTACACACATAGCACTACTTTCGGCTCTTGATGATCTAGTGACCAGACATGGTACCATGAGTTGGCAGAGCCAGATTTGAAACTCAGGTCTCTGTGAGGCTCAACACCAGATGCTTTTCAGTGCCTTGTGGCAAGCTAGCCATTTAGGAATTAAGTATCCATTGCCTAGAGGCAGATGAGGTGTTAAGATAATCAAGGGCTGACTGAATAGGAAGTAAAGTAGAAGAAATGTGGGAAAATAGAAAAAAGAGTAAATGCATGAGCTTAATCCTTTGGCTTGGCCTGAGACCTTATGCCACACTAGTGCATCTATTCTGTCTATGCATACGGTTACTGTTACTTTAGGTAATTGTCACTTTCTCTCCTCCCTACTTCCTCTGCTTTCTCATTTCTTTTTCTTCTCATCTCCTTTTCCTTCTTTCTATTTCTTTGGTCTACCCATGGCCCCCAGGAGCCCTTATGGACCTTGGTTAGCTCCACTGGAGGCCCTTTGGGCCAGAAAAGGTAGTACATGTTGAAAATAATTTCGCATGGGGCTTTTACAAAAGGGAAAGCAAAGATGAAAAAAAAAATAAAAATGGGACTAGTTCTTACGGATCTACTCCTCCCACCCATACATGACCATTCATTCCAAGCTAGTATTTTGTTCTCACGTACACAGTCGTATTGGGTACAATTTTATTCTGTCACTTGGCTTACCACAGCATCTTATTTCCTAAATCAAATCAAGTCTGACTCCAGACTGCCAATTGCCTAGGGCTGAGATATTAAAATTCCATCATTACAAGGGCTTGCTCCCTCCCAGCTCCAGGCATTGGAAGCCTTAGGCAATTTACAACATTCAGAGAGAGCCCCTGCATTGCTCAGTGTCAAAGCACATGTTATTCCTATAAGTTGAGTAGCTCCATTGTTTCATGAATGGTGGGATCTTGGCAAATGTGGGGAAGCCCTATGCCGAAGGTTCTACCCAGAGGGGCACCACATCAGGTACTGTTCCAAAGTGATGTTGATCCAAGGCAGCTGCTAGGGAACAGGGGCATTTCCCTTACTGGGACCTACCTGCCCACTCCCACCTTCCCTGTCTTGGAAGGTCATTTTCTCTCCATCACTCTTTGGGCTGACCAAGCCCAATCCCCTCAAACGAGGAGGCTTCCGAGCAACTAATTCCCAGAACCTTGAGGGAGAGTTGCCAGGCAACCCCTGCCCTCTCTTGCAACCCTTGAGCTCCAGAGATAGGAGAACACAAAAGTCTGACTACCTTCTTAGAATAGTAAGGGGAAAAATACAATAAGAATAAGCATAAGTTAATGTCTTAGTAAATTAACCTGCTGTATGGTGCAGGGTAAAGTTTACCATACTGTACAGAATGAGAGTTTTACCAAGTTTCTTTACAGAGGTGACTTTTTCAAGGCTCTCATTTTCCTGCTATGTTTGGGAGCCATAGATCCGATCTTACCCACAGGTACCTCACTAGTATATTTAGTCAGCTTAAACCTACTCAAGCAGTTTCTAACAAATGACCAAAACGTGGTTGCACTTTTCTTGACTGTTGAAGGCTACAAATAATGGTTGAAGGGTTTAGGTGTGTTCATAAAACACTTCTCCTAAGGCAGTCAAGATACCTTATAGATTTTAAGGATTAACTTCATTTATGTTAGATTCCACATTTGAAAAAGGCCTACTCTTCAACTCATGAAACTTTTAGCCCATACTGTAATAAACACATCATATGTTTCCCCATAAATTATGTCTACCAACAACTCTAGAACGATCCCTGTCTGGCAGAGTGTTTGTGCTAGGGAGAGAAAAGCTTTTAAGTTGTAAAATCTCCTCAATAGCTTTTCTACGTGTAAGGAAGCCCCAGAAGAGCTCCAGAAGCAATAGCCTTAGCCTAAAGTGGGGTCAGATGAGATAGTGTTACACAGGTGAGAGCTGTGATGATTAACTCCAACAATTTATTGCCTGTCCATCCTGCAAAGTCTCTGACTTCAGTGAGCACCCCATCCTGTATAAGGTAAAATAAAATTATGCAAAGGAAAGGCTTCCTGGACCCAACACCAATTGCCAACACACAAAAAACCAGTTTAGATGGCTCCTGTGTATGCTACACTTCCTCTGCTGTCTACTTACTGCACATTATTTTAAGAGCTTTTTTATACAGTCTGTCTTCTCAACTAGACCAAATAATTCGTGCTCATTAGGTATTTGTTGGACGAATTACAACAATAAAACAAAACACTGTAAAATAAAGCAAAATGTGGTAAATGCTACAAAAGAATAACAAGGGGTCTACAATAGGATTCATACTAGTTTCTTGAAGGAGCATTTAAGGTAGGATATGAAAAATAAATGGAATTGCAGAGGTAGGTGGAAGGGCTTTCGAGGTGCCCTAAGCCCAGATGTCATGGGGAAGATGGGGTCAGGAAACAGTGAGGGGCGTGACTATGTTTAAGCGTTGGGGAGTCGTGGGAGATGCAGCTGGAAGGTGGGTTAAGACTAGGCAATGCCAGTCTGAGAAGCTTTGTTTTTTGCCATTCTTTAGAGGGTGGGAACCACTGAAAGTGTTCTGAGCAGGAAATCGACATGCTGAAGACAACAGTCAGCAAGATAAACAACAGCAAGATATTCCCCACAGGCAGTGAAGCCATGTTCTGAAATATTTCCATTACATTGGAGTCTGTTGAAATAGTCTTAACTTGGGGTGAAATGTATAACCTTTAATTCACATAGTTCTCTCCAATAAGTTAACCTTAATACCATGTAAGGCATGGAAAGATTTTTGCAATCAACCTGGAAAGGGTGGATAATTCCCAGAGGTACTGCCTCAGCAGGAAGAGGTAATTGTTCTGGGACTTGGTTATTGAGTCCATTGGACACTGTTGAAGACATACAGCTCTGTGACTGTAGGATTTGGGTGTAGCAAGTGCACAGCTTCTTCACTGGGCTCACATGTCGTTAGCTATAGCAACTTGTAAGGAACCCCCAATGTTTGCTTGCTCCTTAGACACTTGGTACCAATACCAGTGTGTTCTCCACACAGATTGATGTGTGTGCCGTTTCTCACACCATGAAAAAGGAAGTGGATTAACTCTCTAGCCCTCTTTCTGGTGTGTGCATGAGAAGGGAGGTGGACTCTCTCTGTGTTGTAGATTTTCAGTTGAATAAGCTCTGCCATGGCAGTTCTCAGAAATAACAGGCAAAGAATGCAAGGAAAATTGCACTAGAAGAGTTGCCTTGCAGGTGTTTGGGATACATGCACAGATGTATACAGACACACACACAAATGCACACACACACAAACACACCCAGACAGACAACCTATTTACAAGACATATCCTATATTTACCCACTAGTGGTTGTCAGTGATCTTCAAGTTCAGAAAAGCCTCGTAGGATTAGAGTAGGGAAGCAACCATTTAACTCCTTTTCTTCAGTAATGGGAGAAGCAACCAGGTGGAGCTGGCAAAGCTCTGTGTCTGGAGCCAGAGGGTATGAGTTCAGGGCCTGGCTCTGCCACTTTCCTGGTACCTGAGCTTGAACAAATAAACTTATCTCTCTGCAAAATGAGGACAATATGCCTCTCAGGGTTTTGTAAGAGTCAAGTGAAAAAGTGTGTATTACATCCTTTCTAAATTAAAAGTAGGTTACTTTTAGGGACTTCCCTGGCGGTCCAGTGGTTAAGACTCCGAGCTTCTACTGCAGGGGGCGAAGGTTCGATCCCTGGTCAGGGAACCAGGGAACTATTCTAGCAGAGCTGATTGTTTCAGGCAACGTCACCTTCCTTTAGAGGATGACAGCAGTCTGTCAGGTGGATTACCTCACTGGTGCTGACCAGGAAATTCCAGATGGACTTGTTAAGATTACATTCCTGGGAAAGAATGAAACTGCAGTTAGGTTAGGCATTGTCTCGGTTTGGTGACGTGAGCTTTGCACGAGTGACTCTATGTTGGGCCTGTTGTCTCTCTTTTGACATTACTAACTGGGATTCTTTCTGAGATGATGAAGATGTGGAATTAGATAATGATGGTTGCACAAACTTGTGAATATACTATAAATCACTGATTGTACGCTTAAAAGGACCAATTTTATGGTATGTGAATGGTATCCCAACTTTTAAAAGTGGAATTTTCCAAAAAGAAAAAGAAAGGAAATTTCTTCTGAAAATAATATTGTGCAGTTCTGAAAAGAGTTCTAGCAAAAACAACTGTTGACACCTTGGTCACAGTGGGACTATTAATTCACCCAGTGCCCATGTGATGTGACCCCTGCTGACCCCCCAGCCCTCATCATGGACCTCCCCCAGCCCACACACTGTGCTCCAGGCACACTGGCCTCCTTTATGTTCTTCAAACCACCAAGCCCTTTCCCACATCAAGGTTTTTGCCCTGGTTCTTCTTTCTGCCTGGAAGGTCCTCCTAGACCTTTGCTGGCTGGTAACTTCTCATCATCCAAGTAACCATGGTAGGAGAGTAAATAGAGAGGAATACAGGGACCAGATCCTTTAGGGCCTTGTGGAACATACTAAAGGAGCTTGGACATTAGGGCAGCAGGAAACCAATGAAGGGTTTTAAGCAGGAGAATGATGAAATGTGATTACATTTTTTAAGTATCACATTGGCTGTTCAATGGAGAAAGGGCTGAGGCAAAGGGTGAGCAATATGGAAGGAAGAAGACAAGCTAGGAGGCTATTGTGTTAATAGTCCAGACAGGAAATGTCAGTGAACTGGACCAAGGCGAAAGCAGAGAGACATTGCAGATTTGGAAATAAAACTAGCAGGACTTGCTAATGGATGGGTTCCATTTATCCCTTCATTCATGCAGCAGACATTCTGTTGATCAGCAATGAACAAAACACACAAAAATTCCTGCCCCCATGGAGTGTATAGTCTAGTAGATGAAAGAAAATGTAACAAACTGGGACCTTGAAAAAGTAGTAGCATTTGAACAGCTGAAAGGAAAAAGGGTTCCAGGTGTAAGGAATGATACAAGCCAAGTTTGCAAGATAACATGCATTTGAAAAGTACCAGGGGCAGTATTGGCAAGCCCAGAAGTTCCATGGAGGGGACTGTGGAAAGGCCTTAAAGATTTTGGAATTTTTCCTCAAGGCAGCAGAAAGATATTGATAGCTTTTGACCAAAGATTCAACGTGGTCATCTAGCAATCACACTCCTGGGCATATAGCTGGACAAAACTATAATTCAAAAAGATAAATGCACCCCTGTGTTCATAGCAGCACTATTTACAATAGCCAAGACATGGAAACAATCTAAATGTCCATCAACAGATGAATGGTTAAAGAAGATGTGGTATGTGTATGTGTGTGTGTGTGTGTGTGTGTGTGTGTGTATATATATATAAATATAAAATGGAATACTACTCAGCCATTAAATAAAAAGAGTGAAATAATGCCATTTGCAGCAGCATGGGACCTAGAGATTATCATACTAAGTGAAGTAAGTCAGAAAGAGAAAGACAGATACCATATGATATCACTTATACGTGGAATCTAAACTATGACACAAATGAACTTATCAATGAAACAGAAACAGACTCACAGACATAGAGAACAGTTTCGTAGTTGCCAAGGAGGAGGGTGGGTGGGGGAGGGAAGGACTGGGAGTTTGGGATTAGCAGATGCAAACTATTATGTATAGAATGGATAAACAACAAGGTCCTACTGTATAGCACAAGGAACTATATTCAATATCCTGTGATAGACCATAATTGAAAAGAATATGAAAAAGAATATATATATGTATAACTGAAGCACTTTGCTGTACAGCAGAAATTAACACAACACTGTAAATCAACTATAATTTAATAAAATAAATTTTTAAAAAAGACTCAACATAGTCAAAGACTTTGTAAGAAAAATGGAAAAGAGGGACTTCCCTGGTGGTCCAGTGGTTAAGAATCTGCCTTCCAATGCAGGGGACATGGGTTCAATCCCTGGTTGGGGAACTAAGATCCCACATACCATGGGGCAACTAAGCCCACGCGCTGCAATGAAGAGCCCGCTGCAACTAAGACCCGACGCAGCCAAATAAATAAATAAATATTTTTTAAAAAAGAGAAAAAATAAAAATGGAAAAGAATGCTTTGCAAAAGAATTTGCTACCAAAGAAGGATTAACATGATCTGGTCACTGGTGTCAGGAGAAGGAAGCATTCATCTTCAGATTTTATTTGATGATCATTTTATTTCATTAAATTAACATTTTTGCATAGTTTTCTTAAAAATAGAATTTTACTCTAGTTGAATATCACAGTAGAACAAAATTAAGTTTCATATCAAAACTGTTTATGCATAAGTGCTTTTATGTTATAATAATTCTTCTCATTAACAGCCAAGAGGCAAGCTTACAATGGCCGCCTCTGATTGATGAAGAAATTTGTTTTCCCGAAGCAATGTGGCTTGCCTTGAAAGCCCCATTCACTGAAAAGATGAATGGAAAATAAGAAACAGATTATACAGTTTGATTTGGCCTCTACATCATTGGCTTATTGTGTAGGACATCACCCAATAATCACTCTGTTATTAGGTCAGGCAGAAGAACCAACTTAGAGCAGAAACATTTGCAGCTGTGCCTCTAAGATTCCAATGTTGCATGAGGATAGTGGCTCAAACAGTACCAGTTTTGCCCAGGAACACTCTGAGATCAGTACAGCAGACACATGACCTCAGTGAGCAGCATCTAAAGGTTATCCTTTCATTCTAACCATCGGGTTGCAAATAGTTCTCTTTTCCCTGTGTCTGGTGCCAAGGGCCTCTGGGAAGGAATCCTTGGCAGATTCTGAGATGCTCTAATGTGAGCTCTGTCGAGAAAATCACAACGGCCATGAGAAGGCAAGGTAACCTTGAGGAATCATATGAGGGGAAGCAGAGCAGATGGCTGAGGAATAGGTCTCTGTGCAGTTTCCACTCAAGCAGTTCTGGGCTCCCCCAGGATCTCTGTGACTTTAGCCCAGGGTTCTCTCATTTCCACCAACAAAACTCCACTCAGGAAGGAATGGAAGAGGCTCTCTTCTTGCTTTCTCCGAATGTTCCTGGGAGTAAACCTTCTTATGACTTCTAAGTTCTCCCCCAAGGTTAATAGTGGGGATGCACCATTCCCCGTCCCCTGAGTCTTATTTGCCACATCAGTGTCTTCCTGCTCCCTTCAAACCTGAGATGGACACTTCTTAAGCTGCCTTAGTTTTGACCTGTCCTCTGAAGGAAGTCTTATTTCTGCACTTTTGAGATGAAACCCAAAGAGAGATGAAAATGAACCTAGAGACCTTCAAGATGGCAGAGGAGTAAGACGTGGAGATCACCCTCCTCCCCACAAATACATCAGAAATACATCTACATGTGGAACAACTCCTACAGAACACCTACTGAACGCTGGCAGAAGACCTCAGACTTCCCAAAAGGCAAGAAACTCCCCATGTACCTGGGTAGGGCAAAAGAAAAAAGAAAAAACAGAGACAAAATAATAGGGATGGGACCTGCACCTCTGGGAGGGAGCTGTGAAGGAGAAAATGTTTCCACACACTAGGAAACCCCTTCACTGGCGGAGACGGGGGGTGGGCGGGGGGAAAGCTTTGGAGCCACAGAGGAGAGCACAGCAACAGGGGTGCAGAGGGCAAAGCGGAGAGATTCCCACACAGAGGATCGGTGCCGACCAGCACTCACCAGCCCGAGAGGCTTGTCTGCTCACCTGCCGGGGCAGGTGGGGGCTGGGAGCTGAGGCTCCGGCTTCAGAGGTCAGATCCCAGGGAGAGGACGGGGGTTGGCTGCGTGAACACAGCCTGAAGGGGGCTAGTGCGCCACAGCTAGCTGGGAGGGAGTCCGGGAAAAAGTCTGGAACTGCCTAAGAGGCAACAGACCACTGTTTCGGGGTGCGTGAGGAGAGGGGATCCAGAGCACCGCCTAAACGAGCTCCAGGGACCGGCGCAAGCCGCGGCTATCAGCACAGATCCCAGAGACGGGCATGAAACGCTAAGGCTGCTGCTACAGCCATCAAGAAGCCTGTGTGCAAGCACAGGTCACTATCCACACCGCCCCTCCTGGGATCCTGTGCAGCCCACCCCTGCCAGGGTCCTGTGATCCAGGGACAACTTCCCCGGGAGAACACACAGCGTGCCTCAGGCTGGTGCAACGTCATGCCGGCCTCTGCCGCCCCAGGCTGGCCCCGCATTCCGTACCCTCCCTCCCCCGCGGCCTGAGTGAGCCAGAGCCGCCTAATCAGCCGCTCCTTTAACCCCATCCTGTCTCAGAGAAGAACAGATGCCCTCAGGCGACCTACACACAGAGGTGGGGCCAATCCAAAGCTGAACCCCGGGAGCTGTGTGAACAAAGAAGAGAAAGGGAAATCTCTCCATGCAGCCTCAGGAGCAGCAGATTAAACCTCACAGTCAACCTGATGTATGCTGCATCTGTGGAATACCTGATAGAGAACGGATCATCCCAAAATTGAGGTGGTGGACTTTGGGGGCAACTGTAGACTTGGGGTTTGCTTTCTGCATCTAATTTGTTTCTGGTTTTATGTTTATCTTAGTTTAGTATTTAGAGTTTATTATCATTGGTAGATCTGTCTGTTGATTTGGTTGCTCTCTCCTTTTTCTTTTTTATATATACTTTTTTTTTCCTTTTTCTCTTTTTGTGCGTGTGTATGTGTATGCTTCTTTGTGTGATTTCGTCTGTATAGCTTTGCTTTTACCATTTGTCCTAGAGTTCTGTCTGTCCATTTTTTGTTTGTTTGTTTGTTTTTTATTACTTTTTAATTTTTAATAATTTTTTATTTTAGTAACTTTATTTTATCCTTTCTTTCTTTCTTTCCTTCCTCCATCCTTCCTTCCTCCCTTCCTTCCTTCCTTCCTTCCTTCCTTCTTTCTTTCTTTCTTTCTCCCTTTTCTTCTGAGCCATGTGGCTGACAGGGTCTTGGTGCTCTGCCTGGGTATCAGGCTGGTGCCTCTGAGGTGGGAGAGCTGAGTTCAGGACACTGGTCCACCAGAGACCTCCTGGCTTCACATAATATCAAACAGCGAAAGCTTTCCCAGAGATCTCCATCTCAATGCTAAGACCCGGCTCCACTCAACAACCAGCAAGCTACAGTGCTGGACACCCTATGCCAAACAACTAGCAAGACAGGAACACAACTCCACCCAGTAGCAGAGTGGCTGGCTAAAATCATAATAAGGTCACAGACACCCCAAAACACACCACCAGATGCAGCCCTGCCCACCAGAAAGACAAGATCCAGCCTCATGCACCAGAACATAGGCACCAGTCCTCTCCACCAGGAAGCCTACAACTCACTGAACCAACCTAACCCACTGGGGGCAGACACCAAAAACAACGGGAACTACGAACCTGCAGCCTGCGAAAAGGAGACCCCAAACACAGTAAGTTAAGCAAAATGAGAAGACACAGAAACACACAGCAGAGGAAGGAGCAAGGTAAAAACCCACCAGGCCAAACAAATGAAGAGGAAATAGGCAGTCTACCTGAAAAAGAATTCAGAGTAATGATAGTAAAGATGATCCAAAATCTTGGAAATAGAATGGAGAAAATACAAGAAACGTTTAACAAGGACCTAGAAGAACTAAAGAGCAAACAAACAATGATGAACAAGACAATAAATGAAATGAAAAATTCTCTAGAAGGAATCAATAGCAGAATAACTGAGGCAAAGAACGGATAAGTGACCTGGAAGATAAAATAGTGGAAATAACTACTGCAGAGCAGAATTTTAAAAAAAGAATGAAAAGAATGGAAGACAGTCTCAGAGACCTCTGGGACAACATTAAATGCACCAACATGCAAATTATAGGGGTCTCAGAAAAAGAAGAGAAAAAGAAAGGGACTGAGAAAATATTTGAAGAGATTAGAGTTGAAAACTTCCCTAATATGAGAAAGGAAATAGTCAATCAAGTTCAGGAAGCACAGAGAGTCCCATGCAGGATAAATCCAAGGAGAAACACGCCAAGACACATATTAATCAAGCTATCAAAAATTAAATACAAAGAAAAAATATTAAAAGCAGCAAGGGAAAAGCAACAAATAACATACAAGGGAATCCCCATACAGTTAACAGCTGATCTTTCTGCAAGCCAGAAGGGAGTGGCAGGACATACTTAAAGTGATGAAAGGGAAAAACCTACAACCAAGAATACGCTATACAGCAAGGATCTCATTCAGATCTGACAGAGAAATTAAAACCTTTACAGATAAGCAAAAGCTAAGAGAATTCAGCACCACCAAACCAGCTTTACAACAAATGCCGAAGGAACTTCTCTAGGCAGGAAACACAAGAGAAGGAAAAGACCTACAATAACAAACACAAAATAATTGAGAAAATGGTAATAGGAACATACATATCGATAACTACCTTAAATGTAAATGGATTAAATGATCCAACCAAAAGACACAGACTGGCTGAATGGATACAAAAACAAGACCCGTATATATGCTGTCTACAAGAGACCCACTTCAGACCTAGGGACACATACAGACTGAAAGTGAGGGGATGGAAAAAGATATTCCATGCAAATGGAAATCAGAAGGAAGCTGTAGTGGCAATTCTCATATCAGACAAAACAGACTTTAAAGACTATTACAAGATACAAAGAAGGACACTACATAATGATCAAGGGATGAATCCAAGAAGAAGATATAACAATTTTAAATCTTTATGCACCCAACATAGGAGCACCTCAATACAAAAGGCAAATGCTAACAGCCATACAAGGGGAAATCAACAGTAACACAATAATAGTAGGGGACTTTAACACCCCACTTTCACCAATGGACAGATCATCCAAAACAAAAATAAATAAGGAAACACAAGCTTTAAATGATACATTAAACAAGATAGACTTAATTGATATTTATAAGACATTCCATCCAAAACTACAGAATACACTTTCTTCTCAAGTGCTCATGGAACATTCTCCAGGATAGATCATATCTTGGGTCACAAATCAAGCCTTGGTAAATTTAAGAACATTGAAATCGTATCAAGTATCTTTTCCAAACACAATGCTATGAGACTAGATATCAACTACAGGAAAAAATCTGTAGAAAATACAAACAGATGGAGTCTAAACAATACATTACTAAATAACCAAGAGATCACTGAAGAAATCAAAGAGGAAATTTAAAAATACCTAGAAACAAATGACAATGAAAACACAATGACCCAAAACCTATGGGATGCAGCAAAAGCAGTTCTAAGAGGGAAGTTTATAGAAATACAATCCTACCTCAAGAAACAAGAAACACCTCAAATAAACAGCCTAACCTTACACCTAAAGCAATTAGAGAAAGAAGAACAAAAAAACCCCAAAGTTAGCAGAAGGAAAGCAGTCATAAAGATCAGATCAGAAAAAAATGAAAAAGAAATGAAGGAAACAATAGCAAAGATCAATAAAACTAAAAGCTGGTTCTTTGAGAAGATAAACAAAATTCATAAACCATTAGCCAGACTCATCAAGAAAAAAAGGGAGACAACTCAAATCAATAGAATTAGAAATGAAAAAGGAGAAGTAACAACTGTCACTGCAGAAATACAAAGGCTCATGAGAGATTTCTACAAGCATCTTTATGCCAATAAAAAGGACAACCTGGAAGAAATGGACAAATTCTTAGAAAAGCACAACCTTCTGAGACTGAACCAGGAAGAAATAGAAAATATAAACAGACCAATCACAAGCACTGAAATTGAGACTGTGATTAAAAATCTTTCAACAAACAAAAGTCCAGGACCAGATGGCTTCATAGGCGAATACTATCAAACATTTAGAGAGGAGCTAACACCTTTCCTTCTCAAACTCTTCCAAAATATAGCAAAAGGAGGAATACTCCCAAACTCATTCTACGAGGCCACGATCACCCTGATGACAAAACCAGACAAAGATGTCACACAAAAAAAGAAAACTACAGACCCATATCACTGATGAACATAGATGCAAAAATCCTCAACAAAAGATTATCAAACAGAATCCAATAGCACATTAAAGGGATCATACACCATGATCAAGTGGGGTTTATCTCAGGAATGCAAGGATTCTTCAATATACACAAATCAATCAATATGATAAACCATATTAACAAACAGAAGGAGAAAAACCATATGATCATCTCAATAGATGCAGAAAAAGCTTTTGACAAAATTCAACACCCATTTATGATAAAAACCCTCCAGAAAGTAGGCATAGAGGGAACCTACCTCAATATAATAAAGGCCATATATGACAAACCCACAGCCAACATCGTTCTCAATGGTGAAAAACTGAAACCATTTCCTCCAAGATCAGGAACAAGACAAGGTTGTCCACTCTCACCACTATTATTCAACATAGTTGTGGAAGTTTTAGCCACAGCAATCAGAGAAGAAAAAGAGATAAAAGGAATCCAAATCAGAAAAGAAGAAGTAAAGCTGTCACTGTTTGCAGATGACATGATACTATACATAGAAAATCCTAAAGATGCTACCAGAAAACTACTAGAGCTAATCAATGAATTTGGTTAAGTAGCAGGATACAAAATTAATGCACAGAAATCTCTTCCATTCCTATACACTAATGATGGAAAATCTGAAAGAGAAATTAAGGAAACACTCCCATTTACCACTGCAACAAAAAGAATAAAATACCTAGGAATAAACCTACCTAAGGAGACAAAAGACCTGTATGCAGAAAACTATAAGACACTGATGAAAGAAACTAAAGATGATACAAACAGATGGAGAGATAGACCATGTTCTTGGATTGGAAGAATCAACATTGTGAAAATGACTATACTACCCAAAGCAATCTACAGATTCAGTGTAATCTCTATCAAACTACCAATGGCATTTTTCACAGAACTAGAACAAAAAGTTTCACAATTTGTATGGAAACACAAAAGACCCCAAATAGCCAAAGCAATCTTGAGAAAGAAACACGGAGCTGGAGGAATCAGGCTCCTGGACTTCAGACTCTACTACAAAGCTACAGTAATCAAGACAGTATGGTACTGGCACAAAAACAGAAATATAGATCAATGGAACAGGATAGAAAGCCCAGAGATAAACCCACGCACATATAGTCAACTTACCTTTGATAAAGGAGGCAAGAATATACAATGGAGAAAAGACAGCCTCTTCAATAAGTGGTGCTGGGCAAACTGGACAGCTACATGTAAAAGAATGAAATTAGAACACTCCCTGACACCATACATAAAAATAAACTCAAAATGGATTAAAGACCTAAATGTAAGGCCAGACACTATCAAATTCTTAGAGGAAAACATAGGCAGAACACTCTACGACATAAATCACAGCAAGATCCTTTTTGACCCACCTCCTAGAGAAATGGAAATAAAAACAAAAATAGACAAATGGGACCTAATGAAACTTAAAAGCTTTTGCACAGCAAAGGAAACCATAAACAAGACGAAAAGACAACCCTCAGAATGGGAGAAAATATTTGCAAACGAAGCAACTGACAAAGGATTAATCTCCAAAATATACAAGGAGCTCATGCAGCTCAATATCAAAAAAACCAAACAACCCAATCCAAAAATGGGCAGAAGACCTAAATAGACATTTCTCCAAAGAAGATATACAGATTTCCAACAAACACATGAAAGGATGCTCAACATCACTAATCATTAGAGAAATGCAAATCAAAACTACAATGAGGTATCACCTCACACTGGTCAGAATGGCCATCATCAAAAAGTCTACAAACAATAAATGCTGGAGAGGGTGTGGAGAAAAGGAAACCCTCTTACACTGTTGGTGGGAATGTAAATTGATACAGCCACTATGGAGAACAGTATGCAGATTCCTTAAAAAACTGAAAACAGAACTAGCATACTACCCAGCAATCCCACTACTGGGCATATACCCTGAGAAAACCATAATTCAAAAAGTGTCATGTACCACAATGTTCATTGCAGCTCTATTTACAATAGCCAGGACATGGAAGCAACCTAAGGGTCCACCGACAGATGGATGGATAAAGAAGATGTGGCATATATATACAATGGAATATTACTCAGCCATAAAAAGAAATGAAATGGAGGTATTTGTAATGAGGTGGATGGAGTTAGAGTCTGTCATACAGAGTGAAGTAAGTCAGAAAGAGAAAAACAAATACTGTATGCTAAGACATATATATGGAATCTAAGGGGAAAAAAAATGGTCATGAAGAACCTAGTGGCAAGATGGGAATAAAGACACAGACCTACTAAAGAATGGACTTGAGGATATGGGGAGGGGGAGGGGCGAGATGTGACAGGGTGAGAGAGTGTCATGGACATATATACACTACCAAATGTAAAATAGATAGCTAGTGGGAAGCAGCCACATAGCACAGGGAGATCAGCTCGGTGCTTTGTGACCGCCTGGGGGGGTGGGATGGGGAGGGTGGGAGGGAGGGAGATGCAGGAGGGAGGAGATATGGGAACGTGTGTATATGTGTAGCTGATTCACTTTGTTATAAAGCAGAAACTAACACACCATTGTGAAGCAATTATACTTCAATAAAGATGTTTAAAAAAAAAAATGAATTCATTGGGGGACAGATGGATTGAGAGTTTGGGGTTAGCAGATGCAAACTATTATATATAGGATGGATAAACAACAAGGTCCTACTATACAGCACAGGGAACTAAATTCAATATCCTGTGATAAACCATAATGGAAAAGTATGAGAAAGAATGCATATATATTTAACTGAGTCACTTTGCTGTACAGCAGAAATTAACATTGTAAATCAACTGTACTTCAATAAAAAACTGACTCTGCACCCAAAAAAAAAAAAAAAAAAGAAAGAGAAAAACAAATACTGTATGCTAACACATATATATAGCATCTAAAAAAAAAATGGTTCTGAAGAAACTAAGGGCTGGATAGGAATAAAGACACAGACATAGAGAGTGGACTTGTGGACACGGGGAGGGGGAAGGGTAAGCTGGGACGAAGTAAGAGAGTGGCAAGGACATATATACACTACCAAATGTAAAATAGATAGCCAGTGGGAAGCAGCCGCATAGCACAGGGAGATCAGCTGAGTGCTCTGTGACCACCTAGAGGGGTGGGATAGGGAGGGTGGGAGGGAGATGCAAGAGGGAGGAGATACGGGGATACATGTATAGGTATAGCTGATTCATTTGTTATAAAGCAGAAACTAACACACCATTGTGGAGCAATTATACTCCAATAAAGATGTCAAAAAAAAAAAAGAGAGAGAGAAAGAAAATGAACCTATACGACAGAAGAGAAAGAGAGAGAAAAGGAAGACCTAAGCTGTAAGATGGAATAGTTCAAATGTATTCAGAGTAAATGCAAAGATAAATCATTTCGGCTTTAAGTGGATGGGTGGAAGATTCCTGGAAGGTTATAAGAAAACAGACTACTTCACAAATAACTGAGAAAATACTGTAAAAGAATAAATCGTGGTTTCCATATACTCAAAGAAAAGCAGCCAAAAAAGATGCAGACGCTGCTTCTTGCCAGCTGGATTTAGACATTACACTTTCCAATGATTTTGGCAATTACTCTGAAATTGTAATTAGCTCACTCTCTCCAGCTGAATTTTCTGTACAAATTGAACAAATATTTGACCTTTAGCCAACTTTGTCATTGTACCCTGTTCTTCCAAAGTGCATGAGCATATGTGCTTGATATCATTTTACAGCCCCCCACCCCGTGGGATGAGCTAATTCACCAAGTTTTCTAATCCAGCTGGGTGCAGATAAAGCAGCAGATCTTATTTAAGGGCTTGCCCAGGCCTTTGTAAAAACAAGACAAAGCAAAAAGAAAAACAAAAAACAAATTCCCCCTACAGGAAGGGGCGGGGTGGGGAGGGGTGGGAATTGATTAGCCGGAAGCAAAATATTCCCATGCGACACTTTTCCCCTTGTCTTTTTAAACCAACTATTTCATGGAAAATTCTACTGCATCTGCACCTTTCTTGCAATAGGTTGGATCATTGTATGACACTCATGCAATAAGCTTCTAGATAGAGCTAGTTTACAACTCCAGAAGAGTTGGGTTGGCCTACCAGGAGATCCAAACTCTCAGGGTGACAAAGTCACATCCAAATTGAATCCCAGGTCACAGAGCTCGTCCCTTCCTATTTCACGTAACTAAGAGCTGAGAAGGAATGCTTCCATTTTCTTTACATCTAAGGGAGGAGATGCATTCGGGAGTGGGGCAGTGATCTGTGGAAGGGAGGAGAGCTGAAAGCATTTAGTTACACCCAGTGATCCAACAATTAACTAATTTAAGGAGAGACTACACAGGCATCTTCAGTCCCAAAACTGGCATTTTAGAACAATAATCCAAGACTCAAAATAGTCAATGCAGCCTTGAGTATCAGGGTTTAAAAGAATGAAAGATAAAAAGAAAATAACTTTGGAGAGGAAGCAGCCTGTGGTGGGAAGAACGAAACCACAAAACCATTTTAAGCGCAGCGCTTCCCTCCCTAATGTGGACCACAAATTGTTTTAGCCTGTGATCACACTCAGCCCTCGGGCTCCCAGGAGAAAGACTTCCATGCTGGCCCAGCCCTGCGTGGCCAAGATTGTCTGGGAGGGGTGTTAGGAAAAGAGCAGGAGTTCTAACTTTAGTTCTCTCTCCAGTCTGAATGAAATGCAACTCTGCTCCATTCAGATACATAAGGGTTAAAAAAAAAAAAAGTGCATTTTGGATACAGCTGGAAGCTATTAACAACTCTGAGACCATCTCAGTAACCCAGTTAGAGGATGGGTGGCCTGGCAGAGATCCTGAATCCATGTTTGTAATCACAGGCTCTTACCACTGGGCGGGGCTTTCTTTCTACCTCCCACCCAGTGGAGACATCCCCTCTTCAACTCTTCAGTCCCTGCTTGCATACTTCCAGCCCCTTCCTTCAAGGGCAACTTCATTTACTAGAAAGTTCTTTTTGGCAAAAAATGCCTCCATAGAAAATCTCCCCCTTAGTTCTAGCTCAGTCCTCTGATGTCATAGCACACGACAGTCCTACGTGTGAAGACAGCTATATTTGCCTCCAAATGCTCGCCTTCTTATGGCCAAACACCCCATCTCCGCCAGGCAGCCCTCCCATCTGGTGGTTTCCAGATCCCTCCTGAGCCTGCTTACTCTTTGAATAGTGCTTATGTTTCAGAGTCCCTTCTAGAGGATCTATTCCTAGCTCCCAGACATCAATATAGGATCCTCTAGGAGACCTTTTCATTCAGGAGTTTTTGAGGGAAATTTTTTTCAGGGAAGATGCAGCCACACCCCCTTTTAGGTACTGCCACTAGAGCATCTACACTGTCTCATCCCTAAGCACGCTTCGGGCTCCAGCAGCCTTGCCTAGTGAATGCTGCTAGCCTGTCAATGGCGTCACCAAGCCGGAGAGGAGGGAGGACAGAATGAATGAGCTTCCCCTGGATGCCTAGCAGGGCAGTCCCCCAGCTTTCCACCGAGTGTGGAGGCGGATGAGGAAAGATCACTCCCATCTTGACCCTGGAGCTAGGACCCAGCCTCTAGGACCGAGACAAAAGATCACTTTCATTATCTATCTCCCCTGTCCAAACACCCTCCATCGAGTCCCACCTCCCGCGCAGAACACAAGCACTCAAGCCTCCTTCACCTGTCCCAGCCCTGCCCATCCCCAGGCTCCCCACAGGCTCCAGCCCGGGGCCTCTGCTGCAGCAGCCCACCTTGTCCCGGCTGGTCCCGACGCAAGGCCCATGCTCTCTCGCTTGCCCTTTCCGAATACCTTTCTTCCTCCTGCGAGGTTTTCTGAGAGTTTCCTCTTTTCCTGGGCTAGCTCCAGAGCAACTGAAAAACCAGTATTCTCTAATCGCGGACTCAGGCTGACGTTTCTGACCACTGGAGGCAGGTCTTTTCCCAGCGTTCTCTTCTTCAATTAATTAATTGTTCGAATAAGCACAGGAATGAGCCTCTTGTTCTTGCTCTCAGCAGGTTAAGTGCAGTGGATGGTGATTGCTCTTTTGGTCTGAGGAGTGTCCTAATTACCTCTTTGCTTTCATTATACGGAGGGGATCCAGGGTCAGCTCAGGCTCTGGCTTTCAGAGATTAAGTAAATGAATAGTTATGACCTAACAGTCACCCCATATATAAGCTGATACCACAAGGTGTAATCTTGACCTCATTTTGCATTCCCAGCTGTGCCTCAGATCAACTGTGATGTGAGAGCTGGAAAGATAATCAAACCCGAGTTCATTGTGAAATGTCCAGCAGGATGCCAAGACCCCAGGTACCACGTTTATGGCACTGACGTCTATGCATCCTACTCCAGCGTGTGTGGCGCTGCGGTTCACAGGTGGGTAGCACTGAGCTTCTTAAGCATGAGCAATCGGGGTGTGGGCAGGGAGCCCCCGGTGCAGGGTTGCCTGATTAGCAAGCAAGAACAAACAAACTTAATGGAGCACCCATTAAGTATTTATCTGGCAGCCCTATCCCACGGGGTGACCCAGAATCTGTGCATGGTCCTGGATCTCCTTTCAGATCTCTCTGGAAAGGAGGACTGACTTCTCTTTACACCTTAATGGGTGGGGGTGGGAGGGAAAATCCTACTCTTCTGTGTTCATAATGAGGAAACCAAAGTTCTTGATGATGTAAAGCATTTTTATTTTTACCTGTATGCGCTGAGCAAGGAGATAACAGGGACATGACTAAGGAAGGCCCAGAAGTTTAGAGAAGAAATGTCACAGCTCCAGTTGATGACCTGGAGACAAATAGGAACAGGAAAAGTGAGAAGGAGGGTGACAGGGGGTCCTGCCTGGTCAGCCGTTGATGGGGGATCCGGGAAGGAGGACAGGAGGCATGACATGCTTTGGACCACGTCACTGCCTAAATGAGGAAAGGCAATAGCGACCTTCACAGAAGCCTCACACCTCTTTTGCTTAGGCTTAGAGCCAAAACCCAGGGAAATGCATGTTTGCTTAATATCTTTGATAATGGGTATGTGTCAAGCACTCCACCTGTGTTATCTAATTCGGCCCTCACCATTGCCCTGTGCAGTATCTACCACCGTTGTTGTCGACCTCTTAAAGGTGAAGAGAGGTTGAATAGCCTTTCTAAAGCCACACCGTTAAAAAGTATCCGAGTGGGGATTGGAACTCAAGTCCAGCCCCCCCACTTCTATTCACCAGCCAGCACTACTTTGAGATATGGCTCAAAGTCAGTGGTTGGCTGCTGGATACTGATGAAGTTTCTCAATTATTCAGGCTTCCGGTATCTTCTTCCTTTTCTTTACTTGCATGCCAGTCACTTGATTGTTCAGTTGTATCTCCGCCAGAGAGAGGGGAGACATAAAACTCATTCCTTTTCAAGGTCTCTAGTCAGTAGCCTCTCTGAAATTTGGGGAAGAAGTAAAAAAAAAAAAAAAATCTATGCCTAAAATAAGATTTAAGACTTACTAATAGACTTCGTCAGCCATACTCTTTTCCCCATCAGCCAAAGAGATGAACAGCCACCTGATTTTTCAATGGGAGTGGGAATACAAAAGCTCTACTAAGGATATATAGAGGAATGTTAAAGAACAAAACACCAAATGCTGTGCCTTAACTCCAAACTGTGTAATAAAAATATTTTGTTTTCACTCTGAAATCAATTTTGTGCATCAAGTTGATATGCAGATCTACACGTGAACATGTGCATGCCTCCACACAATCACTTGTACGCATATGCATGCCTCCCACATGTGCTAGAACACACATGTGCGTGCTCACACACACCCTGACACACACATGTGCATGCCAATACAGCTCCGCCAACACCATTAGCACGCTCCTGTCTGTGTCTGTGTAGACACTGACATATGTTACAGAGGCCGAGCCCGTCTTAAGGCTGCCTGTATTTTTCCAACTGTGGTCTGAGATGGTTGGCACTTGCTTCGTCTGGCATTTGCTGGCTCTCTCTTAACTTTCCTTGGTCCTGTGAGGTACAGAGCCACACAAGTTAATGTGAGCTCACCAAGATGTCATCATAATGACAGTAACCCCTTACACTGAGATCCTCTCCTTCTAGCATCATCTCAGCCCTATGAGGCTGCTGCTAGCATCCCCAGTTGTTAGAAGAGGAAGGGAGGCATAGGGAAGTTAATTAAGTTGCTAGTTAGTTGCACATCCAGGACTAGAACTTGTGTCCCCTGACTTCCAGCCCTGAGCCCAGGTGATACATTTACATAAGAACTGAGAGGACGTGAGGACGTGATGGGGCGGTCAGAGTTGGGAAAGGGTTTTATGACGAACGGACACACCTCTAGAGAGAAATTAAGAAGGGCATTGACAAGGACCAGGACTCAGCAATCCCAGCATTTGGGTTGGAGCATAGGAACTATCTGGCAAGAATATAGATCAGGGGGGAGGGACAGAGGAGAAGAGTCTGACTGTTTCAAGAAACAAGATTCGCTGCTGGAGCAATGGAATGCCTTGTAGCTTCCTGGACCAGTGACTGATACTGTAGGAAACTGTTTGGAAAGAAGGAGTCACTATCCATAAGGAGGAGGTATAGAGGTCTTAAGGGAAAACAGATAGGAATTTTGGATAATACCAGTTCCGTTTTTCACAAACAGAAGGAGTCTGTTTTTAGAAGGCAGGATTTAAGACAGAAAATAGAGTGGAAAATGTGTGAAGGACCTCCCATCACTGTCCTGCCAGAGTCCCCCTGCAGTCAGAACTGGGAAACTGGAGAGAGCACACTTTGGTTTCGAAATTCAGATTTAGCTTAAAGGATTTAAATTTCATACAAAGTATGACAATCAGATGCCTTATTATGAGTGATCCCCTTGATTCTTTCAAACCAAAGGGATAATGAACATATTTGAGGCATCATATTTTGGCTCAATCTTATCCTGAACTAATTTCTGTGTTTAAAGTGGGACCAAGGCCTGGAGAGAGGGGAGAGTTCTCTGAGATGGGACAACGAAGAGGCCATCTCCATGCAGAGCATGGATTTCTGACCAGATGCCCACCTTGAGAATGGCAGCCATTCAAAACCTGCCTCGTTGTGGGCAGTCCCTTTTCTCTGAGCCACGAAGCTGACCCTCAGATTATCCCAGTGCCCTGGTACCAGGGTCAGGGAGGAGGTGAACCTCAAAGCCATGTTCAGCATCATGCAGTGTGTCTGAGGAATGCGAAGGAGTGGAACTGGTTTTGTTCTTTGAGAGAATATATAGGAAGTGCCTCCACCTCAATGAGGGTACACATGAGGTCGCATTTATATAAATTCTCCAAACTACCATGGCTCTGAGCCCCCATCTGCTTCATAAGTACAACCACAGCCTTTCAGGCTCTCTCCCTCCTCTGGTATCTCCTGTGGTGAACAAGCATCCGGTGCATTCCTCCCCTGGGATTTCTGTCGCCTCCTGGAGTTGATAGACCACTGACTGCCCCAGGATCTGCCCTCCTCTAGGACAATGTGTGGGAACGTGCACGGCCTCCAGTGAAGTCCATTCACAAGGCATCACTCTCTTCTGCAACAGGAAAATCTCATGAGAAGACAAGAGTTCTGTTTCCATGCCTTTCCCAAAGTCTGGGTTTTGGGTCTTATATCACTGTCACAAGGGATCTCAGCCTCCCCGTCCAGCCTGAGAACCCCCTGGGCCCACCCCATTCCCTTTAAACAGCCTGAGCAAAGGGAAGCTCAGCCCCTCTTTCCACTCTGAGTGGCAGCTACAGCGCTTCTGACTTTTAAACAAGAATGAGTGCACGAACATTTCCTCAATACAATGGAGTATAAATCCAGGGGCAGAATAATTTCTCCAGGGGGGAAGTAAAAAGATAAGAGCTATTTCTGTTTCCCCCACTTATCAGTTAGGGACCATGGGATAATCGGGGTAATTTTTTAAAAAATAATCTGTATTTTCAGCCTATGACAGTGGTGTGGTGGTAAAGGTTCACCAACCAGCCCTCCTAAGTGGAGGGCTGGGGAGTGCTGATTTACCAACATCTGTGGCATAAATACTCCCACTGTGGCTGATTTCAAACTACCATTGTGAAATGAACCGGCACAATCCTGAAGCCTAACTGGCTTTCCCAAGCCAGCATGAGTGGTGTCCGCACACCGACAGGCCTTCTAATGCAGAAGCAAAACCACTGTCTTCCCATAAGAAAATTTCTAATCTAGTTGGGAGACAAAGTTAACTCAAGGAATTTTTAGGAAGTAGCACAAGACCACATAAAATCAGAGTCTCAATGGAAAGACAAGATTCGAAGGCACTGTTAGGAAGGGGCATAGCAAAGTCATGGAGAAGGAGGTGTTGGAGAGAAGGCACAGGTTCTCCAGAGCAAAGAACAGCATGAACAGAGCCACAGGAGCGGGAATCAAGTGGGCCGTCAGGAGAGAAGAGGCCGGCCACGCTGCAGCTGGGAGAAGTGAGGGGTCCTGACTGAGAGCTGCCTGGAGAAGGGCAGGCAGGGTTGCAAAGACATGATGGAGGGATGAGGACTTGGTGTTGGGAGATGCCCATGGCTTTTGAACCCTGAGAGGCAACTGTGACCAAGTGGGGCAAACCCAGTGTTCCAGGTCATTTAGACCTGGGTTCAAATCCCTACCTTGCAATTTAGAAGTTACGAAATCTGGAGTGAGTCCCTCGACCTGTCTAAGCCTGTCTCTGTGAAGTGGGAATAACAGCATTCCCTCTGCTCCACAGCCAGTAGGTTTGCTAGGAGAACTCAGTGAGATCCATTAGTGGGGATGATTCTAAAGCAATTAAGGGCTTTACATGTCAAGTATTATTATCACTTTCTTTCCAAGTTGTTGGGAAGTTGAGTGTTGAAAGTTGTTGACTCACCATGAAGGTGGGAGGGCAGGAAATGGCAACGCTCATTCCTGTAGGGAAGGAAGGGTGTTGATGGGAACAAATCTAAGAACTTTTTTAGCTCCCCTGTGCTGTAGATTACAGATACCCAAGGGAGCCGTGTTAGGCTCTGGGGCAAGGAAATGACATACTGGAGCCCCTGCTTCAATGGAGGCAAAGAGTTAGATATGTCAGTTACTGTCACATCAAGATCTAAAACCTTCAAAATCCTAGAAATTAAAGAAACAATTTCCAGCCTTTGGGGACTCTTTTAAATGAGTTTAATTAAGCTACACACCTTCGTTCCCTAGCCCAAAATAAAAGGAAAAATTTGCTTTTAAAAATGTACGAGCTTGGGGCTTCCCTGGTGGCGCAGTGGTTGAGAATCTGCCTGCCAATGCAGGGGACACGGGTTCGAGCCCTGGTCCGGGAAGATCCCACATGCTGCGGAGCAACTAGGCCCGTGAGCCACAACTACTGAGCCTGCGCGTCTGGAGCCTGTGCTCCGCGACAAGAGAGGCCGCGATAGTGAGAGGCCTGTGCACCACGATGAAGAGGGGCCCCCGCTCGCCGCAACTGGAGAACGCCCTCGCACAGAAACGAAGACCCAGCACAGCCATAAATAAAAATAAATAAATAAATAAAATTTAAAAAAAAAGGATCATCCACCATGATCAAGTGGGATTTATCCCAGGGATGCAAGAATTCTTCAATATCTGTAAATCAATCAGTGTGATACACCATATTAACATACTGAAGAATAAAACCATATGATCATCTCAATAGATGCATAAAAAGCTTTTGACAAAATTCAGCACCCATTTATGATAAAAATTCTCCAGAAAGTGGGCAGAGAGGGAACTTACCTCAACATAATAAAGGCCATATATGACAAACCCACAGCTAATATCATTCTCAATGGTGAAAAGCTGAAGGCATTCCCTCTAAGATCAGGAACAAGACAAGGATGTTCACTCTCACCAGTTTTATTCAACATAGTTCTGGGAGTCCTAGCCACGGCAATCAGAGAAGAAAAAGAAATGAAAGGAATCCAAGTTGGAAAGGAAGAAGTAAAACTGTCACTCTTTGCAGATAACATGATACTATACATAGAAAATCCTAAAGATGCTACCAGAAAACTACTAGAGCTCATCAATGAATTTGGTAAAATTGCAGGATACAAAATTAATACACAGAAATCTCTTGCTTTCCTATACACTAATCAGGAAAGATCAGAAAGAGAAATTAAGGAAACAATCCCATTTACCATGGCATCAAAAAGAATACGTGGGAATAAACCTACCTAAGGAGGCAAAAGGCCTGTACTCTGAAAACTATAAGACACTGATGAAAGAAATCAAAAATTACACGAATAGATGGGAAGATATACCATGTTCTTGGATTGGAAGAATCAATATTGTCAAAATGACTAGACCACCAAGACAATCTACAGATTCAGTGCAATCCCTATCAAATTACCAATGGCATTTTTTACAGAACTAGAACAAAAATTTTTTAAATTTGTATGGAAACACAAAAGACCCCAAATAGCCAAAGCAATCTTGAGAAAGAGAATGTTCATTGCAGCACTATTTACAATAGCCAAGACATGGAAGCAACCTAAATGTCCATCAACAGAGGGGTGGATAAAGAAGATGTGGTACACATATACAATGGAATATTACTCAGCCATAAAAAAAAAATGAAATAATGCCATTTGCAGCAACATGGATGGACCTAGAGATTATCATACTAAGTGAACTAAGTCAGACAAAGACAAATATCATATGATATCACCCATATGTGGAATCTAATTTTTTAAAAATGATATAAATGAACTTATTTATAAAACAGAAACAGACTCACAGATTTTGAAAGCAAACTTATGGTTACCAAAGGGGAGAGGGATAAATTAAGAGCTTGGGATTAACATATACACACTACTATATATAAATTAGATAACCAACAAGGACCCACTGTATAGCACAGGGAACTCTACTCAATATTCTGTAATAACCTATATAGGGAAAGAATCTGAAAAAGAATGAATATATGTATATGTGTAACTGAATCACTATGCTGCACACCTGAAACTAACACAACACTGTAAATAAACTATACTCCAATAAATTTTTTTAAATGTATAACATGTAGAACAAGAAAAAAAATAAAGATGGTGGCTGGTTTCAAAGTCTGTTATATGTCAAACAATATTTTTCTGTTCTTTCTTCAAAAAAAATTTTTTTTTTCTCTTCACAGTGGTGTGCTCGATAACTCAGGAGGGAAAATACTTGTTCGGAAAGTTGCTGGACAGTCTGGCTATAAAGGGAGTTACTCCAATGGTGTCCAGTCGTTATCCCTTCCACGATGGAGAGAATCCTTTGTCGTCTCAGGTATGCCCACACCCTGGAGAAACGCTGCCCTACAACTGGCACTTCGGTTAAGTGACCTCACGGGATGAAATGTGCTCTTTTCAGTGTGCCATTAGTTTTAGTTTATGGCCCACCTCATTTCATAAAAATCTGAAGCATTAGTTCTTCTGACAGTTAAGATCATGAAACAATGAATTATAATTACAGTGATAAATCACTACAAAATCTGGAAATATTAAAAGGCTCCAATTACTCATTTTAAACACACAGCAGCTATCAGTAAGTCCAATCAAACTTTTAATTAAGTGAATTACATTTAATAACTGGATTTTTGAACTACTCCTTTAGTTATGTCAAATGTGCCTCATATCTGGAAGCTTATTCCTTGAGAATTCTGGTAAATGGATAGATAGGGACAGGTTTTTAGAACACTGAGCTACAATTTTATTTGAGATTTCTTTTTTTTAATTAATTGTTTCACTGTTTAGTCCATTCTCACTATCTGGCTCCACAGGCTTTTATAGACAATCATTTTCACTCTTTTTTTTTTTTTTTTCCCCTCTTCCAAAGAGGTAATATCAATGAACTCATGGCTGTGTTATTTCACAGTAAAAAGATAACCAAGGTCTTTGTACTATCATCATGACCTGCCTGCTCCCCTCTTTTTATTTTTGTGAATTTCCCCAACCTAACTTTTTATTTTGAAAACTTATAAATTTACAGAAAAATTAAAAGAATAGTACAATGAATACCATATTCTCTTCACCCAGATTCACCAATTGTTAATATTTTGCTATACTTGCTTTATCTATCTATTTATATTTCGTTTGAACTGTGTGAAAATAAGCTGTGGGCATGATGACACTTTATCCCTTAATACTTCAGCACATGTATGGTAAGAGCTAAAACATTTTCCTAAATAACCACAGTACCACATCTAAAACATTAACATTGATACAATAATATCAATAAATATTAATAAATAAGAAATAATAAGAAAAAGTTCTTATTCAGTTGTATCCAACTATCCCCCAAATATTCTTCACAGTAATTTCTTCTTCTTTTTTGGGGGGGGGGGATCTACAATCCAATCAAAAATCATCCATTGTATTTAGTTGTCATATCTATTTAGTCTCCTTTAATCTAGAACTGTCTACCACCACACTTCCTTTTTTGGTCATAAGTAGTGATGACATTTTTGAAGTCCCAGCCAGTCATCTAGTACTATGTCCCACAGTCTGGACCACAAACAGGTCCAGCTATTTCCTCATGGTTGGATTCAGGTTAAATATTTTGTCAAGGATAATACATAGGTGGTATCATAGCATATCCATTGTGTAGTATCACAAATGGCCATATCAGGAGACACATAATATCATTTTGTCCATTTGTCACTGATGCTAAATTTGATTACTTGGATACTTTACCGTATCTCTTCATGGTAAAGATACTCTGTAATTAATAGCAACCTGTAGGGTGATACTTCAAAACAGCATGAATATCTTGTTCCCTCCAAAATTTCACCCAATGATTTTAACATCTATCGATGATCCTTGCTGTAGCAAGAATTACATCAGAAATTGCAAAATTATATTTGTTCTAATTCTGTCATTTCTTCCACATTTATTAGCTAGTGTTATTACACAAGGAAGACGGCTTTCCCGCCTCTCTCCACAACAATTTTTTCAAGTACCACTATGGACTCACAGATTGTTTTTTTAAAGTACAATGTGTTATAGTCTATTATCATCATTATTCTTCCTGTTGCTCAAAATTTCCAGGTTTGGCCAGTGGGAGCCCTTCCAGCTTTTGACATGCCTCATTAGCGTTTGAGCACAACACAACATTCTATCCTCACCTTATACTTACCCTACACTGGACCTTGAATCTCCCATCTTCTCCAAAGAGGCACTGCAGGATTTTAAACTACATTCTAGCAAACTTTTCTGGCATCCCCACAAAATCAGGAGCCATGTGACTCTCCTGAGAAAGAACTACCTACGGAAGACCAGACTAAAGCAAGGAAAAGAGAAATGTCTCATAATATACCAGGCCTTCCAATCTGGGTGGGTTTTTTGCACCTTTAGACACCCCATGTCCCAACCTCTACTATCCATTGATCAGAGTTTTAATAGGACTGCTATCAGACCTTTTAAGATTCTTCTCTATTTAAGCAATCCCTGTTTCCTCTTACCTGTGGAATTCTGCACACATAGGGTTCAAATTACACTGGTTTCTATGTCAAATAATGGGAGGTTATCAACCACAGTACCGCAAGATTTGCCCTGTAACAAAACATTCAGAACTGGGGCCATATAAAAATGCTAAGGTCTAGAATACAAATTTGCCAATCATAGACATATAATCTCCACCTTGGTGTTTACCAAGTAGCTCCTGGCGAAATAAGAGGGTTTCAATCTTTGTTGCCTAGCCTGCAGTCCAAGAATCCCAGCAGAGGTTTACAAGGAAAATTAATTCCATGAGAGTAGAGATGTTTTGGATTTTTTAAATGAAAGTCAATCTGCTGTGATTATTCCCTATAAATCTCAACTTCCATGTCCTCTCATTCAACCTAGTGACATTTAACCAGAAACACTTTCTGCCAATGATAATAAACACATGTGCTTCTGCAATGGCTAGGGGTCTCCAGTGAATGAGTTAGGAGAGTGCAATGCCGGCTACAGGTCTCAGCTGGCGGTGGCCAGGGCAGGGTCTCCATTGTCCGGAGGCTTCTGGCCAACAAGTTTTGCTGGATCGTGTCAGAGTCCTTCTCTGAAGCCTCTGATGCCTCCATGACTTTTCTCTAGGCTTTTTATTTCCACTTTTCACATGTTTTCACTATGCGTCTTTAATTAATTCACTTTGGCGGGCTGGGAGGGGGCAGGAGAGGGGACGTGTGTTTTTGTTCAGCACAATCTTTCCACAGTTCAGGGATGGGAAAGGTCCAGCGAGGACCTCCTAATGCTGCCCGTTTGTCCTCTCATCCACATTGCAGAAAACTGAGCTCAGGCTCCTTTTCCTTCTGAATAGAAATAGAGAGAACCATAGGATTTTAGATGCGAGAAGAATAGGAAACTGAGGGAGCCGGTGTCTCTGCGGCGCTCGCTGTGGATAAAGTGAGGCCCACAGCCAAGGCACCCTCCTTGGGTCTGAAATAACCTCACTCACTGTTCACCTGGAGCAGGGCCGGCCCAGGGCAAGGATGTGCAGGTACCCAGCCCTGCTCCCAGGTGGCTTTTGTGAGATGAGGTAACTCCCATGAGCCCCAACATTTGCCTCTTCCCCACCTTGAGTGACATGTATAGGTAATACCAGAATAACTTCTTTGCATCTCTGTGGTGATACACAGTTCCAAAACTTCTTCACTGTTTTTTTACCTTTAGATCCCTACAACTTTGTGTGGTTAGTTGGTCCACAGCATTATCCATATTTTCTGAATTAAAAAACAAAAAATACCAAAAGAACCCAGAGTCTCAGAGATTGAGGCAGTTAATGAAGGGTAAAACAGAAAGGGAAACCTAGATTTTCTTGCTCCCAATCCCAAGCCCCTCCTGAGACCCTGTTATTCTGTCTGCCTCATGACTCTTGCCATCCCTTGTACCAGGAGGACCTTTGGTGAAATCAGGCACTAGAGTATGTTCCACCTCCCACCTCCCATTTGACTCTCCTCACCTCTCCTCCCCTAGCCCATCCTATAAAAATATTCCCTCAGGTTGAGAGTTTAAAATGCTTTCATTATCAGGTGTAAATATCGCAAAACAGGTGAGACCCCTCCCAAGGGCATTTAAATTTTAACAGAGACCTAAGCACTAAGATAATTCCTCTGTTATTCTTATTGAGCATCTACTACATCCCAGACACTGCTCCAGGCCCTGGGGATTTACCAGCCACCAAGTGAGACAAATCGCCTGCCTCAGGGGGGCTTCTACATTCTAGTGACACTTTCCATTTCGTGTGGAATGAAGCTCCTTGCTGGAATTTCAAGCCGCACTCCCTGGCAGAGGAGGACTGCGAACTGCAGCCTTCTCAGGCATGTTCAGTCACACCAGGCTTGCGGCTTGCCTCCCCAGCCCTGATCGTTTTTCTTCTTTATGCCTCCGTGGTTTCCCTGATACACATTAGCATTTCTTCTCCTCGCCTGGTATCTAAACTTTCACTCCCTGGGTGGACAACAAATGGTCATTTTCAAGGCCGATCTCTATCTACTTTCAAGTTTCTCTAGTGTCGTGGAATTCAGATGGGTCCCACGGGGTCTGTGGAAGTGAGAGGTTTGCTGTTCACATATAGCCAGCCGATGGCCAGAGCTCTCAGCATCCGAGAAAAGAACGTGGGGAGGGTTTTTCCATTCATCTACTGACCTGATTCAACATTCAGAAAGTCCCGTGTATGAAAACTTCACTTCCAGTTCACATCTTCATGGGCAAAATAAGGGTTGCTCATGTTAATTCTGATGGAGGTTTTATTGCCTCCTTTCTAACATTAATAAAACATAGGTGATACAGGAAAACAGAATGCCACTTGACTTTCTCATTGTAATCAACAATTCAGCAAGGGAGAGGGGTGTGGAGGCTGACTGATTTCATTGAACTCAAGAGAAACAAATCAGCAGGAGGGAGTCAACTTAACAGAATGCAACCATCTAAAACCTCTAGCTCTAGAAATAAATCGTTGTGGTTTTTTTCCTTTTTTTTTTTTTTTTTTTGCAGAAGGTAAACCCCAAAAGGGTGTAACCTACCCATCATTTCTTACATATTCATCATCTAAAAGCCCAGCTGCCAAAGCAGGCAAGTGTCCACGTGTGATTTCATTTAAATCTTCTGATTTTGTAAACAGACAATATTGTGTTTTAGGGGATAGGATAAAAATGAGCAACTTAACCGGTCAAGCTCCACTGACTCCGGTAATATTTTAACAGATGCCAGGAACATGGGCACAGAAATCAATGTGCTGAAGAGTGAGGCTTTATTTTTTGCTTTGCAATTCTGAGATTATCTCTGAGTTTGTGTCATTTTCATTCAGAATGACTGTTGCCCTGAATTCGACTGTATAGTTACTTTAGAAGATGACATGACATTCTGTGTGGAAATGTTCCCTGGCAGCTGAAAGGGAAAAGACTGTCTCTACTTACGTATGAAATGGAGGGAAGCAAAGAGGACAATGTGGATTATGTGATACCAGCAAGCAGCTCACCTCAACAACCCAGGCCAAAAATACAGTCTGTGAGGTTGTGCCGACCCAGCTTCCTGTGAACCACCAAGGGGGTACAGTAAAACTCAGGCCAGGAATATACCTTTTTCTAGGTTTCTGTGTGAAAGCAAGAACTATACTATGCATTATTGTCTTTTCTGGGGGAAGGTATGCTTTGATTTCTCACACAAAGAGAAGCTGTGAGTTGTTTTATGGTGGAATTTAACACTACTTCCAGAAAGTTGAAGACCTAGCTGATTTTGTTCATGTACTTAAGGTGAATATGGTTTAAGAATAGGCAATAAAAGTTAGCGTTTACTGAGCTTTCACTGTGTGCCAGGCACTGTTCCAAGAGTTTTATCTGATTATTGTATTTATTCACCCCAACAATACCATGGGTATGTACTGTTCTTAGCCCTAATTTACAGTTTGAGGAAAATGCAGCACCAGAGAAGTTTAGTAACTTGCCCTTTGCCACACAGCAAGTAAGTAGCAGAGCTTAGAATCAGATCCGGACAATCCAGCTTCAGAAACCCCTCTTTACACCATTATCCTATGTTTTCTTATGCTAATTTCAGTGTATATAATGAATCCTGATTTGAGGTACCTTAGCATTCAAATAGGGAATGTTTTTCATTTTTCCACCCCAGTTCCTCTCCAACTATATCTTTAATGACTTCTTAATTATTCCAGTAATCTAGACCTGTTTTTGTTTGTTTGTTTTATTGCAAGGAACCACCTGTTCCGTAACCCCGCCCACAAGCTGGCAGCGGGTGGTGGTGCCCTGTGGACCATTTCTGAGATGTCACCTGTCCTCTTCTGGTGTGGGCTGGGGAAGAGGACTAGGGGACAGAGGTCTCCTTAAGTGGCTGGCCAGTTGGTGGATGGAGAGTGTCCCTGGCCTCCCTGTTGTCTTGTCCAAGCTCTCAGTGATTTCTCAGCAGGTTTTGTGTGTGGGTGTCTGGAGCTGGGGGCAGTGCTCCGCTGTATCCTGGCCCCGTCTCTTTCTCTGAGTTAGGGGCCCCATCCATTGGCAGCAGCTCCTTCACACGGAGCCACAGGAGTGCCTGGGGTTCTCCTCTTCCCTTTTGGGGCCTGAGGAGAACTAGGATGGGATGAGGTTGGTCGCCTTTCTTGTCCCATCTCACCTCACCTTTGGCCTCCTGAGCCCCTCCAGCAGCACCCCTCCCCCACTTCAGGAACAGACCCCATGTTCAAGGAAGCCCTCCAGCTTCAGGGACCACATGCCAAGCACTGTTTTTCCCGTGAGAGGGGGAATACTTCTCGACTCCCAGAATACACCCCCAGACTTCCTCTTTGAGCTCCGCTCCTGCAGTGCGCCAGGTGGGCCTGTCGGTGCTGCAGCTCAGAAAGGCCAGCGGGAAACGAGGGCCTGTCCCCGCCCCCCCCCCCCCCACCCTGCAGGCCCCGTGGTCTTGATGAGAGGTTCTCTTGAAGCCCCTTCGTCTGGCTTGGGGAGGACAAAGCGTGAAGGAAGGAAGGGAATATCCTCTTACCCTGAACACTGCTCTCCCCCCGAGGTGGCCTCGGACCCTTCCCCCTCTTCTGGTCCTGTCCCTCTGCTGACGAGCCTGGGTCAGGTGGGGTTGGTGATGGTGCAGGTTCTGCTGGGACAGCCCCACCCATAGGAAGTTCAGTGGCACCTCTCCTCATGCAGAAAGGGGGACTGGGGCCCTCTGACTTTAGTCGTAGCCAGAATCTGGACAACGGGAAGAGTCCTGCACAGCCTCCTGTGACTGAAGCCATCAATCAGCAAGTGCTTTCTCTGTGTCAGACACCTGTCCTACACAGTGACCCTGAGGCAGGGTGCCGGGTCACCCCCGTTTCAGATAAGGTTCAGCCCCTGCCCAAGGACCCCACTCCGACCGGCCCCTACAGCACTCAAACTCTGATCGCATCCCCTCGAAGCAGGTCAAGTTGAAGGGAGAGGGGGTGGAAGGGAGAGAAAACAACTACAGCCAAATGACGACTTAGATGATAAAATCCATTGATTTCTACGTCCTCCATAGCAGAGATCGTTTTCAAAACTTCTCTATCTGCCCCAGGCACCGTGGTCCAGCTTAGCACTGCCCACCCCAGCAGGCCTGACTCACTGACAGCCATGAGGAGTGTGGATGAGCCAGGGCGCCTTCTCACACTTTGCTGTCACGTACTTTATTTTTATTTTATTTTATTTTATTTTATTTTATTTTATTTTATTTTATTTTATATTTTTTGGCCACACCGCTCAGCTTGTGGGATCTTAGTTCCCTGACCAGGGATTGAACCCGGGCCCTCAGTAGAGAATGCGCAGAGTCCTAACCACCGGACTGCCAGGGAATTCCCATGCTGCTATGTACATTTAAAATTAGCAAAACATCAGGCATTGCTACTGTCAGGCATTGCTACTGTCATCTGTCCCCTCTACCAAAACATCCCACCTTCGATGACACCATCACCATGTATCACTATCAGCCTCCTATAACAAGATTATTCATGGTTGTCAGAGCCTGAAAAATTAAGTTCATTCATTCACTCACTCATTCAATAACCATGTAGTGAGCACCTGCTCTGTGGCAGACTCTGAGCTCAGCTACAAGGATTCCAACATAAAAGGGATACTGGGGTCTCATCCAGCTTCAAGATTAGAGGAACCTCTCTTTCAAGTGACAGTCCCACCATGGAGTGAGTTTCACCAATTCAAATAAAAAATTCCAATGAGAACCGTAAAAGGGTGGCTCCCTTTGTTGCTACTCTTCCTTCAGTGATAAAATTCCTTTAGAAATGGAAGGAAGCAGAAGAAATGAAGATGTGAGGGCCAGCAGCTGCTCGGGTCCCAGCATGCCCCTGCAAGACACTTCCTGATCTCTCCAAGAATGTGAGTGAACAGGTAAATCAGGTTAGGACGACCCCCCCCCCCAAAGCATAACAACCCCCTTTCATGGGAAATTATCTCACTCACAAAATAGGATGCATCTTGCTTTGCCGTGTGCAGCTCCTGCTGAGAAAACACATTCCTGAGATTTAAACGCTGTTCCCAAGGCAGTTAGCAACCATTAAACAGGCAGCTGGTATTTGGCTGGAGTCTCAAACTACTCTGAGCTCAATAAAAACAGGTAAGTGTCGGTTTGTAGAAGTTCCCCCAAAGCTGAGAAGGCACATTGCCGGCACCGCAACAAGAGAAGGGAAAGTAAATCTTTACTCTTGCTGAGCAAGAGTGTCAGGAAAACCCCCTCCTGACTCCCCTTGGTCATCCCTTGCCCTGGAAGAAAATCAAGCCCAAGTTTATTGTAATAAGTTTGACTGTTCAGGGACCATCTGCCCTCACTGCCAACACCCTCCAAGGCCACCCCTTCACCCTGTCTTGGGAGTAAGATTACTTCACCAGAACTCTGGAGACCTCAGGCCACCCTCTGAGGGGAACCGCATTCAGGAATCTTGAAGTGACTCATGACTTCTACTTTGTTCCCCTTTTGTGGGAGAAAGTGTGGAACTTGGCATCAAACAAATGTGGGTCCAAATCCTGGCTCTGCTACCTGCTGTCCATGTGACCTGAGACTCGTTCCTTGACCTCTTGGAGAATCTGTCCCTTGTCTTAAAAATGGGAATAGTTGGATCATTTTCAGGATTGTGATTAATATCATATGCGAATGCTTCTGTAAAAGAGGTGCATAGTAGATGCTCAGTGAATATTAAGTTTCCTGCCCTCATGTAGAACCCCGAGGCATGTTATAAGTTCTCATGGGAAGAGCCAAATCCTTCCCTGTCGCTCTGACCCCAAGGTGTTGCTGCTAAACTGGTTTCAGTTTCCTTCAGTCACCTCACATTTGACACCTACTGAAAGCACTGTTTTCCACTGGGAGAGAGGGAGGCATATCACGATGATGTCAGCAGCTGTCATTTATCGAAGGCCTACCATGTGCCAAGCACTGTGTGGCCCCCTTACAGACATGACCTCTATCTGTGACAACAGTCCCCCAAGTAGGTCTGACCATCCCCATTTTCCAGCAAAGGGAGCCAGGTTCAGAAAGCTGAAGAAAGCCTAGTGGCCAGGCTGGTGAGGGCTGGAGCCAAGACTCCAGCCTGGCGCTGGCTGTGGTTCTCAAATCAGATTTCCAAGGCCCAGCCCAGATCAGTGAGTCAGAATCTCTGTGAATAGGGCCCTGGATCACCTCCACTGTGATCCTAAGGATGACCAGGTGTAGGAAGCTGGGAGGCCCTCCTGGTGCTGTTGAGAAGGTGGTTGTCTGGAGCTGTCCTTGACCTTGTCCAAAGAGTAATACGTTACGAGTCTAAGGGAAGTTTTGAAATGTTTTCCCATGAAAATCGTTGAAAAAAGACCAAACTTCCATGTATCTGAGGTTGTACGAAGAAACTATTCTGGTGGTTTTATTTCAAATTGCTCAGAAAGAACCTGGTCCCGTGAAGAATTCACTTTGGGTCACATCAGGCATTATGCTCAGCAAGGAACTGGAAGCACTGGGGTAGAGTATCTTCTCTATTTCCCTCTTAAAGACAGTTATATTCTGTGAAGGAGAGCAGGCAAAAACGACTAGGTCTTCTGTGGAAGATAGTGGAAGACCAGGGATTTGGCTCTGTTGGTTGAATTTATGATGTGCTTGAAAACATCTGTGTTCTAAGCAAGTAACATAAATGGCTGCCCTCAGGATATTTAATCTGCTCTCTAGCAAATCAATACCTGCAAAGGCAAACTGGGGGGGGGGGGTTCAGAAACCTCAGAATTAGCCAATGGTGTGAGAAAAAGATAATCCAGATCCTCCATAGCCAATGAGTTTAAAGTGGCAAAAATATTGACTATTTCCAAGTAGAAGTTTTATTTTTAATTTAATTAATTGCGGTTCAATTAATACTTTGCAAGTAAAATGTACTGTCAGTTTATTTATATATTTCTCTCCAAGTTAGTAATTATATCCTATTTCATAAAATATACAAGTGATTCTATTAAATGGCTTTTCCCTGTATGAACCTGGGCCTGCGTCTCCCTAAAGAGGCATTACTGCCTGGTAGCATTTACCAGAGGGTATAACAGAAGAGTACTTCAGAGAAATTAGAAACTTCCCTAGGACTTGTTATGAAAGCTCAATTCCTTTAGAGTAATGGAAATGTCATAAATCACACTAGTTTTGCCCAAGGATGGCGTGAAGACTGGCTGAACCCCCGAGGCCGCTGCCAGCTCTTTAGCAATCTGTCTGGCACAGTCTCCAGGTGGCATTAAAGGCAACCAACTGTTAGCAAACATCAGGGTAAATGAGGGATCCACTTCCTGCCTTGCCGGGCTAATGCCTGCAAGAGCAGACAGGATGGCCGAACTCCAACCCAATCCCAGGGCGCTGCGTGCTGACCTGCTCTCCCACAGGAGGTAATAGCGTCAGGGTGGGGAAATGAGCAGGTGCCAGTGCTGAGCAGTGGGTCCAAACACCCGACGCCACCTCACAGCTGTCTGCATGGCTGGACAGGGCTGTGGTCTGACACTGCCCAGCATGCTGTACAATGTCAAAGAGGAGGTTGGGTGGTTCCCGTGAAGAGTGCAGCTCCTTCTATCTCAGATGCTACCCCCCTTGACCTGCTGTTCTGTGACCAAAGACGCTTCATCCCTAAGCAGAGTTAAGGCTAGAGCTGGGATGCTCTCATAGGCTGAAAAATGACCCCCGAAAACATATCCATGTCCTAATCCCTGGAACCTGTGAATGTTTCCTTATACAGCAAAAAAGGAGGCGTGGGGAGGAAGGCAGGGGAGCTTTGCTGGTGTGATTAAGTTAAGGATCTTTAGATGGGGAGGTTATCCAGGATTGTCTGGGGGCAGGGTTGTGGAAGAGACTAGATGCAATCACATGTATCCTTAAAAGAGGGAGGCAGAGGGAGATTTGACCACACAGAGGAGAAGGCCACATGGAGATGGAGCAGAGGGAGAATTGAAGATGCTGGCCTTGAAGACTGGAGGGGTGGGGCCACAAGCCAAGGAATGCCAGCAGCCACCAGGAAATGCAAGAGACAGGGAGCAGATTAGAGCCTCTGGAGGGAGCTTAGAGCCTCTGGAGGGAGCTTAGTCCAGTGACACTGATTTCCAACTTTCAGCCTCCAGAACTGTGAGAGAATAAATTTCTGTTGTTTTAAGCCGCTGAGCACATGGTAATTTGTTAGCATCCCCAGGAAACTAATAGAGATGCACAGGTGTAGAAGTTGGCATACCTGCCATGGGTCCAGCAGACACAAGTGGCTGGTGGCTGTTGTTCCCTCCCAGGACTGCGGTGCCGTTCACTTTGGGGACCATGTTTTGTCTCCTTCTGGCGCAGACCCACGGTTCTCAATACAACGCCAAGGCCCAGTGGGCCCCGTGTCCTCATGCCCTCAACCTAACAAATTCAGACTCGTTTAAAATTACCAAAACAATCTAAATCATCACACGTGGATGAAGAGCACAATTCAGAAGAATCATCTAGATGGTCCTTACCATCTAATTAGTTCCGATACCCCATTTTATAGATGAGGAAACTGGGGTCCAGAGGAGTCAGTCGGCTAGTCATGAACCAAATCTAAACTAGCACATCTAAGACACATTGTCTAAAATAGTGAAAGCCCTGAAAGTACGCCCTATCCCCAGGCCAACACTAACTGAAACAGCAAAAAAAAAACACGTTCATGAACCATTGCTTCTGGTGTATGGAAAATTAATTTGACAGTTAATCATGTTCGGCCTTGTCTATGTTAATGTTGTTTGGAGCTGTCTTTTAAGTATTTTGTTATTTCATCTTTGGTTTGTTTATTGGCTTATTCCTCCATCCAGATTGTACATTCCTCCACAGCAGCTAGCACAGGACTTTGCTCATAGCTAGTGTTCAAGAAATGTTTCTTTCTGCCCTGAAGAGCCTACCGGCTGTTTCGTAAGACCCAGTGTAATTCCACTTTCTTACAGGTGAGACCACAAAAGCCTATCAGAGCCCATCAGCTCCCGGGACAACAGCACAGCCAGTCCCCCTGATGCAAGTACTGGGGACCGCCGCAGCTGAAGGCACCCACACCACCTTGTCAAAGCCACCCCCATCTGCAGGCTCTACCACCAGCAGCCTCAGACCACAGCCCGTGGGCCAGAGAAGCCAGGAGCTGGGTCAGTAGGTAGACTGTGTGTTGCCATGTGCTAGAAGAGTGGAAGACTGGGGTTTTTAGAGTTAGTAGCTCTGTCTGAATGCCTGTGTATGAGCCCATCTCCTACCTTTTAAGCTGGGTGAGGGGAGAGCGCTGGAGACCTGGGCCAGGGGTGTGTGTCATGCCCTCCCAGATTCAAGGGGTAAACCTGAGCCCAGTAATAATTCAGGACCAAGCTAAAAGCTAAGCAAACTATGTAGAAGGGACTTAATATAGATTTGAAAAAAGGACTGCTGTTAATCGTACTTGGGAAGGTAGGATATGAGGTGAAACTTTCCCATTGCAAAATCCCCATTTCTCCAAAAGCTCAGTTGAAGGGATAATAGATTTCTATGTAAACACTGTTGGGTTTTGTTTTGTTTTAAGGGACAAACTGAATACTCCCGGAAGTCTTCAAATATTAGAAGCAAACAAAACAAAAAGAATCCCTTTAGGAAAAGCCAGATAGCTCAAGTTTTTATTCCTTTTCTGATTGCTGTATGTCTGCCCACTTGTATCCATTTCTTAAATCATGTTTTAGGTTTTACCAAAGTCCAGTTTATGGAATTAATCTCAGTATTACATCAAATACGACCTTAGGAGCCCATTTGATAATCCAAACACCCGTTTTACACAGGCTTCTACACCAGGCTTCCTGGGCAATGAGCACCTATACCAGCTCTGAAGGTCTTCTGGCAAGAGGGTGGGAAATTCCACAGCGGGAGCGTCCCTGTTGTCTCAAGCTACTTTTTCCAAATATTTCCCACCTGGTGCCACGTTTTCGTCCCAGGAGGAAGTGCCTAGGACTCGTTCTTTCAGCCTCACCTCCAGCTTCCTAACATCAGTGCCTTGCAGCACGACCCCTTCCCCGCCTTCCATGTCAGAGCCCAGCTCCCTAGTCATCTTTCTATTCAACAAATCCAAACACTTTCAATGTGCTAGACATTCTTCTAAGCACCTGACAAATATTAACCTATTAAATCCTCAGAACAACCTTAGAAAGTAGATACATTACTTCTAGTTTGACTAATTCATCGTACTGAGGAGGAAACCAAGGAGTAGGTCAGTGAGGCAACTGGTCCCCAGCCACACAGCTGGGAAGCAGCAGAGCCGCGATTCACGCCCAGCAGCCGGCTCTCCGTGAATCCCCTTGCAGGAGGCATCCCTGCCATAAACGAACACCCGAGGCACTAACGATGCAGCACAGAATCAGGGGCCTGACCTGCCTTGACATCAGTGGGGTGACAAGATATGAGGGTCTTAGGCACAGCCAATTCCCGCTGTGATTGGTTAGCACCAGTAACAGAACTCACAGTTCGTTCTCTCCCTGCGCCAGGCACCCTGTATGCATGACTCGTGTAAGAAGCTATAATATAAAGTCCCCAAATAAAAATACCATACAAATGATTTCTGAAATATATTAGACACTCCCCCACCATCTTGGTTCTTTCAAAGACTTTTGAGTAGCTGAGTGTGTAGGTGTCTCCTTAGAGGATGTCAGTTTTTACATAACACATATAATTAAGCCCGGGGCATATTTATTTGGCTACACCAGGAGCTTGGAAATCCTGTTGCAAGTTGGGCCTGTGCTTATGGAAAACCTCAGGCAACTTGAAGCAGTGGCCCCCAGCCTGGCAAAGCTTCCTTATTCCTGGCCTGGGGACAGGAGCTTTGGGCAGCAGCCTCGCAGCCCATCAGTGTTCGCTCTTCATCCTGGTCCAGCACCCACGTCCATGCTGCCCCACAGACTGCTAGACAAATATTCAGGGCAAGCGCTCCGTGCAGCCTGTGCCCTAATTGCTAAGAAAGGAGCCAAAAAGGGGGGTGGGGGGTAGGAAGGAAGAGAAGACTTTTTAAAATGTGTATGGCCTACTCAAAGGATTTTCTGTAGGAATGAAGAAGAGTGAAGATCGGTGTTTGAATGCCTATTTTTTTTTTTTTAAATAACAGCCTTATTGAGATACTCTTCACCTACCATACAATTCACCCATTTAAAGTGCACAGTTCAATGGTTTTCAGTATACTCACAGGGTTGTGCGACCATCACCACAGTCAGTTCTAGAACATTTTCATCACCCCAGAAAGAATCCCCACGCCCGCTGATGGTCACTCACCGTGTCCCCCTAAGCCTTCTCTCCCCCAGCCCTGGATAACCACCAGTCTACTTTCATGAATGCCTGTCCTAGTGCTTGGCTACAGATATTCGCTGTGATATTTTAGCCCAACCATATTAAATAATATTTAATATATAGATAACTTCTTTATTTCTTCAAATAGCTGAAAATATTCTGTTAATTATGAGAGCAACTCTTCTGCTGATGGACAAGCAAGTTGCTGTTGATGCATTTATGAAGTGGTTTTTTTCCTTTCATATACGTGACTCTAGTCAAAAGATTCTAGAAGTGATTGCAGATGGGGCGTGCAAGCAAAACCTGATTCATTTATTCATTCAAAACCATTTCTTGAGTGCCCACTGTGTGTCAGGCACCATTTTAGGGTCTTGGGCTACGTCGGTGAACACATCCCACCAAGATCCCTGCAGCAGGACACCTGAGAAGTGTGAGCTGGAACAGGAGCAGCCTGCATTTGGGGGTCTATGAGTCGTCTTTGCTCTACGATGAGGTAAAGATGCCCTTTCAGACAGGACACAGGAACTTGGAGGGAGTCCAGGAAAGAATAGAAACTCTGTAGTAGGAAAAGCAAGGGGTTCCCCCAGCCCTAGCCCACGAAGAGGAGCTGATGTAGGTGGCAGGACTCCAAGGAAGACGCGGCTGGACACCAAGGCCACTTCATGGCCCCCTAACTGCCCCACGGATGTGCAAACCCAACAAGGCAGAGAGGAGCACGGGACAAGTCAAAGCTGGGGCTCGGGGAGCCAAGAGCCACAGTGACAGAGACCACCCACAGGGCAGAAGCGAGGCTGTTCACGGGAGAGCCTGCCAAGGACTACCTCGGCACCCAGCGGAGCCAGGAGGTCGCAGGGCTGCATCCCGGGGCCAGAGGGGGCAGCCTGGAGAAGGAGGTCCATAGTTACGCTGAGCAAAGAGTTCTGGAAAAGATGGAGAATGCCTCAGGCCCAGCTGCAGGGCCTGCTGAATCTACCACAGGCTTGGAAGGTGGAACGTGGCTTCGCCTGGCATTGTTTTCCTGGTCTGGTTCGTCTCAAGAAGTGCCATGGTTGCCTCCGCTGATCTAACATATCATCAGAATGTCCACCTTGAAGGGTAAACCAGGGAAGGGAGCAGAGCGCTACCTAGTGGCAAGGCATGGTGATGCACCTTTCTACTCCATGCCACCCCCTGACCAAGGGCAGCTAAGGAGGAGGAAGTGGTGAAACCTGGGACAGGAAGGAACCAGCATCTACAACCGCCCATCCCTTCCACGTGCAATTTCCCTTCTCACCAACATGTATCTCATCTCTGAATGTTTATCTTCCTTAAGGTGTCAGGAGAAGGTTTTTCTTAAAATCCAGTCTTACAAAATAGTAAGACAAATATTCCAAAAGAAAAATGGGTGAAGGCCATGACCAGGCAGGCCACGGAAGAACTAACAACGGCCAATAAATACAACAGAAGGCGTTCAACTTCACCAGGAGTCAAATAAATGCAAAGTAAACAATAAGATGTCATTTTTCACCAATTAACATTGGAAATTGGTAAAACACAGTTTGGTCCCAAGTATGGAGAAATGACTCAGCATTTGCACTTAAAAGAATATATCCTAAGGTAATTATCAGCCAAAGTCAAAAGAAGCCTGGACACAGATGTTGTTCATGATAGAAAGATAGACGGAGACAGTTTAATCGTCCATTGTCAGAACAGTTAAAGAAATTACTATACAGCTATTAAAATATGTGCACTTACTGACAGAAGATTGGTCTGTGACAGGTTGTTAAGTCAAAGAAGCAGGCTACAAAACAGGATGGGTACCAATCTCATGTTTTATAATTATGTTTTTGCACATGAGAACATGTGCATAGAAAAAGGGATAGAACACTATATACCAAAATTGTAAACCAGCCACTGCTGTATAGAGGGATTGCAGATGATTCCTTACTACCCATAGTTTATGTTTTGACAGTCAGCATGTGTTCGCTTTATAATTAGAAAACAGAGCTATTTTGAGTTTGTGTCCAAATAATTGGAATGAAGACAAAGGGAATGAAAAGTTACGGCAGATAGATTTGATTCTAAGAAAAACTGATATTTTCCCATGACCTCTTATCTCTTCCCTTCCATGAAACTTGGTTCTTTCCCTCAGCTGCTTTTTATGTGGTCCCCTTTCCCCAAAAATGGACTTTGCATCTCTCTTTACAGAATCTCCCGTCTCCCTCCTCCCTTTTAAAGCCCTGCTTCAGAAAAATTGCCCAGTGAATAATGGATGCTGAAGTGTATTTGAGTCTCCCACAGAGTAATCAAGGATAACCCATTGTGTACCCTTAAAAATGACTGAAAGCTAATGCTATTTGCATCAATACCATGTTAATGCAGTTTAAGCAAATTGCTAAATGTTAAGTGACATTTCTATTGAAGAATTACTTTAACCCCCTCAGGAGTGGCACAGCTGAATTATTGTAAGAATAATGAAGTATAAAGAAATATGGCACTTTAGTAAAAGATGCTTACTTTGACAGTTGTGAAGTACAAGGGTTACTGTTACCTGGAATTGTCAGTTAGTGTTTTGAGTTAAATCCATTTTTTTTTTTTCTCCCGCATTTCAATGCCTCCTCCAGGGCAGGTTCAGACCACCCAAGGACAAACTTTACCTTGGTTCTGACCTTGGTAATGTCTTGCTAGGATGGATCAAGGAAAGAATGAGAACAGTTAGATTAAAATTCATGCTCTGACCAGTCAAATGTTATTACAGATTTCTGGTCCACCACCACCTACACTAACAGCCAAAATAGCCCCTGAACTAATCCAGGTAGGAACCTGAACTAATCCAGGTAAGAACCTGAACTCACCTTTCTAGCTACTGACGAAAGTTAAGCTTGTTTACATGGGGTTTGTCTTTCCAAATCCTTGTCATTGGACTCAGATTTGGACAGAAAGCATTAAACCAGATATGCCAACAAAAGATACTGCTCAAGGACCCAACTTGTAAGGAAAGTAAGGAAGCTGTTAAATAAGCAAAGCTTTCACAATCGCCATTCCCCAGAGGCAATTTTGTGGAGGTTGTGATAGAAATTCCTAAGGATTCAGTAACTAGGCTCTTACAAACCTGAAAAGGGATACTCTCTCGGGTTTATACTTGAGGAACAAGGGTCAAAGAAAGAGAGAAATTTTTATCATTTCCCAGGAAAGGGCAGAGCCAATTTTGCCTGAGTAGTTCTGTGATATGGGGAATAGAAATACATTCTCTCTCCAGGAATTCTCCTATGAATTACGACACTCCCTTGGCTCCCCTTTCTTCACTTCTGTGTGCATCTCTTCAAGGTTTGGCCCAAGAACTGGGAATGCAGAGAGAAGAAACAAGTTCTCTTCTCTGAGACGCTGTTGAGGCCTGCAGAGATGAGAAAGAAAAATCTCACCCGGTTAGGTTAGATGCTTTCCACAAACTCTGCTTGGGGCCTGGGCCATGAGTTGACAGACTTGAGATACAATTTCCTTTGTAGCCTCGGGGCACTAGGAACAGAAGAGTCCAGGCCTTTCTCTTGCTGGGGGATACCTGTCTGTCCTCCACAAGTTCAAAGAGTCCTAGAGACTGTAGGTTCTGTTTTGCTTTGATTCCAGACGGGAGTAGGGGCTCCACCAGGTCCCCTGGACAGGGCTAAGAGCTTCTGTGGCTTCACAACTGCACCTCTGGCAACGTACATGCTGCTGTTCAGGACAAAGGGCTTAAGGATCAGATCTCTGGGCAGGCCAAGGACTCCAAGGCCATTTTAGACCCTAACAGGCCCATGGGACAGTTCAGGCAGCCAAGCCTGGGGCACTACTTCCTCTAGTGCCCTTGGCCAGGATCTGTGCCTCCTCTGCAACCCCCAAAAGTAGAGCCAGCCACAGAAAGCTTGGCTGACTTCCAAGGCACTTTCATCAGGGGGCAAAATAAGAGAAAGCAGACTGCTGGTTGCATGTAAATCAACTGACCCTGTGTAATCCCCCCGGGTATCCAAGGGCAGGATTCTCCCGAGTTGCTTTCCAGAAACCTGGCGAGGCTGCCCGCTGCTTGCCGTCCCTGCTCTGCCACACTTAACAAACACCTTCTCCCCGCACCTGCTGGCCTCTGCCGCTCACCTCCAGGTCATGCCAAGTTGTTTTAACTCTAGTAAGCATCTCTTTGCTCTGTCCGTTCTCAGTGCGTCGAGAGTACGTCTCTGCCAGTCCAGACACCCAAGGGCTGTCAGGGGTTTGGGTCGGCTGGAGAGGCACCCCCCCCCGCCCCCGTGCCACCCCAGGACCCGCCTCCGGGACACAGAGCAAAGACCCAGACACACGTCGCCAATCAGACTCGGCTTGGGGCATGATGGCAACAAGGCGCTCACTTGACCTCCAGCTCGTGTTTTTTCCTGCCCAGCAACCCAAGGCTGTTTTGAGCATTTGATCCCACTCCCTTTTTATAACCCTTCGTAACCTTCCCCCTGGGTCTGTAGCTCTGAGCCTCCCTTTCTCTCCACGCTCCAGTAACTAACGAAAGCTCTATCTCGTTGACCGCACAGATGCTCCCAGCTCCTTTCTCAGCCTCAAATCCTACCCCTTTCTGCGGCTCCTCCCCCTCCACCGTCACCCCTGCAGCTTTGCTTTGAGCGCCTCAGACCCTCCCGCGGACCCCCGCGTGCCCCTGCCTTGGGGCCCCTCCTCCCCCAAGGCACACAGGCCTGGACAGTGGCGAAGCCCCGCGCTTGCTCCCGCAGGCGGGGAAGCACTCGCACGCGGGGTCTTAGCTACCCTTCGACCGGCTCTCACTTCCCACATAACCGTGCATTTCAGACAAGTCACCCAATTCCTCAGCTGGAAAATCAGCAGGTCGTAGAACTGGAAAGAATTGTATAAAGTGCCTCTGATCTAACTTCCCACCAAACCAATGCGTCCCTTATGGCATGACAGAGACCTTTGCCCTGTGTAGGATAACTTCCCAGTCCCATTGTTAGGCATACCATCTAGAACTTAAGCCCGCTGCTCCTAATGTTTCTAAACTAGTACTTCTCAAAGTGTGGTCCAGGGACCTGCTTTCAGGCCTTCTGTGAGGCCCTCACTTCTCTGCGTACATAACTGTGTGAGGCCAGATTTTCTTCATACCCTTCAACAAAAACGAGATTTCACCAAAGATTGACTGAAGGAACTGACATCAGATTCTAGCTGCCTTCTATTACGTCAGACACTGAAGAAATGCGCCACTCTTCTCATTGAATGCTTTTGTTTCAGAAAAGTTATTTTTCATAAAAAATATTAGAATAGAATAGATAGGTCTATTGTTATTTTTAAGTGAATAAATAGTGAAATAGATGGATAGTTAATACTCTGTTTCAGATGAGAGGATGCACAGTTTTAATTTCTAACATGAGAAAAATCAGTAGACGTAGCCAATACAAACAGAGGCTCTTTGGGGGTCTTCAATATTTTTAAGAGCATAAATTAGCGAGCCTTTCAAATATATGAAAGTAGCCTTCACGTCCTCCGTTATGTCTCATCTTTTCTGGGACAAATTCCTCTCATCCCTCCAGCAGGTCCTTACGTAACTCGGCATCACACCCTCGAGCTAAACCACAGTCCGTCAGTGAGTGAGAGCAGGGCACTCAGAGCAGAACACGATGCCTCAAGGGCTGTGCCCGGGAATTGCCTCTTGCCCTAAACACGCCGGTTCCATGAAAACATCCCAAGTTCCTTGTGGGGGGGAGGTTCTCTCTCATCATCCGTTCATCTCCTACTGAACTGGCAATCACTCGAGTTCCCAGGGTTTTTTCTCAGGTATTTCTACAGAAGCAGGTCACCCCAATCCTGTAGTCTTCCTGAATCTTAATTCTGTCATTGAATATATTAACAATCCTTCCAACTTCTCTGTCATCCACCAAATTGATTAACATGCCACCTGTCTCCTTTCCAGTCACTGATAAAATTACATCACATGGGACGGAATCTCATGAGCCCCATTAAATACCCCGTCTGTGTTTAGGGCAAACCATTAACAGACCCAGGCAGCTATGTAGGGACCTAATGATGTTGTCGTCAGCCTCAATATTTCATCCTCTCCTCCACGGGACACCGAACTTATGACCCCGAGTGATTCCTGCTTCCTCCTCCCACTATGCTTTCTGCCCACAGGTGTAACTTGACACGTCCCCAATTTAAGCCACCGCTTCCACTGCAGGGGAACTGTTCTTTAATTTTAAAAAAATTTACTGAGCGTACTATATGTCAGACACTGTGCTGTTAGAACTACAAAGATGATTCAGATATTTTCAGATTCTAGAATTCTGGGGCCTCCTCCAGCCCCCATAGGCAGACCCTTGCCCCTCCTACCGGGACCCTCTGAGACGGGACTGGAGTGACTGAAGCTAAACAACTCGGGGACATTTCCTTGGAACCATCCTGTTGCTGCCTGGTTTCACAGTACCATGAGCTCTGTTTGATCAGATAAGCTTCACTGGCCTGGAAACCTAACAGTGGAGTTGATGTTGTTTCCATGAGAAGAGGCTGCCAAACAAATATTCCACACGGAGCTTTGGAGGGAACCCACCTGTAAACCCGGGACTGCTGACGCATCGCCGGCGTGACGGCCCCTGCCCAGGACCTCTGACTGTCCTCAGCCTTCTCTGACAGCCCTTGTGCGTCGGGCTGCAGGCACGAGGCTCCTCTGGCACAGCTGCAGCTGCTCTCCGAGTGCCCTCATCTCACTGCAGCCAGAGAAAGTTCTCCAAGGGAAATGTGCAGCCCTCGGGGCATGAAGCCAGGCCCCGGAAGGGGGGTGTGCAGAGTCCCCTGGCTCCAGAGGCTGCTGCCTCTCAGACGACCACCTCCTCCTAAAAACTGCACCGGGAGTCACTGGGGAGAAGCCGGGGGGCTAAAGGGTCACCTGTGCTTCTGCCCCATAAAATTTGAGAGCCCTAAGGGCCTCCCTTACAGGGCTCCCGCTTGGGTCCCGGGCTGGTGACTTCCAGATGTGCAGGGAACAGAAGGAGCTGTAACCAGTGCAAAGGTCGTCACGGATCTTAAAACAGGAATGTTCTGGGCCCTCACGCTTCGTGTGCGTTACAGGTGTAGTTCCAGGCGTAGCTTTTCCGTGGCCTCACCCAGTACCCTGAGATGCTGAAGCGACCATGACGCCTCCCGTGTGATAAACAGGTGGTGATTACATGCAGGTGGAGCCTGCCTGCCTGGGCTTAATGTTCTATTCTGCCACTCCCTGTGCGTCGGTTTCCTCACCTGTAAAGTGGGATCATAGCTGTATCTGACCCACAGGGTTATTGTGACTTAATGCTCAGAAGGAGCTTGGTCAGTGCATGTTCAAAATCAATACCTCTCTTAGACACTGACTGTATCTATAAGGTGACCGAGCCAGGATTATCACAAAAATAATTAGCTGTTTTTTTACAAGCACCTTTTACACTTTTCAGAGTGATTTTATATACATTTACCTTCATGTGAGGCAGGGCAGGAGAAGTCCCTATGAGCTCGGCTTTATGCAGGAGAAAACTGGAGATCAGAGAAGGTAGGTGAGCCCCCCAGATCCCCAGCTAGTGTTTTGGTAGACTCAGGATGGGTCTTCTGACTTCTGTTCTCCCCACACCACGCCCTCAGACCTCAACACCAGAGCACAAATGTTCTCACAAATCTACTTCTCATTACTACCAAATCCCAGAACACCAAGTCTGAGCTGTCCAAATATTTTTTCAGCCTTTGGCTTTTGGATGAAAGCGATTTGGTTCAAACTTGTCCCAAACAAATGAAAGTGGCATGGACAGAAGGACAGGCCTCCAGGACAGTAGTAAGAGGCTTGAAAATCCCTCATGTCAGAGAACAGTTTATCTCCTGCCAAAGTAATAGAGCCTCCAGCATTCTAATCCTTCCTCACACCCAAGGGTGCTGAAAGCCTTGGGCAAAAACTGAGACGTCACCAGCACCTTTTTTTAAGGAAAAGGGCAAAGCGCATATTTTTACCAGTAGGTGGCGATAGAGTAATGAGGCTAAAGAAGCTGAATGTTTAAACATATACATCATAAATATGTTGAACTTGGAGATCATCCCACCCAAACTGCTAATGTTACTCAAAAAGGAATTGAGGTTCATCGAGGGCATGTGACTTGCTCAAGGTCCTACACCTGGTTAATGGCTGAGCCAAATTAAACTCAGTTCTCACCATTAACCCAGAACCTGCAAGAACACAGACTACCTTTCAAAATAGCCTGGCATCTTTTAATCATGCAAAAGAAAATACCACTTCATTTGAGTGTGTTAATAATTGCAGTGTGCTGGAAAGCTGATGGCCTTTAAGAAATGAAACAGTTGGTTATGCTCTCAGCCTTGAGAGCTAAAGGCAAGGGGAGAGGGGAGGGAATGAGAGAGGGAGAGAAACAGCCTTTAGGGTGTCCTTACGAGGCTTCCTAATATGTTTGTGCTGCCTCTGAGCCCCTCCCAGCCATAATTCTCCAAAAGAGATCAGGGACTATTGGGTAAGAATCTCCCCTTTCCGACCACCGCTGCCACATCATCAGCACTGGTTTGTGGTGAAGGGCATTAAACAGATGGGATGCCAGGTGCCACTTTGCTCTATTCTGCTTGAGGCACACCATGAGAAGCAGAGCCTCAGGAAATGAGTGGACTGCCTGCTCCCTGAAGGGGCCAGATTTGTTCTGTGTGGTTCTAAGGAAAGAAACACAAACAGATGGGTAAGGCAAATGTACCCAGAATGATGCTGGGCATATTTTGGGTGCTTATTGAGTGTGACGGGTGGATGGGTGGATGGAAGGATGGATGGGTGGATAAAGATTTCATATTGATACAATGAAAAGTTTTCTCAAAGTCTCAATAGTCCAAGAAGAAATGCACTACTTTGGTTGCAAATGTAATGAGTTCCCTGTCTCTGGAGATATCCAAGCACCAGCCAGCCACTCGCTTAGGTAGAGATGTTATTGAAGCAGGTTAGGAGGTTGGTTCAAATTGAATGAGCTTTTAGGTCCCCTTGAATTCCAGGATTCCTATTATTCCGTGACTCTTGGTGCACAGGGAAAGGAAGAAAAGAGTAAAGATGTTTTCGTCTTTGGCTTTAAGAGCTTTAAATGAGAAAATCCCACAGATTTCAGGTTGCTTCATCCCAAAGTCTGGTCTCATGCTTTTTTACTGAACTTTCTGCCACAGTTAGAAAACATTATCATCCTGGCGGTTCACTTGAGAGCTTCTGCTGGTTTCATCTAAGTAATGAGTTTATTTCTTTTTAATTTTGAAAATCAGGGGAAACTGAATTGTGGAAACCTGGATCGGTGCTTCTAGATGCAGGTAATTATACAGCCCATCCTCCTGGCCGTGACTAGATCAAGATTCGTACAGCAGGTGGCACAGAGACTAAGCTCAGCTAGAGAAGGCTTTCCAACAGTGTCACCTCCGACATTAGGGTCTGGTGACCATGCGAAGGGCCCACTGAAACTCCTACAGGGAGGCCTGGGTAAGGGACAAGACTGGATCACTAAGGGGGAAGGAAATGTGAAGACAAAAAAGCAGAAGGGAGTGAGTTCCAGGCCCCCAAAATGGGTTAGACCCTCACTCCGTCTGGGAGCACACTTTGACTTCCTTCTGTTTCTTCTTCCTTCTTTGCAAATGGGATTCAGGTTTTCCCTTCACATGAATGAATGTTGTTCCCTGTTTACTGCGTTAAGTGTTTGAAACTCCAACAGCAAATGCGGCCTTCTGACTCTTGGTTCAAAGGCAGATTTTGCTGGTGGGTGGGTGAGGGGGAGATGGAGGAGAGGACTCGGGCCTCTGGACATGTATTTCTTCCCCTCCCGGAGCTCCTGGCTGAGAAATGTCATTCGTGAATTTTTTAAATGATGTGAGGAAGTGGGATGAGCAAGCTGACCTTTAATGGGAAGATGAAATCATGTGCTTTGCAAATTGGAAAAACTAACAAGCCAGGAGAAAGCTCACCACAGCCAGGAGCGAGCAGAGCCCTTAGCACCTCCCTCCACTGGGGGAGACTCTCAGTGGCGCTACCCAGCATCCCAGAAACGGGGAGACTCACTTCTGGTTGGTGCTGCAAGTTTCAGTCTGCCTAGGAAACTCATTGGCCTTACCAAGCCTAAAAAGACTCATGTTTATTGTCTTTATTTCCTTATATGATATATTTGTGAACTTGGCTCCCAGGTAAACAGCTCTGAAGAAGACCCTTGAGGCTGAAATTCAACTCACATACACCCCCTCTCAAAGCCCTAAACCCTTTTGCATCTGTACTCTGGTCTCAGACTGCTGGAGGGGAAGGGAAGCATTATAGACTCTCTTATTTGTTTGAGTTGCTTGTATCTCATCTCTTCCCCTCCAGTCTACACCCAACCCCCATTAGACTGTCCTCAGTCTCACTCATCTTTGTGCATCAACTCAGTCACTGAATGTTGACTGAGGACCACACGAAAGGTTCACGTGATGAGTGAGACACGTGCCCTGACCTCAAGATTTTCAGAATTTTACAGAGGGATAATTTACACCGGCAAAGTGCTTAATGCTTTCAGATAAGGAGACTATGGCTATCTCCTAATGGGCGGTAGGGGACAAATCTCAAGTCTCCTGACTTCAAATGCCTGTAAGCACCCAGGGGAGTACTGTGTCTCTAGTAGGCTGTCGGTAAGTATTCATTCATTCTTCTCTCTTAAGATGGGGGTGTTATGGAGAAGAGCACACTTAGTAAGCCAAGCCCCCTGAGCTGAGTGTGAATATCCATTTTGTCCCCATCCCTGGGGTGAGGCCAGATGCTTCCTGTTCTTGTAAGTCACCAAAAGTTTTACTGCTCTTTCCAGGATTTGTTCCAAAAAAAGAATTAAGCACACAGTCTTTGGAGCCAGCATCCCAGGGAGATCCAAGTAAGTTAATTGACAACTAGAAACCCATAGTGGCTTTGACATCTGATCTGCTCTCTCTCCCCTCTCCGCACTCACTCCCACCCTAATCCGCCTCTCTCCTACCCTGGATCTATTTATCTCCTCTCTTCTGTCACTTTGTTCTAAGGGGAAAGGGAAGCTTTGGAAGGATTTACACTATCTATGTGCAAGAGGATCAGATGTTTAAAACATCGCTATGGCAACAGGGTGGGGTGGAGTGGGGTGACAAGGCGGATGAAAGGAGGAGACTCGCTTGCCAGCGAGGACAGTGGTCCAGTGGAGATGATGGTACACAGAGCTCAGAGAGGGAAGCATAAATGGAGAGAAGCGGGCAAATTCAAGAGACAGAGAAGGAAGCATCCAGAGGGTTAGAGGTAGAAGTGCGAGAGAGGGAGCCATTAAAGATGATCTGGACGACTAGGGCAAATGGTGCTGCCATGAGGACCACTGGGGACCGAGCACATTGGGGCAGGAGAGTGTTTACGTCTATCATCTTCTGTAAGACATTTGGTCTAGCAGAGAGTTAACTACCCAGATCTGACATTCTGAAAGGACAGCCCAGCCAGAAATTTAGAGTTGGAAGATGATGAGCCGTAGCTCAAAGCTGTCAGAACAGAAAATGTGACCTAGGGAGACAGGATAGAGTGAGAAGAAACAGACGGCTTAAACCTGAAGACCTTTAAGACTAACTCGGTGGAAGAGAAGCCACCTGAGGATACCAGAAAGAAGGGACCAGAGAAAAAGAGGAAAACCAGGAGGGAGCTGTGTGTTGCAAGCCAAGGAGAGCACCTGCAAATTCTCCCAGAAAGTTGCGACAAGTCCGCCACCAATGGGCTGTGAGTCTCAACTCACCTCTGGGTGAGAATCACCTGAAGACTAACGTTTTTGGGGGGTTTTTTTTTTTTGGCATGGACCATTTTTAAAGTCTTGATTGAATTTGTTGCAATACTGCTACTGTTTTATGTTTTGGTTTTTTGGCCACAAGGCATGTGGGATCTTAGCTCCCCGACCAGGGATCAAACCCGCAACCCCTGCATTGGAAGGCGAAGTCTTAACCACTGGACCACCAGGGAAGTCCCACCTAAAGACATTTTTAAAAATGAAAGGTACCAATTCCTGCCTCATACCTACTGAATCAGTCTCTCCCTAGCTCTTGCTACTCAAAGTGTGGTCTGAGGACCAGCAGAATTGACGTCACCTGGGAGCTTGTTAGAACTGCAGAACCTCAGACTCCCCCCTAGATCTACTGAATCAAGCAATTCCTTTGCATGCCAGCCCTTGAGAAGCACCGCCTGGAGTGATTCCCAGGCATCTTTATTTATTGAAGCTGCATAAGCAACGCTGATACTTATCCAGGGTTAAGAAACACTGGCCTAATATACTGGCCAACAAAAAGCGTTAATCTATAAAATTGTATCACATTGAAGAAAACCAAAGCAATTAAGAAAATTGGTAGATTGATTACTGTAGACACTCTGTCTTACCTTTCCTTCCTCCTGCTGCAACCTCAGTGACCGTAATAAATTGCTCATGCTGGACATTTCATAACCCAGTTCTGTCCTTTCGTATTGATGTTGTCATCTTCACATCAGCACGTTTTCATCTCTGTATGAGGAAGCCACTAGGGTCTCAGTGAGCACACGCCCTGAGCGGGAGCCATTGTCATTAAAACATTCTTGGGAAGGAGGAGCGAAGGTGATCCCGATATCAGCCATCAGGCTAATGAGTGAAGAGAGCAAAGGAAACAGAGAAACACCTCACCTCCTTAAAACCTATGAAATCAACACATCAATCTTGAGAACAGTTCAAGATGTAAGAAATAAGGAGAGGGACTTCCCTGGTGGCACAATGGTTAAGAATCCGCCTGCCAATGCAGGGGACACGGGTTCGAGCCCTGGTCCGGAAAGATCCCACATGCCACGGAGCAACTAAGCCCATGCACCACAGCTACCGAGCCCATGTGCCACAACTACTGAAGCCTGCATGCCTAAAGCCCGTGCTGCACAACAAGAGAAGCCACGGCAATGAGAGGCCCATGCACCGCAACGAAGAGTTGCCCCCGCTCGCTGCAACTAGAGAAAGCCCGCATGCAGCAATGAAGACCCAACGCAGCCAGCAGTTGAACTATGCTGACAGCTGAAGGAAAACCTCTCTTCAGGAGTGCTTCTCAAACTTTAATGTGCATAGGAATCACCTGGGGATCTTGCTAAACTGAGATCTGATTCTATAGATTGGGGTGGAGCCTGGGAGTCCGTCCACACTTCCAGCATAGGTGCCAGTGGGCGGCAAGCCCTAAAGAGCATCACTGCCACCTGCTGGCGGCAATTCACATAGCAAGCCCAGACCTAGGAAAGAGGGTTGGCCCTGTTTGGGGAACATGCCAAGCCATAGAGCAGTTCTGCTTCTCTTTTGCTTTATCCCAGGCTTTAGTGGCATCTCTAAATTCCGCTTCTTGATTTTATTTACTTCTTCCAATCTTCATCTCGAGGGTCATGCTTGAGCATAGACAGTTTGGGGGCAGCAAAGGACAGGGGAAGCCAGCTGAACAGGAAGAGTCCGCAGGCCCCGACCATACAGGCACACAGGGTCTAAAAGCTTGCGAGGTCCCTAGTGAGCCGAGGTACTGATTCCAGATGCAGCGGAGTCAGCCAGGCCCAGAGAGGCCCCTGTCATCACCTACTTCTCCTCTGGTTTTGATTGCCATGCACCACAGCAACAGAATAAAGCACGTTCTCAGAACTTTTGCCCTTAACCTGCCAATTCTGTAGTGTCACTCTTTACTAAATATTTCTCATCAATTCTGCTTAAAACTGTATCAACTCATGTTCATTTCTTCCTTTCATTAAAAAAAAAAATATATATATATATATATATATATATCCCTCCTTGCCATGGAGCTTCTCCTTTTGGGGAATGGGAGGACCCCAGTCCCATGGAAGCAACACAATGCAGAGAACAGAAGTTGAGAGCAGCCTCATGGGCGATCGTGTGGCAGCTTAGAGATCCAGGCTGGTCTGGACAGCTGCACCCTTCCCACACAGGGCAGAGCTGGCCCCCATGTCCTCCTAGACACTCCAGTCCAGAAATTTCTAATTTTACTGTCTCTCTCCTTTTCGCCCACGGAACTCTGCTTTGAAATATTTTTGTCTCCCAAATTGCAGTTGTTAAAGAACTCATTCCTCATTTTTTGTTAATCAAGGGGCTATATACCTCCCAATAAGAAACTTCTGATCAGCACTGAATAATCAGTTTTATCATCCTGAGATGATATAATTTCAGTCGAGAGCAAGGAAGACACCAACTTGGACTTCCCTGGTGGCGCAGTGGTTAAGAATCCGCCTGCCAATGCAGGGGACACGGGTTCGAGCCCTGGTCCGGGAAGATCCCACATGCCGCGGAGCAACTAAGCCCGTGCGCCACAGCTACTAAGCCTGTGCTCTAGAGCCCGCGAGCCACAACTACTGAAGCCCGTGCACCTAGAGCCCGTGCTCCAGAACAAGAGAAGCCACTGCAATAAGAAGCCCACGCACCGCAACGAAGAGTAGCCCCCGCTCACCACAACTAGAGAAAGCCCGCACGCAGCAACGAAGACCCAACGCGGCCAAAAATACATAAATAAATAAAAAAGACACCGACTTCTACTTGCTTACGTGGCTTTCCATCAATTCCTTTCAGCGTTTGAAAGTTTGAACCAGCTTGCAGGCCCACCATCCCCCCACCTTCATCCTAACCTTCATCTACTTGCAGAGGTCCCGAGATCCTACCCAGAGCTGTCCTAGTCTTTGTTACAACTAAGAGAAGGGGCAAAAATCTAAGGTAGCTACAAATAAGAACAGGTATCTGTCGAGACAGGTGGATAATTTCTAGGGTTGCCCCACCCAGGGAAGTGAAGGATAAGATAAGTATCCATTTCTCAATCTACACTTCCTGCCCTCCCCTCTGCACTGGCCCTGCCGATTCTTCCCACCTTTATAGAGACCCAACACACAATTCTAAAAAGTTAGGATGAGAGTAAAAGACCATAAGCTCCAGGGACTCAGTCTGGGTGAATGCCCACATCTGGGGGTCTGCACTTATATGGTCTGAACTAGGAGACCATTCTGAGGGCCTTCTTAGACTTGACTGGGAGGTCCCTGCTTCTGTAGTCTGTAACTGTGGCTGATACAGAGAATTCTACAACAGTCATGGAAATAAGTACCAGCCCAGTGTCCAGGACCTTGGTACCCGGTGAAAATCAGTTACGGATATAAATAAATAAGTATACCTTGCATCTTGTTATTTATTTTTTTTTAACTTTCTTTTAGTTGGCATCTCAGGGGGCTCTGGTGGAGGAAGAGGGGAGTGAGCAGTGAATGCAATGAGAGAGAAGCAGAATAACAGAGTCCCTTTCCATTCCTTAGGCTGCAAAGTTGACTTGTCATTTTTAATTGATGGGAGCGCGAGCATTGGCAAACGTCGATTCCAAATCCAGAAGCAGTTCCTGGCCGACGTTGCCCAAGCTCTTGACATTGGCCCTGCAGGTCCACTGATGGGTGTTGTTCAGTACGGGTAAGTGCTGCCCTGAATTCAGAAATCAAGGGATGTCCCACGCTTAATTTTGTGCCAGAAGAAAATACCGACACATCCTAGAGCATAGCAGACTCATTCTCTTCCCTGATACAAATGTAAATGAAAGAAACGGAAGCAATCCAGATGCCGCTGAAGAAATCTGAGGCTTCCAGAAGGAGGGACAAGTTAATCCACACTTGAAACTAAATGGCATTTGCACTCCTGACTGGTAGAGAGAATATTTGGGAATTAAGAGAGCCGAGTTCAAGTTTTTGCTCAGCCAATAACAAGCTGCGTGGCCTTGGGCTAGGCCTTCACCTCTCTCACGGTCAGTTTCCTCATCAAGGTTGGCCCCCTTTCAACCCTGACTATTAGAGTATTTGTTTGAGGGGCTCCTGTGCTCCACCTATAGGTGGGATGCCCAGAAAACATGGTGCTCTAGGTTGAACTTTCTCCTTTCTCTGGACAACCTTAGGCCTCTACACAGGAACTGGGAAAGCTCACCTGGCAATGGGGAGGACTGGGGTGTGGGGGGGGAAGGGATGGCCCCCAGCACTCACCCAGGTGACTGTCCCCAGTCCATTTTACTATTCTACGTAGGGTAGAAATTGAGGGCGCATGCTAACTTCCAATCTCAACTTTTCTCTCATTGGGGATAATAAGTCAATCTTATTTCAGATGTAATAGATTTCTCGCTAAAGCAGATATACAGATATCAACTGAAAATAAATAGGCAATCAAAGGCGTAAACAAGCACAAATCTCAAATAACAGGTGGGCTTTTGATCAAGAGCCATTAAGGGCAGGATAACTGTCTCACTTTCCACAAAAGATCTCGGGCACAACCCGCCCCTCCTTCTCCCAGATCTGCAGCTTAGCCTCGGCCTTGGACACTACCCTAGGCTTTGGTACCTCTTGCTCAGAAGCCACAGCCTGAAAAGTAAAAAACACACACCTGACAACATCTGGGGCCGTCTCCGGTCCCTTCAAATGTTTCCCGGGAACATCCCAGAACAGCATTTTAACCGAGGTTGTTATGTCACAGACATTAGAATATTTAGTTTTGAGATGTCCAAAGAAATAAAATGCTTTATTTTCATAAGAACCTATAATGTTTGTATTTTTAGAATTAAATTCCAATAACATATTTAGCACTATCTTCTATTTCTGTGAAGGAAAATAGCTAAGTGGCACTTGTATATAGTCAGAGTCAAATATATGAAAATAACCAATTGCTACACATGTTAATTCTCAATGTCAGATGTTCTGGGGGATTTTAACTTGAAATAGGAAAATACGTGGTTTTGGTCATTGTTTTCTTGTTTTCAAGACGTCAACCTATTTTCATTCCTGTGTTACTTTTTAAAGTTAGCAGATGAATAGCAGGCTTCTCTGGGGAGGAAATGTAAGCGTTTTAGTGCCAGATGTTCCTGGTCAGTTTTATTGGGGGGTTCAAAGCTTGGTATGTCATCTTGCATTAAAAATAGCTGCTTTAAAAGCTGTGTATACCAAGGTTTATAGGAGAATATGAAAATAAGGTGATAAATATGTCAAGGAAAAGAAAAATGGCAGGAGCATTGTGTTGTGTGCTGATGGGAACATGGATTAAGGAACAAATGTAGCAGGGAAGGAAAAAAATCAATAAAGACTCCTTCCCCTCAAAAAGACATTTTCTCTCATGTGTTCCTAATGTCATCACCATTTACAGGGAAGAGTTTACCTCCATGCTTTCCAATGTCACTTTCTAAAAATGCCTTCCCTATTCATCTTTTTTTCCGTCCAGGGTCCTTATTAATTTAAAGCCCTTAAGGGAAATGTGTCTGTTTTCCTTTACTTTATGCTCATACAAACCAATCAATCATCTTCACCCTCCTTCGGCCATGGGGTGGAGTGGAAAGCACAATGAACTGGTGACAGGACGTCTTGAATTCTAGCCTTAGCTCCGCTGTGTGACCCTAAGCAAGTCACTTAACCTCTCCATGTAAGAGCTGCCATCTCTAAAGTACAGGCCGGTCGGACCAGATGATTTATTAGGGCTCTGCCAGCCCTGATGTTCTGTAATTCAGTGACTGGCTCTGTACTCAGAAGACATCCAATCAGTGAATGTTGGGTGAACATGCTGGGTGAGCATTCCTCTCCCTTCCAGCCTCAGGTTCTGATTAGGTGGGTGAATGATCAGCAATGAAATGATGGCTGCACAGAGGTTATACATCCGTCAGGGGAATGCGGGGAACAAAATCAGTTGGAGAGAGGCATTAGGAAGGTGTGATGAGGCTGAAGGGGAAATCCACACACCCAGGTGAAATTGCTTTTATTTCAGCCACCTGGGTGGCTCCCATCCGTCCTTTCTTCAGCAAATGGTCTTAGTGCGAGAGAGGGCAGGGGGTGGGGAAGGAAAGTGTATGGGGGCAGAGGTCGATGCAGACATGGGGCCAGTGTTTCTGGAAAAGGGCTTTCCACTGCTTGGCTGGCTGGGAAACTGATTCCTCTACAGGTACTTTGGGTTCTCACCGGATTCTAGTGCCCAGTTCACACCCACAGGGAATCAGCCCTGCTCTCTCAGAATCACAGAGCAGTGGGGCCTTAGAAAGCTCCTGGTTCCACCTCCTCGTGTTACAATGAGGAAACAAGGCTCTAAAAGAAAAGACCACCTTGGCAAGAACGAGCACTGAAGGTGAGACTGGGGTTGGAAAGGAGCTGGCCAAGGTTGGGGGACTCCCGAGCTCAGAATTTCTCCTGCTCTCGGGCCTCTCCCCTCTGTCACTGCTGCCGTGGGTCCACATGGGAGACTCCCCCCAGAAGATTCCTTCCCTTGGTTTTCCTTAGAGCTGAGGCAGAACTTAGACTTTTAAATTTGGAATTTAGAAGACTCATACTATTAACAGGAAACAGAGGCAAATAAGAAATAAAAATACGAGGAGGCTAAAAATGACGGGATGTACAAGATGGTCGTTCTGTATCCTGATCCGTAAGCATCCTACACAAAGATATTTTGGGTTCAGGAAACAGAAAACCAACCCAGGCAGGCAGGTGAAGGGAGAGTGATGTCACAGGACTGGCAAGTCTTGGTCATCCCCTCCCTCCTCCTTTCCCTGCATCTCCTTGTCTCTCTGCTTGTCCACTCCGCTCTCTCCTCAGTGGCCCAGCAACATCCCCTGCCAGGCTCGTGGTTTCTGCTCCTCTGTAACTTCCCCCTTGCACTGGCTGGGCTCCTAATTCTGGTCCGGACCAGGGGGAGCTCCTCAGCCCCCGTGGTGCCATCATGCTCCCTCTCCCACATCCCCCCCGCCGCACCTGCAGAGGCTCGGAGCCCAGGCCCGCGTTAACCTTTCAGCAACCACAGCGTTCCTTCCACAGTCATCACGCACCTCCAGTAAGAGACGCAGCGTATGACACAGACGCAGAGAGGTTGAGTGACTTCCCTAAGAACACACAGCTAAATGCATGACCACTGGGGAGAGGAGAGATGTTAAATCTTGGGTTAATCCCTAAAATGTCGAACCAAATTGACTTTAAGATTTTGCTCCTCTGCCAAGAAAGCTCCTGATAATGGAAGCTTTCCACCAAACTGAGGACAGAGACACTGCTGAAGACAAGGCCAAGGCTCAAGCCCCCATCTTGCACACATGTTCTAATTTGCAGTTAAACAGCCAACATGCTCGTGATTGCGCTTATGACCAACAGGAACATTAAGAGGCCAGATGAAAGAATGGCCAGAGCAAGTCGCTGTTAGGTGAAGTCTAGCAAACAGAATAAGGAAGACAAGCAGCTCACATTTTAGCTGCCACCTGGATCCACAGGGGCTGAATGCCCTCTCGACCTTCCGTAGGATTTTGTTTTTGTCCCTGATTTCAGTATAAATGGAACAGAATTGCACAGGTTCTTTTGAACTTTGTAATCAACCCCAGGATACCAACATTGGAAAACAGCTGTAGAATAAAGCAAAATATCGGTTTCTCTTCATTTCAAAGTGAAATCCGTTTTTCTTTGCTCATGGTTCTCTGACAGGCGCCCCGTGTTTTGGCTCTGAGGTGGGCTGCATCTCCTTACTATTTTACTTCACAGCCCACCCAGCTCAGCCCTGACTGACACCCTCAGCTGAGCCTCCCTTCCTGCCCCCAAAGCAGGAAGGATGCCCAGAGGCTCCCGTGGATCAGCTGAGCCACTGAGTGTGGGGCAACCAGAGGAGGGAGAAGAAACGAGGTGTCGGGTCCGGTGTGATGGGCAGAATAATGGCCGCAAAGCTGCCCACGTCTGGAACCCCTGGATGTGTGACCTCACAGAGCAGGAGGGGCTTTGTGGATGTGGTTAAAGTCAAGGACCCTGAGATGGGGAGATTGTCCTGGATTACCCAGTGTCCCAGTCTAATCAGCTGAGTCCTTGAAAGCAGAGAACCTCTCCCAGCTATTATCAGTTGGAGGGAGATGTGACTATGGAAGATTAGTCAGAAAGATGCGACAGCTTTCTTTGAAGCTGGAGGAAAGGGGCCCTGACCAAGAAATGCAGGCTGAAAAAGGCAAGGCAATGACTCTCTCTCGAGCCTTCAGAAAGGAGCAGAGCCCTGCCAGGGAGACCCAATTTGGGCTTCTGACCTCCAGAGCTGTAAACTGATAAGTGTGTTGTTGAAGCCCCTAAGTTTACAACTGAGATAGGCAACTAATACACCTGGCAAGGAGGACCATTCTGTCACATTTCCTTGAGTCTGCAGCAAAGGAAGGGATGGGAGGGGCTGGGGCATGAGCCCCGGCTGGAGGGGGCCGGGAGTTGCAAGTCTCAGCACCTCAGGACTTCAGAGCAGGAAGGGAGTGCCCAGCCCCGACTTCACATTGTGATCACCAGGGGAGCTTTTAGAGATGCTGATGCCTGGGCCCCATCCCAGCCCTATTAAACCAGAATCCTGCAAATACCCAGAAGCTGGTCTTTTCATCTATAATTCCAATCTGTAGCCAAGGTGAGAATCGCCAACTCCCCGAGAGGGCAAGGGACAGCTCGGCTTTCCAGGTGAGAGGGCAGCACCCGGCCGAGCACAGGTCTCTCCAACTCCTGCCCCGTCCTCTCCTCATGCCCTCAGTCTACACTGCCTTTACAGGAACTAACAGGATCCAGAACAGCCGCCTGACTGCCTGAGAGGGCTCTCCAGGGCCTAATGGCACTTGCAAAGACCCCCCTGCCACTCCTCTCTCAAGGCAGGTGAACCCTTGAGCCACAGGCCTTGGGGACACCGTCTCAAGGCTGAATGAGCTGGGAATACAGCTCACACAAGAATCTTATGCTTTTCCTGTTCCCCACCACGCGGTTCTCCCAGAGGGACAAAGGAAATGAGGACGCTGCCCTCGACTTGCACCATTTCTACTCAACGGTTCCCCTCAACCCCCCCATCGCACATCACTGGGGCTTATCCCGGTGCCCCCCACCCATGCTGAGATCATTCTCCCTAGACACCCTGGACCATTCTGCTAGAGAAGCAGGTGGCCACCCCCATGCACATTAGAACCACTTGGGGAGCATCTGAAAATCCCAATGCCCAGACCCAACCTCAGATCGATTAAATCAGAATTTCTGAGTGTGGGACCCAAGCGTCATTCATTTTTAAAACTCCCCAGGTGATTCCGTTGCACAACCAGAATGTGAAGGCACAAATATTCCCACGGGGCTGTGCTCTCATCTGGTGAACGCTGTGTCCCGGGCCCCTCCTGTCTCCCCGCCAGGTTGCCACCCTAGGGCTACAGGAGCTCCATCCTCCTCCCTCCTCTCAGCCTTTCTTATGCCCGCTTCAGACTTCTTATTTATTCTTCTCCCTTCCCCTTATCACTGGCAGCCCTGCTGCTGATTTTCTTGATGCTTACAGCATCCTCTAAGACATTGCCACTCAAAATGTGATCCACGGCCTCACCTGGGAGGCTGTTAGAAAGGCAGAACCACGGACCTCGCACCCAACCTACAGAGTTAGAATCTACGTTTTAGGGACTTCACTTGTGGCGCGGTGGTTAAGAATCTGCCTGCCAGTGCAGGGGACATGGGTTCGATCCCTGGTCTGGGAAGATCCCACATGCTGTGGAGCAATTAAGCCCATGCACCACAGCTACTGAGCCTGAGCTCTAGAGCCTGCGAGCCACAACTGCTGAACCCGCATGCTGCAACTACTGAAGCCCACGCACCTAGAGCCTGTGCTCCACAACAAGAGAATCCACCGCAGTGAGAAGCCCGTGCACCGCAATGAAGAGTAGCCCCCGCTCGCCGCAACTAGAGAAAGCCCATGCGCAGCAAGGAAGACCCAACGCAGCCAAAAATAAATTAAAAAAAAAAAAAGAATCTACATTTTAACAAAATCCCCAGGTGACCGGGCCAAACCGCTAAGTTTGGGAAGCACCAAACACTGTGTCTGTTGCCAAGACATTCCGTGTCGCTGGACTTACCTAGCCCAGCGACGTGGTAATAGACAGCAAGCCGGACAGCCCCCTGGCTCCAGAGTAATTCTTAGATCAGCAGATTACTCATCCACATTTCCTCCAGCAGGAAGACGCTTGCAGATTTATTTTCTATTTTTTGGTGGAGGGGTGGAATTATTGTTGCTAATTACCAAAAAAAACCCTGACTCCTCTAAAAACAAAATTTGATTACAAGACTCTGCTCCACGTCTCTGATCCTAAGAAATGTGAGAAAGGCCAGTGTCCTTTCAAAAGGGGCTAGTTGTGCTAATTCCCTCAGCAGGTCGGCCTGGGCCCCATACTCAGTCCTTTGTAGGGAGGGGCAGAATCATTTTCACTCTGAGCGGGTAATACCCTCAAGGGACAAGTCTGCCACCCGACCTGCAGCCAGCAGCATGTCCTTAGGCAACCAGGGTCACCCTAGAACACCCTCCTGAGTTCACAGGCATGGTTCATCTCAATGACTAAGTCCATAAATCATCACACTTTAGCATTAATTAAAAGGCTAAGGATAGTCATGTTATTTTATTTTAACCTTAAGGTGATGATATCTTGTTGTAGGAAACAGTTTCAAAATGTTCTTGTTATAGGGAATATGGTTAGTTAATATGTCTCTACTGGCATAAAAATTCATTTGAGAGGCTCACTCCATGTGACTCAAAGCATTATGGGGTAAACCAATAGACTCTGGGACTTCAACCAAATGGGAACCTTAGGACTGAAAGGGCCTCAGAAGTCCTCTAAAATCCAGGGCTTCCCAAACTGTCCCAAGGATGAGATTCATCTGGATCCCTTATTTAAAAAAATCCCTACCCCCAGCCCAGACCTACTGAATTGAGTTTCTGCTGGGAGGAGACCTGGTAACCTGTGTAGTTTAACAGGGTGCCTCAGGTGAGACTTGTCATCAGGGAGGCCTGGAGACACAGATGCTCTGTCCAGTTCCCTGCCGCCAGGCCCCAGCCTTCCTAGGAATCACCTGTGCCCATCTCTAACAGGCATTCTTTCTTCTCACACACTTGCAGGATAGTCCTTTCCTATTGCATGAATTATCCCTTTCTATGCATAGTCAAATGCTGGCTCCCTATCATTTCTCTTCATTAGTCTTAGCTCTTTTTCCAAACATAGAACAATTTGATATTTTCTCCTTGAGCTGTAAATCTTTATTTTCTTCTCTTATTTTCAAAGGAAATCTTTGATATCACTGAGGGAAAAAATGTGTTTTCCTTTAATGAGATCTTCTAATTACAAATTAAAAGGTTGCTTACATTAAAATATAGTGGCACATCTCTTTGAACTTTTAAAATAATCTTCATCTCTGAAAAAGGCACCAGGCTAGGGGTAGGGATTTTTTAAATAAAAAGGTTCTTCTTTTATTTAAAAAATCCCTACCCCTAGCCTGGTGCCTTTTAAATAAAAGGCCACCAGCCCATATATCCTAAAAAAGGACACATACACCCATGTGCTCTGGTACTGAGAGCTGCCACAGTCTGCAGGTTAAAGACTTACCATTCATTCCTATAATTTAATTACATTACATTTTAACAAAGATTTATTGAGTGTTTACCACGGTCTAAGCACTATGCCATTTGCAGGGGATACTAACGTAAAATTCATCTAAGTGGTTTGATTACATTTGCCTGTAAGTCCCTTGGTGGATGAGCTCTGCAGCTTTACTCCTAATCGTAATTTTAGCAACTGGAAAGAGTTTCAGAGGTCCTCTGATCCAACCTTTCAATCCATTAAAAATAAATAACTGTGATAGAGATTCTCTTCTTCGGGACTTCACCAGCTAGTAAGGGAGGCGATATGTTTAAAAGAAATAACATTAAATAAAATGAAAAGCATCTATTCATTGGGTATATGAATAGCTCATCTGTCTGCTTCTGAAGATAGAGTCATCTACCGCTATGATGTAATAGGGGAAGAGAGTGGAGTGTGGAGCTCAGAGGGGAGTGTTCAGCTCTACCCGGGATGATCTAAGAGAGGAGAGGACATCTGAGCTTCCTCCTTCCCTCCCTTCCTTCCTTCCTTCCTTCCTTTCCATAATTCTCTATTACCCCTTGTATGCTAAGCACCAGGGATAGGAAATACTGGGACATAGCACCTGTTCACAAGTAGGTTACAGTCAATCTTCATGATTTACAGATCCCCTATCTGCAAATTCACCTACTCCCTCAAATGTACTTGTATCTCCAAAATCAATACTTATGGCACTTTCACAGTTGTTGTGTGGACATGCACAGAGAGGGTATGAAATACACAACATTCCCAGCTGAGGTTCAACAGGGCGATGCTCTGCCTTCTAGTTTCAGCTCGTACTGTAAACAAGTGTCCTTTTCACAGTCTATTTAGCACCTCATTTTTCTGCTACTCATTGGTGATTTCACTATTTTTAATGGCCCCAAGTGTAGTGTTGAAGTGCGATCTAGTGTTCTAAGCACAAGAAGGCTGTGATGTGCTTACGGAGAAACTGCAAGTGTTAGATAAAATTCCTTCAGGCAACTTATTGTGCTGTTGGTCATGAGTTCAATAATAACGAATTGATGACTTGGTATATTCAGCAAAAAAGAGAGGAAGTTTGTTGATCTGTGTGTGATCAACAGATTTGATCTGCTCCAGAAAGTGCTAAAGTACCTAATATCTATAATGCATGATGAAGCTATGGAAAAGAAGGAAAAGTGGCTGAAGTTAGGAATTCATGAAATGATGACTGATTTTTTTTTTTTAGGCACAGTGGATAGCACTGTGAGACTGAAAGCCAAAAAATTTACAGTAGCACTACCCAGGGTCAAGAAAACGTTAAACTCTTCTCAGCTAGTGTTTCATTATACGGAAAATTTGCATATAATTATTTGTAAGAAACTTATGTATTAAATTGGGTACCTTGAAACAGAAACATACATAAAACAAGTTTATATACTGATCTATTGATGAAAATGTCACCAGAGGCCCACAGGAACATAACCCCATGTTTTCCCTAGGAGCAATGGCTCAGAACTTGCTAATTTGATGTTTGCAGCAGCTTTATAAAACATAACTATTGCAGATAACAAGACTTGACAGTACACGTAGTATGGGAAAGAGGTGATCCATCACTCTACAAAGTGATCGACATTCAGACAGCCTCATGAGCAGGGGAACACTATGGATGTGACTAGGTGACTAGCTTCCACATTTAAATACTTTTTCTGTAAACACTTTTGAAAGAAAATTTTATATTTTTGCTTTTGAAATTATTTGTCTATGAGCAACGCTTAATTTACGATCAGCTATGATTTCTTCACAATCGTCAGACACACTCAGGAAATCTTTCAAAGTGAGAAAATCTAGCCTCAAAACCATTTTCAAATGTAAGTAGAGCCAAAAATTTTCCAGTTAATGGGGCATATATAACATTATGTTTGGTAGACAATTACATAGTTGTTACTGTCAATATCAATTTCGCAATTTTCTATTTTCTAGCTAATAATACTTTTGTTGTTTTAACTCATTCTTTTTTTTTTTCCAGTCCCTGAAAAGTTCATATTCCTTGGTTACCAAGGGTAGATCCAGACTTTGGGGAGTCTGAAGCTTATGTAGCTTGGGGACTCTTAAGAAAAATAACACAAAATTACAAATACAAAATTAGGCCCCTTGGAAGAAGTATCATTAGCATCCAAGTTAATCCACCTCTGATAGGCACTTAGCACCTGTTGGATAAAACATCCTCTGCAGAGGCCACTGTGGTGCAGGAAGACCAGGTAGGAAGCTATAGCCGTAGTTCAGGAAAAAGAAGATCATAGTCCAAACTTGAGGATGGAAAGGATGAGAGAGACACAGGAAATATTTAAGAGGTTGGTCTGACAGGAATGCATATTGCTGGGATGACTTGATGAGTCAGAAGAGGGACTACAGAAGGGGATGTGGGTGGTTTGATGGAGCAGATATGGAAGATAATTGACTTCAGTTTTGGAAATATCAAAGCCAAGGAGCCTGTGGACCACACCAGGGACCACAGATGTATGAAAGTATTCCAGATGTATGGAAGTATTCCAGATGTATGGAAGCCTTTTTATTTATTCTGAGGTTCAAGAGAGAGGACCGACCAGTGTGCACGAAACAGCTGTTGGCATATGAATGGTCG